>NW_027361696.1:79628750-80245000 GCF_039654945.1 Dendrobates tinctorius
TACCGGCCTACGGGTCGTGTTACACAGGACGGGTCCACGTGACAGCACCCAATCCTAGTTTACATCCTCACTTGCGCTCAGTAAATGATCGGTTAATTAGTGGGTGTGTATAAAAAGAGACCCAGCACCCTAGACCTTCACTTGAGCTCTGATAACATGCCAAAAATCCACCCTGCTACCAAAGCCTGGATTATCAAGAGGCTGAAGACCAGATCCACTGCAGAGGTGGCTGGCACCTTTAATGTGTCTGAGAGTAAAGTACAAAGAAATTAAAAAAAGATTCCAAGAGACAGGAGATGTGTTTGACAAGCCCAGGTCCGGCAGACCCCGCAAGACAACTGCTCAGGAGGAACATTTGTTGGTTAGAAAATTCAAAGCAAGCCCTCTTCCACTGCAGCAGAGCTCCAACAGGTCTGGTCACCTCAAGTCCCTGTGTCAACTAGAACAGTTTGTAGGATTCTGTCTCGAAATGGCCTTCATGGTCGAATCAGTGGCTAGAAGCCAGCACTAAACAAAAGGCAAATAAAAAACCGTGTGGCATTTGTAAAGTCCCACAGCCTGCTAAACAGATGGATGCTGCAAAAGTGGCAGAAGGTGGATTTCTCTGATGAATCTTCAGTAGAATTACACCACAGCCACCGCAAATACTGCAGGAGACCTAATGGAGCCCGTATAGATCCAAAATACACCCAGAAAACAGTTACACTTGGTGGAAAGATCATGATCTGGGGTTACATTCAGTATGGGGGTGTGCAAAACATTTGCAAGGTGGAAGGCAATATCAATAGCCTAAAATATCAAGAAGTATTAGCTACCTATTATATTCCAAATCATAAAAGGGGTCAAATTCTGCCGCAGGATGGTGCTCCATCTCATACATTCATCTCCACAACAAAGTTCCTCCAGGCAAAAAAGATCAAGGTGCTCAAGGACTGGCCAGCCCAGTCACCAGACATGAACATCATTGAGCATGTTTGGGGTAGGATGAAAGAGGAAGCTTGGAAGACAAAACCAAAGAATCTAGATAAACTCTGGGGGCATGTAAGACTGCATTCTTTGCTATTCCTGATGACTTCATTAATAAATTGCATGAATCATTGTTGAACCGCATGGATGCAGTCCTTCAAGGTCATGGAAGTCACACAAAATAATAAATATGACTCATAGCACCACAACTTCATTCACCAATGTTATGCAGCATACATTTTTGTATTTTAAGTTAATTATTTGTTTGAATATCACATTACTTTCTGTGGCCGACAAAACTTTTGTCTTGCCAAAATCTGACCATTCTGTGTCCATTAAATGATCAATATTTCTGCATTGATGCCAATTTATTTTCTTAACCTAAACCACATTTTGGAGGGTTTCAGCTTTCAAAAGAATAATTTATACAACCAATGGATGAATTTAACGTCAGGTTATAAGCTTTTATTTACATAACATGGATAAGCGACATAACTTCTGTCAGGGAGTGTATTGAGGCTGCCTATGCAGCATCAGTAGTAAAAAGATATAATGTTGCTTACTTTGCGCATGGTGGGTATAGCTACTTGCGGAAAGTAAGCGGAACAATGCATTCCTATGTGTGCGGAATTACCGCGAATCCGCAAAAAGAATGAGCATGATGCGATTTTACCACGGAAAAATACGCAACATTAGCACAGCATGTGTGGAATGCCATTGAATTCAATGGGCTGCTTAAGTTATGCGCTTTCGCGGTGAATAAACGTGGCAAAAACGCATAAAATCCTCGGGAATTCTGGACGTATGCACATAGCCTTAGTGCTCTGGGCGTGACAGAGCACTTCCAGAGCACCAGCCTCTAGAGATTGTTTCCCCACCCAGCAGCAGCCCCTTTAGCTGGATTGATAGCTCACAGTCTGTGCAATGTCAGGCAAGGGAATCAGACTGTGAACTATCAATCAAGCCAAAGATTCTGGTACTGGATGGGGAAACAACCTCAGAAGTGCTCTGTCACGCCTGGAGCACTTAAAGCCACATTTGCATTAAAACGCGGATTTCTGAGGAATGCGGCAACAGATAGAAGATATAAAAAGTGTTGACGGATTTACATTTCAAAGACCTTCATGTACATATGTGCAGTTTGGGGATGGGAGAGGGGGTGCCCTTACTGACAGATTGCGTTTAAATCTATAGTAATAAACGTCCAAAAATGGGTTCCAACTTTAATAGAGTTTTATCTCCTGCACACAAAGTTTTAATTAATACTTGCATTTCCCACGAAATGCTGACTTTGGGGCATCTTTTCCAGAACTCTGCCAAGTGCTATTCCTCTGTTATTATTCCTGGTAATGTATCAATGAATTGACAGCTGGGCACTCCCAGTCCCTTTGTGGGTAGGAGGAATCCTTAGGCTATGTGCCCATGTTGCAAAAATGCTGCGGAATCATCCGCAGCATTTCTGCAACTCCCCACCGCGGGTAAAACACGAGCGTTTTAGCATGCAGAATGCTATCGCTTTTCCAAGCTATTTGATGCATCGCTAGGAAAAGTGATTGACAGGTTGGTCACACTTGTCAAGCATAGTGCTTGACAAGTGTGACCAACTTTTGACTATCGATGCTGCCTATGCAGCATCAATAGTAAAGGATAGAATGTTAAAAAAAAAAAAAATAAATGAGATATATATATATATATATATATATATATATATATACACACATACACAGTTACCCTCTGTCAGCCCCCGGTCCTTTATTGCGCTGGTGGCAACTTCCGTTCCCAGGGATGCCTTGCGCGAATTACCTCTGATGACGTAGTGGTCACGCGACACCGCTACATCATCAGAGGTCATTTGCGCAATGCATCACTGGGACCGGAAGATGCCGGCAGTGTGGTGAGGGGTGGGAAGGACTCCGGGGGCCGCCAGAAGATGAGTATATCCCTATTTTTTATTTTAATTCTATTTTTTACAGGAATATAGTACCCAGGGCATGGAGGAGAGTCTCCTCATGAAGCGCTCACTTTACGCACGGTGAGCGTAGCCACATGCGTAAAGTGAGCGTTTCAATGCAATCCTATGGCGGCGGAATTGCCATGATTACACAGTATTAGTGGACATGCTGCGGATTTTACCGCTATGCGATTCTGCAGAGGTAAAATCCGCAGCATGGGCACAGCAACTGCGGAATCCCATAGGATTGCATGGGAATGCATTTTGTTAGTGGTTTTTAAGCATTTCTGCAGCAGAAACGCTTAAAAAAAATGCAACGTGGGCACACAGCCTTAGACTCTGCCAGCACTGTTTGGACCGTACCTGCGCTATTCTAGAGCAAGTCCCTTTACACTCAGCCTTTTTAATTGCACGCCAGAAGATCTTACCCAAAATCCCAATGCCGACGGACACGGTTACGACAGGTTCTTTGTTCCAGGCATTTTTTAGGAACGCTCCCACTCCTTTAAAAAACAAAAACAAGGAAGGAAAAAAAAAAAAAAAAAGACAATGAAGCGATTTACAGCAGCTGTAAAAGGATGACACCAAAATTCAGTATGTTCAATCATATGTGAGATGGCCTTCATACTCGGATCCTGGTCATGGACTACTGATGGGAACCCTGCAGGCCACTTCCTGCCTCCAGGCATTCGTGGGTCCTCATGATTAGCTGGCGTGTCCGCAACATCATCCTAGGAAGATGAGGAACACATGACGTTCCACCAGGCTGACCAATGAAGAGAGAGGACTCTGACAAGTAGAGGGAGGTGTGCAGGGCTCCCATCCTGCGGGCACGGAGTACTGATCGGGCCACTGCACCAGGATCCTGGGGATTTATCTGTTCATCTTTCCCTCATACATATATTTAAAAATAAAATAACATTTAAAGGGGTTGTCCGAGTATGGGCGAATGCCTTTAAAAACGCTCTTCCTCACAAACTTATGTGTAATCTATATCATAGTGGTGCTAAAATTAATTGTTAATAAAGCTATTACAAAAAAAACGCTATTGAGGGGAGACCCTGCTGCTGTCAGTGCAGACAGACGGGCAATGACATGACGTCACAGAGCCCTCTCACCCGGTGCCCGGCCGTGTACGAGCCCACACCTGCGAAGCACAGGAGTCTCCTTGACCCACACTTACTAGAGAACACGGCCATCTTTTTCTGTGGACGGAAGCGGAAGTGCGGCGCGCTATGACTGGCGGGAATTGTAGTAGTGTGTGTGTAAGAGGGCGGGGCTTATTTCCGGACATAACCTGCAGGTCCTGGTAGCTAGTGATGGGAAGTTCGGCTCTTTTTGGTGATCCGGCTCATTCGGCTCCGCTCACCATAAAGAGCTGGCTCTTTTGGCTCTTTAAACGGCTCTTTTTTTAAATAGATATCCGTTTTCCGCAGTCTTCGTTCTAGGTCTTTGCCTGTGAAGTGAGGGCCTCATTCTCCCCGTGTGACGCAGTGTAGACTGTTATTCAGCATTGCTGCTTCCTCAGATTGTCAGCTCTTGTGATCAGGCCCCGGCTCCTCCTCGGTTGCAGTCTTAACATGTATTGCGGCATTTTTTGTTAATGTCCTTTGTGAATTAGTAAGTGCTGTGATATGTGTTGGTGCACCTGATGCATCCTGATCCTGATGCAAACACAGGTCCGTGCGTCCCTATGTTAAGTATAGGGATCTAATCTGGATCAGGATGCATTAGGATTGCTACACATCACAACGCACTGTACCAAAACACTAGTGGGCTGTATCATACCATGCTGGGCTGTATCATACCATGCTGGGGGGGCTATATACCAAGCTGGGCTGTATCATACCCTGCTGGGGGGGCTATATACCATGCTGGGCTGTATTATACCATGCTGGGGGGGGCTATATACCATGCTGGGGGGGCTATATACAATGATGGGGGGCTATATACCATGCTGGGCTGTATTATACCATGCTGGGGGGGCTATATACCATGCTGGGCTGTATTATACCTTGCTGGGGGGGCTATATACCATGCTGGGCTGTATTATACCATGCTGGGGGGGCTATATACCAAGCTGTGCTGTATTATACCATGCTGGGGGGGGCTATATACCATGCTTGGCTGTATTATACCATGCTGGGGGGGCTATATACCATGATGGGGGGCTATATACCATGCCGGGGGGCTATATACCATGCTGGGCTGTATTATACCATGCTGGGGGGGCTATATATCAGGCTGGGCTGTATTATACCATGCTGGGGGGGGCTATATACCATGCTGGGCTGTATTATACCATGATGGGGGGGCTATATACCATGCCGGGGGGCTATATACCATGCTGGGCTGTATCATACCATGCTGGGGGGGCTATATACCATGCTGGGCTGTATTATACTATGCTGGAGGGCTATATACCATGCTGGGCTGTATTATACCATGCTGGAGGGCTATATACCATGCTGGGCTGTATTATACCATGCTGGGGGGTTATATACCATGCTGGGCTGTATTATACCATGCTGGGGGGCTATATACCATGCTGGGCTGTATTATACCATGCTGGGCTGTATTATACCATGCTGGAGGGGCTATATACCATGCTGGGCTGTATTGTACCATGCTGGGGGGGCTATATACCATGCTGGGCTGTATTATACCATGCTGGGGGGGCTATATACCATGCTGGGCTGTATTATACCATGCAGGGGGGGGTATATACCAAGCTGTGCTGTATTATACCATGCTGGGGGGGGCTATATACCATGCTGGGCTGTATTATACCATGCTGGGGGGGCTATATACCATGATGGGGGGGCTATATACCATGCTGGGCTGTATCATACCATGCTGGGGGGCTATATACCATGCTGGGCTGTATTATACCATGCTGGGGGGGCTATATACCATGCTGGGCTGTATCATACCATGCTGGGGGGGCTATATACCATGCTGGGGGGGGCTATATACCATGCTGGGCTGTATCATACCATGCTGGGGGGCTATATACCATGCTGGGCTGTATTATACCATGCTGGGGGGGCTATATACCATGCTGGGCTGTATCATACCATGCTGGGGGGGGCTATATACCATGCTGGGCTGTATTATACCATGCTGGGGGGCTATATACCATGCCGGGGGGCTATATACCATGCTGAGCTGTATCATACCATGCTGGGGGGGGCTATATACCATGCTGGGCTGTATTATACTATGCTGGAGGGCTATATACCATGCTGGGCTGTATTATACCATGCTGGAGGGCTATATACCATGCTGGGCTGTATTATACCATGCTGGGGGGTTATATACCATGCTGGGCTGTATTATACCATGCTGGGGGCTATATACCATGCTGGGCTGTATTATACCATGCTGGGCTGTATTATACCATGCTGGAGGGGCTATATACCATGCTGGGCTGTATTGTACCATGCTGGGGGGGCTATATACCATGCTGGGCTGTATTATACCATGCTGGAGGGGGCTATATACCATGCTGGGCTGTATTATACCATTCTGGGGGGGCCATATACCATGCTGGGCTGTATTATACCATGGTGGGCTATATACCATGGTGGGTTGTATACCATGTGTTGCTGGGCTGTACACTATGCGGCTGTGTTATATACCATGGGGGTACATTTTACATTATATTCTATAAGGGTAGGCTGTGTTATATAATATGGGGGGCTACATTATATTCTATGGGGAGGTGGGCTGTATTATATTCTATTTGGGGCTACATTATATTCCATAGGGGGCTGTATTATATTTATTATATTCTATGGGGGCTGCATTATATTCTATGGAGGGGCTACATTATACTATGTAAGGGGCTGCATTATATCCTATGAGGGGGTTGCCATATATTCTATGGAGGGGCTGCATTATACTATATGGGGGGACTGCATTATATTCTATGGGGGGGTTACATTATATTCTATACAGATATTATATCCAGCCCTGCATAGACTCAATATTAGATAACAAATAACTTTGTTGTCCTATGAAGGGGGGGGGGTATTTCTTGCACAGGGGCCGACTACAGTCTGTGTCCGCCCTTGCACTAGTGTGAACGCAGTCCCACTCCTGCAGCCCCTAACCAGGAGCCCCCATACATGCTCCCAATACATTTTATTATCATTACCACAGCATAGCACAGGGCACAAGCCCTTCTAGTGAGGCAGGAAAGATCACTGTATGACAGAGCAGCATGCGGGCATAGTCTATATTACGTCTGCAGACTGGTCCCATTCAGCATCTCCCTCGCTTCCGAGCATGCTCAGTGCCGCAAAACGGATTCCTGCACACGGAAGCACATGGATCCGTGTTGTCCTGGATCCGTGCTCCATAGAACTCCATGTTAATTCCAGACGTGTAGCTGCGGATCCGTGCGTCTCCCTGTGCCTCGTGGTTTTCAGATGACACAAAACTGCAACAAGTTGCGTTTTTGTGCAACTGATAAAATATGCAGACATGCGGATCTGTGGGGAAAACGGTGACACTCGATGCACACGCAAGTCCCATCTGTCACCACTGAAAGTCAATGGAGACGAAAACGGATCCGTGTGCAGCCAAAATGTGCAAGTGTGACACCAGCTTAACCCTATATAATGATTGGGGCTGGACCGAGATCTCTCCACAGGTTTTACCTAAAATCACTTTATATTACTTCCCCTACCCTTAGGGCTCATACTCACTAGCGAGAGACTCGGACGATTCCTGTGCGAGTCTCACGCATGAAAACCTGGCACTGCCGCCGGCACTGGGACCGGAGGGGGCGGCTGCATAGAAGTACATGTAACCACATGCTCCGGTCCGAGTGCTGGTGGCAGTGCCGGGTTTTCATGCGTGAGACTTGCACGAGAATCACGTGCGTCCCTCACAAGTGAGTGTAAGCCATTAGCAGCAACAACTGCCGTCGTCTATCCTCCTCCCTGTAGTGTTGTCCTGAATCCTCCTGGCCCTGCGTTCAACGGGATCGTTACATAGCGGCACTAACGCTGTAACGGATGAGGTAACGCACCCATTGGCCGCAATGCTACTAACGTATCCAAAATCGGCATTATGCGTTACTTCATGACGCACCCACAAATGCTGCAGACCGCGTTCAAGGGTGCGTCATGAAGTAACGCATCATGCTGATTTTGGATGCGTTAGTATCATTACGGCCGATGGGTGCGCTAACACATCTGTTACAGCGTTAGTGCCGCTATGTAACAATCCCGTTGGACGCAGGGCCATAAACGCAATGTGAACCTGGCCTAACACTATGAGATGATATACCAAACAATATGCGGAGTCTCTCCTCCTACACAGACCATATACTGTATGTATACGCCAGGGATGAGGGGCCAGGAAAGTAGATCTTTATTTGGGACTAAAGGTAACGCACAGGTCATTGTAGATGATGATGATGACAAACAATGTCCTGCGTCCCTCCTCTTACACATAGTCACACACCATATATGCCATGGAGGAACTGGCAGGATATATTTGGGACTGAAGGGTTAACTCGCGTGCATTTATCCACATCTCCTCCTCTACTGTACTGACCGCTCCTCCCCCCAGATGAGTCACAGTCAGGATTCACTGCTTCCAGGCACCAGAAAAAAAAAAAAAAAAGGCTCCTTCACCCTGCAGAGGCGGCTCATTTCGTTCACAGCAGGGAGCCGGCTCTTTGTATCGGATTGTTCACGAACGACACATCACTACTGGTAGCCTAGAGGAGAAGAGATGTGTCCTGACGATGGGGTCCTGTAACATCCCCCTTTAAACAGGATTGGATCCAACAGCAAAAGTTCCTGCAAAATGACCAGCAGTGGATTTGGTACCAAAACCTGGTGTCTCCACAGTGTGCTGTAAAAGTATTAGGCCTCTTTCACACATCAGGTTTTCGCCGTCAGGCGCGATCCGGCGCTTTTGACAAAAACCGGATCCGGCGAAATGCAATGCCGGATCCGGTTCCCCCCCCATTGACTTGCATTAGAGCCGGATCGAGCCGGATGGCCATGCGTTTCATCCGGTTTTCGCCGGATCCGGCAATGTGTCGCAATCCGGCGTCTGGAAAAAACGGCTACTGTAACGTTTTTTGTCTCCGGCGAAAAAGCCGGACACGCCGGATCCGGCGTGTCCGGCTTTTTCACACAATGAAAGTCTATGAGCGCCGCAATGCGCCTGATCCGGCGAAAGCCGGATCCGTTTTTTTTGGTCTGAGCATGCTCAGTAGCTCTGCCCACAAGACATATATAAAAGCAAGACAGTGGGACCCTCAGCCACACCCAACATGCCACCCAAGCCAAGAACCAGGAGCAGGAGAAGGCAGGAGACATCTGCACCACCACCACGCCAATTGGAGCAGCATGCTGAACAACGGGAGGGGAGTCCAGCAGCAGATGAGAGACGGTAATTATCAAATCCCCCATTCCTCCAAACTAGGGCCATGGAATATCAAGATATTCATTGGCCCTTTGTTTCTCTTTATTCAACAGCCGCCCAAGAGATGCAGCAGCAGCAGCAATGGCAGCAGCAGGAACACCACCCACAGGCATGGAGTCTGGCCAGCAGGAAGACAGCACATCATCTTCTGGGAGCCCTCCCTCGCATCGTCAGCGTTTGACGGTAAGTTTTTATTTCCAAAATCCATCATCTCTGTAATATATGTCTATTCATTGCCTTTTATTTCAAAACAGGATTCACAAGATGAAGAGGAGCTCCCAGAAGAAGAAGGAAGGGGTGGACAGACACCTGGAGTGGGCTCACAATTGGTAAGATTTTTGCATCAAACGCAGAAACACAACATCACACTACACACAACACATAGAAAACAATGTTCTGCAGACCACACACAGCAAACAAATGCCTACATCCAAAGACATAACATTTTTTGTTTTCTTCTCTAGTCTTCCCAATCTGGTGCTCGGCCAAGAGGTCCTCGCAGTGCCTCCCAGGGTCGTCGGCGACAGCAACGCGGCGGTCACCAGCGTGTAAGTATAAATATTTTTGCTTTGTTTTTTTGCACTTTTTATTTCATTTCTTTTGTGGAGGCTAATTATGTTATTTTTGTCTTTTTCTTTAACAGCCTTCACAGCGTGCTCCCGACTCTGACGGTGAGGATGGAGGAATCGATGTGGACCACCTCATCGATCTCGTCAGAGAAAGGGAGCCGCTATGGAATATGGCTGACCGCCGCCATGCTGACCTTATCGTTACCCGACGACTCTGGGAGGAAATCTGTTCGCTCCTTGTGGACCGCTGGGAGGACCTCGATGCTCGGGCCCAGATTAAAGAGCGTAAGTATTGTGAGGTAGCGCTGTCATGTAAGTAAGGGGTTCTCGCTTGCAGCGATCAAAAAACACATCTGGCACAGGATTTTCCAACAAATCATAGTCTATGAGGTTTATTCATCCTTCATAAACCTCCAGCAGCAATATACACAGCATTACAGGAGAGCGTCCATTATACAGGCTATTTAGCCCCAGGGTTATCTCACCCACGTCAGGGTTCCCATATGGCTGTTTCTCCAGGCCGCAGAAGTCCACTCACTCCTCAGGGACTCTCAGATACTGGCCGCCATTACACACACAGCCGCTCCACAGGCTGCTGTTAGTGAGGAGATCCTTCTCCTCACGGGACCTTCCAAACTGGACCAATCAGGTCCCAGCATTCACTCCATGTGACCTAACCTGGCCACATTATATGGTCCATAGCCACGCCCACCGGGTCACATGACTATGACCTCACCACAGGTCCTTCACACAGACATATACTTTACAATAGCATTCATAAACAAACATATGTCTCTATCTCAAGGTCACACACCTTGAGATACATAATGGCTCTTCAACCACTCACACTCTTGGGACATCCACACAGCGCCCCCTCGTGGACACAGTGGTCATTACACCACATACCTCCCCCCTATGTTCAAACTTGTGGGGTTGAACACACAACATCACACCAGGGTCTCGAGACCGGGCACGTATTGCACCTTGCCCCACAGGTCGAGAGAACTGTCTCCATTTGTCATACGGCCTCATCTCTACATTAGGCCTCCCCCGCCCCCAGCGGTCATAATACCGGTCATTGTCTTTGACCCTCCAGTCACGGTCTGTCTGCATCATCAGACACTGTTTAGTCACCACACTGTTACAGTGCCCCTTGACACCTGATCTTTCTCTCATTGACCGTCTCTCTCGGTTGGTGCGGTCATAAGTCTTAGTCGATCCTGCTGTCTGGCACGAGTCTGACTCAGTCAACGTCTCACAGGAACTACAGCCCTTCAACCTCGTACGGTCTGTCGAATTGCCACTCGCTGACATTCTTCGGCCATCTGCCATGTCACTTCTTGGCGGTACCCCTGGGGTCCTTACATCTTGGTATGAAGGCGGCCGCCACCTGGTGTTCCGCACTTCTTTATTAATCCGCTGGCGGTCCAGCTTCAACTGTTCAATCTCTTGCAGGTACCCCACTCTATACTCCAAGAGCAATTGAAAGTTCCTCAGGCTTTCCATGGAGCCAACCACCATCATGGGAATCCTTCCCACTTCACCAGACACCTGGTCTTCGTCATCAGGAGGGATCCTCACCCTCACCACACCGGAGACATTCACAAGGTCCTGCATCACCTTCCCGGACCTTCCAATGATTCTCCCAATCAGAGCTTTGGGTACCGGAACCACATCTTTCCTCAAACCCAACCGATCCATAGCCTCTCTTGCTATCTCTAGGCGTCGAGCAGCCTTCATATTACTCCGCCTAACCAATTGTTTGACACGTAGACACTGCAAATGCATCTCTTTCAGGACAGCTACTCGGTTTGATGTGTTTTCCCTAGCTGATACTATCACCAACTGCCGAGTCTCAGGTGCCCAGTGCACCTTACACGCTTTGACCGCCTCTTTGAAAGCCTCATGCACACCTTCCTCAGCACAGGCTTCTTGCATGTCTTCTGGTACATCAATTACAACTTTGAAGGTCGTGGACTTGCTCTCATCCTGGACAGATGGCTCTGGGTTCCCCACGGACACTTCCCTCAAGATATCTGTCATGACCGGATGACTGTCTTGTGCAGCTCTTGGCTCACCATCTTCCTGAAATTTACAGTCTTCAGGACCCTTTTCCAAGATGGGCTTTGTCAGTTCTGCCTTGCTATCAGTCGGGGACGGCCGCTGTACATCTTCGCCCATCCACTTCTTCTCCCACAGAAGACCTTTTACTACTCCACTGAGTTCTTGCAGAACTTTATCTCGCTCCTCTGCCAGGTAGCGACGCTCATCCTCTCTCCTGAGAATCTCCTGTTGATGCTTCTCTTGGGTCTCTCTGAGCACCTCCATATCCTTCACTATAGCTTTGTTCATAGTTTGACACGCTGACAGGTGACCCCTGAGCTCAAAGACTTCCTTCTCCAGCTCATCCACTCTGTGCTCAGCTGTTTGTCTCAGGCCTCTTTCTTGTTTGACACATTCATCCACCTCCTCTCTGAGGGCCTTATTCAGTCCTTGCCACGTTACCATGTGGCCTTTGAGCTCAGAGACTTCTTTCTCTAGCCCTTCTATTCTGTGCTCCCTTTCTTTCTCAGAGCCACAGTCACCCCCAGAGATTAAGTCATCCCTCCAGTTACTCACTAACCGTGTGACTACTTCCGCCGTCTTACCCACCAGGTCAGCGTCAGTTTTGTCACGAGATGTCAGGTCCGTCCGTTGGGCTGACATACCCCTTTTCACAGTCACTTCCACCTCTGACCTCTCCCTGTCAGGAACCGTCACCGTCTTAATATCTGTTAGCCCAACTATAGGAACGTCTCCCTCCTCGTACCATAGGTCATCCAACATGACAAAGTCCCGGCCGCCCTCCAAGGTATACACCAAGTCTGGTGGTATCCCGCCACCTTGGCACTCACTGCCTCCAGGCCCCTCAAACACCACTCTGTCTAGCATATAGTTCACCGTGACCCCATGTTTACAGCGAACCTGGGCCATTTTCTTGGTCAGACAGAAAGTGAGAGGAGTTCCTATCAGAGTCACCTGACTCTTGGAGTCCAACCGTCCCGAGATTCCTTCCCGGTGCAGCATCACTGTACACACTTGCGGCCCGTCATGCTCCGGAAAGTATATCCCACATTCTGGAAACGACATACACGTACACTGCAGTTTCCCAGACATACCCACTGAGTCACCCAGTGCTGTCACTTCTTCAAACTTGGCCCCTTTCTGGACCACCACCTCTTTTTTGGTTACCACCCCCATTTGGGACTACACCCCCTTTTGGGCTACCACCCCAATTTGGGTCACCGCCCCCTTTTGGGACTCCACCCCCTTTCGGGATCTCCCCATGTCTGTTATACCGGTCTTCTCAGACCACAGTTCACACCACACAGTTTATGTCTCTCACGATACCAGACAAGTCCTTGTTGGCACCACCACAGCTCCTGCTGTCACCGATCACTGGCACCACCGGCTGCTGTTCACACACACAGCGGCTGGAGTCACTGCAGCTCCTGCTGCGCCGTCTTCATGGACCCGCCGATCCACCGGAAGCCGCTTGTCACCTTCGTGACCCCACTGAGCCACATCAAGCCGCTTGTCACCTTCTTGACTCCCACTGAGCCACCGCAGGCTGAGTCGAGAAAAAAGAAAAAAAAACACACCACAAAAAAAACTCACGTGTCCTGACTGTGCGCTATTCAGGACGCTCCTGTCTCCACCTGAGACCGTCCAACACACAGGGCGCACCGGGTGAGATTCAGGGAGCGACCCTACTCCTAGGGTCTCCCCACACACCGGCCTCACCAGGTCCAGGGGCTCAGCGGGTGCTATTCAGGACATCCGTCTCGGCCTGAGACTGCCCAACACTTAAGCCTCACCAGGTCCAAGGTCCTACCATGTGCTCCAGGGCTCTTCCCAACACTGACCCTCCAGGACCTTGCTCACTGAACCCTCCAGTAACACAGTCTTTACCACTGACCCAGGTCAGTAAAACACTTTTTTTTTTTTTTTTTTCTTCTTTCCCGACCGGCACCTGCTGGCCGCGCAGGTTCTCGGACCTCTCTACCGCAGAGGTATCCTATAAGTCTTTGCCACTGACTCCTGTCAGCACATCACATGGCTTTAAGACCGTCAGCCCTCCTGGCTCAGCGTTGCCCCCAGCAACCGAATCTGCAGTCCTTTTCCGTTGCCCCTAGCAACAAGGCTACAATATTGCCCTTTGCTCGCATTCTCCACCATATGTGAGGTAGCGCTGTCATGTAAGTAAGGGGTTCTCGCTTGCAGCGATCGAAAAACACATCCTGCACAGGATTTTCCAACAAATCATAGTCTATGAGGTTTATTCATCCTTCATAAACCTCCAGCAGCAATATACACAGCATTACAGGAGAGCGTCCATTATACAGGCTATTTAGCCCCAGGGTTATCTCACCCACGTCAGGGTTCCCATATGGCTGTTTCTCCAGGCCGCAGAAGTCCACTCACTCCTCAGGGACTCTCAGATACTGGCCGCCATTACACACACAGCCGCTCCACAGGCTGCTGTTAGTGAGGAGATCCTTCTCCTCACGGGACCTTCCAAACTGGACCAATCAGGTCCCAGCATTCACTCCATGTGACCTAACCTGGCCACATTATATGGTCCATAGCCACGCCCACCGGGTCACATGACTATGACCTCACCACAGGTCCTTCACACAGACATATATACTTTACAATAGCATTCATAAACATACATATGTCTCTATCTCAAGGTCACCCACCTTGAGATACATAATGGCTCTTCAACCACTCACACTCTTGGGACATCCACACAGCGCCCCCTCGTGGACACAGTGGTCATTACACCACAGTATATACAGTACCAGTTGCTTGATTTAAACCAGTGTTTCCCGAACTCCAGTCCTCGTGGTCCCCACGGATCATGTGTTCAGGATTTCTATTTACTTTGGAAATCCTGAAAACATGACCCCTGGGGACCATGAGGACTGGAGTTTGGGAAACACTGATGTTGTATACTAACCACTTTGTCCTTTCTCGTTTCAGGGGAGAGAATTGTGAAGCGGTGGCGGTCTGTGAGGGATCGTTTCAAGAAGGAGTTCAATAAAGAGATGCGGGCCCCGAGTGGATCTGGAGGACGCAGGAGCAAGTACAAGTACGCACGAGCCCTGTCGTTCCTCCGGGATACAATGGTCACCAGAAGGTAAATATTACTCACCACATGTGACAAAAAAATGTTTAGATGTAACTTTTTTTTTTCAGCCAGGGCCATACCATGTCACTATTTTAATTGTTTTTTTTTCTCTTTATTCCACAGCACGGTGAGCAGCACTCGGGAGCCTGCACGATTGAACCCTTCTGAGGCGATCCCTGAGGAGACCGGCACCGAGGGACACTTCGACCGCCCCGGTACATCTGCACCTTCCCAGCCTTCCCACACATTCGACCCATCTGTCCCATCCACCAGCACAGGAGCATCGTGGCCGCCTACATTACATGAAGCTGCTGGTGAGGAGATCGCTTTCCCTTTACCCCACCCTTCTGCCCCTGCCACCTCTAGTACACCTGCGGGTACTGGGCGGCAGAGGGGTCAGGAAAAGACTTATGCGCCAGAGTTCTTGCATCTGAATGCATCTTTCCAGAACTGTCTAAAAGTCTTGTCAGAGCAAATCTCCGCAGGCTTTCAGCAGATCAACTCCAGCATTCTGGAGGTGAAGACACTTCTGCAAACCATGCATTCAGAAGCAAGATCTTTGCCAAACCACACCTTTTTCAGGTCTGTTGTGGAGCGCATGGAAACGCTCTCTCCTACCCAGCAGATGCATGTAATGCATTCATGCCACGGTGCTCTCCAACAAGTTACCTCCCAACCTCCTCCTCCCACCACAGTAGTTCCTCCACCTGCACCCCCTCCAGCCACTTTCCATCCTCCCCCTCCTATTACATACCAGCAACCTCCCCAGCACCAGCAACCTCCCCAGTACCAGCAACCTCCCCAGTACCTGCAAACTCCACAGTACCAGCAAACTCCCCAGTACCAGCAACCTCCCCAGTACCAGACATCTCCCCACTTCCAGCAACCTGCCCCGTACCAAACTCCTTCCTCATACAACTTGCCATCAACATCATCTGCTCCTACAGTCCCTGCCCAACCCTCCACTCCACCGCCCACCACCTCTTCTGCCTCCCACATGTCCACTCATTCTGTAGCTTTTTCCACACCTTCACCTCTAACTGTTCCTTCCCCACCACGATCCCAGTCCTCTCTCCAAACTCCCAGTGTCGAAGTGTCCCGCAGCCCCTCCAGCAGTATTTCCACCCCACACTACACCGAGTTGTAATGTTTTTTTTAATAAAAATGGCCATTTGTTTGTTTTCAAACATTTATTCAAAAAGTTTTTTTTAACTTTAAAAACATTTTACAAAAAAAAAAAAAAAATTTAAATAAAAGTTAAATTACTTTTACAATGGTTGTCTGTCATTTCTTTCTGCGGCGAAATATGTTTACAAAAAAAGGTTAAATAATTTCAAAGGTCAAAAGGTATTCAAAACCAGGTATATAACTGTGTGTAAATTTTAGCTTTTTGCCACAGTTGTGTTCCTGGTTGTGTTTGAAGCAAAGTATTTCACCTAAAAAGTTGTGTTTATTGTTGGTGATTTCCTAACAATGTACACAACTTTTGTTAAAAGGTGAAATACTTTGCATAAAACACAACCAGGTACACACCTGTGGCCTAAAGGTAAAAATAGTAAGACCATGACAAGATAGCCAACTTTGGTTGGCAAAGGTATATACTGTTGGTACACAAGTTTGGTTAAGGGCACAAATCTTTCACACTCTGCCATCCTGCCAGTGTACTCTGCCTTGAGGTGACATAAAGTATAGTGCAAAATTGTCCCTCATTACTGAAACAGTCACAGAACTTCTAGTGGTAATGTCATGGTAATCTTGCAAGGTGGTTTCTTCAGAGGTGTCCTCAATGGAAATGGGTTCCTTGCAGATAACAAAATTGTGGAGTACCACGCAAGCTTTGATCACCTCGTCCACAGTTTCTGTCTTGAGGTTGATCGCAGTCAATAGGACCCGCCATTTGGCTGTCAGAATACCAAAGGTACATTCAACCATTCTTCTTGCTCTTGTGAGGCGGTAATTAAAAATGCGTTTTGTTCTTGACAATCCTCTGCTAGAGTACGGTTTCAAAAGGTGTTCTGACAGCTGGAAGGCTTCATCCCCTACACAGACAAATGGCATAGATGGACCAGATGTTTGCAGCAGCGGTCTAGGGGGTGGGAACTGGAAGGTGTTTCCATACAGTTTACGCCCCATGGCAGACAGTTTGAAAACTTGAGAGTCATTGGAGCGGCCATAGGCCCCAATATCAACAGCAATAAATTTGTATTCCGCGTCAGCGATGGCCATGAGGACAATGGAAAAATATTTCTTGTAATTGAAATATTCCGATCCCGATCCGGCTGGCTTTACAATGCGGATATGTTTCCCGTCCACAGCGCCCAAGCAGTTGGGAAACTGACATATCTGTTGAAACTTTTCTGAAATTTCAATCCACCTCTCTGTTGTGGGCTCTGGTAAAAACTCTTCAGCTAAGGAGTCCCACAGTGCACGGCATGTGTACTTCACTATTCCAGATATGGTGGAAATCCCGAGTCTGTACTGGAAATTCAGTGACGAAAGGGATTCTCCAGTTGCAAGAAATCTGTGGGGAATTAAAAAACAATCAATTAGTTTAAAATCACAGCATTACATACCAAAACTCACCTGGAGATACAAACTACCACCAACAAGATTGCAGTGAAAGTGTGCTCTGATGCGAGCACATCCAATAAATGTGGCTTACCTTAAAGTCACCATCAGACGCTCTGCGGGTGAAACGGAGAAGCGGCAATAGGTGTCCGCTTTTCTTATGAGGTGTGCAATGCGCTCCACCAAGTAATCAAAATTCTCCATTTTCATCCTAACATATCCAAAAAATTTCTCCGGGTTTCGTCTAAGGTCCATGCAGAGTGTAGAATAGACCCCACGCGTCATTCTCTTGGCTGTGATGGGGTGGATCCACAAACGTCGTCTACGATGCCTGATGCGCTGCTGTCTCGCTCTCTCCTTCTCCAGAACAATCACCCTCAAACGATTCGCCTCCGCTGTAAAATCCGCCAAATTCTTCAAAATATTTCCAATCACAACATCCATCTTCGCCAGTAACTTGCGCTTCTCTCCAACCTGCACTTTCTCCTCTCCAACCTGTCAAAGAAGGGCTGTAGGAACATGCTATATAGTTTTTCAGTAGCCAATCCCGTTCGGAAGGCCACAAGGGGCGATTTTAAAAACCGGATCCGGCGTAATCCGTCGAAAAACGGAACAAAAACCGGATGAACCGGATGAGACGGATCCGGTTTTGTCTGTGAAGAACAAGACGGATCCGGCAGAAAAACGGATCCGTCACATCCGGTTTTACGAAATATTTGCCGGATCCGGCGCTCCGGCACGACGCCGGATCGCGCCTGACACCGAAAACCTGATGTGTGAAAGTAGCCTTAGGCTCTATGTGCACACGTAGCAGAAAATTTCTGCTTAAAAACCGGACTCCCTTCCCAGAAACCGCGCGTTTTTTCTGCGAAATTAATGAGCATGCTGCGTTTTTTACCGCAAAGCGTTTTTTTCGCGGTAAAAAAAGTATCAATATGCACAAAAAGTGCAAAATGCATAGAAATGAATGGGAAGCTTATTTTTAGCGTTTTTATAGCAAATTTATTGGCAAATCCACTAAAAAAAAAACACAGTGTGTGCACACAGCCTTAGTGCATCATTAGAAATGACAATGCTTATTAATAGCACTACTTCATCAAATATTGAAAAACTTCCCAAAAATCCAGTGTATAAGGCTGTGTTCACATTGTGTTCGCTCTCCATACTGACAGAAAGTGGACGATGAGCAGGCCAAATCTCACAAAACATATTTTTGCCATCTAACTGAAGATAGTCTGGCAGAAGGTCACTGAAGTCTGGTCCTGCACCTGCTCAGTCCAGAGAGCCTCGTATCACATGGAGCCCCTGGACAAAAATGGTGTTCCGCTAATGGCAGGAGACCATGTGACCGCTATTGGGGCCATGAATCGTGTGCCCAGTACCAGCAACGGGACTCCCCCGGCCGTCATCCTGGAGCGGTTTGCTCCTTCCTCCATCATTCTTCCTCGGTGTCTTGACTGTGTCGGGCTGCAGATCACACGCTATGGAGACCTGAGGTGAGGGGAGTATTTTATTTACTTTTTTTTAATCTATGAGAAAATTGTGGGGTCCATTATACTGTTTGGAGTGCATTATACTATATGGAAGGCATTGTGGGGCCTATTATACTGTTTGGATGGCAATGTGGGGTCCAGTACACTGCTTTCAGGACTATGTGGGGTTCAGTACACTGTTTTCAGGACTATGGGGAGGCCATTATGCTGCATGGAAGTCTATGTGAAGCCCCTTATACTGTATGGAAGGCTATGTGAGGCCCTTTATATTATATGGATGGCTATGTGCAGCCCCTTATACTATATAGAGAGCTATGTGGGAGTCATTATAATATTTGGAGGGTTATGTGGGGGTCATTATACTATATAGAAGGCTATGTGGGGGGTCATTATACTATTTGTAGGTCTATATGGGGGCCATTTTACTGTATGAAAGACAGTATGGGGTCCAGTATACTGTGCAGAAGGCAATATGGGGATCATTATATTATATGGAAAGTTATGTGGGGCACTTTATACTATTTGGGGGGGCTATGTGTGGCCCATTATACTATTTGGAGGCCTATGTGGGGGCCATTATAATATTTAGAGTGAGATGAGTTGTGAGATGCACTCTTCTGTGATCCTGACAAATTTTATTAATATATTTTTTTTTGTTATTGAGGGGACAATTAGAACTTCTGCTATGGCGCCCCATGATTTGTATGTATGCCCCCTGTGTTAGGGCTGGCGGAACGCGCCAAATAATAAAGATGGTAATAAGGTGCGTTCGCAGCCCGGGGTCCACCGTGCAGGGGTGGTAACCTGCTGCTCAGTAATGGCGGATGCTATATGGCGGTATACTATAAGAACACACGCGGGTTAACGTCACCCGGTGTGTACAGGGGCGGACTCTGTTGCTTCACAGAGCCGCACTACCACTGAACATAAACGCCGGAGCCTGTTTGTGCTCACAGAGCTCGGCTAAAAGAGCGCACAGGGTACGGCCACAGAACTCTACCCCAAGGACACGGGGTTAGAGTCCTTCTAGGCCCACTGAACGTGCGGCGTCGCTGCCGCGAGTGCCGCTATAGACGCTGGCTATGGAGCACGTGCACTGAGGCGTGCCGAGTCCCTGGTGAGGCCTGATGCCTGACTCAACCTCAGACCTACCTACGCCTAAGCCTGGGTGCTAGCAGGCTAGGCTGCCCCACACATGCGTACCAAGGGTAGGGGTTTCTTAATGAGTCATTCACCAGAGACATTCATACGTGCATACATCACTCACTCCACATAGTCTGTAAATACAGTCTATCCTAGCGCATGGGCGAGCGGACATGCAAACCTTTTATAGCCACGGGTGTCCGGGACTTACCAGGCTTCTCGGATGGGCCAATCCGAACACGAGCAGGACCTGAGCACGTGACCCTCGATCTCCAATGGGAGATCATTCCACGGACATGCTCAGTGGCCAGACATGAGGACTTAGTCCCTGGAGAATCTCGCTGCTGAGCAGCATGCATTGTCATAGCTGTCAAAGCCAAAAAGTATCCGGCACCGTCACTGGGAAATGATCCCCCGTATAATCTCTTGCTACCGCAATCAGTATAACACCAATCCCTTATAGAACGGGTGCTCAATCCCATGTGAAGAAAACATGAGTGTCATATTGAAAAAGAAAAAGGAGTGCACTCACCATTCTTGTAAAATGATAATCCTTTATTCCATATTAACCATGCATAGGCGTTGGCACAGGAGAGATGTAAAAAGACGGACAACAGCCGTTTCGTGTGCAATGCACTTCAACAGGGACCTGTTGAAGTGCATTACGCACGAAATGGCTGTTGTCCGTCTTTTTACATCTCTCCTGTGCCAACGCCTATGCATGGTTAATATGGAATAAAGGATTATCATTTTACAAGTACGGTGAGTGCCCTCCTTTTTCTTTTTCAATATTGTCATAGCTGTGCCAGAGGTGGCAGCAGCAAGCAAATCCACGGAGTTGGCCTGGGCAGAGCGCCGGGACCGATGAATCTGCTGAGCAATCTCCACTGCGGCTGAAGAAGAATGGGAGACCACTGTGTGCAAGGCTCTGGATTCCTGCTGTGCAGTGGCAGGAACCCGACGCCTAACATTACCCCCCCTCCTAGGGCCCCCTCCTGAGCCTCGCTACACTCAAACGCCGCAATGAGGAGCGGAGCATGGATGTTCTCCACTGGTTCCCAGGTCCGAGCCTCTGGACCATGACCCTTCCAATCCACCAAATAAAACTTTTTGCCCCGCATCACCTTGCATCCCACAATGGCATTGACCTCAAACTCGTCCGAAGACAAGTCTGATGTCCCGGCAGATGACTCGGGGAACCGGGACAAGTGAACAGGCTTAAGGAGGGACACGTGGAATGTATCAGAGATAGCCAAGTGTGGTGGAAGGGCCAGACGGTAGACCACAGAGCTGATCCGCTCGAGGACCTTGAAGGGGCCAATGTAGCGCGGTGCGAACTTAGTGGACTCTACCCGCAGCCTGATGTTTCGGGCGGAGAGCCACACCAAGTCGCCAGGGGCAAAAGTCGGAGCAGGGCGCCGGTGTGCGTCAGCGGAGGTCCTCATTCTCTCCTTGGACGCCCGGATAGCATCCTGGGTGCAATCCCAAATGTTGCGTGCCTCCACCGCCCAGTCTTCCACCCTGGAGTCGGTGGATGACACGGGCATGGGCACAGGGACGAGCGGATGCTGACCGTAATTTAGGAGGAATGGGGTCTGACTGGTGGAGTCGGCCACAGCATTGTTCAAAGCGAACTCTGCCCACGGCAGCAAGGATGCCCAGTCGTCCTGCCTGGCCGAGACAAAATGTCGAAGATATGTGATCAGGGTCTGGTTGTCTCTCTCTACCAACCCGTTCGTCTCGGGATGATAGGCCGAGGAGAGATTCAGCTCAATGCTGAGCAGGGAACAAAGCTCTCTCCAAAACCGGGACGCAAACTGAGGACCCCGGTCACTGACAATCTTGTCCGGCATGCCATGCTGGCGGAAAACGTGCTTAATGAACAACACTGCCAGGCCCCGCGCAGAAGGTAACCGGGATAGAGGTACCAAGTGCATCATCTTAGAGAAATGGTCGGTGACAACCCAAATGACCGTGCTGCCACTGGACTTGGGTAGCCCCACCACAAAATCCATACCGACCATCTCCCAGGGCCTGTCTGCTACCGGCAGAGGAAAAAGAAGCCCAGCGGGCCGCTGCCGAGAGGACCTATTCTTGGCGCAAGAGATGCACGCCTGAATATAGTCCCTGACGTCACGGGCCATATGCGGCCACCAGTGTGTCCTCGCCAAAAGCTCAGAGGTCTGTTTTGTCCTGAAATGTCCACCCACCCTGGACGAATGAGCCCAAGAGAGGACCACCGGTCACAGATGGGCAGGGACAAATGTCCTGCCCGGATGTACTGACTCAAGGGCAACCGGAGCCACAGTCCTCAGGCTCTCGGATGGGACGATCAGTCGAGGCTCCTCCTCCTCTTCCTCCAATGACACCACGGAGCGGGAGAGAGCATCGGCCCGGACGTTCTTCTCCCCGGAGAGAAAATAGAGGGCGAAGTGGAACCGGGAAAAGAACAAAGACCATCTGGCCTGGCGAGAGTTTAGCTGCTGGGCTGTTTGCAAATACACCAAGTTTTTGTGGTCAGTAAACACCTGGAAAGGGTGGCGAGCCCCCTCCAGGAGGTGTCTCCACTCCGAGAAGGCCAACTTCATCGCTAGCAACTCCCTGTCCCCTATGGCATAATTCCTCTCCGCCGGTGTGAAGGTCTTGGAGAAAAAGAAGCATGGGTGCTTCCGATCTTGCGTGTCCTTCTGAAACAGGACCGCTCCAGCACCGACGGAAGAGGCATCCACTTCCAGAATGAAGGGCTTATCTACATCGGGGCGATGTACAATGGGAGCGCTAGCGAAATGGGACTCAATGGAGGAGAAGGCCTTGGAGACCGGTTCCGACCACAACTTGGGATTTGCACCCTTCTTGGTGATGGCTACCAAAGTTGAGAAGTGAGGGATGAATTGGCGATAG
Source organism: Dendrobates tinctorius (assembly GCF_039654945.1). Taxonomy (NCBI): domain Eukaryota; kingdom Metazoa; phylum Chordata; class Amphibia; order Anura; family Dendrobatidae; genus Dendrobates; species Dendrobates tinctorius. The sequence goes on from NW_027361696.1 coordinate 79,651,965, forward strand.
TAATTTATGAACCCCATAAAGTGCTGCACCGCTTTGAGAGAATGAGGTTCCTGCCAATCCATCACCACCTGTAGCTTGGCAGGATCCATGGCCAATCCCTGGGCGGAGATGATATAGCCCAGGAAAGGCAAGGACTCCTGCTGAAACACACACTTCTCCAACTTGGCATAGAGGGAGTTTGCCCGCAGACGATCGAAAACTTTGCAAACATCTCTCCGGTGGGAGTCAATATCTGGAGAGTAGATGAGAATATCATCCAGATAGACTACAACCGAGGTGGTAAGCATATCCAGGAAAATATCATTCACAAAGTCTTGGAAGAGGGCTGGGGCATTACAGAGGCCGAAGGGCATCACCAGGTATTCATAGTGCCCATCCCTGGTGTTAAATGCCGTCTTCGATTCGTCCCCATCACGGATGCGAATCAGGTTGTAAGCCCCCCGCAGATCAAGTTTGGAAAACATCCTCGCTCGCTGTAGCCAATCAAACAGCTCTGATATCAGGGGCAGAGGATACTTATTCTTAACGGTGATGGCGTTAAGACCCCTCTAATCAATGCAAGGACGTAGTTCCCCACTCTTCTCCTGGACGAAGAAGAATCCCGCCCCTGCTGTTGACACTGACTTCCTAATGAATCCTCTTGCCAGATTCTCCCTGATGTATTGAGACATGGCCTCTGTCTCCAGGAGAGATAGGGGATAGACTCGACCCGAGGTCAATAGGACAGTCATAGGGGCGATGCGGTGGAAGGGTCTCCACCGCCTTTTTGGAGAACACGTCCGCATATACTGTCGATAGTGTTTGGGGAGCGAGGAGAGATCAGCGGGAACCTCGGTGGAGGCAACCTGAACGCACTCTCTCAGACATTTACCCTAACATGATTTAGTCCACCCAATAATCCTCCCTGAGGACCATTCTATATGGGGGGAGTGGTACCGCAGCCAGGGGACCCCTAGAAGTACCTGGTCAATACCCTCGGGCATGACGAGGAGGGATATCGTCTCCTGATGAGTTGGAGCCACTGAGAGTAACAAGGGGACGGTCTGGTGGGTTATCTGTGAGGGTAGAGTGGCGCCGTTCACCACTCTGACGGTGACTGGTGTAGACATCATAACAGGGGTATAGCGTGCCATTGAGCGAAGGCTGACGACATAAAATTGCCCTCTGCCCCGGAATCCACGCAAACCTCCATGGCCAGAGTGGAAGAATCAAACTCAAGTGTCCCCTTAAAGGACAGCTTGGAGGAAAACGTCGCTGATTATAGTGCGCCGCCTCCTACGGTCACTAGGCGCGAGCGTTCTCCCAGCTGCTGTGGGCACCGGTTGGCAAGGTGACCGGACTGCCGGCAAACATGACAGCTCACAGGAGCTCGAGCGAACCGGGGCCTGGATCCCTCACGGGAAGACCCCTGACGCTCGGACGCCCGATCGGAAGATTCCAGAGGTTTAGCAAAACTAGGTGCCAACCTAAACCTCTGCCTACACTGGTCCCGCGCCAACCTTCGCTCGGCGAAGCGAAGATCTATATGGGTGGAGACAGTGATAAGCTCCTCCAGTGTAGCGGGAATCTCCCTGGTGGCCAGAGCGTCCTTCACATGGCCAGCCAAACTGTTCCAAAATGCCGGAATGAGGACCTTATCTGGCCACTCTAACTCAGAGGCCAGCGTCCGGAACTGGATGGCAAAGTGGCTGACCATGGACGAGCCCTGTGACAATGCCAGCAGCCGGAGCGCGGTGTCATGGGTGACTCGTGGTCCCAGGAAGACCTGCTTCAGAGTGTCCACGAACCGCGAGACACTCTACACCACATGATCACCACACTCCCACAGCAGTGTGGCCCACTCCAAAGCCCTGCCCGACAAGAGGGAAATAATAAATCCCACTTTAGCCCGCTCAGAGGGGAATCATGCGGCCAGCAGCTCCAGCTGTATAGAGCACTGGCTTACGAAACCCCTACAAGAAGCACTATCACCCGAGAACTTCTGGGCAGCGAGAGGCGGGACAAAGTCGGGGCAGGGATTGCTGAGGTCACACGGGAGACAGCCTCTGTGGCTGCCTGAACAGCGACCGCAGTAACATCCACAGCTGAGGCTGAACGCTCGAGAGCCGCCAATCTGCCCTGCAGCTGCCGGATGTACTGCAGCAGTCGCTGTTCGTCCGCCATTACTAGCCAGACCCTGGCGCTAGGATAATGTTAGGGCTGGCGGAACGCACCAAATAATAAAGATGGTAATAAGGTGCGTTCGCAGCCCGGGGTCCACCGTGCAGGGGTGGTAACCTGCTGCTCAGTACTGACGGATGCTATATGGCGGTATACTATAAGAACACATGCGTGTTAACATCACCAGCTGTGTACAGGGGTGGACTCTGTTGCTTCACAGAGCCGCACTACCGCTGAACATAAACGCCGGAGCCTGTTTGTGCTCACAGAGCTCGGCTAAAAGAGTGCACAGTGTACAGCCACAGAACTCTACCCCAAGGACACGGGGTTAGAGTCCTTCTAGGCCTACTGAACGCGTGGCGTCGCTGCCGTGAGCGCCGCTATAGACGCTGGCTATGGAGCACGTGCACTGAGGCGTGCCGAGTCCCTGGTGAGGCCTGATGCCTGACTCAACCTCAGACCCACCTAAGCCTGGGCGCTAGCAGGCTAGGCTGCACAACATATGCGTACCAAGGGTAGGGGTTTCTTAATGAGTTATTCACCAGAGACATTCATACGTGCATAAATCACTCACTCCACATAGTCTGTAAATACAGTCTATCCTAGCGCATGGGCGAGCGGCCATGCAAACCTTTTATAGCCACGGGCGTCCGGGACCTTCCTGGCTTCTCGGATGGGCTAATCTGAACATGAGCAGGACCTGAGCACGTGACCCTCGATCTCCAATGGGAGATCACTCCACGGGCATGTTCAGTGGCCCGACATGAGGACTTAGTCCCTGGAGAATCTCGCTGCTGAGCAGCTAGCTGTGCCAGAGGTGGCAGCAGCAAGCCAACCCACGGAGTTGGCCTGGGCAGATCGCCGGGACAGATGAATCTGCTGAGCAGGCTCCACTGCGGCTGAAGAATGGGAGACCGCTGGGTGCAAGGCTCTGGATTCCTGCTGTGCAGTGGCAGGAACCCGACACCTAACACCCTGCCTAGGAAGTGTTATAATCTGTTTAGTTTGACTATCCACCATTTTCTTGTAGTGTTCTGGCTTCTGGTCTTTTTCCTCTGGTGCTGGGTTTGTCTTAGGTCAGGTGATTGTATCACCCTTTATTAACCTGCACCAGTCTCACAGTCCTTGCTGGACAACAGTGTTAATCCACTTGAGTTCTGGCTTGGAGCTTTGCTTTGCCTTCTGTGTGTTTAATTTGTGCAGTGCTGGGACTCTGGTTCTGCTAATCTTAGTTTCTGTTATCAGTTTGTTTCTGCAGCCTTCTCTTTGTTTTTCTATTAGGAGGTGACCCATTTTTGTACCCAGTCCTTAGATCTTTCAAGGACCCCTTCCCCCTATTTATAGGTCTTCGCTTGAGATTAACCTAGGATAGTCGGTGGGTCTATTCACTAGGAATGGGTCGCCCACTCCATCGTAGGGCATCAGCCTTGTCATAGTGCAGGGTCAGTTTTCCCCCTCCTACCCTAGTCCTGTGTTGCAGTTCCGTAACAGGAAGTAGAAAAATTATACAGAACCGCCGCACTTTATAAGGTAGAGGACAGGAGAACATATCAGATTGTTCATGACCCGGATCTTTAAAACTGATGACCTATCTATGGCATGAATATTATGCTAGGTGGGTATAACTCAGTGCCCCTGTAGAGCATTGGTGCGATTTGAAGTGGCTGTGTCATCCTGGTAAATTGCATATTTCTTATATGTCCTACACAACGTCATTGTATCATTAGTGGCCATTCTTGTGTGTTTGTCATATAGAGGTGAATGGGATGTAAGGTGCACAGGGCGGTAGACATGGACGAGGGGCTGCTGTGTTCCCACACCCTAGCACCCTACAACTAAACAGTGTCCCGTGTTCTGTGCGTGTTGTGCAGTACACTCATGTTTTGGCCACAGGCCTCCTTTGTCTCCAGGCTCCCGGATCCAGGACCATCCGCACACAAATCAGGGGACACTTGTTTCTTATCAAACAGTTCAACTTTACTTAGCATCTTGAGGTAATTTGCAGTCACAGCACAGTACATTTCCAGATTCTCTGTTTGTTCTGCCTGAGCTATCCCTTTTCTCACTGGCATCTATGGCCCCTGGGATACTCTGTCCAGCTTCACCGGTTCTATGAGTCCCATCCTGTCTCCCTCATCGTATCCTTGTCTGGCTTCCACTTGTTGGAAGGGAATAAGACACGCTTCCCAGTGCCTAGTTCGGGCCGTAGGCCCCGGACATTACAGGAATGTCTGCTGAAGATCGATGCCGACGTTCTCATACTGAAAAATTATCCATACTTCTCGTGCCATCCAACCCTCTGGCCTTGAACTTCTGCTAATACTTTATCTCAGATTTAATCTCCAGCTTTCATCTTTCTCACTAAAACCAGTAAGTGTTTCCCTTATTAACTGACCCTGTGGGCTGGCCCAACCATATTAACTGTATACTAACCTGCAAACCCACTTCCTATATCTAATATGTCAGCAACTGAATCTTTCCTAAACTCTGCTCTATCCTATGTCTGATACTCTAAACTTAATTCTGTACTTTCCCTATATGCTACACATCAATTACATTATATAATTACGTTAATCATGTACTTTAGTGCCTATGAAACTATGCAATTCCACATCTTAATACAGTTACAAAAATACAATAAAATCACACACTTTGTATAAACACTTTTGAGAGGCATATAACAGCCCTGTCGCACCCTTACAGGGACACAACTGCCAATACCAAGAACTGATACTTCTAAACCTGCAGTACAGAACAGTCACAGCGACTTACAACAGTAGATTTAGGCTATGTGCCCACATTGCAGAAATGCTGCGGAATTGTCCGCAGCATTTCCGCAACTCCCCATCGCCGGTAAAACGCATGCGGAATTCGCATGCGTTACCCGGAAAATACATGCGTTATGCAAGCGTTTTTAGCTTGCGGAATTCAAGCGCTTTTCCAAGCAATTTGAAGCATCGCTTGGAAAAGTGATTGATAGGTTGGTCACACTTGTCAAGCATTGTGCTTGACAAGTGTGACCAACTTTTTACTATTGATGTTGCCTATGCAGCATCAATTGTAAAAGATAGAATGTTAAAAATAATTAAAAAAAAATAAAACATATGGATATACTCACCTTCTGCCAGCCCCCGATCTCAGCGGCGCTCCCGTTCCGTTCCCAGGCGTACTTTGTGAGAATGACCTTTGTGACTTTAAGCGACCGTGTCGACGCAAAGGTCATTTTGTCACAAGGCACGTCTGGGAAGCACCGCTGAGGACCGGGGGCTTAAATTCTATTTTTAACAGGAATATGGTACCCAGGGCATGTGTGACGGACTCAGCTCCTGCTGAGCCCATTTTTTGAGTGGACCCTCTGGGTCGTGGCACCCACCCACCAAGGGTGAGCTGACCTTGTGAGAATCCATCCCCTATACAGGGAGTGTCAGGGGCAAGACCAAGGGGGTGAGCCACCACGACTGCTGGGACCAGAAGGCCGGCACAGGGGGACACTATGGGAGTGCCTGACGACCAGAGACAAGCAGGAAACAAGACAAGACAAGAGGTAAGTGCAAGGTATCTTCATTAAGATCTTCAGGATCATATTCAGTGCAAACGTGAAAACAAGCAAAACGTGCAAGGTGCGCGCTTGAGCACGCCAAGGTCCATAGCATCGTACGTGCCAGGTGGCACGCCTAGGTACAGGTAAAGGCAATATGGCATCGGACTCCGGACCGCTGGTGACGATAGGCATGATCAAAGCATCAGGCTGCGAACATCAGCTCCGGACATCAGGCCGCAGTCATCCAGCTTACGATCTCTGGCAGCGATCGGCAGGTTCCGGGCATCCGGCAGGCAAACCAGGGTTCAGGCAAGGAGGCACGACAGATATCCAGGCATGGTGCGTGTTAGGGAACACGCCAAGGTCCAAGGCTAGGTGCGTGTGTAGGGGACACGCCAGGGTTCAAAGCGAGGTGCAAAGCAAGGTGCGTGTGTAGGGGACACGCCAGGGTTCACAAAACGAGACAGGGTGCGTGTGTAGAGACACGCCAAAGCACAAGGTACAAGACAGAGTGCGTGTGAGACACGCCAAAGAACAAGGTACAAGACAGAGTGCGTGTGAGACACGCCAAAGTACAAGGTACAAGACAGAGGGCGTATGTAGAGACACGCCAAAGCACAAGGTACAAGACAGAGTGCGTGTGTAGAGACACGCCAAGGTCAGGGTTCGAGGCAGGGTGCGTGCTAGGAGCCACGCCAGGGTTCGAGGCAGGGTGCGTGCTAGGAGCCACGCCAGGGTTCAAGGCAGGGTGCGTGCTAGGAGCCACGCCAGGGTTCAAGGCAGGGTGCGTGCTAGGAGCCACGCCAGGGTTCAAGGCAGGGTGCGTGCTAGGAGCCACGCCAGGGTTCAAGGCAGGGTGCGTGCTAGGAGCCACGCCAGGGTTCAAGGCAGGACGCGTGCTAGGAGCCACGCGGGACGCACACCTCACTGGCCAGTGCACACAGCTGTAACGCCAGCACGAGGCACGACCTTGGCACAGGAGGCGGGCAAAGGAACTTTCGTGCTAGGAGCCACGCCAGGTTCAGGGCAGGGTGCGTGCTAGGAGCCACGCCAGGTTCAGGGCAGGGTGCCTGCTAGGAGCCACGCCAGGGTTCAGGGCAGGGTGCGTGCTAGGAGCCACGCCAGGGTTCAAGGAAGGGCTGCGTGCTAGGAGCCACGCAGGAGGCACGCCACACTGGTCAGTGCACACGGCTGTACACAAACACGAGGCACTTACCATGGCACAGGAGACGGCCAAGGGGAACCCACGCCGGGGTTCAAGGCAAGAACAAGGCAAGTCTAGGCAAGAAACAAGGTATGGAACACGGAGCGGAACATAGGCAGAAACAGAGCCAGGTCAGAGCGAGGACAGAGTCTAGCAGCGGAGCGTAGCCCGAAACCCAGAGCCAGGCCAAGGGAGAACCTTGGGACTAGACTTGGAAATGTGCAAGAGAGCACCAGAGGACAGAGTGTGGAAAACCAGGCTGAGACAAGAACATGAGAAGTACTACAAGGCTCAGAATAGCAAAGACCAGACATGGCGAAACAGGCAAGGCAGAGAACAGAGGAAGGACTACAAATCAAAGAATAGCTAAGGCGAGACATAGCAAAACAGACTAAGACAGAGAACAGCAGAAGGACTACAAGGCAAAGCAAGGCAAAGACAAACATGGCACGAGAGACAACACAAGACATGGCACAAGACAAGAGACGGAATACGAGCACGGAGCGTGTGCAGAGATGCACTACAGAGCAAAGTGCAAGGGCACAGAATAGAGGGAGCAACCCCACAGACCAAGAGCCGTGCAGGGAAGCAACACAATAATCAGTAGTGATGTGTCGTTCATGAACGATCCGATTCAAAGAACCGGCTCCCCGCTGGGAACGAAATGAGCCGGCTCTGCACTGTGAACGAGCCGGTTCTTTTTTTTTTTTTCTTTTTCTGGCGCCAGGCAGTGGCAGTGATTTATCTGGGAGGAGGCGGAGCTGTCAGGAGACAGAGAGAAATGTGTGCTGTCTGTGCTGGAGTGAGTAGAAATATTTAAAGTGATATACTCCTCCTAGCTTCAGACATGCATGCATGGCATACTGTATATGGCATGTGACTGTAGAGGGGTTAAATTCAAGTGACAGCAAATTGGTCTCATGTAGACTCTCAGATATACTATAATATAGCATACTATTAGTTAAAGTCAGCCGACTCAGCTCAGCATCAGCAGCAGTGCAGCACTGAGTGAGTGAAGAGGATACAGGACAGTCACACAGGACAGGAACCCTACAGGGAGAAGCGTCAGTTCTTGCTGAGGGTAGGGTAAAGCTGGAGTCACACATAGCGACTTACCAGCGATACCGACACCGATATCAAGGTGTCAGGATCGCTGGTGAGCTGTCACACAGACAGCTTCACCAGCGATCAGCACAGCGATGCCGAGCGCCCGGCATCGCTTGCCGTCCCTGTAAAAAATAGAATTTAAATAAAAAATATAGTTATTCTCACCTTCCGACGTCCCGTTCAGCCATCCTGCCTCTCTCTACGCTCCTGGTCCCAGTGATCCTTTGCGAGAATGACCGCGAGAATCTCACGGTCTCGCGGGAGCGCGAAGTCTCGCGGTCATTCGTGCAAAGGATAACTGGGACCGGAGCGTGGAGAAAGGCGGGATGGCTGCACGGGACGTCGGAAGGTGAGAATAACAATATTTTTTATTTAAATTCTATTTTTTACAGCTGATCGCTGGTCTCCCGCCTGTCACACGCAGCGATGCGTGCTTGGCAGCGGGAGACCAGCGACCAAAAAATGTCCAGAGGTTTCTTCCAGCGATCAGCGATACCGGCAGGGGGGCCGCTCGCTGATCGCTGTCACACACAGCGATCTCGCTGGTGAGATCGCTGTTACGTCACAAAAGTTGTGACTCAGCAGCGATCTCGCTAGCGAGATTGCTATGTGTGACTCCCGCTTAAGGGTAAGCAATATAATAAAGTGATTTCAGGCAAGACTGTGCAGAGATCTAGGTCCAGCCCCAATCATTAGGCCATGTGCACACATAATTTTTGGTGCTGCGGATTTGGAAAAATCCGCAGGTAAAAAAGATCTGCGGATTAGCCTGCGGTTTAGCCCTGCGGTTTCACACCTCTACAATGGAGGTTTGAAACCGCAGCGGATTCTGCACAAAGAATTGACATGCTGTGGATCTGAACCCGCAACAAATCCGCATGGAAAAATCTGCAGCATGTGCACAGCGGTTTTCAGTTTACCATTGAAAACAATGGCACTGTACAACGCACCTAAAGCTGCTGCAGAGCCTGAAACGCTGCGGATCCACAGCAGAATCCGCACCGTGTGCACATGGCCTTATAGGGTTAAGCTGGTTTCACACTTGCATATTTTGGATGCACACAGATCCGTTTTTGTCTCCATTGACTTTCAGTGGTGACGGATGGGACTTGCGTGTGTATCCAGTTGTCACCGTTTTCCCAGAGATCCGCATGTCTGCATATTTTATCAGATTCCTTAAAACGCAAGTTGTTGCAGTTTTGTGTCATCTGAAAAACACGCAGGCACAGGGAGACGCACGGATCCGCGGCTACACGTCTGGAATTAACATGGAGCACGGATCCAGGACAACACGGGTCCGTGTGCAGGGATCCGTGTTGCGACACTGATGCTCGGAAGTGAGGGATGTGCTGTATGGGAAAGTGATGAAACTGTATGGGACCAGTCTGTAGACATAATCTAGACTATGTCCGCATGCTGCTCTGTCATACAGTGATCTTTCCCACCTCACTAGAAGGGCTTGTGCCCTGTGTTACAGTGTGGTAATGATAATAAAATGTATTGGCAGCATGTATATGACATGGGGGCTCCTGGTTAGGGGCTGCACGAGTGGGGCTGCGTTCACACTAGCGTTGTGGTACGGTGCGTTGTGAAGCGTAGCAATCCTGATCCAGATTACATCCCTATACTTAACATAGGGAGGCACGGCCCTGCGTTTGCATCAGGGTTTTCCATGTTCTCCCAAAACGCAGCTTGTTGCGAATTTTGGGTGTTAAAAAAAATCTGCAGACATCCTGATATGTGTCAGCAAAAACATATGATTTTCAATGTAGACGCACCTGAATCCGGATGCCTGCGTCCAATCTGCATGTGGATTTCATACTGCGCAGGCTCCCAGCCCCATTTTCTTTTTTTCACCAGTCTCTCTTTCTCTCTCCTCTCTCCCCCTATCCTCTGCCCCAGAAGTCAGAATTTCACATTTCCAACCAAATCCTGATTAGGGCGCAGTTCCATGCGTTTTCATCCATTTGCAGAAAAAACACGGATGCGAATAAATCGTGTCCAAGAGGGAATGACTACAGCAATGAAGGTGCGGACTCCTAGTCTGGGGGAATAGACGTCCCGCTGGGCTACTAATGGTTAATTGTCAGATCACCAGTGCCGATATGAAACTATTTTTCCTGCACATGACTTTATTACAATGCAGGAATAGGGGAGTCTGGAGGAAGGGTGCCAGTGGGGGAACATGAAGGATCTTTTCAGTGTAATATGGAAACAAAACTGGCCCTAGTCCAAATCATTTTGCAGGCTTCAAATAAGCGCACAAGAGAGGTTGTCCATAACTTTAATGCTGGCTGACCTTAGGATAAGTCAGCAATGTCTGATCAGTGAGGGTGCGACACCGAGCACCCCGGCCAGTCAGCTGCTCTTAGTGTCTGATTTTACCATTCACTATGCTTTGCTTACATATTTTGGAGTGTGTGTGTTGGCACAGTGCTTCCAACATACCTTTTACGGATTAGGCCGGGGTCACACTAAACGACGCAAAATACGGTCAGTATTTTACATGCGTAATACGGAAGAATGGCCCCTAAACAATGCTCCGTATGTCATCCGTAATCAAGGTGTGGTCGCGTATTTTGCGCATGTAAGCATCCGTATGTAATCCGTATGGCATCCGTATGGCGAGATTTTCTCACAGGCTTGCAAAATGGAGATATAATGGAGCCCTATGACAGGGTTTCTAACAGAAACCAAAGAATAGATATAGACACATAGAATGTATATATGTATATATATATATATATATATATACACTCACTGGCCACTTTATTAGGTACACCTGTCCAACTGTGTGTTAAGACTTAATTTCTAATCAGCCAATCACATGGCGGCAACTCAGTGCATTTAGGCATGTAGACATGGTCAAGACAATCTCCTGCAGTTCAAACCGAGCATCAGTATGGGGAAGAAAGGTGATTTGAGTGCCTTTGAACGTGGCATGATTGTTGGTGCCAGAAGGGCTGGTCTGAGTATTTCAGAAACTGCTGATCTACTGGGATTTTCACGCACAACCATCTCTAGGGTTTACAGAGAATGGTCCGAAAAAGAAAAAAAATCCAGTGAGCGGCAGTTCTGTGGCTGGAAATGCCATGTTGATGCCAGAGGTCAGAGGAGAATGGGCAGACTGGTTCGAGCTGATAGAAAGGCAACAGTGACTCAAATTGCCACCCGTTACAACCAAGGTAGGCAGAAGAGCATCTCTGAACGCACAGTGCGTCGAACTTTGAGGCAGATGGGCTACAGCAGCAGAAGACCACACTGGGTACCACTCCTCTCAGCTAAGAACAGGAAACTGAGGCTACAATTTGCACAAGCTCATCGAAATTGGACAGTAGAAGATTGGAAAAACGTTGCCTGGTCTGATGAGTCTCGATTTCTGCTGCGACATTCGGATGGTAGGGTCAGAATTTGGCGTAAACAACATGAAAGCATGGATCCATCCTGCCTTGTATCAACGGTTCAGGCTGGTGGTGGTGGTGTCATGGTGTGGGGAATTTTTTCTGGGCACTCTTTGGGCCCCTTGGTACCAATTGAGCATCGTTGCAACGCCACAGCCTACCTGAGTATTGTTGCTGACCATGTCCATCCCTTTATGACCACAATGTACCCAACATCTGATGGCTACTTTCAGCAGGATAATGCGCCATGTCATAAAGCTCGAATCATCTCAGATTGGTTTCTTGAACATGACAATGAGTTTACTGTACTCAAATGGCCTCCTCAGTCACCAGATCTCAATCCAATAGAGCATCTTTGGGATGTGGTGGAACGGGAGATTCGCATCAGGGATGTGCAGCCGACAAATCTGCGCCAACTGTGTGATGCCATCATGTCAATATGGTCCAAAATCTCTGAGGAATGCTTCCAGCACCTTGTTGAATCTCTGCCACGAAGAATTGAGGCAGTTCTGAAGGCAAAAGGGGGTCCAACCCGTTACTAGCATGGTGTACCTAATAAAGTGGCCAGTGAGTGTATATATATATATATATATTCTATGTGTCTATATCTATTCTTTCATTTCTTTATTAAACCTGTCAGTGTGAGTTTACTGTATAGCGCACTGAATTGCCGGCTTTGCTAAAAGACACCGGGTGCGTATTTCTCGCAGGTCACATGTGTGGTCCGTGTGTAATCCGTATTTTTTGTGCACCCACAGACTTGCATTGGGGTACTACGGGCGTAGTACGCTGACAATCGCAGCATGCTGCGATTGGCACGGAGAGTAGAATACGGATGAGAAATATACGCTGGTGCGAGGGACCCCATAGAGAATCATTGGTCCGTGTCTAATGCGTGCTTTTAGCGCCTCTCACTCGGCCGTATTCCTCGCCAGTGTGACCCCGGCCTTATACAGCGCCAACACAGATTGCAGCACTTACTAATCCAGACAGGACATGTACAAAAAATGCCACAGATTAGAAAGGAATACATGGTAAGACTGTCTGCAACCAAGGAGCAGGGGCCTGACCACAAGAGCTGACAATCTGAGGAGACAGCAATGCTGAATAACAGTCTACACTGCGTCACTAGATCGTTATATAGGTGGAGAATGAGGCCCTCACTTTACAGGCAAAGACCTGGAACGAGGACTGTGGAAAACGGATTAATATTAAAAAAAGAGCCGTTAAAAGAGCCAAAAGAGCCGGCTCTTTATGGTGAGCGGAGCCGAATGAGCCGGATCGCCAAAAAGAGCCGAACTTCCCATCACTAATAATCAAGCCCAGAGCAAAGGAAGGAGTGGTCTGATATAGGGCACAGCACCTCCACTTCCGGGTCAGGACCAGGGGAGAACTTCCTAGTTCAGATGCTCCAGGATCACAGAGCGCAGTCACATGATCAGGGTTTCAGACATGACGAGATGATCACCGAACCAGACAGTGCAGGATCCTAGGAAGGACACATGATCAGGGATTCTAGACATGACGAGATGATTGCAGAACCAGACAGTGCAGGATCCTAGGAAAGGTCACATGATCAGAGTTTCAGACATGACGAGATGATTGCAGAACCAGACAGTGCAGGATCCTAGGAAAGGTCACATAATCAGAGTTTCAGACATGACGAGATGATTGCAGAACCAGACAGTGCAGGATCCTAATCCTGCTCCCACCTGCTAACACTTTCTCTGCTCCTTCTCACTGCTGGTGATATCTACCCAAATCCTGGTCCTCCACACCACATTCCCACAGTCATTTCTACCTCCCATCCACGCTCTATCACAACCTTCCGTAACCTCTCCAACCTTATACCCATTCACCCAGCCCCCACTTCCCCAGTCCCACTAACAGGAGCTCTGTGGAACGCTCGCTCTGTCTGCAACAAGCTTTCCTACATCCATGATCTTTTTGTTACTACCAAACTTTCCTTCCTCGCCATCACCGAAACCTGGCTCACCCCTTCTGACACAGCCTCTCCTGCTGCACTTTCATATGGTGGCTTCCACCTTTCTCACACCCCCCGCCCCAGCAGCAAACATGGCGGAGGAGTTGGTTTTCTCCTGTCAGATACCTGCTCCTTCACCCCAATCCCACTGCCACCCTCTGTTACCCTCCCTTCCTTTGAGGTGCACTCTGTGCGCATCTACTCCCCCTCCAACCTCCAACTGGCTGTCATCTACCGCCCCCCAGGGCCAGCCACCACCTTCTTTGACCACTTCACCACCTGGTTACTTCATTTCCTTTCCGCGGACATCCCTACTATCATCATGGGCGACTTCAACATCCCCATTGACACTTCCCTCTCAGCTGCCACTAAACTCCTATCTCTCACTTCCTCCTTCGGCCTCACTCAATGGTCTTCTACAGCCACCCACAAAGATGGCCACACACTGGACCTCATCTTCACCCGCCTCTGCTCCCTATCTAACCTCTCTAACTCACCTCTTCCTCTCTCTGACCACAACCTTCTCACATTCTCTTCCCTCTTCACTCCATGTCTACAATCCCCACCCCACAAACTCTCACACCCTCGCAGAAATCTTAAACACCTTGACCTACACTCATTCTCTGAATCCCTTCTCCCTCTCACAGATATAAGTTCCTTACACAATGCGGATGACGCTGCCGCTCTATATAACACCACAATAGCTGTAGCTTTGGAATCCGCTGCCCCACTTACACATACCAAAGCTCGCAAAATCAACAGACAGCCCTGGCACACCAGCCTGACCAAAGAGCTGAGGCGAGCTTCCAGGGCTGCTGAGCGCAGATGGAAAAGATCCCACTCCAACGAGCACTTCATCGCATTCAAACAGTCCCTCACTACTTTCAAGACCACACTCGCCACAGCTAAACAAACCTACTTCTCATCTCTCATATCCTCCCTGTCTCACAACCCTAAACAGTTATTCAACACCTTCAATTCTCTCCTCCGCCCCCCAGCACCTCCTCCCTCCCCACTCATCTCAGCTGAAGACTTTGCCTCATTTTTCAAGCAGATTGATAACATCAGAGAAAGTTTTGGTCAACAACCCCCAGAACCCTTCCTCCCGACTTCCCAGCCCTCCACCTTCAAAACCAACTTCTCCACCATTACAGAAGATCGACTCTCCACTCTACTCTCAAGATCACATCTCACCACCTGTGCACTCGACCCGATCCCATCCCACTTCATACCAAACCTCACCACAGTCTTCATCCCAACCCTAACCCATCTCTTCAACCTATCACTAACAACTGGTGTTTTCCCCTCAAGCTTTAAACATGCCTCCATCACACCTATCCTCAAAAAGCCCTCTCTTGACCCATCCTCTGTATCTAGCTATCGCCCTATATCACTTCTCCCCTACGCCTCCAAGCTACTGGAACAACACGTCTACCTTGAACTGTCCTCCCATCTCTCTTCTTGCTCCCTCTTCGACCGCTTACAATCTGGCTTCCGGTCACACCACTCCACTGAAACTGCCCTTACTAAGGTCACCAATGACCTCTTAACCGCCAAGAGCAAGCGACACTACTCTGTCCTCCTCCTCCTGGACCTGTCGGCTGCCTTTGACACAGTGGACCATTCCCTATTATTACAGACCCTCTCATCCCTCGGCATCACAGACTTGGCCCTATCCTGGATCTCATCATACCTAAAGGCCCCGTCACACTAAGCGACTTACGAGCGATCCCGACACCGATATCAAGGTGTCAGGATCGCTGGTAAGTCGGTATGTGATCGCTGGTGAGCTGTCACACAGACAGCTTCACCAGCGATCAGCACAGCGATGCCGAGCGCCCGGCATCGCTGGCCATCCTGTAAAAAATAGAATCAAAATAAAAAATATAGTTATTCTCACCTTCCGACGTCCCGTTCAGCCATCCTGCCTCTCTCCACGCTCCGGTCCCAGTGATCCTTTGCACGAATGACCGCGAGATGTCACAGTCTCGCAGGATAACAAAGTCGCGCGGTCATTCATGCAAAGGATCACTGGGACCGGAGCGTGGAGAGAGGCGGGATGGCTGAATGCGACGTCGGAAGGTGAGAATAACTATATTTTTTATTTTTTTTATTATTTTTTTACACCTGATCGCTGGTCTCCCGCTGTCACACACAGCGATGCGTGCTGGCCAGCGGGAGACCAGCGACCAAAGAAATGTCCAGAGATTTCTTGCAGCGATCAGCGATACCGACAGGGGGGCCGCTCGCTGATCGCTGTCACACACAGCGATCTCGCTGGTGAGATCGCTGTTACGTCACAAAAGTTGTGACTCAGCAGCGATCTCGCTACCGAGATTGCTTAGTGAGACGGGGCCTTAACAGACCGGACATTCAGCGTCTCCCACTCACACACCACCTCCTCACCTCGCCCCCTATCTGTCGGAGTCCCACAAGGTTCAGTCCTTGGGCCCCTGCTGTTCTCTATTTACACCTTTGGCCTGGGACAGCTCATAGAATCTCATGGCTTTCAGTATCATCTCTACGCTGATGACACACAGATCTACATCTCTGGACCAGATATCACCTCCCTACTAACCAGAATCCCTCAATGTCTGTCCACTATTTCATCCTTCTTCTCCGCTAGATTTCTGAAACTCAACATGGACAAAACACAATTCATCATCTTTCCCCCATCTCACGTGACCCCCCCTACGAACAATTACAGTAAATGACTGCCCACTCTCCCCAGTCCCACAAGCTCGCTGCCTCGGAGTAATCCTTGATGCTAATCTCTCCTTCAAACCACATATCCAAGCCCTTTCCACTTCCTGCCGACTTCAACTCAAAAATATTTCACGAATCCGTTCATTCCTCACCCAAGAATCTGCAAAAACCCTAGTCCATGCCCTCATCATCTCTCGCCTTGACTACTGCAACCTCCTGCTCTGTGGCCTCCCCTCAAACACTCTCGCACCCCTCCAATCTATTCTAAACTCTGCTGCCCGACTAATCCACCTGTCCCCCCGCTATTCCCCAGCATCTCCCCTCTGTCAATCCCTTCACTGGCTCCCAATTGCCCAGAGACTCCATTACAAAACCCTAACCATGACATACAAAGCCATCCACAACCTGTCTCCTCCATACATCTGTGACCTCATCTCCCGGTACTTTCCTGCACGCAACCTCCGATCCTCACAAGATCTCCTTCTCTACTCCCCTCTTATCTCCTCTTCCCACAATCGCATACAAGATTTCTCTCGCGCATCACCCCTACTCTGGAACTCTCTACCACAACATATCAGACTCTCACCTACCATCGAAACCTTCAAAAAGAGCCTGAAGACCCACCTCTTCCGACAAGCCTACAACCTGCAGTAACCACCGATCGACCAAACCGCTGCACGACCAGCTCTACCCTCGCCTACTATATTATCACCCATCCCTTGTAGATTGTGAGCCCTCGCGGGCAGGGTCCTCTCTCCTCCTGTATCAGTTATGATTTGTATTGTTTAAGATTATTGTACTTGTTTTTATGTATACCCCTCCTTACCTGTAAAGCGCCATGGAATAAATGGCGCTATAACAATAAATAATAATAAATAATAATAAATAAATCCTAGGAAATGTCACATGATCAGGGATTCTAGACATGACGAGAAGATCACAGAAGGCAAAGCAGAAACGCAGGCATCTTGCAGCTCAGCAGACATGAGGTGAGTGTGCACCCTGCTCTAGGGAACAAGCAGGATAGCAGACACAAGGTGCGCGTGCACACCGCTCCAGGGGTTCATGAGGCAAAACAGACATGGCGGACGTGACAGCATGGAGGAGAGTCTCCTCTCTTCCAGACCCTGGGTACCATCCGCACATGAAACACTCACTTTACGCATGATGGTATGGCGGCAATTCTGCAAAATTAATGGACATGGTGCAGATTTTTCCGCATTGCAATTCCGCAGCGGAAAAATCCGCAGCATTGGCACAGCAACTGCGGAATCCCATAGGATTGCATGGGATGCATTTTAACTAGCGTTTTTTAAGTGTGTCCACGGCGGCAAGCCCACTTAAAGAACACAACTTGGGCACACAGCCCAAAGGGGATCTCTGGTGACACGTTATCACTTACCTTGGGAATAGGTGATAATTTGATAATCAGTTATACAACCGCTCAGACCGTCACCAATTGGCCGATCGGGTAACTTTTATTTCGTTGGAATGGCAATGAGCGAGCTACACCACCACTCCATTCTTATGCATGTGTTTGGCTTTTTCCAATAGCCCTGTAAAGATTAAAAGTACCAGTTCTTGGGGAAAAAGTATCCCCATTCTGCTGATTGGTGCTCGTCTCAGTCAGACACCCTCAGATAATTAGCTTATCACCTCTCCTACAGCTCAGGAATAACATTTTCACTGGACAATCTGCTGTGGGGCGAAATAAAGTTGGCCAAAAAGATTACCAGGACCTTAGTCCATGGGCACAAGACCAGACCCTGTGATGCTCTATGACACCATTTTTTGCCAAAAACCCAGGCTCTTCGTTTGGTTATAAGTCAAGGTTGCAGCTCATAGAGCTGGCTAATCAATTTCACAGCCATTGATTTTGGTAGGTATGTGGAGTTTTGGACGACTGTAGTTTGATGGCCATGGACTAGCACTGTAGCCACTGGTCCAGAGTTCTGCAAATCTTTTTGGCCAACTCTAGCGCTGAGAGTCAGAAACCATCGGTATAATATAACTGCCAAGGTTTTATCATTGACTGTGGCCGAGGGTCCCTGTGAGTGACAGCTAGGCCGCCCTATGGCATCTGGAGTGGGCTGGACTGTCAGTTTTGTCCAGTCATCCAATCTGAGTGCTGGGCTGTCAGCATTTTGATTGGCAGCCCTGCTGCTCAATCTGGTCTAGCCTGCAGGTGTTTCCCCAGGTGTCTTCAGTCCTTAATCATTTGCAAGCTATTTAGCTGGCTAGCTGTGAGCAGTCCAGTGTCAGTTGTAGCTTAGCTTTGTTAGATTTGTGAGCTTAGCCCTGTGGCTCGTACCTCTGATCTTGTTGCCGGACGTAGGATTGGTCGTAACTATTCTTGTGAATTATCCCTTTTACTCCTGACACTCTCTTACTTCAGGTATCTGATCCCGGACTTGGCCACTGACTATCCATTTGTTTTACTCCCTTGTCTTGACATACCCTCCTGGCTTTTGACCCCAGACTGTTTACTGACCACGTCTTTGTACTACATGCCCTCTTGGTATCTGACCTTGGATCTCCTGACTACCCTGTCTCACAGCTTGTCCGTGAGTAGTGACTCAGCGTCACAGTATCTCTAATTGGACGATGGGAAAAGAAGTTGCTTAGCCTCCAGGGAGGTCCTTCTAAGGGCCCATAATATCAAGTCACTTCATTACCAGTACTAGCTAGTCTGTAAGAAGATCTTTCTTCAGGAACTACTAGGAACCCATACAATACATTGTATAGTCTATAGGCAGGAGATCTTACACTGAGGACTTACTAGGAGTCTGAAGACCTACCAAGAGTTCCTACAATAAGGACCTGTCTCTTCACTAGTGAACTAGCTAGAAGTACAGAGAGGACTGACAAGGAGTACATACATTCAAGTCTCTTCATCTGGGCCAGACTGGCCATCTGGCAATTCTAGCAATTCCAGATGGGCTCGTACCTGCACTGGGCCGCTATGTTACTTGTATTTTCAGCTGGGCAGAGATCAACGCCATACACTTCTCCCTCAAGTCCCACGTGGTCTCCTTTTCTTCACATTATGCACGTGAAGGATGAAATAGGAGATGATGCCTCATCCAGTCAGCATAATCATTACCAGGGGTTAGAGTCCTCTTCATCCAGCAGTGAGGTTTAGGCAGGGGTGGACACTGTCAGCTTGGGGCTCCTGCGCAAGAATTGCGTCTGGGCCCCTCTCCTTCTATGGCAACAAAGCTACATTATATATGTATATACAGCCACACACACATACATGTGTGACGACTCCTGGAGTGGACCCTCTGGGTCATGGCACCAACCCTCCCAGGGCGAGCTGACCTAGTGAGGACCACCCCCTATACAGGGAGCGTCAGGGGCAAGCCCAAGGGGGTAAGGTACCACGACTGCTGGCACCAGGTGGCCGGCTCACAGGAGACACGAGTGAGTGTGTCTGCAGGAACGTGTAAAGCGTGGACACAGGGACACGTGGTGTACAGGACGGTATAGTGTGTACTCGGGAACACAAGGTGTGTAAACGGGAGTGCGCTAGATACAGGATAGTGCAAGACGGGTACACAAGAGTACGTATGGCGTGCAGCGACTAGTATGTCCGGGTGTGAGCAAAGCAGGACGCGTGCAAAGGAGCACGTCAGAGTACTGAGTTAGGCAGCAGGTATGCCAGGAGGTGCAACAAAGTACAGGAACAGAGTGTGTGCCAGGAGGCACAACTGAGCATAAGACAGAGCACAGGATCAGAGCGTGTGCCAGGAGGCACAACTGAGCATAAGACTGAGCACAGGATCAGAGCGTGTGCCAGTAGGCACAACTGAGTATAAGACAGAGCGCAGGATCAGAGTGTGTGCCAGGAGGCACAACTGAGCATAAGGCAGAGTGCAGGTTCAGAGCATGTGCCAAGAGGCACAATAGAGTACAAGGCAGAGTACAGATTCAGAGCGTGTGCCAAGAGGCACAATAGAGTACAAGGCAGAGTACAGGTTCAGAGCGTGTGCCAAGAGGAACATACAGAAACATACAGGCCATTAACACCCAGAAACTTATGAAGAACTTGCAGTCTTCATTGGCCCCTCTCTCCTCCCTCTCATGTCCTGATTCTGCATTGAAGCATTACAATGAAACACTTCAAAGTGCCCTGGATGAATTTGCACCTCCTATACATAGAACACCACAACACAGACGGCGACAACCCTGGCACACCCTGCAAACACGTTTCCTGCAGCGGTGCTCCAGGTGCGCCGAACGTCTGTGGAGAAAATCCAACCTACCCGAAGATTTCATCCATTATAAGTTTATGCTTCGAACATACAACACTGCCCTTCACCTCTCCAAACAAACCTATTTCAACACCCTCATCACTTCACTGTCCAATAACCCTAAACGTCTCTTTGACACTTTTCATTCTCTAATCAACCCAAGAGTACAGGCTCCTACCACGGAGCTTCGAGCTGACGATCTGGCCAATTACTTCAAAGAAAAAATTGACCAGATCCAACAGGAAATTATCTCCAAATCTCCTCATACCATGCACTGTCCTCCCTCCCCCACTGCATATAGCTCACTCTCTGATTTTGAACCAGTCACAGAAAGAGAAGTAAGCAGGCTCCTTGCATCTTCTCGCCCAACCACTTGCACCAGTGACCCATTTCCGTCACATCTACTCCAGTCCCTTTCCCCTGCTGTCACCCCTCACCTAACTAAAATATTTAACTTCTCTCTCTCTTCTGGTATCTTTCCCTCCTCATTTAAGCATGCCATCATACATCCACTACTTTAAAAACCATCCATCGACCAAAACTGTGCCGCTAACTATAGACCTGTCTCTAATCTTCCCTTCATCTCTAAACTCCTGGAACGCCTGGTCCACTCCCGTCTTATCCCCTATCTCTTTGATAACTCTCTTCTCGACCCTCTCCAATAAAGTCTCTAATGATCTACTAACAGCTAAATCAAATGGTCATTACTCCATGCTAATTCTCTTGGATCTCTCTGCAGCATTTGACACTGTGGATCATCAGCTCCTCCTCACTATGCTCCGTTCCATTGGCCTCAAGGACACCGTTCTCTCCTGGTTCTCCTCCTATCTCTCTGACCGCTCCTTTACTGTATCTTTTGCTGGCTCCTCCTCCTCTCATCTTCCCTTACTGTTGGGGTTCCTCAAGAATCAGTCCTAGGACCCCTCCTCTTCTCTTTGTACACTGCCACTATTGGTCAAACAATCAGTAGATTTGGTTTCCAGTACCATCTCTATGCTGATGACACCCAATTATACTCTTCTTCTCCTGACATCACGCCTGCCTTTCTAGAAAACACCAGCGATTGTCTAAACGCTGTGTCTAACATCATGTCCTCACTATATCTGAAACTCAACCTGTCAAAGACTGAACGCCTTGTGTTTCCTCCCGCTACTAATGTACTTTTACCCAACATTGCCATTTCCGTGTGTGGTTCCACTATTACTCCCCAGCAACATGCCTGTTGTCTTGGGGTCATACTTGACTCTGAGCTTTCCTTTGCCCCCCACATTCGAACACTGGCTCGCTCTTGTCATCTGCACCTCAAAAACATTTCTAGAATTCGACCTTTTCTTACTTTTGACTCCGCAAAAACTCTTACTGTTTCTCTTATTCATTCTCGTCTCGACTATTGTAACTCTCTTCTAATCGGTCTCCCTCTTACCAAACTCTCCCCCCTCCAATCTGTCTTGAATGCTGCTGCCAGGATCATATTCCTCGCCAATCCTTACACCGATGCCTCTACCTTGTGCCAGTCATTACACTGGCTACCCATCCACTCCAGAATCCAGTACAAACTTATTACCCTCACCCACAAAGCTGTTCATGGCTCAGCACCACCCTACATCTCCTCCCTTGTTTCAGTATACCACCCTACCCGTGCCCTCCGTTCTGCTGATGACCTGAGGTTAGCATCCACAATAATCAGAACCTCCCACTCCCGTCTCCAAGACTATACACGTGCTGCGCCAATTCTTTGGAATGCACTTCCCAGGTCAATACGATTAGTCCCCAATCCCCGCAATTTTAAGCGTGCCCTGAAAACTCATTTATTCAGACTGGCCTACCGCCTCAACACATTAACCTAATCTATCCCTGTGTGGCACAGCCAAAAGTTTTTACCATAACCAGGTTCCTCACATCATGTCCCCACATGCTTTATACATCCATTAGCCCTCTGTGTCTGTACTGTTACACATTTAACATTATGGCTGGTCCATACAATCAGGGAAACTGTTACCACCCACCTTTCGTGTCTCCCTTTTTTCCTCATAGATTGTAAGCTTGCGAGCAGGGCCCTCATTCCTCTTTGTATATGTTATGATCTATGTGATTATTGTTATGCTGTAAAGTCTATTGTCTGTACAAGTCCCCTCTGAAATGTAAAGTGCTGCGGAATATGTTGGCGCTATAGAAATAAAATTTATTATAAAATTTATTAAGAGGCACAATAGAGTACAAGGCAGAGTACAGGTTCAGAGCGTGTGCCAAGAGGCACAATAGAGTACAAGGCAGAGAACCCGAATACAGCGCACAGCCAGGCAGGGACACGGCAGACCAAGCCAGGAAGTACAACAATAATCAGGCACCTCCCATAGGAAGAGGTAGCCTGATATAGCACATGATCACTAGGACTTCTGGGTCAAGTCCTCCAATACCATAGGGAGGCCAGGCCTGGAGACAGAGCTGAGAAGAGCTCGCGTGCTCACACAGAACATAGTGCACACAAGAATCTAAGCACGAGAGGTGCGCGTGCGCACGCGACGGGACCCCCGGAGCGGCCGCGGCTCCGGAAGAGGTGATGGTGAGCACGGCGTGACAGGCGGCGTGACAACATGTGTATATATATTGCATAGTCTCCTTTATTATGTATATTGCCGTCCCTTATTATACAGTGCCCTCTCTTTTGTACAGCACCATCCCTTACATATCGGATTATATAGAGCCCTGTTTTTTATTACATACCATCCTGTCTTGTTAGCTGTATAATGCAATGATGGCTGATAGAGCATGGGAAAGCTTCTTTTCTAATGGAGGAGCTGATGGACTGGTAGTCTAGCCACCGGGTCCTCCATCAGCAGTCATTTTATATCTAACAAGAGAGGGGACTATGTAATACAAGAGGGCTGTGTGAATACCAAAAAAATCATGAATACAGTATGTAAGAGACAGCACTGTACATAACAGCAGAAGAAACTATATAATAAGGGACGGCATCATAAAAAGTGACTACACTATATACTGAGAGATGGCGCTATACATAAGCGAGTACACTATATACTAAGGGACTGTGCTATACATAAGTGAGTAGGGGCTGTGATATGTATAATAAGTGAGTACACTATATACTATGGGACTGTTAGACATAATAAGCGATAATTTCTTCCTCCACCTCCCCCTGTTCCTAAATTCATTATAAATCCCCCTTCCTCCCATCCCAGTCTCCCACACCTCTCATTGTCCTCTCCCCGACCCCAGTCATTGCCCTCTTCACCACCTCCATCATTGCTTTCTCCCCCACCACCCCATCATTGCCCTCTTCACCACCTCCATCATTTCCTCCTCTCTCACCAGCCCATCATTACCCATTCCACCACCTCCATCATTTCCTCCTCCCCCAGCACCCCCATCATTGCCCTTTCCACCACCACCATCATTGCCTTTTCCCCACCACCGGTGAATTTTATGCAGAAAGGACATTCTGTTAAAGGGATCCTGATGTCAGATGCATGCGACCTAGGGGCAGCATGAATCAGACACTGCACAATTGCAAACTGGAAGCTGTACCTTTAAATGCTGCAATATTTCAGAGTAAAAATGCTTTAAAAAGCCAGCAATTAACTACTTTTCTTGGCTGATTGGTCTGATGTGCTCCCTGTCGGGATAGTCCCAGCGTCGATCACTTTAACTGACAGTTCTCTCCCTTTGATTTCTCCATAGGAAGAGATTTGTTTTTTAACTGCCACGGGGGAGCAAAGAGGCCTGCCAGGGACTGCCTCGGACTATTCACATAGTTCCCAGCTGGCTTTTTGGACTATGTTTTCTCTTAAAAGCTGCAGCGTTCCAGAGTAATAAATACTTGGCTGCAATCACACAGCTAGTGTTTGATTCCTGCCATTCATGGTTTGTACAGGATGAATCTGATGACAAGATTTCTTTATCATATGTTTTATTAATGATAGGCTATAGGTATGTCCACTAGTACATTGGATGAGATGATGCATCAACCTCATTTCAGTTTTTATATAAAGTGGGGTGTCACCATGGGCGGACATACCGCATGTGCAGCCTGTGTTACTGCACAGGGGCCCAGAGGTGGAGGGGAGCCCCTGCAGGACAGCTAATAATGAGTGCAATGCAGGGAGACTACGGTACACAAGATGAGGTGCAAGCAACAAAGGGTTAATTTATTTACTGGCAAGGAATGCAGTGTTTAGGAAAATGCAGAAACAGGGGTATGCTATGGAAACAGACAATTTGCAAGGATAATATTCTTTAGCTGGGCCTTCAAACAGCACGGAGCACCAACTATAACAGCTCAGTGTATTTATCCAACTTGTTATGAATGGGTCACCGAGGAGAAAAAAGCAAAACAAGCTAAGTCACAGAAAACCAGAGAGGTTGGTAACGATGCAGATTGCAGATCCCTGATCCTACCACACAACTAGCAGCAGCCGTGGAGCGTACCTACGTACCAGCAACTGAATAGGCCGTCGGCTGTCTTAAATCCAAAAACGGTGGACTCCCTCCTCCGGATTCCTTTCTTGTCTTTTCTTCGTGGCTCCTCACGGCAACACAAGAAAGCCACCTTGCTATCCCCAGAATAGTTTACAAATTCTCCTTCCTGCAGAAATGTCTCCTCACACACAGAAAAGCAGCCCCTCCTGTTATGAATGGGTCACCGAGGAGGAAATCTAAGCAAGCTATGTCACAGAAAACCACAGAGGTTGGTAACTATGCAGATTGCAGACCCCTGATCCTAACCACACAACTAGCAGCAGCCGTGGAGCATTCCTACGATGAATCTAGACGCCTCGTCACAGCCGGAGGACTAAATAAGCCTAAAGCAAGAAAAGGGGAAAACTAACTGCCCCAGAGCAGACCCCAAAGGAATAGACAGCCCCCACACATGTATTGACAGTGAAACAAGATGAAAACACAGGCAGGAAAATAGGCTGAGCAAACGATGGGGCCCAAACTAACTAGAAAGGACAGGAAAGGAAAGACACTGTCTGCAATCTGCCCAAAAAACCCTACAAAAATAATGTCCAACACTTCTGATAACAAAATTAACCCTGAAGTCACTAGACTTCTCCCACTATATCAGCACTCTGAAATTTTCTGAGACAGAGCAAAAAAGAGGCCAATCTAATAAGGGACAAAAAGCAAATTGGCAAATACAGATAAATAAGAGTGGAAATTCAGCACAGCCCCAGCCGGGGCTGGCTGACCACACAAAAAACAATAGACCAACAAAATCAAGTATGAACATTAGCAGAAACACTTAGCTTGATATGACTGGAACAGAGCTGAAAACCAAGACCTGAAAAGCCAGAAGGAATCACCAGCACTAGAATAGGGCATCGGCTGTCTTAAATCCAGTCTGAGATTCCAGAGATCAAATCGTTATCCTCATCATCAGGTGGCAGATCTCTACTAATTAAATCAACCTTACTACCTCCTGTTACCACCAGAGGGAGCCCGGAAGGAGAACTCACAACTGGTAGACCAGAAAATGAGTTCACAACACCCTCCCCTCTCTAGTGCTGGCAGACGAAACCAAACAGTCTTTACAGCAGGGAAACGCAGAATGTCCCACTGCTCTAACCAAGGGGGTGCTGTCTCTTAAAGTGGCAGCTTGTCTCTATGGTCCATAGCAACGCCATTCCCTTACAGAGGTGCAGAGGGTCGTCCACTGCAGAGCATCCCATCTGTGACCTGCTGCACTCATATGGCAGAAAAGGAAACAGGGAATAAAATGCAAAATAAATGGGATTTTACTATCTGTCCATATATCTGTCCGTCGCTCTATCAATTATCTATCTCTCATATCTATCTATTATCTATCTATTTATCCTATATCTATCCCATACATACTGTATCTATCTATCTATCTATCTATCTATCTATCTATCTCTCTATCCATCTATCCCATATCTATCTATCCCATACCCATCTATCCCATATCTATCTATCTATCCCATACCTATCTATCCCATATCTATCCATCTATCCAATATCTATCTATCTATCTATCTATCTATCTATCTTATACCTATCTATCTATCCATCTATCTATCTATCTATCCCATATCTATCTATCTATCTATCTATCCTTTATCTATCCATCTATCGATCACTCTATCTATTCCATATCGATCTATTATCTATCTATCTATCTATCTATCTATCTATCTATCCCATATCTATCTATCTCATATGTATCTCTATATCTGTCTGTCTATCTCTATATCTATCTATTATCTATCTAACTATCTTCCCCCAACAATGGCAGCTCCTGGTGTGCTTGCAGTCTTGGAATGGAGACTCACTGGACCAGCAGTGAGACTCACACTAAAGGCCTCTGTGCCCATTAGAGAGAAGTCAACACAATTTGATCATTTTTGGAGGTCCAAGAGAGCAATTTATGTATAACCGGACATCCCGAATCTCTCCAGAGGTGGAGAAAAGGATCAGGCTCTTTGAACGTCAACTAGTGATCCTCTTCCTCTCCTGTGAGATAATCCACCATCAGTGGTATTGACTTACTCCCCACACCTATTGGAAGCGCGTACGTTCCTAGGGGAGCTGAGTGTACTGTGAGAATCATGTGGGAATAGTGGATGAGGGCAGGTATATCTCGCCCAGATTCCTTTCCTATGTGGCCTAGTCTGGTCAGTATCGCACCTGCTTACTAATGGATAATGGGAGGTGGATATAAAAGGATGCAAGGTGGTTGTGTGAGTGTCTCAGCCTGGGAACACAGAGAGCCTGTCTGTGTGAGAGACACACGTGAGTGGAAGCAGTGCCCATTGCAACTGTGGTTTGGCTGGATGGGAGAAGCCCTCCAGTTGGTAGTTAGGTTGTCCATTGTTTAGTTAGTGCCGGACAGGCAAGGATTTGTTTTATGTTTTATTTCCTTTTTGCATTGCTTTCACCGTTAATAAACCTGACTCAGGGTCAGTTACACCCGAATCCCAGCTCTGCGCCTGAGTTTCATGCTGAACGCACTTGACCTTTGACCCCAGCAAAGGCGATCCCGGAGTGTTTTATCACAGTACATATATGGCCGGAATCACACATGCGAGGAATACGGCCGAGTCTCGCATGTTATTACCCGGCACTGCCGCCTGCACTCGGATCGGCTGCATAGAAATACATGGAGCTGAACGCTCCTCTACTGAGTGACGGCGGCAGTGCCTGGTATTAAAATGCGAGACTTAGCCATATTCTGACTGGAAAACATGTATTTGGAAGTCGCCTTGCTACACTTGTAAGGAGAGCTTTAAACTAGAACAACATGGGAAGGGAAGCAAAAGACCAGAAAAAACCATACACCTGACAAATGCTATTGAGAACTCTGCTATTAGAAGTGGAAAGGAAGAACAAAGACAAAAGAATCTAATTAATAAAAATATTGGAGAAAGAGAAACCAATCACAAACTAAAATGTTTCTATACTAATGCACAAAGCATGGGCAACAAACAAGGAGAATTGGAACTACTAAGTCAGGAAAAGAAATATGATGTCATTGGAATCACTGAAACTTGGTGGGACAATACACATGATTGGAATACGAGGCTAGAAGGATACAACTTATTTGCAAGAAACAGACTTGATAAACGAGGAGGAGGTGTTGCATTGTTAGAAACGCGTATATCTGCACAGAGATTGAAGCTTCAGAGACTGGGAGTTCTGTGGAAACTGGGTAAGAATACAAGGACAGAACAATGGAAAGGACACCATTGTAGGCATTTACTACAGGCCGCCTGTGTAAGCTGAATATATGGATCAACTCTTTATGCATTAAATGGCCAAGTTCTCCAAAAAATATGACATAGTTGTCATGGGAGATTTCAACTATCCAGACATTTGTTGGAAATCTCTCTCAGGCAAAACTAACAGGTCAAGGAAATTCTTATCCTGTCTTGCTGACAACTTTATCTTCCAAAAGGTAGGGGAGAAAACAAGGGGAACTGCTACCTTGGATCTAATCCTTATAAACAGGGAGGAAATGGTTGAGGAGGTAAAAGTGGCTGGGACCCTAGGAGGTAGCGACCATGCTATTTTAGAATTTTGGATAACTAGAGGAGGAAGACCTGTGAAGACTCAGACGTCAAGGTTAGATTTCAGAAAGGCAGATTTTAAGGGATTCAGAAAGAGAATTGGAGGGATCCAATGGCTGGATATCCTTAAAGACAAAAATGTCCAGGAAGGATGGGAAATCTTGAAAAATGAAGTTCTCAAAGCACAATTGTTAACAATTCCGAAAAGAGGGAAGAATAGGAAGCATTTAAGGAAGCCAGGATGGATGAACACAGAACTTAAGCACATGCTAAAAAGGAAGAAAAAAATGTTTATAAAATGGAAAGAGGGAGGCATATCTCAAGAAGAATATAATGCTGTCTGCAGAATCTGCAGGGCACAAATCAGATTATCTAAAGCTGACAAGGAATTGAGGCTTGCAAGAGATGTCAAAGCAATAATAAAGGATTTTGGGGATATGTCAAAAGTAAAAGAAAAGTCAAAGATGCTATAGGATTTTTACAGGATGAAAATGATGAAATGGTAAGACAGGATGTTGAGAAGGCCGAACTTTTAAATTCCTATTTTGCATCTGTTTTCTCTCAGAAAGGAAATGTAACATCAACTGTTCTTCACTGTCCTATTAAGGGAATAGAAGAATCCAGGATATCTATAAACAGAAAGATAGTGAGGAAACACTTAGCTAACCTAAATGAATTCAAGTCTCCAGGTCCAGATGAATTACACCCTAGAGTACTGAAGGAGATAGCAGAAGAAATTTTTGAACCCCTCTCCATAATCTTTGAAAATTCTTGGAGAACAGGAGAAGTCCCAGAAGACTGGAGAAGAGCAAATGTTTTTCCTATCTTCAAAAAGCGAAAGTTGGTGGACCTAGGCAACTATAGGCCGGTGAGTCTGACTTCTATGCCAGGAAAGATCTTTGAGCAAATTATTAAACAACATGTACAGTTGTGGCCAAAAGTATTGACACCCCTGCAATTTTGTCAGATAATACTCAGTTTCTTCCTGAAAATGATTGCAAACACAAATTCTTTGGTATTATTATCTTCATTTAATTTGTCTTAAATGAAAAAAACACAAAAGAGAATGAAGCAAAAAGCAAAACATTGATTATTTCACACAAAACTCCAAAAATGGGCCAGACAAAAGTATTGGCACCCTCAGCCTAATACTTGGTTGCACAACCTTTAGCCAAAATAGCTGCGACCAACCGCTTCCGGTAACCATCAATGAGTTTCTTACAATGCTCTGCTGGAATTTTAGACCATTCTTCTTTTGCAAACTGCTTCAGGTCCCTGATATTAGAAGGGTGCCTTCTCCAAACTGCCATTTTTAGATCTCTCCACAGGTGTTCTATGGGATTCAGGTCTGGACTCATTGCTGGCCACCTTAGAAGTCTCCAGTGCTTTCTCTCTAACCATTTTCTAGCACTTTTGAAGTGTGTTTTGGGTCATTGTCCTGCTGGAAGACCCATGACCTCTGAGGGAGACCCAGCTTTCTCACACTGGGCCCTACATTATGCTGCAAAATTTGTTGGTAGTCTTCAGACTTCATAATGCCATGCACACGGTCAAGCAGTCCAGTGCCAGAAGCAGCAAAGCAACCCCAAAACATCAGGGAACCTCTGCCATGTTTGACTGTAGGCACCGTGTTTTTGCTTTGAATGCCTCTTTTTTTCTCCTGTAAACTCTATGTTGATGCCTTTGCCCAAAAAGCTCTACTTTTGTCTCATCTGACCAGAGAATATTCTTCCAAAACGTTTTATTCTTTTTCAGGTAAGTTTTGGCAAACTCCAGTCTGGCTTTTTTATGTCTCGGGGTAAGAAGTGGGGTCTTCCTGGGTCTCCTTCCATACAGTCCCTTTTCATTCAGATGCCGACGGATAGGACGGGTTGACACTGTTGTACCCTCGGACTGTAGGGCAGCTTGAATTTGTTTGGATGTTAGTCGAGGCTCTTTATCCTACATCCGCACAATCTTGCGTTGAAATCTCTGGTCAATTTTTTTTTTCCTTCCACATCTAGGGAGGTTAGCCACAGTGCCATTGGCTTTAAACTTTTCGATGACACTGCGCACGGTAGACACAGGAACATTCAGGTCTTTAAAGAAGGACTTGTAGCCTTGAGATTGCTCATGCTTCCTCACAATTTGATTTCTCAAGTCCTCAGACAGTTCTTTGGTCTTCTTTCTTTTCTCCATGCTCAATGTGGTACACACAAGGACACAGGACAGAGGTTGAGTCAACTTTAATCCATGTCAACTGGCTTCAAGTGTGATTTAGTTATTGCCAACACCTGTTAGGTGCCACAGGTAAGTTACAGGTGCTGTTAATTACACAAATTAGAGAAGCATCACATGATTTTTCGAACAGTGCCAATACTTTTGTCCACCCTCTTTTTTATGTTTGGTGTGGAATTATATCCAATTTGGCTTTAGGACAATTCTTTTTGTGTTTTTACATTTAAGACAAATTAAATGAAGATAATAATAACAAAGAATTTGTGTTTGCAATAATTTTCAGGAAGAAACTGAGTATTATCTGACAAAATTGCAGGGGTGTCAATACTTTTGGCCACCACTGTATGTCAGTATCTGGATAAGAATGAAGTGATTAAACAGAGTCAGCATGGGTTTGTAACTAATAAGTCATGTCAGACTAACTTAATTTCCTTCTATGACGGAATCACTGATTGGGTGGATCAAGGAAATGCTGTAGATATAGTATATCTTGACTTCAGCAAAGCATTTGTCAAAGTATCTCATACAATCCTTATTGAAAAAATGACTAAGTATGGAATGGACAAGGCAACTGTTAGGTGGATTCATAACTGGCTTAGTGATCGCACCCAAAGAGTGGTCGTAAATGGCTGCACATCCAGTTGGAAGAATGTCTCAAGTGGGGTACCACAGGGCTCTGTCCAGGGCCCTGTATTGTTCAACATCTTTATCAACGATTTAGATGAAGGAATTGAGGGTAAACTGATTAAATTTGCTGATGACACAAAGCTAGGAGGGATAGCTAATACTAGAGAAGAGAGAGAGAGGATTCAAAAAGATATAAATAAACTGGAGAAGTGGGCAGCAACTAACAGAATGGTTTTTAACAGGGAAAAATGCAAAGTACTACATCTGGGCAATAAAAATGAAAAAAGTATATACAGAATGGGAGGAATAGGGCTAAGCAACAGCACATGTGAAAAAGACTTGGGTATACTAATAGATCACAGACTGAATATGAGTCAACAGTGTGATGCAGCAGCAAAAAAGGCAAATGCAATTCTAGGATGTATTAACAGAAGCATATAGTCTAGATCACGTGAAGTCATTATTTACCTCTACTCCTCTTTGGTCAGACCTCATCTGGAATATTGTGTCCAGTTTTGGGCACCACATTTTAAAAGACATCAACAAACTGGAGCAAGTTCAGAAAAGAGCGACCAGAATGGTGACCGGTCTGCAAACCCTGTCTTATGAGGAAAGGTTGAAGGATTTTGGAATGTTTAGTTTGCAAAAGAGAAGACTGAGAGGAGACTTAATAGCTGTCTACAAATATCTAAAGGGCTGTCACATTGTAGAAGGATCAACTTTATTCTCATTTGCACAAGGAAAGACTAGAAGCAATGGGATGAAACTGAATGGGAGGAGACACAGATTAGATATTAGAAAAAACTTTTTGACAGAGTGATCAATGAGTGGAACAGGCTGCCACAAGAAGTGGTGAGTTCTCCTTCAATGGAAGTCTTCAAACAGAGGCTGGACAGACATCTGACTGGGATGATTTAGAGAATCCTGCTTTGAGCAGGGGGTTGGACCAGATGGCCCAGGAGGTCCCTTCCAACTCTACGATTCTATGATCCTCACATGTGTGATCCTGGCCTATAGTAGAGAATTGGAATAGCTGAGGTCCTAACAAATGTTTGACTGATGGTAACTTAAAGGGGTATTCCCATCTTCAACATGCTATCCTAATATGTAGTAGGTACAATATCAGTAATATTAGCAAATACCTCCAATTAGAATTATAGTATAGTTCTTCTGATTCTCTATGTAGCTTACCCCATATACAGGGCATTGCAATAGATTAGGTATCCATGGCTATGCCCACTAATCACTAATCTGCTATTATATGAGTGGTTGTAACCATAGATATCCAAGCTACTGCAATGCCCTGCACATGGGGTAAATAACGTAGCAAATCAGAAGAACTATACTTTATTTATAATTGGAGGTATTTGCTAATATTATTATGTTACACCTACTACTTATTGGGATAGGATCATGGAGATTTATACACATGTTATTAGATATAACGTGACACCCCACTTTATATAAAAACTGAAATGAGGTTGATGCATCATCTCATCCAATGTACTAGTGGACATACCTATAGCCTATCATTAATAAAACATATGATAAAGAAATCTTATCAGATTCATCCTGTACAAACCATGAATGGCAGGAATTAAACAATGGCTGTGCGATTGCCAAGTATTTATTACTCTGGAACGCTGCATCTTTTAAGAGCAAACATAGTCCAAAAAGCCAGCTGGGAACTATATGAATAGTCCGAGGCAGTCCCTGGCAGGCCTCTCTGCTCCCCCGTGACAGTTAAAAACCAAATCTCTTCCTATGGAGAAATCAAAGGGAGAGAACTGTCAGTTAAAAGTGATCAGCGCTGGGAATATCCCGCCAGGGAGCACATCAGACCAATCAGCCAAGAAAAGTAGTTAATGGCTGGCTTTTTAAAGCATTTTTACTCTGAAATATCGCAGCATTTAAAGGTACAGCTTCCAGGTTGCAATTGTGCAGTGTCTGATTCATGCTGCCCCAAGGTGGCATGCATTTGACATCAGGATCCCTTTAAACCCTTCCCGACCTTTGACGCCACATAGGCGTCATGAAAAGTCATGCCAATCCGACCCATGACACCTATGTGGCGTCATGAATTCAAAGCCCCCCTGCGGGTGGGGTTGTTAAGGGGAGAATATATGGCATATGAATATATACAAGAATCAAAACTGTACCACTATATAGACGCTTTGCTGAGTATTGGGATCATGTTGCTTTAAGATACTTCTGATTTTCTGAGAATTGTTTCTGTATTGTATAACCCACCTAGGCTTCATGCAATACTGGGTGGACTAGGGTGGATCGGGCTAGAAAACAATACTTATGTACATAAGTATTGTGTAGCGATATGGGAACAGTAAACAGTAACTTGGAAATGTACCCATGATGTAACACCATGAGATAGCACAATATCTGTTATAAAAGCTGCACACTTTGGATTAAAGACAGAGAAGAATCATACTGACATGATACACCTTGTCTTGTCTTGTGTATTCTTTTCTCCGTGCACATAAAATCTCTGCCAGAGATCCAATTCGGCCACAGACAATTAAGACGGGCCACACCCTAGTGTGGCAGAATCCATAGCAATCAACAGTTGGCGCTCAAACAGTGGGGCTCAGGACGATACCAGACGATCACAGCCGCAACAAAATCTCCCCCAAGGACGGCCGTCTTTCCAGCGGGATGAGACTGCAGCTCGAGACCTGGTGAGAAAATATATCATCTTACCTACCCTTCTGTATTCACGTCCGGCTGGGAGGAGATAGTTGGCTGTCTTCTCTGAACCCTTAAACTGACCACGTTTGAAAGTCCTGAGCCTACGGACCCGGTCAGATATATAATTCCTTAATTGTCTGTGTGTATTGTCCGGTCTAACCAATTCGGAGGGTGTGTCTAGAATCTGTCTAGTATCTGTTAAAAAACTATTACATACTGCAACTGCACTAGGGCTACTAGAAATAACAGTGCAGAGTACAAAGGGGGTGTTTCCACTGGGCTATCACCCTGGTTCCGACCTTAGACGGTTGAAGAAGTTATAGGTATATATATATATATATATATATATATATACATATAGGTGCTCACGTCCGGCCATACGCCCACAGTATAAACTGGACCCGGTGACCTGAATGACACGGCATATACATATTTTTTAAGGAAAGAGGTGATTACTATTCTTCCCCCTCTGCTGAAGTATCAACCACCTATCTAGAGGTGATTACCACTATTTACTACACCTAAAGTGACAAAAAGCCCAGCCCTAGTTGCCTTGGTAACAAAAGAACAGTGAAAGGGATAAGGAATACATTGATTATTTTATTGCTATTCATAATAGCACCTGCACCGCACAAACCACCTCCGTATTCTCCAGAGGGGTGGACATGTGCAGTCTGCCAAAATCAGAACCCAGATTGGAGGGACACATGTGCCGTTTGTGGGGCACCACGCCCACGCAAATCTACCTCCTCCTCTGTGCTAACACTCTGACAGAGGCTCAGACAGAGTCCATCTCCTTACTACAAGTCCTAGCACCAAAAACCCACCCTGGTCACGATTTCCTTAATTGTCTGCCTTATCTGCTTTGCCTCTCTGCTTTGCTGTTTTGGTTGTTTGCATACGTGATTGTTACCTCAGCCAGCCTGAAAAGGAAAAAAATATAGATAGGGAGACGTACTGAGCAAATTCACTGTCACTCTGGTTCCGGTCCTGCTCTCGGCTTGACCGATGATCGCAGAAGTCTGAACTGTGTCTCTTCCAGTGGGCAAGTGGGAGTAGGGGCTTGATTACTCTGAGTGATTTTCCAACCTCTAAGTGGTTGATGACTTCTTGCGGGGTTCCCACCGGACATCACCTGGCTAAGGTGATGGTGTTTTAGTTGCAGCATAGGTTTATAGGTTTTATTCTAAATGGGTGGAAGGGTAATTTCAATTACCGTGTTGATGTGACTGAGTGATTGCTCTCTCCCTGAAAAGTATGGTTTGCCTCGGTGTAGATTTTTCACCTCTACAAATCAGGCTGGCATATGGATAGGTAAATTGTGAATTGTTTTGGTGTCAAGGATTCACAGTATTTGATATCAGTACCAGTTTTAAATTCATTGTCTTTTGTCTTTTGTAGTGTATGATTTGCCGGCAGGAGGCGTACTAGCATGTGGTTAAAATTTTTTGAATGCATTCTATGTGTGTATATATATATATATGTTGTGAAATTAGAGAATTGGTTAAACTAGTATTGTTCTGCATACTATAATTATAAGGTTAGTTGTTAAAATTTGTTCAGGTAGAAAGAGAATTGCTTAAATGGTAATTGCTTTGATTTGTACAGATATCTCTGTGAGATCCGAGGTCTATTGTTACTTTTTAGTTATTATTTTACTAATGTCACTACATTTCTCTATGAGATGGTTTTCTTTGAAATGTTTTAAAGCAAAAGTTTTGAGGAAACAGAAATTTTAACAATTTATTAGGTATTTTTAGACTATGCAGTTTCTGGATACACAAGATTTGTGAAATACTCTGGTGTTAGTTGTTGGTTAATTCCCTATATTACTGTGTTCAAGATAGCTAGACATCACTATGTTCACTGAAGACCCCTTTACTCAGACATAAGGAGTACATACAGCCTTTACAGTCACATATCCAACTGTTTATAATCCCGTGAGAATTTGTTTCAAGACGCACACATACATATGTTTTTCAGATATACTCAGAATTCAGATGATAGAATGGGTGGGAGCAGTCAGTCGATATCTATAAGACAGATATGACCCATAGTGGAGTGAGAAAGAAAATGTACATTAAGAAACCCTCCGATCACGAGAGGAGGAGCATTAAATAAGAAGTGATGGAAGAATGTGTTAATGAGTAGAGAGCAGCGTCCCAGCCTCAGGTATTATGAGGTGTTACAGGACCCTGAAGCATTTTATAAGATGGCAGAGGAAGTTAGGAAAAAAGGCATGAGGAGAGGAATATAACAAGGTTGCTGAATTTTATGCAAAACAAATATTTACACAGGAAGATGTGTCAGTTGCAATATCTGCATTACATTCATTTATATATTCCCGATGACTGGACGTGTGCCAGCTGTCAAACGCAGAATGCAGAATATCGTGAAACTTGTTCTGACTGTCAGATGACCAATCCAAGTAGTCTTACCCTCTGTCCAACTATTTATATAGACGGCACGTCTTGTGCTACATCCTGTCCAGCATCCATTATAGTTTTATTAATTAATGTAGTTTATGAAAAGAGTAATGAAGAAAAAGATGAATATGACATGGAGGTATATAATTAAACAGCACAGGAAGAGACAGGAAATAAATAGCTCAGACTGATAATCTACAGTATTTATCGTTATATGGTGGGGGGAAATAATTATCATCATCATCTTTTAAGCCTCAAAGCTCATACTTTTGTACACAATCTACTCCACGCAAGGACTCCTGGAAATACCAGGAGACAGATACTCTAGTAAGCAGCTTGCCAGACCCCCATTCTCCAGGATGTCATGCAGGGAAAAGGAGAACCTGTGGATAATTTCTTCCACCAATGTAACAAAAAGTTTCTGGATCTCAGATTTAAAATGCAAATTAGTTCCCAGTTGGAAGAAGCTTGACACCCACCAACATCGAGCTCCAGATTTTAATAGGGTATTGGCATACTGATTCCACAACCCATGAAAGTACGTATACTCTTACAGCCCCCCCCCCACAAAAATACAATAGAGAAACAACATCTCTCACCCAGACAGAGGTTGAGGATACTCCTCTCAAATTCCTGGTGGGTCCCGATGCAATCAGAAGAGTAATCAGGGACATTGATCTACTTGCTAAAGAAGTATGTAGTCTTTTCTTTTTTACAGGACACATCTGTAGATCATGTGGACATTGAACTAATGGCACTGATCCCAGACTCAATATTGGCAGGCTGAAAATCCAGTTTGTAAAGGTGTGGCTGAAGCTAGTAGCTTTGCTGCCAAGGAAATTGCAATATTCACCCTCCATTTCATAATTTGTAATTATTTCTATGAAGTTATGGATGATACATGATTTGTGTGCTGTCAATGAAGTTATAGTACTAAACACATCTATGGTGCCAAACCCAAACAATTCTATTTATTTTTCTATGGTTTACGGTAATTGACCTGGCCAATGCTTTCTTCAGTTTATTTCTACATGCTGCAAGCCAGTACCTGTTTGTTTTTACGTATGATGCCAGCAATATATTTGAACTATGATGCCTCAAGGGGCACAGTATAGCCTCTCTATGTTGACCCGAGCCATGACCACGGTCCTGGAGCCCTGGAAGAGGATACATCCCACAGCCACTTTTTTTTACAATACATATGGATGACCTCTGACCCTGACTGAAGACAGCCAAGCCAATACT
This sequence comes from Dendrobates tinctorius, assembly GCF_039654945.1. Taxonomy (NCBI): domain Eukaryota; kingdom Metazoa; phylum Chordata; class Amphibia; order Anura; family Dendrobatidae; genus Dendrobates; species Dendrobates tinctorius. The sequence continues at coordinate 79,689,584 of NW_027361696.1, forward strand.
GCTCTTCTACACATACAACCTTTTTATAACTATTTTAAGGTTAACCAAAGAAGGCATCAATGCGTTTTATATGCTAAATTGCAATCACATTTTCACAGCTCTAGGACTGCCAGGCTATACCGAGCTGTTTTGTCTGTTTGTCATGAAGAAGCCTGACCATGTAAATGGAGTCCTAACACAGCTTCACGGAGGAAGACAAGGCCCTCCTGGCTTCTACTCTCCAAGACTTGACCAAGTGGCTCGTGAAGTCCAAACCTGCATGAGAGCCGTGTTTGCAACCCACCTGTGCTGGATAAAGCTTCTGATATTTTTATGGGTCACCAGTTGAAGGTCCTGGCCCAAAGCACCTGTCTGCAATGCCCTACTCTGCTCCCGGACAACGTCACCATCTCCAGATGTGCTGTCCAGCTACTCTTCTACCTCTGCCAAAGGGGGGAGGAAGATGGAGGATGAAAACCACATCTCTGACACATTAGTGGAAGAGGTAGTCGACTCTGAAATGGCTGAACGCGATTGTCTTGCTGTCATGAGGCAAGAGAACACCTGGAAGATCCTGACCTGACGCTCTTTCTGGAAAGACCAAGGTATGCAGACCAAGAAGGCAGTTTGCACACTGGTATAGCAGTAGCTACAGAAGATACATGCTGCCAGCAAAACCACTGCCTATATCCAAAAGGCAGGACTGCGGGCCTTGACAGAAGTATACGAGAGGTCCACTCAACATGAAGCTATCAAGATCAATCTGGAGGGAAAGAGACTTCATCACAGCTAACGGAACGCCAGTCAGACACCACAAAGCCATACAAGAATGAATGGAGTGCTTGTTGATGCCAGGAAGAGTTGCGGTGGTAAAAGTAAAAGCACACACACTGGAGACACTTCAAGGGAAGCAGTGGGCAACAGACTAGCTGAAGTAACAGCAAAAGAAGCAGCAGTAATACCGGTTGACACGGAAACAGAGGAAAAGGGATAACCCTGGAAAAAGATGTTCTGACACTCCAGAAACAAGTATCCAAGGAAGAAAAGAAGAAATGGACCTAAGATGAAGTTATACAGGATGAAATACGCCTAAGGATGAACAAGGAAAATTTAAGGCCTCGAACAAAACTCTACATACTTGATGCTATACAGGAAACAGGGGAGTCATAGCATGAGTTTAGTCTTTCCCTTGGGTCACACACACGCACAAATACACACACATAATAGCAGGTCCAACCAAACTCAGTCCTATAAGATCCTACTTGTAAATATTCACAGTTTAGGATTATATTTTGTTCTTTATAATTGCCTATATGTAGACTAAGTTTAAAAACATGTGACTAAAATGCATTTTCGAGTCTTTTCATCCATCCCAGATCCTGAGGACATAGGAGCCCACCAGATCCTGCCTGGTGACTGAGTCCTCATCACCAAGAGGTTCAACAGACGTACCCTTGAACCTAGAGATGACAGCCTGTTCCAAGTCCTGTCAACTATTGCAGCAATCCATGGGTCCACGTTTCCCACTGCAAGGAGATGCCGGATCCAGAGTCCAGTAGCGGCTGCCACTCTTCATCCATCTGGCACTTATCCTTTTCCTAACTCAAGGCATAGTCAGTCACCAAGGGGTAGTCACTCATGAGGAGGGCATACTGACTTTCTGGTATAATGTCTCCACCCCAAGAGTAACATATCAATTTGACTACTGTCTCACAATAAGAATGTCCAGGCCCCATGGCACAGTTTCATATCGGGTTAAATACACAATTCATCTGTGTCACTACTGCTGAAATAGGGGAAGGTTCAAACCTTGAGGATTAGTCACTTGTTGGGTGGCACACTGGTGAAAGTGACTGGAGACATCAACCAGCCCAGGCCCTACAGCGAAGGGACAAATGGGTAATAAGCCTATTTAGCCGCATGACCCTGTCCAAAGCCCATTTTAAGGGTCAGAGTGGCCTTCCAGATTCAATACTCCCTGTCACTGCCGCTCACTGCCCCAAGGAGGGATGCATAGTTCTGTACCGTACTATTGACAACCCTTCAGAGAATGAGCAAGGGTTATATGTACTAGGCTCAAGTACTAAACTTGGGAGGGAAAATGGTGACAAAAAAGGTGAATTTTGGCTAAGAAGCATAGATACCAGTGGGGGCACACAGGGAGTACCTGACAAATTCAAAGTCGAGAACGAGACAATAGTTGTGTTTAAACCCACCATCCCCGTAAATAAGAATGCAAAGCGGATAAACTATTTATACAATAATCAACAACGGTTTATAAAATATACTGGGGATGTCATAAAGGCAATTATTGACCTATTAAGTTTGCAAAAGTTATTTTATGTCCTTTGATCATATTTTCCTTAATTCTATGCTGCATAGCTCCATGCCTTAAGAAAATGATGATGAAAACTATGGAAACCACAGTGATGACCATGCATGCCGATTTTGAAGATCCCCTGTATGAAAGATGTCCCAATGAAAACATGCAAGCACCACCTCCGGAATATGCCTGCCTGAAGCAAACCAACAAGGGAAAGTCCAGGATCTGGCTTCCTCCTGTGCAAAGTCCGTTAGGAGGGGGTCCATCTACTAGAGATGGGTCGTCTCGTGTATACGGTGAAGATTAGTTAGTTAGGTTCCAGCATTGTCGAGATAGGTAGGCCGGGAGGACATATCGATAGGTTCGACGAGATTAGGATTTTGATTTTGCATATTTCCAAAGGAGGGACTGTTAAGGGGAGAATATATGGCATATGAATATATACAAGAATCAAAATTGTACCACTATATAGACGCTTTGCTGAGTATTGGGATCATGTTGCTTTAAGATACTTCTGATTTTCTGAGAATTGTTTCTGTATTGTATAACCCACCTAGGCTTCATGCAATACTGGGTGGACTAGGGTGGATCGGGCTAGAAAACAATACTTATGTACATAAGTATTGTGTAGCGATATGGGAACAGTAAACAGTAACTTGGAAATGTACCCATGATGTAACACCATGAGATAGCACAATTTCTGTTATAAAAGCTGCACACTTTGGATTAAAGACAGAGAAGAATCATTTTGACATGATACACCTTGTCTTGTCTTGTGTATTCTTTTCTCCATGCACGTAAAATCTCTGCCAGAGATCCAATTCGGCCACAGACAATTAAGACGGGCCACACCCTAGTGTGGCAGAATCCATAGCAATCAACAGGGTGACCGGGGTCACTGAAAGGTCACCCAACCCGCGCGCGCACACACAGGACCCTTTCTTTTTTTTTTTAAATCAGATAAATTTTTTATTGCATATCAAAATACAAAACAACAAACATTCAATCTGTCAACAGTAGACAAGTTATGAATTTTTCAATGTCTTCCCCATTTCTTTCCCCCACCCCCCTTCCCTCTACAAAGCACATATATAATTATTCAAATAAAAATACACATACACAGTAATGCAGCATAGATCTTCCGAGGTCAGCACCTCCCCGCCCAGGGATTCCATATTGTTTCAAAGGTACCAGCCCTTTTCCTTTTAGCGTATATAATACTCTTTTCTATATCCATAATGTAGTCAGACTGCCTATAGAACTCCCGCATTGTCGGTTGTTCTTCACTAATCCAACATCTGGCAATCAATTTCCTCGCAATATACAATAATCTAGTTATTGCTAGTTTATGGCAACTCGATACCCCAATCTCCTCAACATACCCCAAAATTCTACAGTTATATACCCTTCCAATAGCGGCCGTCACTTCCACCCAAAACGCATTTAATTTTGGACATTGCCATAGCATGTGAACAATCCCTTCCCCTTCGGTCTGACACCTCTGGCATTCGGAGGTTTGTCTCAACCCGGCCTTGTATAGCCTATCTGGAGTCCTATACGCTCTATGGAGCACATATAAGTGTGAAAGTCTGGCCGGTTCGCTCAGTGATAACTTAGGTATATACTGTACTTCATTATTGTTTCCCATTTATCTTCCTCTATGTCCCCTACCTCTTTTTCCCACTTCCCTTTTGCTTTAACCCCTTTCCTACATTAAACGTACTATTCCATCCATGTGCCCTGGGACCTAAGTCCCAAAGACGGAATAGTACGTCTAATGCGATCAGCTGCTCTCACGGGGGGAGCGCAGCTGATCGCGGCCAGGTGTCAGCTGATTATCACAGCTGACACCCGGCACAATGTGTCAGGGGCGGTCACGAACCGCCCCCGACACGTTAACCCCTGGCACCGCGATCAAACACGATCGCGGTGTACCGGGGGTTAAAGGGAAGCATCGGCAGGGAGGGGGCTACCTCAGTGCTTCCCTGAGACCCCCGCAGCAGCGCGATGTGCAGCACTGCTGCGGGGGCCTCTTCCCTGCAGGTCCCCGGATCCAATATGGCGACGAGAACTTCGGGGGCCTGCAGGGAGCTGGCTTCCTCAGTGCCTGCAAAGCGCAGGCACGAGGAAGACTGCAGCAGTGCCTGTGACAGATCGCTAATCTGTCACAGCTCAGCGATCTGTCACAGGACAGTGATGTCCCCCCTGGGTAGTGTTGAGCCATACCTTCCAATATCGGGAAATATTGGATTGGATCGGACCGATACTCCAAAAATATCGGATATCGCCGATTCCGATACCGGAAACCAATGCAAGTCAATGGGACACAAATATCGGAACGAAAATAAACCCTTACTTTCCTTGTAGGTTAATTCTACATGAAGGAAAACAACTAAGAATAATGTAGAATATTGGGGGAGGTGGAGGAGACATTAAAGGCATAGAGGTTTAGCCCAATCAAATGGAATAGCAGGAATTAATTTTTTTTTTTTAAGACGTTCGGAGTTACAAAGATATTGACTATGTTAAGCTTTTTTATATTTTGTCAGATATTTATATTTCACTACTTCCATGCTCTTCACCTTCTTTTTTACTTCTCCCACACTTTCTCCTTCATCATCCTCAGCAGCAGCATCTTTTTCATCAACTTCTTCTTCACCTTATTCATCTTCTTCTTCACCTTCTTCCTATTATTCTTTTTTTTACATTCTTCATATTCTTCTTATTCAACTATTATTCTTCTTCATATTCTACTTCTTCGTCATCATATTCTTATTTGTGACAAGCATTCCTGTAGTTACTGTATATATAAAAGTTTGAAGATTACACCTTCCGTTCTGCCTGTCACAAAAGATTTACAACAGGATTTGTCTGCGTTCAGTTTTGCCTGCAGCAGCAGGTATTTTCCAGGGGCACCACGAGGAGGAAGGAACTCACCCCCATACACTGCTTAGTCTTCTTCTGCTTATAATTTAGATAATATCTTTTGCTCTGATTTTTAGTCTTATGTTTAATGTTCTTCTGCTTTTTGTTCTGCAGCTTCTTGTTCTTCTGCTTCTTGGTCTTCTGTCTCTTGTTCTTCTGTATCTTGGTGGTTGTCTTCTTGTTCTTTGTCCTCTTGGTCATCTTCTTCAGGGTCATCTTCTTGGTCTTCTTCGGGGTGGTCTTCAGGGTCGTCATCTTCTTCGGGGTGGTCGTCAGAGTCGTCGTCTCCAGGGTCGTCTTTTTCGGGGTCGTCGTCTTCTTCGGGGTGGTCTTCAGGGTCGTCGTTTTTAAGGTCGTCATCAGGGAGATCCAGAGTGATTACCAAAAACCATTTCAAAAAGCTTGAACTTGGAAATGTAGCAGAAGGTACAAGAAGGCTGAGGAACTGCTGAGAACCAGCTGATGATACTGGAACCTGGATGGGTAGCCGAAGGTACAAGAGCTAATGGAACTACAGAGGACCAGCTGATGGTACTGGAACCCAGTTACTAAGCAGGAGGTACCTGTGCCAGAAAGCACTACCAAAGACTAGCAGACGTTGGTGGAACTCGGATACCGAGAAGGAGGCATCTAAGCCAAAGGCTCTGCCTGGAACCAGCTGATGTCACTGGAATCTAAGGGGATATATTCAAGATTGACTTCCAAAGAACCAGCTAATGGTACTGGAACTCAGATAGGCAGCAGAAGGTACGCATGAAAAAAAAAGTTGCAAGGGCGCGAGCCGGCCGGAGTTACCGAAACCCAGAGTCCTACAGGGGGAGCTTGTCCTATTGGCACTACGGAACCAGCCTTCATTGCCAGATCCCGCAGCCCACATTGGAAGCACCTAAACTGCAGGCACCATAGAGTCGGCTAACCCGACCACAACACGACAGTACAACGTATTGGAGGCAAAGTGACGTTGACACTACCCGGAAACAGATGGCGTGCTGGAACCAGGCTGGGCAGGAGGGAGTACCCGTGCCAAAGACATTTCTGAGTAGCAACTGGTGGTGTTGGAGTAGAAACAGAGTGTAGCCAGAGGCCTAATTGGAGCAAGTTTAATATCTGTAGTAGTGTGAATGTGGACAGAGCAGGCGAAATTGCCGGACACACAGCAGGGGATCAGCTGACGTTACTGAACCCCAATAACACTGGAGCACATGTTGACTGTACAGACGGCACTTCTGAAGAGCAACTGGCAGTGTTGAAGCCCAGGGATTACAGGAGAAACAGAGTGTAGCCAGAGGCCTAATTGGAGCAAGTTTAATATCTGTAGTAGTGTGAATGTGGACAGAGCAGGCAAAATTGCCGGACACACAGCCGGGGATCAGCTGACGTTACTGAACCCCAATAACACAGGAACAAGTGTTGACTGTGCAGACGGCACTTCTGAGCAGCAACTGGCAGTGTTGGAGCCCAGGGATTACAGTTAAAGTGGTAGAAACATGAACACAACAGGAGACCTGGATACTGTTGCCAACCAATTATTTAATCTGGAAGAGGACTGGCAAATTCCTGCGAGATCCAGGCCTTGTTCATTTTCAGAAAAGTAAGCCGGCCAACGTTATCAGAGGATAGTCGCATGCGACGGTCTGTTAGTACACCACCTGCGGCTCTAAAGACGCGTTCCGATAATACACTAGCAGCAGGGCAAGCCAGCACCTCCAATGCATACTGGCTAAGCTCTGGCCATGTATCCAGCTTAGAGACCCAAAACTTGAAGGGGGAAGAGCCGTGTGGGAGAACACTGAGATGGCAAGACATGTAGTCTGTCACCATCTGACGGAAACGTTGCCTCCTGCTGACTTGATCCGTCTGTGATGGTGTAGACATTTGAGGCGGGGACACAAAACTTTGCCACATTTGGGCCATACTGGTCTTGCCTTGTGCTGAGGCACTGCTTCTGCTCCCTCTTTGTGCAGAGCTTCCTCCACTGCCTCGACGCACTGAGATGCTTTGTAAAGCACTAGCAGCACTGCTCTCGGGTAGAATGAAGAACATGATGGAACGCACCAGTGTGTCTTGGTACTCCCGCATTTTACGCTCCCGGTTCAGCGGTGTTATGAGGCTTTGTAAGTTGTCCCGGTAGCGAGGATCTAGGAGGATGTACACCCAATAATCAGCCGTGTTGAGAATGTGGGCGATGCGGCGGTCGTTTCTCAGGCACTGCAGCATGAAATCAACCATGTGCTGCAGACTGCCAACTGCCCAAGAAACGCTGTCCCCTGCTTGAGGCGTCATCTCTGCCTGCTCTGCATCACCCCACCCTCGCTCTACATACTGACTATTAGAGTGATAAGAACTGAATGAGTTAAATGAATTCTGCTGAACTTTATCTTTTCTTCGGAGATGTCTCAGACATCTCCCTTGTGAACCAAGGTCAAATATTTCCTGCTTACATGGCAAAGCTGTTGTAGATGTAACTATTTTTCTTTTCTTTATTGCGCATGTCTGTAAATGTCTAAATTCTTTGCTATAAAAGATGGAAGCCTAACTGATAAGCCAGAGGCGTCTTGGCAGGCATCCCGAGTTGTATTATATAGCTTATGTCTGTGTTATTCTTCTCGACGGAGCAATCAATTAGAGACATATGGTGCCTTACACCCAAGAACATCGGTCCTTCAGATGAAAGAGATATCTGAGGGATCCCGACAGTTTCCTGGCGCCCGAAACAGGGACCTGATATAGGCACCTCTCCAAGACTACCCGATCTACAGACCACTTCAGTTACTGATGAAATTGTGAACAGCAGACCTAAACACCTGGCCAGGTAAGAGATCAATTTTTCTCTTCTCTGCTCTTCATAATGTATCATTATAACTAAGGTCCGTATAAAGGGGAATCTAGTAGAGGAGGGGGCCGTAAGATCAGGTCCATATAAGAACTCTGAGGAAATCGGGTGTGACACGCATATGTAACTTCTGCTCGAATGAGAGGTTATTGTAGATTCTGCCTGTATACTGCTATCTTTAGAAAAAGAGCTGATGCAAATCGAAATGGGAGAGGTCTGACATTACGGAATATAAGGCTGGGTGAACAGTTCATGCTGCAAAGCCCCGACGGACAAGTTCTCCACAATAGAAGATTCCATGTTAGGAATCAGGGAGGTTGTTGAATGGCTGCTTTGATTTGAAAGGTTGTGGAAAGTAGAAAAATAAGCTGCACAGTAGGTATTCGTTCAAAGAGTGGTGATATTGCCTAACTGGGTTATGTGACAGCGTCCTTTCGGGGAGGTCACCGCCTAAGCTTAAATCAACACCCTTTACGAATAAACCTTGTGACAGATAAGAGTGTGACCGAATGAGCACAGGACCACGAAATGAGCCTGTGACAGGATATGACTGAAGAACCCCGATAAATGGATACTTTGTTTACAATCCTGTGTGTTGTGGGAGTGTTACTGTTCGGATGCTACCTAGCATATAAGTACACGAGACACGTAGTACAAGGAGGAACAGACACCCCGTTTAACCTGTTGGCACCTTAGGAAGAAGGTAACGAGGTATAGTAGAGCCTAGTCTTGAGCTTACCCAATACACCACCTAAGGAAGAGAGGATTAACAGGAAAGAAACAAGAAAAACAGGATAAGAATAAAAGATAAAATGGGGAACAATCAGGGAAAGACACCTGAAGAAGGAGACCGGTTATGTGATATAATTGAGGATAGATATGGAAGTAGTGCAGCAAAGAACCTGGAAAAAGTATTAATCAAATCCAAAGTGCAAGATAGTCAGGCTGTGTGAATCCTTGTATATATGTCTGTGAGAACCTCTGAATAAGATGAAAGAGGAGAAATTGAGTATAAAAAAAAAAAAAAAATCAGTGAATGAGCACGTATGAATGAATCATCACACATCATTTTTGTGTCAAGAGATTTGTGACCTTTCTAGTTGTGGTGGAATCCCGGACAGATGCGTTATAGATATTTCAAATCTACATCTGAGACTGAATGAATTGAGTAATGATATAGTTCGTGTTATATGTGGCATTACATTGTAAAGTTTCCTGAATGCATTTGGCCAGAAAAAGGGCAAGGCATGGTTAATCTCATTATACAGTTATCTGCCCTTACAGTGAAATCCCGTGATTTTGAGTTTCTTTGTAGAAATTGATTTTGATAAGTCTAAAGAACTACAGAATTCTGTGAAGGACGACGCTGCATTCTGACGGGAGGGGGGAAGGATGGCGCTGCGCAGTTTTTCTTCTCCCTTCGCTCTTATCTCTGCTGAGTGTGAGCTGTGCTCAAAATTCTCTGTAATTCTATCCGTAAGGTACGCGCTGAAAGATTTGTGCATTTTAAAGCAACAGTACTTAATTGAAGATTGGAAGTTAAAAGTAAGATATGGTGCCTAATTTAGAAGGTCATTGTAAGTGATTGCTTGGTCATTAATGTGTTTGAACCTGCTTCTAGTTGTGTGATTGATTTGTATAGCAAATTGTGTCAAATTACAAAAGACAGAGAAGGAAGGAAGCAGTAAAACAAGTGGGACAGATATTGAAAAAGGCAAAAATACCAGAGTGTGAATGTTTGGATGTACAAAAAGGCACAGACAAGGGAAGAAAATAGCAAGTGAATAAATGATGCTTGAGAATGTGCAGCAGTATGGAAGGTGTATTATGAATGTTTGATTGACAAAGTGTAACCAGAGACCCAGACAAAACAGATGGACTTGTAAACACTGTGGTCAGACTCAGACAAACCCAGACTGAATAGCTACTTGTGTGACCTGTGCTACTGACCTAAGCGAATTGCACTAAATCCTATCCAGACAAGATCATAAGAAGCTGACATAATAGTGTGGATAGTGGGTAGTGGGGACATTGGCCCTTGAGGAGTAAGCTGACAGTAGACATCAGACGACCAACCCCATCAGGACCTAGAAGTGTGACTAGAATAAGAAAGATACAGGTGTATTATCCCTGGAGCCCCTCTGACCAGCTAGCTTTGCTGAAGCAGCTGCCTGACCCTGAAGACCAACCATTCCCGTTTTACAGACACATAAAGGAAGTACAGCAGACATATAAGTGTACCTGGGCAGACCTAGAGAGATTGGTGAGTTTAAAGGCAGGTGACGCACTAGATCATATAATTAAGACACATACAGATGTGACAAAGAATCAGGCTTGGGGCATGGATGATAAATCTGCACGATCTGGGGAGACGTACTGTGAGTCACTAAGACAATGGGCTGCAGTGGAACAATCAGAGCAGTCTGTACTCCTGACTAATGTGACACAGCAAAAAGGTGAGAGTGTAGAGATGTACTTTGGACGGTTACAGCTGAAATGGGCAGACATGGGGTACATTTGCATAAACCCACTTGATGTTAGAATACTGGTGAATGCATTCATTGACGGTATGAACAAAGACTTAAGAGACGCAGTACAGACAGCCAGACCTGAATGGAGACATGTAGATCCGAAAGACCTCCTTAAGGTAGCTAAAGAAATTGAGCAAACAAGGACAATAAGACGACCTGTCATGTATGCTGGAGCACAAGGAGAAAAGTGGAGACGTAATAGGGAAGGCATGTGAGATCACACTGACGTTTCTTTTGACAATCTATTCCCCACATGACATCCTGCCATACTCCTACAAGTTCAACCAAAACATCTGTCTATGGCCAGACAGCTCCGACTTGAGTGTGCTCTACTAATTCCTGAGTATGTCACTCCTCAAAAGATGTAACGTTCTGAATCCAGCCACCCTCCTGCCTGTGGATTCAGAAAAGGGGGAATTGGTGACCGTATAGCGAGTGAGGAAGGATACTTTGACATGACGCATGAACATGTCTGCATAGAACTGATGAGTCAGGAGACAGTTGGGTTTGCACACATTCATGAAAAACCTGTTCCTAATGCAGACTTTGAGTTTCTTTTTTGTAGATGGCCCCAGATACCACCAGGATGGACGATTCTACACTGGATATGCAGTAGTATCCTCACATGAGGTAATCCGAGCGGAACCACTCTCTCCTCACATGTCGGCGCAGGAGGCAGAGTTGAAGGCACTCACTGAGGCGTGTAGAGCCGCTGCAGGTAAAGTCGCTAATATTTTCACAGATTCGAAGCCCATTAAAAATGCAGAGCTGGTGAAACAATTGATGGAGGCATTGATGTTACCAGTCCAGGTTGGCATTGTCAAGGTAAAAGCACACACAAAGGTGACTCCGTGGAGGTAGAGGGCAATAGAAGGGCGAACGAGGCTGCTAAAATAGCACAAGGCGGCCTAGAGAGAGCAGTGGACGGTGGCGGGGAGTCAGCGTATTCCAGCCACATTGGGTCTAGATGTCCTGAAATCCCTCCAGCATAAAGCTGCCCAAACAGAGAAGGTACACCAGGGGAGACTGGGAGCTGAGCTGAACTCAAATGGAGTATGGGAGAATAAGGATAAAATGTGCCCACCAAAGTCCCTGTTCCCAATCATGGCGCAAGCAGCACATGGCCCCAATCACACCTCAAAAAGTCACATGTGTGCCATGGTAGATGCCTTCTGGATCGCTCCTGGTTTCAGTTACGCAGCCGCGAAACTTGTACAATCATGCCTCATCTGTGCACAGCACAACCCAGGTAAAACAGTAAAAGTCCCTAAGAAAGCGACACCTAGGCCTCTCTACCCGTTTCAGAGACAGCAGATTGACGACATACAGCTACCAAGGTAGGAGTGTATGCAAATATCCTAGTATGTGTAGATCTCTTCTCTGGGTGGCCGGAAGCCTATCCGGTAAAACGTGCAAATGCTAAAATGACTACAGACAAACTGATGAAAGAACTGATCTGCAGGTATGGTGTCCCAGAAACCACAGAAACAGATAGGGGTGCACACTTCACGGGAGAAATAAAGAGGGAAGTCATGCAGGCCCCGGGTGTACAGCAAACATTTCATACACCATATAGGCCACAAGGTAGTGGGAAAGTGGAAAGACTAAATGGGACACAAACTGAAAATTCAAAAGGCCATGGCAGACACAGGAAAGAGCTGGGTGGAGTGCTTGCCTCTTGCACTGTTTTCAGTCAGACACACTCCAAATAGAAACACAGGCTTGTCTCCTTCTGAAGTCCTGAGACTTAGAGATCAGTATGATAAAGACAATGATCGTACTAAAGATAGTTGGTGGTCGGACACTTTCTCCTTTCTTAATCCAGCTAATTGGTTTAAGGGTATTGGAGGCTGGATAGCTGGGATTATACTAAGTTTATTACGTATTGCCGTTTGTCTCCTTATAATATATGTGTTACTGAAACTTGTTTTTTGGTGTATCTCTATATGCAAGAAAAGATGCAGAAATAGATAAGGAAGTTTGACTGTAAACAACAAGAATTTAACTATTATTCCTTTGAGTCCTAGGTTGACATCTCATTTCTGGCATGAAGGAGCATACTCTTGCAATGATGGACGTGGCTTCAGTATCTGGGGGATGGAGAAGGTAGAAGACCTGTCTCCCTTGGGCAACCCGTCGGCCTGGGATAGTACCTGGTGAACGAGCCACTATCCGCTGTTGTTGCAGGATCCAGTGTTCCAGATTGTGGAAAATGAAGATGTCAAAGGGGGGAATGATAAGAACTGAATGAGTTAAATGAATTCTGCTGAACTTTATCTTTTCTTCGGAGATGTCTCAGACATCTCCCTTGTGAACCAAGGTCAAATATTTCCTGCTTACATGGCAAAGCTGTTGTAGAAGTAACTATTTTTCTTTTCTTTATTGCGCATGTCTGTAAATGTCTAAATTCTTTGCTATAAAAGATGGAAGCCTAACTGATAAGCCAGAGGCGTCTTGGCAGGCATCCCGAGTTGTATTATACAGCTTATGTCTGTGTTATTCTTCTCGACGGAGCAATCAATTAGAGACATATGGTGCCTTACACCCAAGAACATCGGTCCTTCAGATGAAAGAGATATCTGAGGGATCCCGACAAGAGCATTGTGTACCTCCCTCCTCTGGACAGATGTCTTCCTCCTCCATTGACTCCTCCTCATAAAGTGTCCCCTGCCTAGGCCTTTGTGAGGAACAACGTTGCTCAGACTGTCCAGAAGCAGATGGCATTTGTGACTCCTCATCCTCCACCTCTACCACAACCTCCTCCCTTAGTGCTTGCAGTGTTTTTTCAAGCAGGCAGATAAGGGGGATAGTCATGCTGACTAGTGCATCATCTGCACTCGCCATCCGCGTGGAATCATCGAAGGCACGCAAAACGTGGCAGATGTCCTTCATAGAGGCCCACTCAGTGGTGGTGAAGTGTGAACGGCGCACATTGCGACTTGTTTCCACCTGATGCAGCTGGTTCTCCATTACTGCTGCCTGCTGCACACACAACCTCTCCAACATATGTAACATTGAATTCCACCTGGTGGGTAGGTCACATATGATGCGATGTTCCGGAAGGTGTAATCGGCGCTGCAGAGCTGCAATGCGCGATCTTGCCATGCTGGAACGCCGCAAGTGAGCGCACTCTATGCGGACCTTGTGCAGCAGTGCATCAAGATCCGGATAGTCCCTCAAAAAACTCTGCACGACCAAGTTGAGCACATGTGCCAGACATGGGATGAGAGTGAGGTTGCCTAGGCCCAGGGCTGCCACCAGATTTCGGCCATTGTCACACATTACCATGCCTGGCTGGAGATTCGCTGGCACAAACCACACGTCGCTCTCCTGGTTGATGGCATTCCAGAGCTCCTGCGCTGTGTGGCTTCGATTCCCCAAAGAAATTAATTTTAATACGGCCTGTTGACGTTTGGCCACAGCTGTGCTCATATCGGTCGTAACAGGTAAGCGTTCACGGGTCCATGTGGAGGTAAACTGACGGCTCCTGCAGTGCTGATTCAGAGGAACTGGAGTATGAGGAGGAGTCAATGTGTACAGACTGGATTCCTGCAATTCTTGGAGTTGGCAGAACATGTACAGCGCCACTCTCAAGATCTGTACCCGGCTCCACAACATTTACCCAATGGGCAGTGAGGGAAAGATATCGTCCCTGTCCATGGTTACTGGTCCACGCATTGGTGGTCAGGTGGACCTTGCTACTGATGGCATTTAGTAGCGCATGTTTAATTTTTCCCTCCACATGCTTTTGCAGGGCAGGGACGGCTTGCCTGCTGAAATAAAAGCGGCTGGGCACGTTGTATTGTGGGACTGCCAATGCCATGAAGTTACTGAAGGTGTCAGTCTCCACCAGCCTGAATGAGAGCATTTCAAGGGACAGTAGTTTTGCAATTTCAGCATTCAGAGCCTGTGCTCGGGGGTGGTTTGCCGCGTATGGGTGCCTTTTCTCCCATGCCTGTGCTACCGATGGCTGTAGACTGGCCTGGGAGTGTGAGGATGACAGGGAACGTGGTGCTGTGGGTGGAATGACACTGTGTCTCTGTACAACAGTGCCAGAGGTTCTTCCATGGCGATCCTGTGAGGAAACCGAACCAGCTGTGTGTGAGCTGGAGGAAGAGGCTACAACACGAGCTGAAGAGGTGGTAGGTGGTGCTGTAGGTTGGCCTAGGTCTTCAGTATGTCTTTGTAACTCCACCACGTGCTTGGTCCGCACATATTTCCACATATTTGTGATATTGAGGTTGCTTACACTTTTCCCTCTTTTCACTTTCTGATTACACAGCTTTCATTTGACAAAGCAAATGTCATCTGCAACTGTGTCAAAAAAGGACCAGGCACTGCAAGTCTTGGGAGCACCTGTTTTGGGTTTTGGAAGAGGCATGCTCCTAATGGGTGCCGAAGTGGAGGCTACAGGCAGCCGAGTCTGCCCCCTCCCTCTCCCTCCTTTTTTGGCCGTTCGGGGAATCTCTTCCTCAGAGCTGCTCCCACCACCTTCCTGTACCTCACGCCATGATGGGTCAAGGACCTCATCATCTACACTACCCTCTTCAAACGACTGCTTCTCCTGGGTAGTCTCGACAGCACAGTACGCACCAGGAAGTGGCACCTGAGTCTCATCATCAGATGCGTACTGAGGTGTGCTGACCATAGGCACTGGCCCACCCGCCTCTTCAGATTCAGAGAGACAAAGCTGTTGCGCATCACTGCATACTACCTCTTCTTCAAATTCTCGAATGCTGCTTGGCTGGCCCCCTCTTTCCAAGCCAACAGATTCAGAGAACAGAAGTAGAGATGGCTCCTGTCCAGAGCTCTCTGACTGCCTGGGCAATTTAGCAGGTGGTGAAGAGACAGATGGGTGCTCTTCAGTGCTCTGGACTTGAGAGGATCTGGAACTAATTGAAGTCGATGTCTTAGCTGCCATCCATCCGACAACTGCTTCAATTTGTTCGCCCCGCAGTGGGGTACGGCGAGCTCCTACAAAGCTGCGCATAAAGGACTGTTCCCTGGTAAAACTGGGGAATGCTGAGTCACTGGTGCCCGCAGCAGGCACAGAATCCCCACGTCCTCTCCCTGCAGAAACTCCATGCCCACGACCACGTGCCTTACTCCCTGCCTTCCTCATCTTGGTAGATTGATAAAGATAGGCAGAAAAATACTAAGGGCTTAGTGTGCTTATTCCTGAACAGCTGCTACCAGGTATAAGAAACACTAATTTTATAAAGTGTGGACTAGACTTTAATATGAGCTAAAGTGGCCTACACAACTGTAAAGTGGAGTGTTTGGTGAACTTTATTAACTTTTTTTTTTTCACGAAAAGACACTGGATGTGCCCAAAGATGTAAAACCGATAGTATCACAGACTTTTTGTAGCTATTACAATGCAGGAAGGTAACCTACAATGCAATAGATGAGGCTCCAAAAAATAGGCTAGTACTAATCTGGCTGGGGCTGCAGGGCACAAGCCAGCAGAAAGGCTCCTCTATCTACTCCTATATAGTGTTTGCAAATATTCTAGCTGGATACGGATGGAACCCCACTAATAGGAGAAATCTGGAGAAATGAGCAGCACTAATGCAAAAAAGGACAATGTATGAGGCAGTGACGCATGCTGAGCGGACTACAACCGGAGGTGGCTGCAGGACACACTACAGCATGAGCTGCACTCACACACAGAGACCTCGCAGACAGCCGTGAACAGCGCTGCAAGGCTGCAGAAAAGCTCCTCTATCTACTCCTATATAGTGTTTTCAAGCAATCTAGCTGGATACGGATGGAACCACACTAATAGGAGAAATCTGGAAAAATGAGCAGCACTAATGCAAAAAAGGACAATGTATGAGGCAGTGACGCACGCTGAGCGGACTACAACCGGAGGTGATGCAGAACACACTACAGCGTGAGCTGCACCCATACACAGAGATCTCGCAGACAGCCGTTAACAGCGCTGCAAGGCAAAAGAAAGCTTCTCACACAGCGGTTGCTAAAGTAGCCTGGGTAAAGTGCAATAAAGCAAATCGCTAGGTCCTGTCCCTAAGTAAATTCACAGCAGAGTGAACCCAAAATGGCGGCGGCGGCGGCTTTTATAGTGCATCATGACATCATTTCAGCAGCCAATCACAGCCATGCCATTAGTTAACATGCCTAACAGGATGTGCCCACACTTAGGATTCCTCATTGGCTGAATAAAATCAAACTGGCTCATTGCATTATGGGAACTTCCGATTCCGGTATTCGATATTCTAAAAGTATCGGAACTCCGATACCGCGAATATCGGCCGATACCCGATATTGCAGTATCGGAATGCTCAACACTACCCCTGGGACATTATAATAAAGAAAAAAAAAAAAGTGTAAAAACAATTAAAAAAAAAAATCGCTAAATAAATGGATAAAAAAAAATATTCTCTAATAAATTCATTTTTTGAAAATAAAAAAAAAACAATAAAAGTACACATATTTGGTATCGCCGCGTCCGTAACAACCCACCCTATAAAACTGTCCCATTAGTTAACCCCTTTAGCGAACCCCTTAAAAAATAAAAATAAAAACGAAGCAAAAAATAATTTATTATCATACCGCCGAACAAAAAGTGCAATAACGCGAGATCAAAAAGACGCATATAAAATCCATGGTACCGCTGAAAACGTCATCTTGTCCCGCAAAAAACGAGCCACCACACAGAGTCATCAGCGAAACCATAAAAAAGTTATAGCTCGCAGAATAAAGCGAAGCAAAAATAATTTTTTATATAAAATTGTTTTCATTGCATAAAAGCACCAAAACATAAAAAAAGACATAAATGAGGTATCGCTGTAACCGCACTGACCCAAGGAATAAAACCGCTTTATCAATTTTACCGCACGCGGAACGGTGTAAACGCACCCCCCAAAAGAAATTCATGAAACCCTGGTTTTTGTTCATTCTGCGTCCCAAAAATCGGAATAAAAAGTGATTAAAAAATTTCACGTGCCCGAAAATGGTACCAATAAAAACGTCAACTCGTCCCGCAAAAAATAAGCCCTCACATGACTCGGTGGGTCAAAATACGGAAAAATTACAGCTCTCAAAATGTGGTGATGCATAAACTATTTTTACAATAAAAAGCGTCTTTTAGTGTATGACAGCTGCCAAACATAAAAACAGCCATAAATAGTAAATCAAACCCCCCGTTATCACCCCCTTAGTTAGGGAAAAAAAATAAAATAAAAAAAAATATTTATTTCCATTTTCCCATTAGGGCTAGGGTTAGGTTTAGGGGTGTGTTGGGGTTGGAGTTAGAATTGGGGGGGTTTCCACTGTTTTGGTACATCAGGGGCTTTCCAAACGCGACATGGCGTCCGATCTCAATTCCAGCCAAAAAAGTTAAATGGCGCTGCTTCACTTCCGAGCTCTGCCATGTGCCCAAATAGTCGTTTACACCCACATATGGGGTATCGGCGTACTCAGGACAAATTGCACAATAACTTTTGGGGTCCTGTTACTCTTGGGAAAATAAAAATTTGGGGTGAAAAGATCATTTTTGTGGAAAAAATATGATTTTTTTTAATTGTATGGCTGTACGTTATAAGCTTCTGTGAAGCCCTTGGGGGTTGAAAGTGCTCACCACATATCTAGATATGTTCCTTGGGGGGTCTAGTTTCCAAAATGGGGTCACTTGTGGGGGGTTTCCACTTTTTAAGGCACATCAGGAGCTCTCCAAACGTGACATGGCCTCTGAATTCCAGCCAATTTTGCAGTGAAAAAGTCAAACGGCACTCCTTCCCTTCCGAGCTCTGACATGCGCCCAAACAGTGGTTCCCCCCCCACATATCAGGTATCAGCATACTCAGGACAAATTGCACAATAACTTTTTGTAGTCTAATTTCTCCTTATGCCCTTGGTAAAATAAAAAAATTGAACCTGAAGTAATTTTTTTTGTGAAAAAAAGTTAAATGTTCATTTTTTTTTAAACATTCAAAAAATTCCTGTGAGGCACCTGAAGGGTTAATAAGCTTCTTTAATGTGGTTTTGAGCACCTTGACGGGTGCAGTTTTTAGAATGGTGTCACTTTTGGGTATTTTCTATCATATAGACCCCTCAAAGTGACTTCAAATGTGATGTGGTCCTTAAAAATAAAATGGTGTTGTAAAAATGAGAAATCGCTGGTCAACTTTTAACCCTTATAACTTCCTAACAAAAAAAAATTTTGGATCCCAAATTGTGCTGATGTAAAGTAAACATGTGGGAAATGTTATTTATTAAGTTTTTTGAGTGCCATATCTCTGTGATTTAAGAGCATAAAAATTCAAAGTTGGAAAATTGCACATTTTCACAAATAAACGCAAGTTATATGAAAGAAATTTTACCACTGACATGAAGTACAATTTGTCACGAGAAAAGAATGTCAGAATCACCAGTATCCATGGAAGCGTTCCAGAGTTATTACCTCATAAAGGGACAGTGGTCAGAATTGTAAAAATTGGCCCAGGAATTAACATGCAAACCACCCTTGGGAGTCAAGGGGTTAATTGGATATCTTTGAAGGAAGGCAAACAGTAGATCCCTATATATACCTGAAACAACACCTCTCGTTCCCCCTTTTGCACAGACATAGTTTACCAGAATATCCGCCTGAACCCTCATATTAACTGTTTTACTCTGAGTTCTGTAAGCGTGGTGAAATTGCCTGTACTGAAACCTACAGATCTCCGGCAGTCCATAAACCTCCTGTAGTTTTTCAAAAGGTAGCAACTCCTGCCCGTCCTGTACCTGGCCAATGTAACATATTCCCAAACCTTCCAAATTTTAAAGTCCCCCATTTTTACAAACTCCGGTAGATTATAATTTTGCCATATTGGAGAGAAGTCAGTTAGATATTCTACCCCCCTTATCTTCCTAATTTCCTCCCACACCTTATGGATCAGTAAACAAGTGGGGTAGATCAGTCCTAATTTCCTAAAGCCTCCTGCTTCCAGGCCCTGGATCAGTGGGCTCCTATCTAAAACATGGGCCAAGACCCTTTGCGTTGAACCCATATTATCAATTTCTCTCCTGCCCCTTATATGCTGATCCTGCAAGGCTAGATAGTAAATCCAAGGGTTCGGAAGTGCCAAGCCCCCTTCATCCTTAGGTCTCTGCAGAATTTCCAGTTGAAGCCTTGCCTGTTTTTTTCCCCCAAACCAGATCTCTGAAAATGGAACTAATGGTACGAAAATATCTTTTGGGAATCCAGATAGGGGCATTATGTAGAACATATAGTAGCTGAGGCATTAAAATCATCTTGACCAAATTGATTCTCCCCACCACTGAGATATGCAATCTGCTCCATGTCCCTATTTTGTTTCTGAATTTCCCCAACAATGGAATCAGATTGAGATCAATATAACTAGAAAGTGGAAGCGACACCTGAACACCCAAGTATTTAAATCTCTGAACCACCGCCAGTTTTGCACCCTCTCCCCTCAACATAAGCTCATCCTCCCCACCATCAACCGCCAGTTTTTCACCCTCTCCCCTCAACATAAGCTCATCCTCCCCACCATCAACTGCCATAATATTGGACTTCTCCCAGTTAATGACAAAGCCCGACACACTCCCAAATGTTTTAAGAATGTTCATCACACCCAACAATGAATCTCCAGAGTCCCCCAAGAAGAGCAGCACGTCATCTGCATACAAAGCTATTTTCTCTTCTGTCCTCCCATATTTAAATCCCCTGACCGAGGCCGCATTTCTAATTGTCTGTGCCAGGGGCTCCATTGCCAATGCAAAAAGTAGCGGGGACAGCGGACACCCCTGCCTAGTCCCTCTGTGAAGGCCGAAACTGTCTGACAATTGCCCATTAACTTTAATCTTAGCAGTCGGAGATGTATATAATAACTGAATCCATGAAATAAAAGTTGGCCCAAACCCTGAGGCTATGTGCACACGCTGCGGTTTTTGCTGTTGTTCCGCTGCGGTTTTGGCCGCAGCAGTTCTGCAGTGTACAGTAGCATGTTATCCTATGGGATTTACAATTTTCTGTGCACATGCTGGGGATTTTTAACTGCGGAAAAGCTGCGGTTTTGAATCCGCAGAAAGAAATGACATATCAATTCTTTTCTACGGATTCTGCTGCGGTTTACCATCTCCTCCATTGTAGAGGTGATAAACCGCAGGCCAATCCGCAGGTAAAACCGCAGGTCATTTTACCTACGGTTTTACCTGCGGTTCCGCAGATAAAAAATCCGCAGACCAATCTGCAGCGTGTGCACATAGCCTAAACTCTTCAACACTTCCCATAGACCATAGATACCCCCATTCAACACTATCAAACGCTTTATGCGCATCCAACGATACCACCCCCCTACGACCCCCATTGTCCGACTGCAGCTGCAAATTCAAGAACAGTCTGCGTAGATTAATTGCTGTTGACTTATTTGGCATGAAACCAGATTGATCCAGATAAACCAGATCCTGGATCACACTCGTCAATCGGTTAGCCAGGACTTTAGCAAGAATCTTAACATCCGCCGTCAGCAACGAGATGGGCCGATATGACTCAACTAACTCCAGATCCGTACCTTCCTTTGAAATAACCACCACCACCGCCTCCCTCATGGACATCGGCAGCTCCCCTTTCTTCAGTGCCTCCTCAAAAACTGCCTTCAACTGAGTCATTGTCATCCCCTTTAATTGCTTATAGACTTCTCCCTGCAGGCCATCCGCCCCAGGGGCCCTATTATGGTCAATGACATGATGGCAGATTCAATCTCCTCTTCCGTTATGGGCTCCTCCAACCTAAGTCTGTCACACTCTTTAATATTATAGAGTCTTGCCCTCTCAAGAAAAACTTTAATGTCCCCAACCGGAGCTTCCAATCCAGATGTATACAACTTTTTATAAAACTTCCAAAATTCTCCCAAGATATCCCCTGTGGTTTCCAGCAGTACTCCCTCATCCGCCCTTAATTTGTACACATATGAAGAATCTCTCTGTGCCGCTGACACCACTGAAAGTAAGTGCCCCACTTTTTCTCCCTCCTCATAAAATTGCGCTTTCTGAAAAGCTCTCCATCTCTCCGCCTTCTCCAAGTATAACTTATTAACTGCTTCCTGGGCCCTCCTAAGCCTTCTCTGATTTTCCTCCGATGGGTCCACCACCATATCTATCTCCGCCCTCTCTAATGACTCCACAATAGATATATCCTTTAATCTAGTTTTAGATTTACACTTAGATATTTCCCGAAAGAAGCGGCCTCTCAGAAAGGCTTTCATGGCATCCCAAACCAAACCACCTGTTTACTAGCACTACCTTCATTGACCTGCCAGTATTCTCTCATCTCTCTTTCTATGATGTCCAGTTTTATATGTTTGAACCATAAGGGGTGCATTCTCCACCCCCCCCGCCCCATCCCCCATTGTCTTTTTGATAGATAGTTGAATAGGCTTATGATCTGAAATTATCCTCGGGAGATATTCCACCCCACAGACTGTCCGTGTCATTAACTCATTGCCCAGCACTATATCTATCTTTGAGAGGGACCCATGAGTCGCAGAGTAACAGGAGTAACAAACTTCGTTCCTTACTCTCCAGAGATCCACCATCCCCAATTCCCTCATGAACATACCAAATGGCGATAGTTTCTTTGCCCCTTTATCCACTCCCTTTTTATGCCTGTCCCATCCTTCATCAATTACATTATTAAAGTCTCCGATAAGCAGCAGCAGTAATCTCATTCCCTTCTTAAATAAGTTAAATATTTCCCGGATCTTAGTCCTCGAGAATGGGGGCGGTATATACATAGCCGCCACACACATCAGCTGCCCATAGATTCGACAAATTAAAAAAACATATTGTTCCTCACTGTCCACATGACTCTCCAGCTCCTCAAATGGCATAGATTTCCCTATGAGCAGGGAGACCCCTCTGGCGTATGAAGAATATGTGGAGTGATACGCCTTCCCAATCCACCTCCTTTGTAATATTTCCACCTTTTCCCTCAGTAAATGCGTCTCCTGAAGGCATGTCACATCTGGCCCCATCTCTCTAATATATTCCAGAATTGCCGCACTCCGTGTCCCTTCAGACAATCCTCTTATATTCCAGCTGAGTATTGTAATTTTATCCCCCATCATATATACTCAGGTGGATAATTTCCCAGACCCCATGAAATAGACCACTGCTGCATGTGCTTTTTGAAACTTGTTCCAGAACAACAAACCTCCACCCTTCCCAATATTTACCACCACAATAGCCCATAAACATAACTGATATATATTCAACCTCTCCTCTCGGAGAGTGGGTAAAACTGATACTGATTAACGTTACCTCTAAGTTGCTGTCAATCCAGCACACCTCAGCAACTCCTCCGCATATCCAAAACTATAATACGTTTTTTTTTAACATAAAACTACCGTTTCCCCGTAAATAGGGCGCCCCCCGAAAGTAAGGCATGCTAGGGGGAGCACTATGCTTGCTAATATAAAGCACCCCCCCCCGAAAATAAGGCATACCTTGTTCTGTGCATGGGGCATGCAGTTGTGTCTCGCTCCCGCTGTCCGGTGCCCGCCACTGCAGCCGCGCTGTTCGCAGGAGTTAGGCCTGTTTCACACATCAGTTTTTTTTGGTCAGTCAAAATCCGCTAAAATGGCGGATAACAGATCCGTTCCTGTACTGACCACAACGTTTGGCACCGAACCGCTGCCTGGGGAAGGAGAGAGAGAGAGAGAAAATTTTTCAGCCGCCAGAACAGAGTTTAGGGTTAAATTTCCGGCTGAGTGAAGTCTTTCGGGCATGCGCAGTGAGAAATGCGGATCCTGCCACCCGAAAAAACGTTGCATGGTCCGTTCGGGCATGTCGGCGGACGTCAAAATTTTGGCGGATCCGCAAAAAAACGGATCCAACGGATGGCCATCCGTCAAGATCCGCCGGTAATGCAACTCAATGGGAAAAAAAACAGATCCGCCAAGAAAAATGGCGGATCCGTTTTTTTTTTGCAAAACGGCGGATTTTGACTGATGGACACAAACGGATGTGTGAAACAGGCCTTAATCACAGCCTCGGAGCTGTGTGCCTATCTCCGCCCATGAGCCCTGCGCCAATCACAGCGCAGGAACCATGGGCCAGCTGACGTCATCCATAGCCTCTGATTATTCCTGGGCTGTGATTGGCTCAGGAATCCTGCGGTCTGATTGGCCCAGGGCTCCTGCACCACCAAAGCACTGAAAGCAGCACCACGGAGGAAACCAGTAAGAAAGTGAAAGTGTGTGTGTCTGTGTATGGGTGTGTGTGTACGGTACACACATGAGAGGCTGCAGTGGGATGATGTGGGATGACGGGAGGCTGTAATGGGATGGCAGGCTGCAATACTGTACTGTAGAATGATGGGGGCTGTCATGGAATGATGGGGGTGCGGTATTGGGGACTGTAAAGGGATCATGAGGGCTGCAATGGGATGATGGGAATATTTGGGGCTGCAAAATGATGATGGGGCTGCTACGGTCAAGGAACTGCTGTGGGTGATTGTTACGGTAGCGGTACAGTGTCCAGAGAGTGTGTGGGAGCCATTTTAGAACCCTTATGTTTTGTGGCCCTGTGTGGGAGTCAGGCAATTACAGTACCGTACCGTAGTGTGTTACTTTGATTTGTTGTCTGCTTTTCTGCTGAACGTTCTAAATGTCTGACTACTGGTTTTACACTACAGAACGTTCCTTATGTAAGGGTAGAGCGCGCTGGAATGTTTCTCATGAAAATAAGACCCCCCCCCCCCGAAAATAAGACATGGTGCAACTTTCGGAGCAAAAATTAATATAAGACAGTGTCTTATTTTCGGGGAAACAGGGTATCCCTCCCAAGTCTGCATCCTATATTGAAAACAGGAACCATCAGACTCCACAGGGCTGTGATTGTCCAATTTTGTCATATAAATCTTCATCTTCTTCTCACTTCCCTCTTTCCCGCTTTAAGTTTCTTAGCATTTAAGTCCAACCATTTGGTAGCCTCCTCTGGTGTTGAGAAAAAATGAACCGTGCCCAGAGCCACAACCCTGAGCTTTGCTGGGTATAGTGTGGAGTAGCTCACTGCCAAGTCTCTCAGCCTCTGCTTCACTGCTCCGCACTTAATCCTCTGTTTTTGCACTTCAGCCGAGTAGTCAGGATAGATAGAGATCTTTTGACCATTGATACACATATCATCAGCCTCTCTGGCTTTCCTCAGTATAATGTCTCTATCTCTGTAATTAAGGATTTTGGATATGATGGTACAAGGGGGAGATCCTGGGGGAAGGGGTCTCATGGTGACACAATGGGCCCTTTCCACTGCAAACAATTTAGACAAATTGTTAACACCAATCTAAAGCCCCCGTCACACATAGCGATCTCGCTAGCGAGATCGCTGCTGAGTCACAAGTTTTGTGACGCAACAGCGATCTCACCAGCGAGATCGCTTTGTGTGACAGCTATCAGTGACCGGACCCCTGCCGGGTATCGCTGATCGCTGTGGAAACCTCTGGACATTTTTGGGGTCGCTGGTCTCCCGCATCACTGCATGTGACAGGCGGGAGACCAGCGATCAGCTAGCAGGAGCTGGTAACTAGGGTAAACGCAGGGTTTCTAAGTGGCGCGCAGCACCTAGAAACCCGATGTGTACCTTAGTTACCAGCGCGCTGATGCAGGGAGCTGGTAACCAAGGTACACATCGGGTTTCTAAGTGACGCAAGACCCTTAGAAACCCGATGTGTACCTTAGTTACCAGCTCCCTGCATCAGCGCGCTGGCAATTAAAGTACACAGCGACGCCGCGCGCTCGGCGTCGCTGGTGCTGATCGCTGGTGAAGCTGCCTGTTTGACAGCTCACCAGCGATCCTGACACGTTGATATCGTTGTCGGGATCACTGGTGAGTCGCTACTTTGAAGCCATTCATCAATAAACTTCATAGGATCAGTCCTTTCAGCCTTTTCAGGGATGCCCACAAGTCTCACATTATTCCTTCTGGACCGGTTTTCCAAGTCATCATTTTTATCAGACAGGGCAGCACATTTCTGCAGACATTGAGTGTGAGATTTCTGCATCTTAGCAAGCTGATCTTCCAGCACACTCACTCTTTCCTCCACTGCACCTATTCTGGTATCAACTTTATGGCCGCTTTCAGTTTAGTCACCTCACTTTTAGCCCCTTCTACTCTGTGGGTAAGGGACGTTAATGTGGTTTTACAGAATTTAACCAATTCATAAATGTCATGCAGCATGGGCTCCCCCACTTCATGCTCCACACCAACTTCCTGCTCCATGTTCTCCTGCTCCTGGCATTCTTCCTCCCCCCCACATATGGGGTACCAGCGTACTCAGGGCAAACTGAACAACAAGTTTTGGGGTCCAATTTATCCTGTTACCCTTGGGAAGATAAAAAATTGTGGGCTAAAAATCATTTTTTGAGGAAAAAAAAGATTTTTTATTTTCACGGCTCAGCGTTATAAACTTCTGTGAAGCACTTGGGGGTTTAAAGTGCTCACCACTCATCTAGATAAGTTTTTTCGGGGGGTCTAGTTTCCAAAATGGGGTCACTAGTGGGGAGTTTCTACTGTTTAGGCACATCAGGGGCTCTGCAAACGTAACACGACGCCCGCAGACCATTCCATCAAGTCGGCATTTCAAAACGTCACTACTTCCCTTCCGAGCCCCGACGTGTGCCTGAACAGTGTTTTCACCCCACATATGGGGTACCAGCGTACTCAGGACAAACTGTACAACAACTTTTGGGGTCCAATTTCTTCTGTTACCCTTGTGAAAATAAAAAATTGCGGGCTAAAAAATCATTTTTTGAGGAAAAAAAAGATTTTTTATTTTCACGGCTCTGCGTTATAAACTTCTGTGAAGCACCAGGGGGTTCAAAGTGCTCACTATGCTTCTAGATAAGTTCCTTAGGGGGGGTCTAGTTTCCAAAATGGGGTCATTTGTGGGGGAGCTCCAAAATTTAGGCACACAGGGGCTCTCCAACCACGACATGGTGTCTGCTAACGATTGGAGCTAATTTTCCATTCAAAAAGTCAAATGACTCTCCTTCCCTTTTGAGCCCTGCCATGCGCCCAAACAGTGGTTTCCCCCCACATATGGGGTACCAGCGTACTCAGGACACACTGGACAACAACTTTTGGGGTCCAATTTATCCTGTTACCCTGGGGAAAATAAAAATAGTTGGCTAAAAAATCATTTTTGAGGAAATAAAAAGGATTTTTTATTTTCATGGCTCTGCGTTTATAAACTTCTGTGAAGCACTTGGGGGTTCAAAGTTCTCACTACATATCTATATAAGCTCCTTGGGGGTTCTAGTTTCCAAAATGGGGTCAATTGTGTGGGTTTTCTACTGTTTAGGCACATCAGGGGCTCTGCAAACACAACATGATACCCGCAGAACATTCCATCAAAGTCTGTATTCCAAAATGGCGCTCCTTCCCTTCTGAGCTCTCCCATGCGCCCAAACAGTGGTTCCCCCCCACATATGGGGTATCAGTGTACTCAGGACAAATTGAACAACAACTTTTCTGGTCCAATTTCTCCCTTAGCCTTGTGAAAATGAAAAATAGCAGGCTAAAAAATCATTTTTGAGAAAGAAAAATTATTTTTTATTTTCACTGCTCTGCGTTACAAACTTCTATGAAGCACTTGGGGGTTCAAAGTGCTCACCACACATCTAGATAAGTTCCTTTGGGGGTCTAGTTTCCAAAGGCACACAGGGGCTCTCCAAATGCGACATGATGTCCGCTAACGATTGGAGCTAATTTTCCATTCAAAAAGTCAAATGGCGCTCCTTCCCTTCCGGGCCCTGCCGTGCGCCCAAACAGTGGTTTATGACCACATATGAGGTATCGGTGTACTCAGGAGAAATTGCCCAACAAATTTTAGGATCCATTTTATCCTGTGAAAATGAAAAAACTGAGGCTAAAAGAAAATATTTGTGAAAAAAAGTACTTTTTTTACGGATCAATTTGTGAAGCACCTGGGGGTCCAAAATGCTCACTATGCATCTAGATAAGTTCCTTGGAGGGTCTAGTTTCGAAAATGGGGTCACTTGTGGGGGAGATCCAATGTTTAGGCACACAGGGACTCTCCAAACGCGACATGGCAACCGCTAAATATTCCAGCATATTTTCCATTCAAAAAGTCATATGGCGTTCTTTCCCTTCTGAGCTCTGCCGTGCGTCCAAACAGTGGTTTATGACCACATATGAGGTATCGGTGTACTCAGGAGAAATTACCCAACAAATTTTAGGATCCATTTTATCCTGTTACCCATGTGAAAATGAAAAATTGATGCTAAAAAATTTTTTTGTTGGAAAAATTAAAATGTCCATTTTTTCCTTCCACATTGCTTTAGTTCCTGTGAAGCACCTGAAGGGTTAATAATCTTCTTGAATGTAGTTTTGAGTAGCTTGAGGGGTGCAGTTTTTAGAATGGTGTCACTTTTGGGTATTTTCTGCCATATAGACCCCTCAAAGTGACTTCAAATGTGAGGTGGTCCCTAAAAAAATGATTTTGTTGTAAAAATGAGAAATCGCTGGTCAACTTTTAACCCTTTATAACTTCCTAACAGAAAAGTATTTTTGTTTCCAAAATTGAGCTGATGTAAAGTAGACATGTGGGAAATGTTATTTATTAACTATTTTGTGTCACATAATTCTGGTTTAACAGAATTAAAATTCAAAATTTGAAAATTGCGAAATATTAAAAATTTTCACCAAATTTACATTTTTTCACAAATAAACTCAAAAATTATCGACCTAAATTTACCACTAACATGAAGCCCAATATGTCACAAAAAAACAATCTCAGAATCGCTAGGATGCTTTGAAGCGTTCCTGAGTTATTACCTCATAAAGGGACACTGGTCAGAATTGCAAAAAATGGCCTGGTCATTAAGGTCAAAATAGGCTGGGTCATGAAGGGGTTAACAGAATGTCCTTTCTGCATATAATTCGCTGGTGGTGGGGAAAAGGCAATGATGGTGGTGGTAGAAAAGGCAATAATGGGGGTGGTGGGGTAGGAGAAAATGATGGAGGTGGTGGAATGGATGATGGGGTGGTGAGGGAGGAGGAAATGATGGAGGTGGTAAAGAGGGCAATGATGGGGTGGTGGGGGAGAAAGCAATGATGGAGGTGGTGAAGAGGGCAATGATTGGGGTGGGGGAGAGGACAATGAGGGGTGTGGAGGATTAGGATGGGAGGAAGGGGGATTTATAATGAATTTAGGAACAGGGGGAGGTGGAGGAAGAAATTGTTGCTTATTATGTCTGAAACAGTTCCACAGTATATAGTGTACTCACTTATTATACATATCACAGACCCTTAGTATATAGTGTACTCACTTATGTATAGCACAGTCCCTTAGTATATAGTATACCCGCTTATGTATAGCGCCATCCCTCAGTATATAGTGTAGTCACTTTTTATGATGCCGTCCCTTATTATGTAGCTTCTGCTGTTATGTACAGTTCTGTCTCTTACATACTGTATTCTTGATTTTTTTTGGTATTCACAGTGCCCTCTTTTATTACATAGCCCCTCTCTTGTTAGATATTTAATGACTGCTGATGGAGGAGCCGTTGCCTAGACTACCAGTCCATCAGCTCCTCCATTAGAAAAGAAGCTTTCCCATGCTCTATCAGCCACCATTGCATTATACAGCTAACAAGACAGGACGGTATGTAATAAAAAACAGGGCTCTAGATTATGTAATATACATGTATGTGTGTATAGCTGTGTGTATATATATATATATATATATATATATATTGTGAGGTAGCGCTGTCATTTAAGTAGGGGATCACTCGCTTGGCAGCCACAAAATCAGATCCGGCACAGGTTTTCCATAAACTCAGAACGGTCCATGCGGTTTATTAAACATCATAAACCATGACCAGCAATATATAAACGGCATAGCGTCCATGACAGAGCTTCACTCTGTTAGCAATGTCCAATACGCAGGCTTTTCAGCCTGACAGTTATATCTCACCCCGTCAGGGTTCTCTCATGGCTGCTTCTCCATACTGCAGACATTCATTCCCTCCAGGGAACTCTCAGGCACTTGCAGCCATTAAACACAGCGTCCACACGTGCTGTCAGGCAGGAAGCCCCATCTCAGTGGGACCTTCCACACTGGACCAACCAGGTCCCAGCATTCACCCCCATGTGACCTACCCTGGCCACAATATATGGTCCATAACCACGCCCACCGGGTCCCATGACTCTGACCTCATCACAGGTCCTTCAAGCCTTTACACACTCTTTACAATAGTGCTTTAAACACACCCCCTGGGTGGGTTTGTAGGTAACCAGGTCCGCCCATCTCTCTAGTTACCTGGAGACTTCTCCCTTACACATTGAAACAACACCTCAGCAGCATCACTGCTGATCAACACATAAGTCTCCATCCCAAAGCCACCCACTTTGAGATACATAACGGCCATTCAGTATTCTGCCATTCATCCTTTCTCCTGGGACATCCACACAGCGCCCCCTACTGGACTCAGTGGCTACTACACCACTATATATATATATATATATATATATATATATATATATATATATATATACACACACACACACACACACTACTGTTGAAAAGTTTGGGGTCACCCAGACAGTTTTGTGTTTTCCATGAAAACTCATACTTGTATTAATCAAGTTAGTTGCCAAATGAATTTAAAATCTAGTCCAGACATTGACAAGGTTCGAAAAAATGATTTTTATTTGAAATAGTAATTTTCTCCTTCACACTTTGCTTTCGTCAAAGAATGCTCCCTTTGCAGCAATTACAGCATTGCAGACCTTTGGCATTCTAGCAGTTAATTTGCTGAGATAATCTGGAGAAATTTCACCCCATGCTTCCAGAAGCCCCTCCCACAAGTTGGTTCGGCTTGATGGGCACTTTTTGCGTACCATACGGTCAAACTGCTCCCACAACAGCTCAATGGGGAAGAGATCTGGTGACTCTGCTGGCCACTCCATTACAGATAGAATACCAGCTGCCTGCTTCTTTCCTAAATAGTTCTGGCATAATTTGGAGGTGTGCTTTGGGTCAATGTCCTGTTGTAGGATGAAATTGGCTCCAATCAAGCGCTGTCCACAGGGTATGGCATGGCATTGCAAAATGGGAGTGATAGCTTTCCTTATTCAAAATACCTTTTACCTTATGCAAATCTCCCACTTTACCAGCACCAAAGCAACCCCAGACTATCACATTACCTCCACCATGCTTGACAGATGGCGTCAGGCACTCTTCCAGCATCTTTTCAGTTGTTCTGCATCTCACAAAGTCTCTCATACAATCCTTATTGAAAAAATGACTAAGTATGGAATGGACAATGCAACTGTTAGGTGGATTCATAACTGGCTTAGTGATCGGACCCAAAGAGTGGTCGTAAATGGCTGCACATCCAGTTGGAAGAATGTCTCAAGTGGGGTACCACAGGGCTCTGTCCTGGGCCCTGTATTGTTCAACATCTTTATCAATGATTTAGATGAAGGAATTGAGGGTAAACTGATTAAATTTGCTGATGACACAAAGCTAGGAGGGATAGCTAATACTAGAGAAGAGAGAGAGAGGATTCAAAAAGATATAAATAAACTGGAGAAGTGGGCAGCAACTAACAGAATGGTTTTTAACAGGGAGAAATGCAAAGTACTACATCTGGGCAATAAAAATGAAAAAAGCATATACAGAATGGATGGAATAGGGCTAAGCAACAGCACATGTGAAAAAGACTTGGGTATACTAATAGATCACAGACTGAATATGAGTCAACAGTGTGATGCAGCAGCAAAAAAGGCAAATGCAATTCTAGGATGTATTAACAGAAGCCAGGGCCGGCTCCAGGTTTTTGAGGGCCCCGGGCGAAAAAGTCTCAGTTGGCCCCCCCCTTAACACATACCACGACTCATGCCGTGTGACATCCGTGGTGACGGCCAAAAACGGACTTCTCTCTGTGTGGATCACAAGGACACGCATGTGATCCACACGGACACTCGCTCTGTGGCAAAACACGTTCATGTGATGGAGGCTACTGATTAGTAGTGTACGCATGAAAGAAAGAAGAGAGGGGAAATAAAGAACAGAGAAAGAAAGAGAAAGAATGGAAGGAAGAACAGAAAAAGATACAGAGAGAGAAAGAAAGAAAGAACATAGAAAGAACGAAGAAAGAAAGAAAGAAAGAAAGAAAGAAAGAAAGAAAATAAAGAACAGAGAGAAAGAAAGGAAGAACAGAGAGAGAAAGAAAAGAACAGAGAGAAAGAGAAAGAAAGAGGGTAAAGAAAGAAAGAACAGATAGAGAAAGAAAGAGGGGGAAGAAAGAACAGAGAGAAAGAAGAAAGAAAGAAAAAGAACAAAGAGAAAGAAAGAGTGGAAAGAAAAATAGAAAAGAGAGAGAAAGAAAGAAAGAAAGAAAGAAAGAAAGAAAGAGGGGAATAAAGAACAGAGAGGGAGAGAAAAAAGGGGAAAGAAAGAACGGAGAGAGAAAAAGAGTTGACAGAAAAAAAGAACAGGGAGAGAGAGAAAAAGAAGGAGGGGAAAGAAAGAACAGAGAGGTAGAGAGAAAAAGAAAGAGGGGAAAGAACAGAGAGGAAGAGGGGAATAAAGAACAGAGAGGGAGAGAAAAAAGGGGAAAGAAAGAACGGAGAGAGAAAAAGAGTTGACAGAAAAAAAGAACAGGGAGAGAGAGAAAAAGAAAGAGGGGAAAGAACAGAGAGGAAGAGGGGAAAGAAAGAACAGAGAGAGAGAAAGAA
Organism: Dendrobates tinctorius; assembly: GCF_039654945.1. NCBI lineage: Eukaryota > Metazoa > Chordata > Amphibia > Anura > Dendrobatidae > Dendrobates > Dendrobates tinctorius. The sequence goes on from NW_027361696.1 coordinate 79,721,907, forward strand.
AGAGAGGAAAGAGAGAACAGACAGAGAGAAAGAACAGAGACAGAAAGAAAGAAAGAGAACAGAAAGCGAAAGAACAGAGAGAGAGAAAAAAAAGATTAGAGAGAAAGAACAGAGAAAGAAACAGAGAAAGAAAAATTCTATAAAGATACTATAGCAGCCCAGCTCCCATTGTAGTGCCTACCTGAGCCTCCTGGTGCAGGACATATCATGATCCGCTCACATGGCCGACATCCCCGATTCCAAGGCGATCTCGCTGTCCGCTGTCAGAGGAGGACACGGTGATGGATCTGAAGCATTCCCTGAAGTGCCTCCATGGTTCCGTCACAATCTCCTACTGGAATTACCTAATTTCTGGTCAGCTTCCAGCACGTCACTTCCGGTAGAACGTTACGTGCAAGTTTTAAATTGCTCCTTGGGGCTCCGCTGTGTACTCCTGTGTCCCGCTGGGAAAGTAAGCTCCCGGTTGGGGCAGTCTCTCTCTCAAAATCGGGACTGCCTCACTGGATCCGGGACAGCTGGGACTCGGGAGGTATAAATGCTCCCCACCATACACCTCGTACACCCCCGGCTCCGCTCCGTACATCCCCGGCTCTGCTCCGCTCCATAAACACGGCTCAGCTCCGTACACTCAGGGCTCCGTTCCGTACATCTCGTACACACACGGCTCTGCTCCATACACCTCGTACACACACGGCTCTGCTCCGTACACCTCGTACACACACGGCTCTGCTTTGTATGCCTCGTACACACATGGCTCCGCTCCGTACACCCCCGGCTCTGCTCCGCTCCATAAACACGGCTCAGCTCCATACACACAGGGCTCCGTTCTGTACATCTCGTACACACACGGCTCTGCTCCATACAGCTCGTACACACACGGCTCTGCTCTGTACACCTCGTACACACACGGCCCTGCTTTGTATGCCTCGTACACACACGGCTCCGCTCCGTACACCTTGTACACACGCGGCTTCACTCCGTACACCCCCGGCTCTGCTCTGCTCCATAAACACACGGCTCAGCTCCGTACACACAGGGCTCTGTTCCGTACATCTCGTACACACACGGCTCTGCTCCATACACCTCGTACACACACGGCTCTGCTCCGTACACCTCGTACACACACGGCTCTGCTCCGTACACCTCGTACACACACGGCTCTGCTCCGTACAACTTGTAAACCCCTCCTGACCCCACCCAAGAACACACACGGCTCTGCTACATCCACCTTGTTAAACCCCTCCCTGACCCCACACAAGTACACACACGGCTCTGCTACATCCACCTTGTAAAACCCCTCCTGACCCCACACAAGTACACACACGGCTCTGCTACATCCACCTTGTAAAACCCCTCCGTGACCCCACACAAGTACACACACGGCTCTGCTACATCCACCTTGTAAACCCCTCCTGACCCCACACAAGTACACACACGGCTCTGCTACATCCACCTTGTTAAACCCCTCCCTGACCCCACACAAGTACACACACGGCTCTGCTACATCCACCTTGTAAAACCCCTCCCTGACCCCACACAAGTACACACACGGCTCTGCTACATCCACCTTGTTAAACCCCTCCTGACCCCACACAAGTACACACACGGCTCTGCTACATCCACCTTGTAAACCCCTCCTGACCCCACACAAGTACACACACGGCTCTGCTACATCCACCTTGTAAACCCCTCCTGACCCCACACAAGTACACACACGGCTCTGCTACATCCACCTTGTAAAACCCCTCCCTGACCCCACACAAGTACACACGGCTCTGCTACATCCACCTTGTTAAACCCCTCCCTGACCCCACACAAGTACACACACGGCTCTGCTACATCCACCTTGTTAAACCTCTCCCTGACCCCACACAAGTACACACACGGCTCTGCTACATCCACCTTGTAAAACCCCTCCCTGACCCCAAACAAGTACACACACGGCTCTGCTACATCCACCTTGTAAACCCCTCCTGACCCCACACAAGTACACACACGGCTCTGCTACATCCACCTTGTAAACCCCTCCTGACCCCACACAAGTACACACACGGCTCTGCTACATCCACCTTGTAAACCCCTCCTGACCCCACACAAATACACACACAGCTCTGCTACATCCACCTTGTAAAACCCCTCCCTGACCCCACACAAGTACACACACGGCTCTGCTACATCCACCTTGTTAAACCCCTCCCTGACCCCACACAAGTACACACACGGCTCTGCTACATCCACCTTGTAAAACCCCTCCTGACCCCACACAAGTACACACACGGCTCTGCTACATCCACCTTGTAAAACCCCTCCCTGACCCCACACAAGTACACACACGGCTCTGCTACATCCACCTTGTTAAACCCCTCCCTGACCCCACACAAGTACACACACGGCTCTGCTACATCCACCTTGTAAAACCCCTCCTGACCCCACACAAGTACACACACGGCTCTGCTACATCCACCTTGTAAAACCCCTGCCTGACCCCACACAAGTACACACACGGCTCTGCTACATCCACCTTGTTAAACCCCTCCCTGACCCCACACAAGTACACACACGGCTCTACTACATCCACCTTGTTAAACCCCTCCCTGACCCCACACAAGTACACACACGGCTCTGCTACATCCACCTTGTAAAACCCCTCCTGACCCCACACAAGTACACACATGGCTCTGCTACATCCACCTTGTTAAACCCCTCCTGACCCCACACAAAGTACACACACGGCTCTGCTACATCCACCTTGTTAAACCCCTCCCTGACCCCACTCAAGTACACACACGGCTCTGCTACATCCACCTTGTTAAACCCCTCCCTGACCCCACACAAGTACACACACGGCTCTGCTACATCCACCTTGTTAAACGCCTCCCTGACCCCACTGTCCCACACATAAACGTTACCTCATCCATCCAGACCAGCACTATAATGAAAAGCGACCAGCACAGCAGAGTCCTGCAGCCACTCTGATCATCTGACCATTGACTCCTCCCCTCCTGTGACCTCATCACAGGTCCTGTGCTGGCACCGCACACAAGATTACAGCCGAAGGAAGCGATGATCATTGCTGGCTGTAAGGGGCTGCATCACTGCGTGGGTCCCTTGCGGAGGGCGCAGGATGGGGTCAGTACATGGGGGGCGTGGCGGCGGCCGGCGGGTATCCCAGACAGCGTGAGTGGGCCCTCCCATCTCGCCAGGGCCCCGGCACTTGCCCGGGTGCGCCGGGTGCTGACGCCGGCCCTGACAGAAGCATACAGTCTAGATCACGTGAAGTTATTATTGCCCTCTACTCCTCTTTGGTCAGACCTCATCTGGAATATTGTGTCCAGTTTTGGGCACCACATTTTAAAAAAGACATCAACAAACTGGAGCAAGTTCAGAAAAGAACGACCAGAATGGTGACCGGTATGCAAACCCTGTCTTATGAGGAAAGGTTGCAGGATTTGGGAATGTTTAGTTTGCAAAAGAGAAGACTGAGAGGAGACTTAATAGCTGTCTACAAATATATAAAGGGCTGTCACATTGTAGAAGGATCAACTTTATTCTCATTTGCACAAGGAAAGACTAGAAGCAATGGGATGAAACTGAATGGGAAGAGACACAGATTAGATATTAGAAAAAACTTTTTGACAGTTAGAGTGATCAATGAGTGGAACAGGCTGCCACGAGAAGTGGTGAGTTCTCCTTCAATGGAAGTCTTCAAACAGAGGCTGGACAGACATCTGACTGGCATGATTTAGCGAATCCTGCTTTGAGCAGGGGGTTGGACCAGATGGCCCAGGAGGTCCCTTCCAACTCTACGATTCTATGATTCTATGATTCTACAGTCATATGTTAAAGTTTGGGCACCCCTATTAATGTTAACCTTTTTTCTTTATAACAATTTTGGTTTTTGCAACAGCTATTTCAGTTTCATATATCTAATAACTGATGGACTCCGTTATATTTCTGGATTCAAATGAGGTTTATTGTACTAACAGAAAATGTGCAATCTGTATTTAAACAAAATTTGACCGGTGCAAAAGTATAGGCACCTCAACATAAAAGTGACATTAATATTTCGTAGATCCTCCTTTTTGCAAAAATAACAGCCTCTAGTCGCTTCCTGTACCTATTAATGAGTTCCTGGATCCTGGGTGAAGGTATTTGTGACCATTCCTGTTTACAAAACAATTCCAGTTCAGTTAAGTTTGATGGTCGCCGAGCATGGACAGCCCGCTTCAAATCATCCCACAGATGTTCAATGATATTCAGGTCTGGGGACTGGGATGGCCATTCCAGAACATTGTAATTGTTCCTCTGCATGAATGCCTGAGTAGATTTGGAGCGGTGTTTTGGATCATTGTCTTGCTGAAATATCCATCCCCTGCGTAAATTCAACTTCGTCACTGATTCTTGCTCATTATTGTCCAGAATCTGCTGATACTGAGTTGAATCCATGCTACCCTGGACTTTAACAAGATTCCCGGTGCCGGCATTGGCCACACAGCCCCAAAGCATGATGGAACCACCACCAAATTTTACTGTGGGTAGCAAGTGTTTTTCTTGGAATGCTGTGTTTTTTAGCCTCCATGCATAACGCCTTTTTGTATGACCAAACAACTCAATATTTGTTTCATCAGTCCACAGGACCTTCTTCCAAAATGTAACTGGCTTGTCCAAATGTGCTTTTGCAGACCTCAGGCGACTCTGTTTGTGGTGTGCTTGCAGAAACGGCTTCTTTCGCATCACTCTCCCATACAGCTTCTCCTTGTGCAAAGTGCGCTGTATTGTTGACCGATGCACAGTGACACCATCTGCAGCAAGATGAGGCTGCCGGTCTTTGGAGGTGGTCTGTGGATTGTCCTTGACTGTTCTCACCATTCTTCTTCTCTGCCTTTCTGATATTTTTCTTGGCCTGCCACTTCTGGGCTTAACAAGAACTGTACCTGTGTTCTTCCATTTCCTTACTATGTTCCTCACAGTGGAAACTGACAGGTTAAATCTCTGAGACAACTTTTTGTATCCTTCCCCTGAAAAGCTATGTTGAATAATCTTTGTTTTCAGATCATTTGAGAGTTGTTTTGAGGAGCCCATGATGCCACTCTTCATAGGAGAATCAAATAGGAGAACTACTTGCAAGTGGCCACCTTAAATACCTTTTCTCATGATTTGATACACCTGGCTATGAAGTTCAAAGCTCAATGAGGTTACAAAACCAATTTAGTGCTTCAGGAAGTCAGTAAAAAGTAGTTAGGAGTGTTCAAATCAAGAAAATAATAAGGGTGCCCATACTTTTGCATTGGACAAATTTTGTTTAAATGCAGATTGCACATTTTCTGTTAGTACAATAAACCTCATTTGAATCCAGAAATATAACTGAGTCCGTCAGTTATTAGATATATGAAACTGAAATAGCTGTTGCAAAAACCAAAATTGTTATAAAGAAAAAAGGTTAACATTAATAGGGGTGCCCAAACTTTAGCATATGACTGTATAAAGCCTACTGCCAAGTGACGGTGAATGTGTCCATAACTTTAAATACTATAACCATAAAGCTGTGGAGTAATGTGCCGACCACCACAACAACAACGAGCAGGTGGGTACCTGGTGCCCTACAGTACCCATGCTGCAAGGCAAGGGGTTCCGCCTATTTTTGCTCACTAAGACCGGGATCACACATGCGAGTTAAACGGCCGAGTCTCGCATGGTAATACCCGGCGCTGGCGCCGGGACTCAGGAGCGGGGCATGCGGCCGCATAGCAATACATGGAGCTGCACGTCCCGCTCCTGAGTCTCGGCGGCAGGGTATTACCATGCGAGACTCGGCCGTTTAACTCGCATGTGTGATCCTGGCCTAAAAAGTTCGCTGTCATGTGCTAGCGGCTTCATACAGTCTAATCAGAATGTTAAACTAAGAACCTCATGTTCAGTTTCATTTTGCCTAGTGGCATTATATCAACTTATGATTTTAGATGTGTGGCCCATGTCTTTTTCTACACCTATGATGAATGAAAAACATTGTTATGGGAGATGTGTTGTAACGCACTGTTATGGGGATCTGTGGATGACGCACTGTTATGGGTAGTGTTGAGCATTCCGATACCGCAAGTATCGGGTATCGGCTGATATTCGCTGTATCGGAATTCCGATACTTAGTTCCGATACTTTTTTCATATCGAATACCGGAATCGGAAGTTGCCAAAATGCTAGGAGCCCGCTCGATTTGATTCAGCCAATGGGGATCCTCAGAAGTGTGGGCACATCCTGTTAGGCATGTAGGCATGTTAACTACTGGCATGGCTGTGATTGGCTGCTGAAATGATGTCATGATGCACTATAAAAACCGCTGCAGCCGCCATTTCTGGTCACTCTGCTGTGAATTCAGTTAGGGACAGGCTGCTGTTGAAGACTGTGAGGGACAGTTAGAAATAGCGATCATCAAAAATATCTATTGCTCTACCCAGGCTACATAATCCACCACTGTAGCATTTTTGTAGCCCAGCAGCGCTGTTTAAGGCCTCTTTCACACTTCAGTTTTTTGCATCAGTCAAAATCCGCCAAAAGGACGGATGCTGGATCCGTTTTAGAACTGATGACAATGGATGCCACCCATCCGTTTTTTTTGACGGATCCGCAAAATGAAGAATTTTAAAGGAATCGCAGCCTGGAAAAGGAGAGAGAGAGAGAATTTTTTTTTTTTGTCCGGCACCCAGAAAGAATTTCGGGTTAAATTAGTGTCTGGAGGATCCGCCAGAAAAAAAAACGTTGCAAGCTCCGTTTTCAAATCTTTGAGGATGGTGACGGACAGCAACTTTTGGCAGATCCGCAAAAAAACCGGATGCAACGGACGGCAATCCGTCACAATCCGCTAGTAATGGAAGTCAATGGGGGAAAAAAACGGATCCTCAAAAAAAAATTGAGGATCCGTTTTTTTCAAAACCTGGCGGATTGTGACTGATTGCAAAAAACTGAAGTGTGAAAGAGGCCTTAATAGCTGTCTACAAGGGCTGTGTGAGTGCAGACCCACGCTGTGTAGTGTGTCCTGCAGGCACGTCTGCTTGTAGGCCGCCCAGCGTGTGTCTCTGCCTCATACACATTTTTCTTTTATTGCTGCTTTTTTTCTCCTCTATAGTGTGCTTCCATACGTATCCATATACGTTGTTTGCAAACACTAAAGGAGTGGACAGCGGTGCCTTTCAGCAGCCTTTCAGTGCTATAGCCCATTTCTCTGCACTGTTTTTGGCTGTCTGATAGGTCTCTCTGTGTGTGAGTGCAGCTCACGTTGCAGTGTGTTCTACAGCCACCGCTAGCTGTAGTCCGCTCAGCGTGCGTCACTGCCTCATACATAGTCCTTTTTTTGCAGCTAATTTAGCCAGATTTTTGCTCCTATATTAGTGTGCTTCCATCCGCATCCATTGTCATTGGTTGGTTGCAAACACTATATAGGATTAGATAGAGGAGCCTTTTTGCTGGCTTGTGTCCTTCAGGGCCAGCCAGACTAGTATCACCCTATTTTTTGGAGCCTCATCAATTGCATTGTAGGTTAGCTTCCTGCATTGTTATCGCTCCAAAAAGTTTGTGATACTATAGCTTTCAAACTTTCGTCACATCCTTTTCTTTCCCCTCCCCCCCAAAAAAAGGAAATAAAGTTCACCAAACACTCCACTTTACAGTTGTGTAGGCCACATTAGATCATATTAAAGTGTAGTACACACACTCTTAGCCAAATTAGTGTTTCTTATACTGGTTAGCAGGTGTTCAGGAATAAGAACACTAAGCCAGCCCTTTTTTACTTTTCTGCCTATCTTTATCAGTCTACCAAGATGAAGAAGGCAGGGAGTAAGGCACGTGGTCGTGGCCGTGGAGTTTCAGCAGGGAGAGGACGGGGGGATTCAGCAGGGAGAGGACGTGGGGATTCGGTGTCTGCTGCGGCCACCAGTGACCCGGCATCCCCCACTTTTACCAGGCAACAGTCCTTCATGCGCAGCTTTGTAGGACCTCGCCGTACCCCACTGCTGCGTGACGAACAAATTGAAGCCGTTGTCGGATGGATGGCAGCTAACGCATCTACTTCAATGACTTCCGCATCCTCCCAAGGCCAGAGCACTGAAGAGCAACCATCTGTCTCTTCACCACCTGCCAAATTGCCCAGGCAGTCTGAGAGCCCTGGACAGGAGCCATCTCAATCTTTACTTCTGTTCTCAGAATCTGTTGGCTTGGAAAGAGGTGGCCAGCCAAGCAGCATTCTAGAGCGTGAAGAAGAGGGAGTATGCAGTGATGCGCAACTGCTTTGTCCCTCTGAATCTGAAGAGGCGGGTGGGCCAGTGCCTATTGTCAGCACACCTCAGTGCTCATCTGATGATGATGAGACTCAGTTGCCAATTTCTGGTGCGTACGGTGCTGGCGAGACAACCCAGGACCAGCCGGTGCTTGAAGAGGGGAGTGGAGATGATGAGGTCCTTGACCCATCATGGCGTCAGCCACAGGAATGTGGTGGGAGCAGCTCTGAGGAAGAGATTCTCCGAACGGCCAAAAGAGGAGGGAGAGGGCGGGGGCAGACTTGGTTGCCTGTAGCCTCCACTTTGGCACCCGTGAGGAGCAATCCTCTTCCAAAACACAAAACGGGCGCTCCTAGGACTTGCAGTGCGTGGTCTTTTTTTGACCCAGTTGCAGATGACATTTGCTTTGTCAAATGTAAGCTGTGTCATCAGAAAGTGAGACGAGGGAAAAATGTGAGCAACCTCAATACCACAAATATGTGGAAACATGTGCGTACCAAGCACGAGGTGGAGTTACACAGACACACTGAAGATGTAGGCCAACCTTCAGCAGCACCTACCACCTCTTCAGCTCGTGTTGGGGCCTCTTCCTCCAGCTCACACACAGCTGGTTCGGCTTCCTCACTGGAACGCCATGGAAGAACCACTGCCACTGTTGCCCAGAGACCCAGTGAAATTCCACCCACTGAACCACGTTCGCAGTCATCAGCACACTCCCAGGCCACTCACCAGCAATCGGTAGCACAGGCATGGGAGAAAAAGCGGCCTTACTCGGCAAACCATCCCTGAGCACTGGCTCTGAATGCCAGCATTGCCAAACTACTGGCCCTTGAGATGCTGTCATTCAGGCTGGTGGAGACTAACACCTTCCGGAACTTTATGTCATTGGCAGTTCCACAATACAATGTGCCCAGCCGCTTTTATTTCAGCAGGCAAGCCGTCCCTGCCCTGCAAAAGCATGTGGAGGGAAAAATTAAAAATGCGCTACTAAACGCCGTCAGTGGCAAGGTCCACCTGACCACCGATGCGTGGACCAGTAGCCATGGACAGGGACGATACCTTTCCCTCACTGCCCATTGGGTCAATGTTGTGGAGCCGGGTACAGATCTGGAGAGTGGCTCTGTACGTATTCTGCCAACTCCAAGGATTGCAGGAATGCAGTCTGTACATATTGAGTCCTCCTCCTACTCTAGTTCCTCGGAATCAGCACTGCGTGAGCCTGTTAGGCCAGATATGAGCACAGGTGTAGCCAAACGTCAACAGGCCGTCCTTAAATTAATTTCTTTGGGGAATCGGAGCCACACAGCACAGGAGCTCTGGAATGCCATCAAGCAGGAGAGCGATGTGTGGTTTGTGCCAGCGAATCTCCAGCCTGGTTTGGTAGTGAGTGACAATGGCCGAAATCTAGTGGCAGCTCTGGGCCTAGGCAACCTCACTCACATACCATGTCTGGCACACGTGCTCAATTTGGTCTTGCAGAGCTTTCTGAGGGACTATCCGGATCTTGATGCACTGCTGCACAAGGTTCGCCTAGAGTGTGCTCACTTGCGGCGTTCCAGCATGGCAAGATCGCACATTGCATCTCTGCAACGCCGATTCCGCCTGCCAGAACATCGCATCATATGTGACCTCCCCACCAGGTGGAATTCAACGTTACATATGTTGGAGCGGTTGTGTGAGCAGCAGGCAGCAGTAATGGAGTACCAGCTGCATCAGGCGCAAACAAGTCGCACTGTGCACCGGACACACTTCACCACCACTGAGTGGGCCTCTATGAGGGACATCTGCCAAGTTTTGCGTGCCTTCGATGACTCCACGCGGATGGCCAGTGCAGATGATGCACTAATCAGCATGACTGTCCCCCTCATCTGTCTGCTTCAAAAAACCTTACAAGCACTAAGTGAGGAGGTTTTTGAAGAGGTCGAGGATGAGCAGTCAGAAATGCCATCTGCTTCTGGCAAGTCTGCGCAACGTGCTTCCACACAAAGGCCCAGGCAGGGGACACTTAGTGAGGAGGATGACGAGGAGTCAATGGAGGTGGAGGAACACATCTCTCCAGAGGAGGGAGGTGCACAAGGCTCTAGTAGTCAGTGTGTACAGCGAGGGTGGGGTGATGCTGAGCAGGCAGAGATGCTGCCTCAAGCTGGGGACAGCGTTTCCGGTCCAGTTGGCAGTCTGCAGCACATGGTTGATTTCATGCTGCAGTGCTTGTTAAATGACCGCCGCATCGCCAACATTCTCCACACGGCTGATTATTGGGTGTACACCCTCCTAGATCCTCGCTACCGGGACAACTTACAAAGCCTCATACCACAGCGAAAAATGCGGGAGTACCAAGAAACACTTGTGCAGGCCATCATGTTCTCCATTCCCCCCGCAAGTGTTGCTGGTAGTGCTTTTCAAAGCAGTCATGTGGGTAGAGGCAGTGGAGGAAGCTCTGCACAAAGAGGTAGCAGAGGCAGTGCCGCAGGACAAGGCAAGGCCAGTATGGCCCAAATGTGGAAAAGTTTTGTGGGACCGCCACAAACGGCTACACCATCACAGACGGCTCCAGTCAGCAGGAGGCAACGTTTCCGTCAGATGGTGACAGACTACCTGTCTTGCCCTGTTAGTGTACTCCCAGATGGCTCTTCCCCGTTCAAGTATTGGGTCTCTAAGCTGGATACATGGCCAGAGCTTAGCAAGTATGCATTGGAGGTGCTGGCTTGCCCTGCTGCCAGTGTATTATCGGAACGTGTCTTTAGTGCTGCAGGTGGTGTGGTAACAGACCGTCGCACGCGACTATCGGCCGATAATGTTGACCGGCTTACTTTTCTGAAAATGAACAAGGCCTGGATCTCACCTGAATTTGCCAGTCCTCTTCCCGAATAAATAATTGGCTGGCAACAGGATCCAGGTCTCCTGTTGTGTTCATGTTTCTATGACCTGAACTTTATTTCCTGGGCTACAGCAACGCCCGTTGTTGCTCAGAAGTGCTGTCCGCACAGACAAAACACTCGCTCATGTGTAAGTGGGGTTCGGTAACGTCAGCTGATCCCCTGCTGTGTGTACGGCAAACTCTCCTGCTGCCTAGAACTTCTGACTACCTCTGATTTAATATGTTCTCTGATTTGCCCTCTGTCTCCACTCTGTTTTGAGTATTTCCTCCGGCCTACAACACCGCCTGTTTCTGCTCTCAAGTGTCGTCTGCACAATCCACACTTGTTCCTGTGTTACCTGGGTCCTGTAACATCTGCTCATCTCCAGAGGTGAGCATGGCAATGTCTCCTGCTTTGTCTACATTCCCACTACTTGTAGTGGAAATGTGGACAGAGCAGGAGACATTGCCTGACTCACCTCTAGGGAGAAGCTGCTGTTACAGAACCCCAGTAACACAGGAACAAGTGTGGGTTGTGCAGACGGCATTTCAGAGCAGCAACTGGCGTGGTTGGAAGCCAGAGGAAATACTCGAAACAGAGTGAAGACAGAGGCCTAATTGGAGTACGTTGACAGTTAGTAGTAGTCTAGAAACAATCGCAAACTGCCACCAAGTAGGCCTCGGCCTACTACCTGATTTTCCCTGGGCTCCGACACCGCCCGTTGTTGCTCAGAAGTGCTGTCCGCACAGACAAAACACTCGCTCATGTGTAAGTGGGGTTCGGTAACGTCAGCTGATCCCCTGCTGTGTGTATGGCAAAGTGTCCTGCTCCCTCCACAGTCAAACAACCTCAGATTTACACCTGGCTCCAAGTAGGCCTCGGCCTACTACCCAATTTTCCCTGGGCTCTGACACCGCCAGTTGTTGCTCAGAAGTGCTGTCCGCACAGACAAAACACTCGCTCATGTGTAAGTGGGGTTCGGTAACGTCAGCTGATCCCCTGCTGTGTGGAGGGCAAAGTGCTGCTGCCTCCAAATTGTAACTACTTCAGATTTAAACATTCTCTGATTTGGCCTCTGTCTCCACTCTGTCTCTAGTATTTCCCCTGACCTCCAACACCACCAGTTCCTGCTCACAGTTGCCGTCCCCGCATTCCACACGTGTTCCTGTGTTCCTGGTGTTCTGTTACGTGAGCAGATCCCCCAATGTGTGTCCGGCACTGTCTCCTGCACTGTCCACCTTCCCACTGCAAGCGGGTTAGCCGACTCTACGGTGCCTGCAGTTTAGGTGACTCCTATGTGGGCTGCGGGAACTGGCACTGAAGGCTGGATCCGTAGTGCCAATGGGACATGGACCCCCTGTAGGACTGTGGGTTTCGGTAACTGCGGCCGGCTTGCGGCCTGGCTACTTTGCTTTGAATGGGTACCTTCTGCTACCCACCCGGGTTCCAGCACTGTCAGCTGGTTCTCGCCAGAGCCTTTGGCCTAGGTGCCTCCATCTCGGTATCCGAGGTCCAGCACCGTCAGCTGGTCCTTGGTAGTGCTTTTTAGCACAGGTACCTTCTGCTTAGTAACCGTGGTCCAGCACCGTCAGCTGTTCCTCGGTAGTGCCATTGGCTCTTGTTCATTCTGCTACCCATCCGGGTGCCAGCACTGTCTGCTGGTTCTCGCCAGTTTCTCAGCCTTCTTGCACCTTCTGCTACATTTCCAAGATCAAGCTTTTTGAAATTGTCTTTGGTAATCCTATTGATCTCCATAACGACGACCCTGAAGACCACACCAAAGAAGACCAGAAATATGACCCTAAATAATAAGACCAAGAGGACAAAGAACATGAAGACAACCACCAAGATACAGAACAAAAGACAGAAGAACAAGAAGCAGAAGAAGCAAAAGCAGAAGAACAGAAAGCAGAAGAACATTAAGCATAAGACTAAAAATCAGCATAGAAGAAATCAAAATTATAAGCAGAAGAAGACTAAGCAGTAAATGGGGGTGAGTCTGTTCCTCCTCGTGGTGCCCCTGGAAAATGCCTGCTGCTGCAGGCCAAACTGAACGCGGACAAATCCTGTTGTAAATCTTTAGTGACAGGCAGAACGTAAGGTGTAATCTTATAACTTTTATAGATAAGTACTACAGGAATGCCTGTCACCATAAGAAAATGAAGACAAAGAAGAATAGGAAGAAGATGAAGAAATAGCATATTAAAATTAATAATAGCTGAATAAGAAAAATTAATGGGAAGAAGATGAAGAAGAAGAAGATGAATACGGTGAAGAAAAAAGTTGATGAAAGAAATGCTACTGCTGCGGATCATGAAGGAGAAAGTGTGGGAGAAGTACAAAAGAAGGTGAAGAGCATGGAAGTTGTGAAACATACATATCTGACAAAATATAAAAAAGGTTAACATAGTCAATATCTTTTTAACTCCGAACGTCTTGAAAAAAAAAATTGCAATTAATGCTATGCCATGTGATTTGAAAAAACCACTATGCCTTTAATGTCTCCTCCACCTCCCACAATACATTCTACATGATTCTTATTTGTTTTCAATCATGTAGAATTAGCCAACAAGGAAATAAAGGGCTTTTTTAAATTCCGATACCGGAAGTCCCATTGACTTGAATGGGACTTCCGGTATCGGAATCGGCGATACCCGATATTTTTTTCGTATCGGGCGATACCATCCGATACGATATTTTTGGGTATCGAACGGTATCGCTCAACACTAGTTATGGGAGATCTGTGGAGACACACTGTTATGGGAGATCTGTGGTGATGCACTGTTATGGGGATCTGTGGATGACGCACTGTTATGGGGGATCTGTGGTGACGCACTGTTATGGGGATCTGTGGATGACACACTGTTATGGGAAATCTGTGGAGACACACTGTTATAGGAGATCTGTGATGACGCACTGTTATGGGAGATGTGTGGAGACACACTGTTATGGGAGATCTGTGGTGACGCACTGTTATGGGGATCTGTGGATGACGCACTGTTATGGGGGATCTGTGGTGACGCACTGTTATGGGGATCTGTGGATGTCGCACTGTTATGGGAGATCTGTGGAGACACACTGTTATGGGAGATCTGTGGTGACACACTGTTATGGGGGTATCTGTGGATGACGCACTGTTATGGGAGATCTGTGGAGACGCACTGTTATGGGAGATCTGTGGTGACGCACTGTTATGGGTGTCTGTGGTGACGCACTGTTATGGGAGATGTGTGGAGACACACTGTTATGGGGGTATCTGTGGATGACGCACTGTTATGGGAGATCTGTGGAGACACACTGTTATGGGGGATATGTGGTGACGCACTGTTATGGGAGATGTGTGGAGACACTGTTATGGGGGTATCTGTGGATGACGCACTGTTATGGGAGATCTGTGGAGACACACTGTTATGGGGGATCTGTGGATGACGCACTGTTATGGGAGATCCGTGGAGACGCACTGTTATGGGAGATCTGTGGTGACGCACTGTTATGGGGATCTGTGGTGACGCACTGTTATGGGAGATGTGTGGAGACACACTGTTATGGGGGTATCTGTGGATGACGCACTGTTATGGGAGATCTGTGGAGACACACTGTTATGGGGGATCTGTGGTGACGCACTGTTATGGGAGATGTGTAGAGACACTGTTATGGGGGTATCTGTGGATGACGCACTGTTATGGGAGATCTGTGGAGACACACTGTTATGGGGGATCTGTGGATGATGCACTGTTTTGGGAGATGTGTGGAGACACTGTTATGGGGGTATCTGTGGGTGACACACTGTTATGGGAGATCTGTGGAGACACACTGTTATGGGAGATCTGTGGTGACGCACTCTTATGGGAGATGTGTGGAGACACACTGTTATGGGGGTATCTTTGGATGACGCATTGTTATGGGGGATCAGTGGATGATGCACTGTAATGGGAGATCTGTGGTGATGCACTGTTATGGGGATCTGTGGTGACGCACTGTTATGGGGATCTGTGGATGACGCACTGTTATGGGAGATCTGTGGAGACACACTGTTATGGGGATGCTTGGTGACGCACTGTTATGGGGATCCTTGGTGACGCACTGTTATGGGGATCTGTGGTGACGCACTGTTATGGGGGATCTGTGGTGACGCACTGTTATGGGGATCTGTGGATGTCGCACTGTTATGGGAGATCTGTGGAGACACACTGTTATGGGAGATCTGTGGTGACGCACTGTTATGGGAGATGTGTGGAGACACGCTGTTATGGGAGATCTGTGGTGACGCACTGTTATGGGGATCTGTGGATGACGCACTGTTATGGGGGATCTGTGGTGACGCACTGTTATGGGGATCTGTGGATGACGCACTGTTATGGGAGATCTGTGGAGACGCACTGTTATGGGGATCTGTGGATGACGCACTGTTATGGGGGATCTGTGGTGACGCACTGTTATGGGGATCTGTGGATGATGCACTGTTATGGGAGATGTGTGCAGACACACTGTTATGGGGGTATCTATGGATGACGCACTGTTATGGGAGATCTGTGGAGACACACTGTTATGGGGATCTGTGGATGACGCACTGTTATGGGAGATCTGTGGAGACACTGTTATGGGAGATCTGTGGTGACGCACTGTTATGGGAGATGTGTGGAGACACACTGTTATGGGGGTATCTGTGGATGACGCACTGTTATGGGAGATCTGTGGAGACACACTGTTATGGGGGATCTGTGGTGACGCACTGTTATGGGAGATCTGTGGAGACACACTGTTATGGGAGATCTGTGGTGACGCACTGTTATGGGGATCTGTGGATGACGCACTGTTATGGGGGATCTGTGGTGACGCACTGTTATGGGGATCTGTGGATGACGCACTGTTATGGGAAATCTGTGGAGACACACTGTTATGGGAGATCTGTGATGACGCACTGTTATGGGAGATGTGTGGAGACACACTGTTATGGGAGATCTGTGGTGACGCACTGTTATGGGGATCTGTGGATGACGCACTGTTATGGGGGATCTGTGGTGACGCACTGTTATGGGGATCTGTGGATGTCGCACTGTTATGGGAGATCTGTGGAGACACACTGTTATGGGAGATCTGTGGTGACACACTGTTATGGGGGTATCTGTGGATGACGCACTGTTATGGGAGATCTGTGGAGACGCACTGTTATGGGAGATCTGTGGTGACGCACTGTTATGGGTGTCTGTGGTGACGCACTGTTATGGGAGATGTGTGGAGACACACTGTTATGGGGGTATCTGTGGATGACGCACTGTTATGGGAGATCTGTGGAGACACACTGTTATGGGGGATATGTGGTGACGCACTGTTATGGGAGATGTGTGGAGACACTGTTATGGGGGTATCTGTGGATGACGCACTGTTATGGGAGATCTGTGGAGACACACTGTTATGGGGGTATCTGTGGATGACGCACTGTTATGGGAGATCCGTGGAGACGCACTGTTATGGGAGATCTGTGGTGACGCACTGTTATGGGGATCTGTGGTGACGCACTGTTATGGGAGATGTGTGGAGACACACTGTTATGGGGGTATCTGTGGATGACGCACTGTTATGGGAGATCTGTGGAGTACACTGTTATGGGGGATCTGTGGTGACGCACTGTTATGGGAGATGTGTAGAGACACTGTTATGGGGGTATCTGTGGATGACGCACTGTTATGGGAGATCTGTGGAGACACACTGTTATGGGGGATCTGTGGATGATGCACTGTTTTGGGAGATGTGTGGAGACACTGTTATGGGGGTATCTGTGGGTGACACACTGTTATGGGAGATCTGTGGAGACACACTGTTATGGGAGATCTGTGGTGACGCACTCTTATTGGAGATGTGTGGAGACACACTGTTATGGGGGTATCTTTGGATGACGCATTGTTATGGGGGATCAGTGGATGATGCACTGTAATGGGAGATCTGTGGTGATGCACTGTTATGGGGATCTGTGGTGACGCACTGTTATGGGGATCTGTGGATGACGCACTGTTATGGGAGATCTGTGGAGACACACTGTTATGGGGATACTTGGTGACGCACTGTTATGGGGATCCTTGGTGACGCACTGTTATGGGGATCTGTGGTGATGCACTGTTATGGGGGATCTGTGGTGACGCACTGTTATGGGGATCTGTGGATGTCGCACTGTTATGGGAGATCTGTGGAGACACACTGTTATGGGAGATCTGTGGTGACGCACTGTTATGGGAGATGTGTGGAGACACGCTGTTATGGGAGATCTGTGGTGACGCACTGTTACGGGGATCTGTGGATGACGCACTGTTATGGGGGATCTGTGGTGACGCACTGTTATGGGGATCTGTGGATGACGCACTGTTATGGGAGATCTGTGGAGACGCACTGTTATGGGGATCTGTGGATGACGCACTGTTATGGGGGATCTGTGGTGACGCACTGTTATGGGGATCTGTGGATGACGCACTGTTATGGGAGATGTGTGGAGACACACTGTTATGGGGGTATCTATGGATGACGCACTGTTATGGGAGATCTGTGGAGACACACTGTTATGGGGATCTGTGGATGACGCACTGTTATGGGAGATCTGTGGAGACACTGTTATGGGAGATCTGTGGTGATGCACTGTTATGGGAGATGTGTGGAGACACACTGTTATGGGGGTATCTGTGGATGACGCACTGTTATGGGAGATCTGTGGAGACACACTGTTATGGGGGATCTGTGGTGACGCACTGTTATGGGAGATCTGTGGAGACACACTGTTATGGGAGATCTGTGGTGACGCACTGTTATGGGGATCTGTGGATGACGCACTGTTATGGGGGATCTGTGGTGACGCACTGTTATGGGGATCTGTGGATGACGCACTGTTATGGGAAATCTGTGGAGACACACTGTTATGGGAGATCTGTGATGACGCACTGTTATGGGAGATGTGTGGAGACACACTGTTATGGGAGATCTGTGGTGACGCACTGTTATGGGGATCTGTGGATGACGCACTGTTATGGGGGATCTGTGGTGACGCACTGTTATGGGGATCTGTGGATGTCGCACTGTTATGGGAGATCTGTGGAGACACACTGTTATGGGAGATCTGTGGTGACACACTGTTATGGGGGTATCTGTGGATGACGCACTGTTATGGGAGATCTGTGGAGACGCACTGTTATGGGAGATCTGTGGTGACGCACTGTTATGGGTGTCTGTGGTGACGCACTGTTATGGGAGATGTGTGGAGACACACTGTTATGGGGGTATCTGTGGATGACGCACTGTTATGGGAGATCTGTGGAGACGCACTGTTATGGGGATCTGTGGATGACGCACTGTTATGGGAGATCTGTGGTGACGCACTGTTATGGGAGATGTGTGGAGACACACTGTTATGGGGGTATCTGTGGAAGACGCACTGTTATGGGAGATCTGTGGAGACACACTGTTATGGGGGATCTGTGGTGACGCACTGTTATGGGGATCTGTGGATGACGCACTGTTATGGGAGATGTGTGGAGACACACTGTTATGGGGGTATCTATGGATGACGCACTGTTATGGGGGATCTGTGGAGACACACTATTATGGGGATCTGTGGATGACGCACTGTTATGGGAGATCTGTGGAGATACACTGTTATGGGAGATCTGTGATGATGCACTGTTATGGGAGATGTGTGGAGACACACTGTTATGGGAGATCTGTGGTGACGCACTGTTATGGGGATCTGTGGATGACGCACTGTTATGGGGGATCTGTGGTGACGCACTGTTATGGGGATCTCTGGATGACGCACTGTTATGGGGGATCTGTGGTGACGCACTGTTATGGGGATCTGTGGATGACGCACTGTTATGGGAGATGTGTGGAGACACACTGTTATGGGGGTATCTATGGATGACGCACTGTTATGGGAGATCTGTGGAGACACACTGTTATGGGGATCTGTGGATGACGCACTGTTATGGGAGATCTGTGGAGACACACTGTTATGGGAGATCTGTGATGATGCACTGTTATGGGAGATCTGTGGAGACGCACTGTTATGGGGATCTGTGGATGACGCACTGTTATGGGAGATCTGTGGAGACACTGTTATGGGAGATCTGTGGTGACGCACTGTTATGGGAGATGTGTGGAGACACACTGTTATGGGGGTATCTGTGGAAGACACACTGTTATGGGAGATCTGTGGAGACACACTGTTATGGGGGATCTGTGGTGACGCACTGTTATGGGGATCTGTGGATGACACACTGTTATGGGAGATGTGTGGAGACACACTGTTATGGGGGTATCTGTGGATGACGCACTGTTATGGGAGATCTGTGGAGACACACTGTTATGGGGGATCTGTGGATGACGCACTGTTATGGGAGATGTGTGGAGACACACTGTTATGGGGGTAGCTGTGGATGACGCACTGTTATGGGAGATCTGTAGAGACACACTGTTATGGGAGATCTGTGGTGACGCACTGTTATGGGGATCTGTGGTGACGCACTGTTATGGGAGATGTGTGGAGACACACTGTTATGGGGGTATCTGTGGATGACGCACTGTTATGGGAGATCTGTGGAGACACTGTTATGGGGGATCTGTGGTGACGCACTGTTATGGGGATCTGTGGATGACGCACTGTTATGGGAGATCTGTGGAGACACACTGTTATGGGAGATCTGTGGTGACGCACTGTTATGGGAGATGTGTGGAGACACACTGTTATGGGGGTATCTGTGGATGACGCACTGTTATGGGGGATCAGTGGATGATGCACTGTAATGGGAGATCTGTGGTGATGCACTGTTATGGGGATCTGTGGTGACGCACTGTTATGGGGATCTGTGGATGACGCACTGTTATGGGGATCTGTGACGCACTGTTATCGGAGATCTGTGGAGACACACTGTTATGGGGATACTTGGTGATGCACTGTTATGGGGATCCTTGGTGATGCTCTGTTATGGGGATCTGTGGTGACGCACTGTTATGGGAGATGTGTGGAGACACTCTGTTATGGATGACGCACTGTTATGGGAGATCTGTGGAGACACACTGTTATGGGGGATCTGTGGTGACGCACTGTTATGGGGATCTATGGATGACGCACTGTTATGGGAGATGTGTGGAGACACACTGTTATGGGGGTATCTGTGGATGACGCACTGTTATGGGAGATCTGTGGAGACGCACTGTTATGGGAGATCTGTGGTGACGCACTGTTATGGGGATCTGTGGTGATGCACTGTTATGGGAGATGTGTGGAGACACACTGTTATGGGGGTATCTGTGGATGACGCACTGTTATGGGAGATCTGTGGAGACACACTGTTATGGGGGATCTGTGGTGACGCACTGTTATGGGAGATGTGTGGAGACACTGTTATGGGGGTATCTGTGGATGACGCACTGTTATGGGAGATCTGTGGAGACACACTGTTAGGGTACGTGCACACGCTGCGGATTCCGCTGCGTTTCCGCAGCGGTTTTGGCCGCTGCGGACCCGCAGCAGCTTTAGCTGCGGTGTACAGTACCATTCAAATGAATGGGAAAAAAAAACGCTGTGCCGATGCTGCGGAAAAATCCGCGCGGATTTGCTGCGGTTTTGAATCCGCAGAAAGAATTGACATGTCAATTCTTTCTGCGGAAACCGCTGCGGGTTCCTATCTCCACCATTGTGGAGATAGTGAATCCGCAGGACCAAACTGCAGGCAAAACCGCAGATAATCCGCAGGTCTTTTGACCTGCGGATTATCTGCGGTTTTTGCAAAATCCGTGCGGATTAATCCGCAGCGGAATCCGCAGCGTGTGCACGTACCCTTATGGGGGTATCTGTGGATGACGCACTGTTATGGGAGATCTGTGGAGACGCACTGTTATGGGAGATCTGTGGTGACGCACTGTTATGGGGATCTGTGGTGACGCACTGTTATGGGAGATGTGTGGAGACACACTGTTATGGGGGTATCTGTGGATGACGCACTGTTATGGGAGATCTGTGGAGACACACTGTTATGGGGGATCTGTGGTGACGCACTGTTATGGGAGATCTGTGGAGACACACTGTTATGGGAGATCTGTGGTGACGCACTGTTATGGGGATCTGTGGATGACGCACTGTTATGGGGGATCTGTGGTGACGCACTGTTATGGGGATCTGTGGATGACGCACTGTTATGGGAAATCTGTGGAGACACACTGTTATGGGAGATCTGTGATGACGCACTGTTATGGGAGATCTGTGGTGACACACTGTTATGGGGGTATCTGTGGATGACGCACTGTTATGGGAGATCTGTGGAGACGCACTGTTATGGGAGATCTGTGGTGACGCACTGTTATGGGTGTCTGTGGTGACGCACTGTTATGGGAGATGTGTGGAGACACACTGTTATGGGGGTATCTGTGGATGACGCACTGTTATGGGGATCTGTGGATGACGCACTGTTATGGGAGATCTGTGGAGACGCACTGTTATGGGGATCTGTGGATGACGCACTGTTATGGGAGATCTGTGGTGACGCACTGTTATGGGAGATGTGTGGAGACACACTGTTATGGGGGTATCTGTGGAAGACGCACTGTTATGGGAGATCTGTGGAGACACACTGTTATGGGGGATCTGTGGTGACGCACTGTTATGGGGATCTGTGGATGACGCACTGTTATGGGAGATGTGTGGAGACACACTGTTATGGGGGTATCTATGGATGACGCACTGTTATGGGAGATCTGTGGAGACACACTGTTATGGGGATCTGTGGATGACGCACTGTTATGGGAGATCTGTGGAGATACACTGTTATGGGAGATCTGTGATGATGCACTGTTATGGGAGATGTGTGGAGACACACTGTTATGGGAGATCTGTGGTGACGCACTGTTATGGGGATCTGTGGATGACGCACTGTTATGGGGGATCTGTGGTGACGCACTGTTATGGGGATCTCTGGATGACGCACTGTTATGGGGGATCTGTGGTGACGCACTGTTATGGGGATCTGTGGATGACGCACTGTTATGGGAGATGTGTGGAGACACACTGTTATGGGGGTATCTATGGATGACGCACTGTTATGGGAGATCTGTGGAGACACACTGTTATGGGGATCTGTGGATGACGCACTGTTATGGGAGATCTGTGGAGACACACTGTTATGGGAGATCTGTGATGATGCACTGTTATGGGAGATCTGTGGAGACGCACTGTTATGGGGATCTGTGGATGACGCACTGTTATGGGAGATCTGTGGAGACACTGTTATGGGAGATCTGTGGTGACGCACTGTTATGGGAGATGTGTGGAGACACACTGTTATGGGGGTATCTGTGGAAGACACACTGTTATGGGAGATCTGTGGAGACACACTGTTATGGGGGATCTGTGGTGACGCACTGTTATGGGGATCTGTGGATGACACACTGTTATGGGAGATGTGTGGAGACACACTGTTATGGGGGTATCTGTGGATGACGCACTGTTATGGGAGATCTGTGGAGACACACTGTTATGGGGGATCTGTGGATGACGCACTGTTATGGGAGATGTGTGGAGACACACTGTTATGGGGGTAGCTGTGGATGACGCACTGTTATGGGAGATCTGTAGAGACACACTGTTATGGGAGATCTGTGGTGACGCACTGTTATGGGGATCTGTGGTGACGCACTGTTATGGGAGATGTGTGGAGACACACTGTTATGGGGGTATCTGTGGATGACGCACTGTAATGGGAGATCTGTGGAGACACTGTTATGGGGGATCTGTGGTGACGCACTGTTATGGGGATCTGTGGATGACGCACTGTTATGGGAGATCTGTGGAGACACACTGTTATGGGAGATCTGTGGTGACGCACTGTTATGGGAGATGTGTGGAGACACACTGTTATGGGGGTATCTGTGGATGACGCACTGTTATGGGGGATCAGTGGATGATGCACTGTAATGGGAGATCTGTGGTGATGCACTGTTATGGGGATCTGTGGTGACGCACTGTTATGGGGATCTGTGGATGACGCACTGTTATGGGGATCTGTGACGCACTGTTATTGGAGATCTGTGGAGACACACTGTTATGGGGATACTTGGTGATGCACTGTTATGGGGATCCTTGGTGATGTTCTGTTATGGGGATCTGTGGTGACGCACTGTTATGGGAGATGTGTGGAGACACTCTGTTATGGATGACGCACTGTTATGGGAGATCTGTGGAGACACACTGTTATGGGGGATCTGTGGTGACGCACTGTTATGGGGATCTGTGGATGACGCACTGTTATGGGAGATGTGTGGAGACACACTGTTATGGGGGTATCTGTGGATGACGCACTGTTATGGGAGATCTGTGGAGACGCACTGTTATGGGAGATCTGTGGTGACGCACTGTTATGGGGATCTGTGGTGATGCACTGTTATGGGAGATGTGTGGAGACACACTGTTATGGGGGTATCTGTGGATGACGCACTGTTATGGGAGATCTGTGGAGACACACTGTTATGGGGGATCTGTGGTGACGCACTGTTATGGGAGATGTGTGGAGACACTGTTATGGGGGTATCTGTGGATGACGCACTGTTATGGGAGATCTGTGGAGACACACTGTTAGGGTACGTGCACACGCTGCGGATTCCGCTGCGTTTCCGCAGCGGTTTTGGCCGCTGCGGACCCGCAGCAGCTTTAGCTGCGGTGTACAGTACCATTCAAATGAATGGGAAAAAAAAACGCTGTGCCGATGCTGCGGAAAAATCCGCGCGGATTTGCTGCGGTTTTGAATCCGCAGAAAGAATTGACATGTCAATTCTTTCTGCGGAAACCGCTGCGGGTTCCTATCTCCACCATTGTGGAGATAGTGAATCCGCAGGACCAAACTGCAGGCAAAACCGCAGATAATCCGCAGGTCTTTTGACCTGCGGATTATCTGCGGTTTTTGCAAAATCCGTGCGGATTAATCCGCAGCGGAATCCGCAGCGTGTGCACGTACCCTTATGGGGGTATCTGTGGATGACGCACTGTTATGGGAGATCTGTGGAGACGCACTGTTATGGGAGATCTGTGGTGACGCACTGTTATGGGGATCTGTGGTGACGCACTGTTATGGGAGATGTGTGGAGACACACTGTTATGGGGGTATCTGTGGATGACGCACTGTTATGGGAGATCTGTGGAGACACACTGTTATGGGGGATCTGTGGTGACGCACTGTTATGGGAGATCTGTGGAGACACACTGTTATGGGAGATCTGTGGTGACGCACTGTTATGGGGATCTGTGGATGACGCACTGTTATGGGGGATCTGTGGTGACGCACTGTTATGGGGATCTGTGGATGACGCACTGTTATGGGAAATCTGTGGAGACACACTGTTATGGGAGATCTGTGATGACGCACTGTTATGGGAGATCTGTGGTGACACACTGTTATGGGGGTATCTGTGGATGACGCACTGTTATGGGAGATCTGTGGAGACGCACTGTTATGGGAGATCTGTGGTGACGCACTGTTATGGGTGTCTGTGGTGACGCACTGTTATGGGAGATGTGTGGAGACACACTGTTATGGGGGTATCTGTGGATGACGCACTGTTATGGGGATCTGTGGATGACGCACTGTTATGGGAGATCTGTGGAGACGCACTGTTATGGGGATCTGTGGATGACGCACTGTTATGGGAGATCTGTGGTGACGCACTGTTATGGGAGATGTGTGGAGACACACTGTTATGGGGGTATCTGTGGAAGACGCACTGTTATGGGAGATCTGTGGAGACACACTGTTATGGGGGATCTGTGGTGACGCACTGTTATGGGGATCTGTGGATGACGCACTGTTATGGGAGATGTGTGGAGACACACTGTTATGGGGGTATCTATGGATGACGCACTGTTATGGGAGATCTGTGGAGACACACTGTTATGGGGATCTGTGGATGACGCACTGTTATGGGAGATCTGTGGAGATACACTGTTATGGGAGATCTGTGATGATGCACTGTTATGGGAGATGTGTGGAGACACACTGTTATGGGAGATCTGTGGTGACGCACTGTTATGGGGATCTGTGGATGACGCACTGTTATGGGGGATCTGTGGTGACGCACTGTTATGGGGATCTCTGGATGACGCACTGTTATGGGGGATCTGTGGTGACGCACTGTTATGGGGATCTGTGGATGACGCACTGTTATGGGAGATGTGTGGAGACACACTGTTATGGGGGTATCTATGGATGACGCACTGTTATGGGAGATCTGTGGAGACACACTGTTATGGGGATCTGTGGATGACGCACTGTTATGGGAGATCTGTGGAGACACACTGTTATGGGAGATCTGTGATGATGCACTGTTATGGGAGATCTGTGGAGACGCACTGTTATGGGGATCTGTGGATGACGCACTGTTATGGGAGATCTGTGGAGACACTGTTATGGGAGATCTGTGGTGACGCACTGTTATGGGAGATGTGTGGAGACACACTGTTATGGGGGTATCTGTGGAAGACACACTGTTATGGGAGATCTGTGGAGACACACTGTTATGGGGGATCTGTGGTGACGCACTGTTATGGGGATCTGTGGATGACACACTGTTATGGGAGATGTGTGGAGACACACTGTTATGGGGGTATCTGTGGATGACGCACTGTTATGGGAGATCTGTGGAGACACACTGTTATGGGGGATCTGTGGATGACGCACTGTTATGGGAGATGTGTGGAGACACACTGTTATGGGGGTAGCTGTGGATGACGCACTGTTATGGGAGATCTGTAGAGACACACTGTTATGGGAGATCTGTGGTGACGCACTGTTATGGGGATCTGTGGTGACGCACTGTTATGGGAGATGTGTGGAGACACACTGTTATGGGGGTATCTGTGGATGACGCACTGTAATGGGAGATCTGTGGAGACACTGTTATGGGGGATCTGTGGTGACGCACTGTTATGGGGATCTGTGGATGACGCACTGTTATGGGAGATCTGTGGAGACACACTGTTATGGGAGATCTGTGGTGACGCACTGTTATGGGAGATGTGTGGAGACACACTGTTATGGGGGTATCTGTGGATGACGCACTGTTATGGGGGATCAGTGGATGATGCACTGTAATGGGAGATCTGTGGTGATGCACTGTTATGGGGATCTGTGGTGACGCACTGTTATGGGGATCTGTGGATGACGCACTGTTATGGGGATCTGTGACGCACTGTTATTGGAGATCTGTGGAGACACACTGTTATGGGGATACTTGGTGATGCACTGTTATGGGGATCCTTGGTGATGTTCTGTTATGGGGATCTGTGGTGACGCACTGTTATGGGAGATGTGTGGAGACACTCTGTTATGGATGACGCACTGTTATGGGAGATCTGTGGAGACACACTGTTATGGGGGATCTGTGGTGACGCACTGTTATGGGGATCTGTGGATGACGCACTGTTATGGGAGATGTGTGGAGACACACTGTTATGGGGGTATCTGTGGATGACGCACTGTTATGGGAGATCTGTGGAGACGCACTGTTATGGGAGATCTGTGGTGACGCACTGTTATGGGGATCTGTGGTGATGCACTGTTATGGGAGATGTGTGGAGACACACTGTTATGGGGGTATCTGTGGATGACGCACTGTTATGGGAGATCTGTGGAGACACACTGTTATGGGGGATCTGTGGTGACGCACTGTTATGGGAGATGTGTGGAGACACTGTTATGGGGGTATCTGTGGATGACGCACTGTTATGGGAGATCTGTGGAGACACACTGTTAGGGTACGTGCACACGCTGCGGATTCCGCTGCGTTTCCGCAGCGGTTTTGGCCGCTGCGGACCCGCAGCAGCTTTAGCTGCGGTGTACAGTACCATTCAAATGAATGGGAAAAAAAAAACGCTGTGCCCATGCTGCGGAAAAATCCGCGCGGATTTGCTGCGGTTTTGAATCCGCAGAAAGAATTGACATGTCAATTCTTTCTGCGGAAACCGCTGCGGGTTCCTATCTCCACCATTGTGGAGATAGTGAATCCGCAGGACCAAACTGCAGGCAAAACCGCAGATAATCCGCAGGTCTTTTGACCTGCGGATTATCTGCGGTTTTTGCAAAATCCGTGCGGATTAATCCGCAGCGGAATCCGCAGCGTGTGCACGTACCCTTATGGGGGTATCTGTGGATGACGCACTGTTATGGGAGATCTGTGGAGACGCACTGTTATGGGAGATCTGTGGTGACGCACTGTTATGGGGATCTGTGGTGACGCACTGTTATGGGAGATGTGTGGAGACACACTGTTATGGGGGTATCTGTGGATGACGCACTGTTATGGGAGATCTGTGGAGACACACTGTTATGGGGGATCTGTGGTGACGCACTGTTATGGGAGATGTGTGGAGACACTGTTATGGGGTATCTGTGGATGATGCACTGTTATGGGAGATCTGTGGAGACACACTGTTATGGGGGATCTGTGGATGATGCACTGTTTTGGGAGATGTGTGGAGACACTGTTATGGGGGTATCTGTGAGTGACGCACTGTTATGGGAGATCTGTGGAGACACACTATTATGGGAGATCTGTGGTGACGCACTCTTATGGGAGATGTGTGGAGACACACTGTTATCGGGGTATCTTTGGATGACGCATTGTTATGGGGGATCAGTGGATGATGCACTGTAATGGGAGATCTGTGGTGATGCACTGTTATGGGGATCTGTGGTGACGCACTGTTATGGGGATCTGTGGATGACGCACTGTTATGGGAGATCTGTGGAGACACACTGTTATGGGGATACTTGGTGACGCACTGTTATGGGGATCCTTGGTGACGCACTGTTATGGGGATCTGTGGTGACGCACTGTTATGGGGATCTGTGGTGACGCACTGTTATGGGGATCTGTGGATGACGTACTGTTATGGGGATCTGTGGATGACGCACTGTTATGGGGATCTGTGAATCACAGTACAGTGTGTGTAGTAGTGACAACCACCCCCCCTCATCATTAGGAATACACCCATGTACTGTATACATGGGTGTATTCTGAAAGATGAGGAAGGTGGTAGTCACAGTTGCAATAAACACTTTGGGCACTATCCCTAATATGGCTACAACCCACATCATCCATCAGAATACACCCATTGATACGGTATGAAGGAATGATGGGGGTTGTGTTTCCCTTCAATGTGTGCACTGCCTCACCTCTCCTAAGGATCTCGGAATAATGTGAGGTAAAATGAAAGTGCTACACTATATATTTTGCAGGGATAGATACCTGATTGGTGGAGGCAGCCCAGCAACAGATCCCTCCACCAATCAATATCCATCCCTGCAAACGAGGAGGAGGAGAAACATGCTTCTGTCCCTCCTCTGCCTTAGGTATCCGTGTGCAGCGGAGCCTCCTGATCCTTCTGCCAGCTTTTAGTCACAGCGCATGCGCAGATCGAGTTCAGTGACCGAGCTCCATCTGCGCATGTGCCGGGTTGGCGGCCATTTTCTTGTAGTCCTGCAGACACAGGCTGTTATTCCATCGGAAACCGGAAACTCACAGCCTGTTCCCGGAACTGTCATGGCGCCGACCTGCACTATCCCGCCCGTGTAACCGCCGGTTAACCCGCAGTGATACCCCCAGCTCCTGGCCTGCTGCATTGCCCCACCGGAGACCCTGAGATGTACCAGGCTGCTCAGCAGCCGCCGCCGCCATCGCTAACGCCGCCATCGCTACCGCAGCCGCCACTGCCACTACAAAAGTAAGTTTTTCCCCCCGATTTTTTTCACTATACGATTGTAAGACGCACCCCCATTTCCCCCACAATTTGGGGGAAACAAAAGTGCGTCTTACAATCCGAAAAATACTTTTTTTTTTATATATATATACAGTTAGGCCCATATATGTTTGGACAGAGACAACATTTTTCTAATTTTGGTTCTAGACATTACCACAATGAATTTTAAACAAAACAATTCAGATGCAGTTGAAGTTCAGACTTTCAGCTTTCATTTGAGGGTATCCACATTAAAATTGGATGAAGGGTTTAGGTGTTTCAGCTCCCTAACATGTGCCACCCTGTTTTTAAAGGGATCAAAAGTAATTGGACAATTGACTCCAAGGCTATTTCATGGACAGGTGTGGGAAATCCCTTCGTTATGTCATTCTCAATTAAGCAGATAAAAGGCCTGGAGTTGATTTGAGGTGTGGTGTTTGCATTTGGAAGGTTTTGCTGTGAAGGAAACAAGCGGTCAAAGGAGCTCTCCATGCACGTGAAACAAGCCATCCTTAAGCTGCAAAAACAGAAAAAACCCATCCGAGAAATTGCTACAACATTAGGAGTGGCAAAATCTACAGTTTGGTACATCCTGAGAAAGAAAGAAAGAAAGCACTGGTGAACTCATCATTGCAAAAAGACCTGGGCCCCCCCCAGTGGTGGATGATCGCAGAATAAACTCCATGGTGAAGATAAACCCCTTCACAACAGCCAAGTGAACAACACTCTCCAGGAGGTAGGCGTATCAATATCCAAATCTACCATAAAGAGAAGACTGCATGAAAGTAAATACAGAGGGTTCACTGCACGGTGCAAGCCACTCATAAGCATCAAGAATAAAAAGGCTAGACTGGACTTTGCTAAAAAAAACATCTACAAAAGCCAGCACAGTTCTGGAAGAACATTCTTATGACAGATGAAACCAAGATCAAACTCTACCAGAATGATGGAAAGAGAAAAGTATGGCGAAGGCGTGGTACAGCTCATGATCCAAAGCATACCACATCATCTGTAAAACACGGCGGAGGCAGTGTGATGGCTTGGGCATGCATGGCTGCCAGTGGCACTGGGTCACTAGTGTTTATTGATGATGTGACACAGGACAGAAGCAGCCGAATGAATTCTGAGGTATTCAAAGCCATACTGTGTGCTCAGATCCAGCCCAATGCAGCCAAACTGATTGGTCGTTGTTTCATACTACAGATGGACAATGACCCAACACATAAAGCCAAAGCAACCCAGGAGTTTACTAAAGCAAAGAAGTGGAATATTCTTGAATGGCCAAGTCAGTCACCTGTTCTCAACCCAATTGAGCATGCATTTCACTTGTTAAAGACTAAACTTCAGACAGAAAGGCCCACAAACAGCAACTGAAAACCACCGCAGTGAAGGCCTGGCAGAGCATCAAAAAGGAGGAAACACAGCGTCTGGTGATGTCTATGAGTTCAAGACTTCAGGCAGGCATTTTATTTACAATTATTTAATCTGTCCAATTACTTTTGGTCCCTTGAAAAACAGGGTGGAACATGTTAAGGAGCTGAAACTGCTAAACCCTTCATCCAATTTTAATGGGGATAATCTCAAATGAAAACTGAAAGTCTGAGCTTCAACTGCACCTGAATTGTTTTGTTTAAAATTCATTGTTGTAATGTCTAGAACCAAAATTAGAAAAATGTTGTCTCTGTCCAAACATATATGGACCTAACTGTGTATATATATATATATATATATATATATATATATATATACATATATATATATATATAAAATATAATGTAGCTTTGTTGTCATAGAAGGAGAGGGACCCAGACACATTTCTTGCACAGGGGCCCAAAGTTGACAGTATCCGCCCCTGTTTGGAACCATTTTATTACGTTAGAAAATCCAATTTTTAGCAGTTATTTACTTACTATCCGAATAGCTCCCTTTACCAGCTGGTGTGGAGCGTGTTAAAATTGTAAAACAGTACTGCAGAAATCATGTATCAAACCAGCACCCCTGACCATGCATCATTTATGGTAGTCACAGGCTCGTGCAGTGTCAGGCACTACACTGTAACTGCACATTTTTGCTATTCAGAGACAGTGGAGGGGGCTGCATTCAGCACTTCTAGCTGTGAGACAGATATCATCTTGCTTGCATATATAAAAAGCACTAATTAGTGCATCGAGGTGAGCAATGTCCTATAGACGTGTCAGGATAAAATGCTGAAGACTAAGGTTTTACTGCTGCCCATCCTATCCTGCCAGACATACAGGGGGGCTCTATAGAATAACATCGCTCAGCGTCAGACTGGCCCACCAGAGAACCGGAGGATTCTCCGGTGGGCCCTGGCATCCAGTGGGCCCTGGCATCTGCTGGCATACAGGGCCAGCAGTTGCCAAGGGCCCCCACTGCTCCAAGGGCCCCCAGCCAGTGGTGTGTCGCTAATAGCGGCACACCACGCAGCTGCTATGGGGGCCGTGCGAGCGGAGCAGCAGCAGGTGACAGAAGGCAGGAGCCCCTGTCCCCGCTGATAAAGAGAAATGAATATATTCACTGCTTACCACGCCCATATCTCTATCTATCTCTATATCTATCCATCTATCTCTCTCTATATCTATCCATCTATCGCTCTCTATATCTATCCATCTATCGCTCTCTATATCTATCCATCTGTCGCTATATCTATCTATCTCTCTATATCTATCTCTCTATATCTATCTATTTCTAGCTCTCTCTATATCTATATCTATCTATCTCTATCTACAGTATCTATCTATATCTATCTATCTCTCTACA
Organism: Dendrobates tinctorius; assembly: GCF_039654945.1. Classification (NCBI taxonomy): domain Eukaryota; kingdom Metazoa; phylum Chordata; class Amphibia; order Anura; family Dendrobatidae; genus Dendrobates; species Dendrobates tinctorius. The sequence continues at coordinate 79,753,574 of NW_027361696.1, forward strand.
TCTATCTTTCTACATCTATCTATCTCTATATCTCTCTCTTTATATCTAGCTCTCTATCTATCTCTATATCTATCTATCTATATCTATCTATCTCTATATCTACCTGTCTGTATCTTACATATATAGATATAGATAGTCTGTTTATATCTATCCATCTCTCTCTCTCTATATATATCTATCTATCTCTCTCTATATCTATCTATCTATCTATCTATCTATCTATCTATCTATCTATCTATCTATCTCTATATCTATCTCTCGCTATATTTATCTATCTATATCTATTTATCTCTCTCTATATCTATCTATCTCTATATCTACCTGTCTCTATCTTACATATATAGATAGAGAGATATAGAGATAGATATAGATAGTCTGTTTATATCTATCTTTCTATATCTATCTATCTCTATATCTATATCTATTGTAGGGATTGTACTCGCTCAAGTGCAAAGGGCGTCAATCAGGAGGCACGTTCCTTTTAAAAGTTCAGAGGGTTTATTGCTTCATAACCCATAAAGCAGCACATATCACAAGGAATAGCCTTTAGCTCAGGTGAAAGCAAGCATAAGTGTCCATTATTTCAGGCTCAGTCCTGGAGCCTCAGCAATCACAGGAGGCTTATCCCTCCTCACATACAGCCAATATACACAGGCCTCACTGGGTCAGCAGCTTCAGCATGTGGTCTTCAGGAAGGTAGCACATCTTCCTCCACCTAGGCCTGCCGGGACCTTCCACCTGGCCCAATCAGATCCATGCGCTCTCTCTCATGTGACCTACCCTGGCCACCTTATATGGTCCGTAGCAATTCCCACTGTTCACATGGCTATGACCTCATCACAGGTCCTACAAGCATTCATACACTCTATTAAGGCGTTCTAGACACCGCCCCTAGGTGGGTTTGTAGGTAGCTGGTTCCACCCATCTCACTAGCTACCTGGAAAGCTCTCCCTGACTCAGTGTAACAACAGCTTAGCAGTGCCTCTGCTGATCAACACACATATTTAAGCTTCCATCCCAAGGCCACCTACCTTGGGATACATAACGGTCATTCAGCATCCTATACCCAGTACCACAATGGATATGCCTGTAGGCCCGTCCTGGGACACCCACACAGCGCCCCGTAGCGGCCATAGTGGTCACTACACCACAAATCACCCCCTGTGTTCAAACTTGTGGGGTTGAACACATGACATCACCCAGGGATCTCGAGACCGGGCACCCATGTCACCTTGCCCTATAAGTCGAGAGGACCATCTCCATCTGTTTCAGTAGTCATACTGCATCATATTTACGTTAGGCCTCCCCCACCCCCAGCGGTCAGTATCTCGGCCTTGGGCTTTGGCCTTCCCTTCAACGTCCGTCAGCGTGTCCAGACACTCTTTAGTCTCCACCTGTCTGCAGTGCGCTCCGTCACCCAACCTTTCTCTCACTGGCCGGCTCTCCCGGTTCGTACGGTCATGAGTCCCACTTCCCGTTGGGCTAACTGGCTTGTCGGAGTCTGACCCTCTGTCGCTACGTCCACCACCGGGTCTCATGCCCATGCTACTAAGACTAGAACTGCCAATTGCGGACTTTCAACGTTCTTGCCTTCGAATACCTGGCCTTTCATTATTTGGAGGATCCCTTCGGGTCCTTACACCTTGGGTTGGAGGTGGATACCACCTGACGTTCTGTTTCTGCTTATTCATCTGCAGTCGGTCCTGTCTTAGCTGCTCTCTCTCCTTCAGGTATGCTACCCGATATTCCAGGAGCATGCAAAGGTTCCCAATGCTTTCCATTGAGCCAACCACAATGAATGGAACCATGTCATCTTCAACAGCTACTTGGATTTCCCCAGCAGGTGGGGATCCTCACTCTCTTCACGCTGGATCGATTTACCATCTCCTGCATCACCTTTCCAAGTCTGCCAACGACTTTCCCCACCAGATTTCTGGGTACCGGAATTATGTCTTCCACAAAGCCCAGGCGACTTTGAGCTTCCCTCGCAAGCTCCAGCTGTCGAGCTGCTTTCTTATTCCTTAACACGAGCATCTGTTTTGTGTAGAGACATTGTAGGTGCATCTCCCTCAGAACAGTCACCTGCTTCTCTGCGACTTCCCTTTCTGCAAGTATCACCAACTGGTTCGTCTCCGGGTCCCAGTTCACACTATAAGCTTTTTTGCCTTTTTAAAGGCCTCATACACACCCTTACTGGCACACGCTTCTCGTATGTCTTCGGGTACCTCCATCACGTACTTGAAGAGCGAAGCCTCATACTCTTCATGGACAGACGGATCCTGGTTTACCACGGACACTTCCCTCAAGATATCTGCCACAACCGGGTGACTGTTTTGTTCAGCTCTTGGCTCACAATCTTCCTGAGATATACAGTCTTTAGGACCCTTTTTCAAGATGGGCTTTGCCAGTTATGCCTTGCTATCAGTTGGGCACGGCCGCTGTAAGTCTTCGCCCATCAACTTCTTCTCACGCAGAAGACCTCCTACAGTTTCTTTGAGCACTCCCACATCTTCTCTGAGGGTCTCATTCCCAGCTTGCCACATGGTCAGGTGACCTCTGAGCTCCCAGACCTCTTTCTCCAGCTCATCCACTCTGGGCTCAGCCGTTTGTCTCAGTGCCTTGTCTGCCGAGAGCTCGGACTCTAGGTGGCGAGCCGCTCCAACTGTGTGGAGTTGGCGACTTCCATGCTCGCCACCTTTAAACATTCTTTCGCCAGCTGATGACAGATCTCTTCGCGCTCTCTCTCCGAGTTTCGTATGTGCGCTTCTACCTGGTGAAAACTGTCAACTCGCTCTTTCAATGTGCCCACTTCCTTGGTGAGTTTGTCAACTTGACCCTCTAGCTGTCAGATGATAGCGGTCCACTTGGAGAGCTTTTCCTCTTCAATGGTCACATATTCTGGTATGACTACCAGTGTCCGGCTGCCTTCACCTTGTGGAGCACTGTCATTACACTGGGTTCGTGCTTCTGTCTGACAAACATTGTCTTCAGCCCTAGTGGTTGCTACTGGCAATAACATATTACAGTCACGCCCGGTACCTGTGTCACACCCCACCGTATGGGAAACGCTCATGTTGCTCTCTGTTCGGGTGTCAGGTCCACTCTTTTTAATTACCACACGACTATCAGTCCCCGTGTGGTACACGTCCGGTGACATCATGTCTGTAAGTTGGGCCGACGCACTGTTCTCTCTGGTCATGCTTAACTTAGGACTGTCAACTTTAGGGGGCGGACTTTCCACACCATTACCTCCCATACACATTATTTCAACAGACACTTCTCCTTTTGTCCACCAGTCCCACAGGGCTTCTAAGTCCCGCCCTATTACCATAGTACACTGTAAGTCCGGATCTACTGTCACTACATGGAACATGGAACCCTCAGTCGTGTCAATGTAGAGGTATGCTGTCAAAAGTTCTTTATTGTCCCCACCAGAGCCATTCACTCTCGTCCCCATCCCAGGCGACACAGAACGTCCAGGAGTGGTTCTTAGCACAGACACCCGACTCCCCGGGTCTAACAATCCCATCACCCATTCCCCATCCAGCCAGAAGGGGCACTGTAGCGTCGATTCACTGACAGAGCTACCCACCGTACAACAGGAACTTTGCTGCTGCCGGCTACAGTCTAATGGCGCCTTCCGCCGCCTCTTTTTTTGCCACCATGACAATTTGGGTTCCCGCCCCCTTTTGGGCCTCCACCCCCTTTTGGGCAACTACTCCATTGTGGGATACCACCCCCTTTCGGGATTTCCCTATGTCCCTTCTACAGGGCTTCTTAGGACAGAGTTCATACAAAACTGTTTATGTCTCTCGGGCTTGTACTGGCCCTTTAAGCACGACACCACACCAGTTCCTTCTTGCACTGCTACAGCTCCTGCTGTCACAAATCACCGGCACCCCCAGCTACCGCTCACAAGCCAGTACGGCAACATGTGCTTCTTGGAACCGCTGCCCGCATTCTCCACCAATTGTAGGGATTGTATTCGCTCAGGTGCAACTGGAGTCAATCAGGAGGCGCGTTCCTTTTAAAAGTTCACAGGGTTTATTGCTTCATAACCCATAAAACACATAACACAAGGAACACAAGGAATAGCCTTTTAGCTCAGGCGAAAGCAAGCATAAGTGTCCATTATTTCAGGCTCAGTCCTGGAGCCTCAGCAAACATAGGAGGCTTATCCCTCCTCACATACAGCCAATATACACAGGCCTCACCGGGTCAGCAACCTCAGCATGTGGTCTTCAGGAAGGTAGCACACCTTCCTCCACCTAGGCCTGCCGGGACCTTCCACATGGCCCAATTAGATCCATGCGCTCTCATGTGACCTACCCTGGCCACCTTATATGGTCCGTAGCCACGTCCACCGGGTCACATGGCTATGACCTCATCACAGGTCCTACAAGCATTCATACACTCTATTAAGGCGTTCTAGACACCGCCCCTAGGTGGGTTTGTAGGTAGCTGGTTCCGCACATCTCACCAGCTACCTGGAAAGCTCTCCCTCACACAGTGTAACAACAGCTCAGCAGTGCCTCTGCTGATCAACACACATATTCAAGCTTCCATCCCAAGGCCACCTACCTTGGGATACATAACCGTCATTCAGCATCCTATAACCATTACCACAGTGGATATGCCTGTAGGCCTGTCCTGGGACACCCACACAGCGCCCCCTAGTGGACATAGTGGTCACTACACTAAACTATCTATATCTATTATCTATATATCTGTACAGTATATCTATCTATCCATAGATCTATCTATATATCCCATATCTATCTATCCCTATATCTATCTATATATCAATCTATCTCTGGGCAGCACGGTGGCTCAGTGGATAGCCTTGCAGCGCTGGGGTCCTGGGTTCGAATCCCACCAACGACAACATCTGCAAGGAGTTTGTATGTTCTTCCTGTGTTTGCGTGGGTTTCCCCCAGGTACTCTGGTTTCCTCCCACATTCCAAAGACACCCTGATAGGGAATTTATATTGTGAACCCCATCGGGGACAGTAATGATAATGTGTGCAAAACTGTAAAGCGCTGCAGAATATGTTAGCGCTATATAAAAAGAAAGATTATTATTATATCTATATCTATCTATCTATCTATCTATCTATATCTATCTGTCTATCTATCTATCTATAGCTATCACGATCCCGCCGCTGACATCGGTATGTCACGGACGGAGGGATGTGACATACTGCCGTCACGCGGCTATCACAGGCACAAGTGGGCTTATCTTAGTTATCCCACTGCTGGCACCATGTGATAAAAACAGCAAGCTAGTCTTGCCCTAACAATTTATCGCAGGGGGGTTATTTTGGATGTCCCACCACTGCTAACGATCTTCCACAAACTGCGGGGACTTATGTATATCCCACTTTTCAGTTCCACTTTGGAACTTGCAGCTCTCCGGCGGCCCCCCTTACCCTCAGGTCAGTCAGGGAACTACACCTGGGATAATTGGTCACCGGCCGGCTGCTTCAATGAGGTCTGGCCACCCGACACACTGCAGTGAGAGAATTATAAATTATCTGGCCGCAGCCACCCAATTAGCTTATAAAATCCCTTCTGTCATTCTCAGCAATGCCCAGGGCCCAGACCACACGTTTCTGCCACCAGCTCCAGATTTCTCCTTAAGTTATAAACTTAATAGAGGGGTTCGAAGCCAACCCTATTCAGTAGCGAAATTATCTTAAAGACGCGTAAATTCGTTCTTAGAGCGTGAAGACAGACTAATAAGTTTTATAATTTATTCCCAATAAGGCAGGCAGTGATTACACAGATAAAAGATGTTACAAAGTTGAGACATTAGGTATGTACAATGCAAATATAAAATAAAAGGGTTAAAAGCAGAAATCAAACTTACATTTGCTTAGATGGTCTTAGGCTAACCATGTGGGGAGGCAGGGCCACACGTCTCCCTGCATCTGGGATCCTTTCAGCACGGAATCTCCAGTTAGAATGACCAATTTTTGGAAGGAAATACTGTCATGAACTCATTTTCTGCTCCACCAGTTGAGAGTTCCCCTTCCATTCTCCCTCTGGTGGTGACAGGAGGTAGTGCTGTTGGTTTAAGTGGTAGTGATCTGCCACCTGATGAGGAAGATAACGATTGGATCTCTGGAGTATCAGACTGGATATAAGACAGCCGACGCCCTATCCGGGTGCTGGTGATTCAGTCTGCTTCTCAGGTCCTGGACTTCAGCTCTCTTCCAGTCTTCTCAAGTTAAGTTTGTTTTTTGCTAATGTTCACACTTTCGCTTGTTGGTCAATTCAGTTTTTTGTGTAATCAGCTTGCCCCTGCTGGGGCTATGCTGAATTTCCACTCCTATTAATCAGTATTTGCCAATCTGTTTTTTGTTCCTTATTAGATTGGCCTCTTTTTTGCTCTGTCTCAGAATATTTCAGAGTGCTGATATAGGTTTAGAAGTCTAGTGACTTCAGGGTTAATTTTGCTATCAGAAGTGTTGGACAATATTTTTGTAGGTTTTTTTGGCAGATTGCAGACAGTGTATTTCCTTTCCTGTCCTTTTTAGTTAGCCGGGCCCCATCGTTTGCTCAGCCTATTTTCCTGCCTTTGTTTGCAATTTCATCTTGTTTCACCGTCAATACATGTGGGGGGCTGTCTTTCCTTTGTGGTCTGCTCTGGGGCAGTTAATTTTCCTGCTTTAGGCTTATGTAGTTCTCCGGTTGTGACGAGGCGACTAGGACCAACGTAGGAACGCTCCACGACTGCTGCTAGTTGTTGCGGTTAAGTTCAGGGATCTGCAATCTGCATAGTTACCAACTTCTCTGGTTTTCTGAGACTTAGCTTGTTGTTTATTTTTTCCTCGGTGACCCATTCATAACAGAATACCTTATCCCTTTGGGTGTGTGACATCACCAGAGGGGCGCTCTGGGGAAGGTCCTCCACCCTCTCTTGGAGCTAGGATCTGACTACAAAACTTATAATGACTATGTCTCTCAGAGGGTACCTCGTATAAACACGCACATAGGCTACAGAAAATGAGACTATCGGAGAGTATAATTCAAGAACAAACATGCAGTAATTATTTCACACCGTTTAGGAGAAATCAATTTCTCGGTTTCTGTGGCTGCTAGAACCGTGAAAATTATGGGCCAGAACGCTGGTTGTGTGCCCTACGCAGGTATGTGATTTCTATATCTCTGTCGCGTATTGTTTTCGTGATCCAGCCTCTTTAATATTACCCATACTTATATCCAGCCGCATGGTAGGGAACAAAGGACATTCTTTTCACTTAGCTAATTAACATTCCTTAGCTGTGGAGAGGGGAATTTTTGCACAGGAAGCGTCTGATGTAGAGTTACAAGCAGGCACAGAGCTGTGGGGGAAGAAGAGGGGGGCCGCAGCTATGTGACAGGCAAATTCTCATCTGCAGTTTAGAGAATGGAAGATTCTGGAATGTTCCAGAGAAGTCATATCTTACTTATCATATCTTACAGTATCATTACAATATCTATCTATCTATCTATCTATCTATCTATCTATCTATCTATCTATCTGTATATCTATCTATTTATCCATTATCTATCTTCTATCTATCCATCTATCCATAGATCTATTTATCCCATATCTATCTATTTCTATATCTATCTATCTATCTATCTATCTATCTATCTATCTATCTATCTATCTATCTATCTAGCATTATACCCTATGAGGGGGGCCAGCATTATACCCTATGAGGAGATCAGCATTATATTCTTTGAGGGGGTGCATTATACCCTATAAGGGGGCAGCATTATATTCTATTAGGGGGTGCATTATACCCTATGAGGAGGCAGCATTATACCCTATGAAGGGGGGGCAGCATTATACCCTATGAGGGGGCAGCATTATACCCTATGAGGGGGCAGCATTATACCCTATGAGGGGGCAGCACTATACCCTATGAGGGGGCAGCACTATACCCTATAAGGGGGTGCATTATACTCTATGAGGGGATAGCATTATACCCTATGAGGGGGTACATTATACCCTATGAGGGGGCAGCATTATACCCTATGAGGGGGTACATTATACCCTATGAGGGGGGCAGCATTATGCCCTATGAGAGGGGCAGCATTATGCCCTATGAGGGGGGCAACATTATGCCCTATGAGGGGGTGCATTATACCCTATGTGGGGCTACATTATATTCTATGAGATGGCTGCATTATATTCTATGAGGGATCTGCATTATATTCTATGAGGAGGCTGCATTATACTATATGAGTGGGCTGCTTTATATTCTATGAGGGAGGCTACCCCAACTCCTGCTACATAATTAAGATTTGTGCTACCTTATATTATACCCTGATATTAGCGCATTTTACCACATATTTGGTGGTCATGTATTTATTTCTATGTAGCTACATAGTGGGCCCCAAGAATGATTTTCTCTGGTGGGCCCAAGGTGCTCCAGTCTGACGCTGACATCGTTAGTAAAGGCTGCGCTCTCTGTCCCGGTCTCAGGGGCTGCCAACTGAGACCGGGACAGAGAGCATGGAGGGAGAAAACATATATGTCTTTATAGGCTCTAGAACGCCACAAAGGCCCATATATCTGATCAGCATGGAGGTAGGGACCCAGGTCCAAATTTTGCAGCGGGGTTCATGGAACTCTACTTATGCTACTAGACACCAAGACACAAATTTGTCCAAACGTAAGACTAGGCTGTTAGTGTTATTGTTGGTTGGTCAAAGTGTTGGACAAATCGTTTAAAAACAAAATGCAAAAGTAATAAAAAATCTAAATTCAAAAACTTTTCCTATTTTGTGTTTAGAACTTTAAAAGCGACTCCTGAGTCTCTATGGTTACAAGAAAAAAGAAAACTCTGTGTAGTCTGCAAAATGTATATAACCTAAATATGGAGGGTAGAATAAATAGTGAAATAACTGGAGAATCTGACTACACAGAGCAGGGCCGGCGTCACCATCCGGCGCACCCGGGCAAGTGCCGGGGCCCTGGACAAATCGGGGGGTCCACTCATTATTGCGGACATCGGCTCTTAACGTGTGAGGCTCCTGAGTTGGGTGGGGACTGGTGTCAGTGCCAGTATCATGCCCCACCTTGCATCATACTTTCAACTGATTCGGCATCCTGGATGCTGATACAGATGAAAGGAATGATGAGAGAGGAAGCCGTCAAGCAGTGCAGAGGGTCAGAGGATGGAGAGGAGAGGTGAGTATTTTTTTTTTATTTGTTACATATGGAGTACTATATGGGGCCCTTTATACTGTATGGAGCAATATATGGTGCTCATTATACTGTATGAAGCATTATATTGGGCCCATTATACTGTATGGAGCATTACTGCATATGGGCCCCATTATATTGTATAGAGCATTATTTGAGGCCCATTATACTGTATGAAGCATTAAATGGGGACCATTATACTGTATGGAGCAATATATGGGGCCCATTACATTGTATAAAGCATTATATAGGGCCCATTATACTGTGTGGAGCACTATATGGGGCTCCTTATACTGTATGGAGAAATATATGGGGCCCATTATATTGTATGGAGCAATATATGGGGCCCATTATACTGTATGAAGCACTATGTGGGGTACATTATACTGTATGGAGCATTGTGTGGTGCCCATAATACTGAATGAAGGACTATATGGTGCTCATAATACGGTGTGGAGGACTATGTGGTGCCCATAACACTCTATGGAGGACTATGCGGCACCTATAATACTGTAAATAGGACTATGTGGTGCCCACAATACTTAAAGGGGCCCACTAAGACTCTTTCGCCCGGAGCCAATGAAAACCTGAAGCCGGCCCTGACACAGTATGTTTATAGTCTGTTGCTACGGCGACACCCGGATCTGCATAGTACAAATATAGACAAAATGCTAATGTATTTTGAATCAGAACTATAGCCAAAGTGATTTCATATATCATAAAAAGAAGCATTTAGCTTTCAGCATTATTAACAGAGGATAGATCACTTGCCACTGAAAATTTAGATAAATACCTTGAATAAATCCTTGAGCTTTGCTGTTTCTGTTGCTCTTTTCCATATTTTTCTGTCTCTCTCCATTGCAGAAATATTCACATTTGTTTCTTTTGGAGATCAGTACGTGAAATCTTTGATTGTAGACCAACTTGGCATTTCTTCAGAGTTTTCTTTGGGGGCATGTGTTTTCACGCAACCCTCCCTGACACTGCCAAGCCCAACTTTGCAGCAACAGAGACTGCTAGATCAGCTGCCAAACTATAACTGGCAGCATCAGGGAGCAAGGGGTGAAAGTGCAACCACCCCCAGAGAAGACACTGAAGAAACACCCAGTTGGTCTACAAGCAGAAATTTCACATAATGCACCATCAAATAAAAACAAAAAAGTCAATATCTTTATAATGGAGCAACGCAGTGCAAAACTGAAAAGAAAAGCAGAATCAGGGCAGCTCAAGGAATTTACAAATTTATCACAATTTTTTCAGGTCCTCTTTAAAAAATGATATCACTTTACAAAGACGGAAATAAAGAGCCCTATCTGAGGTATTTAACTTTCCTTGCTCCTTTTATCATATACTCACCATTTGTTAAATTTTTTCCTAATGTCTACTTCTTGTATCTATTTCAGGTGCATCTGTACAAGAGAACCGAGATAAAAATATCTTCTCCGAGCTCATGCACTGATTATCCTCGTTCAAAGATGCTTCAGTTGACTCTGAGGAGCTCTAAGACCCAACTGTAGAATCGCAGTTAAAAAGTGACTGTTTTCCCATAAATCATCATAACATGTACAAATTAGAAAGTTTGTAATATATCTTATTAATGAAATCTGCTTCTTTCTCTTCCTGGACAGATTTTTCATTCTCAAAATTCTCAGCGCACAGGTAAAATCTGTCTTCAGTAAATATAGATTTTTTTCATTAATTAAATAGGAGATGACTAGAGTTGAGCGAAACGGGTTGAAAAAATTCAAAAGTCGCCGACTTTTGGCAAAGTCGGGTTTCCTGAAACGAAACCCGACCCTAGGATGAGGTCGGCCACGAGGTCGGCGACTTACGCGCCAAAGTCGCGTTTCAAAAGTTTGTTTTGCGCTCTTTTTCAGCCAATCAGGATCCACGGACACTGTGGGCAACGTGATGACATAGGCACGGGTCACCACCATCTTTCAGAAGGGCATGCAAGTGATTGGCTTGCTTTGGGGGGCGTCACAGGGGGTATAAAAGGGCGTGCACGCCGACCGCCATGTTACTCATGCTGATCTCAGAATAGGGAGAGCTGCTGCTGCTGCTGATTTTGTAGGGAGAGCGTTAGGCAGGGAAGAAGACACCAAAAACTGCTTCTGCTGCTAGCGATTTTGCCTGTACAACACACCAGTCACTGTGCAGTGCAAGGGGAGGCTATATAGTGGTGTATCAGTGGTGTTGGTTGTTGGGCTGCCTTCTAAGGCTTCCTGACATTCCTGCATTGCTGTTTACCCACTGCTCCGCAAACTGCTTTTTTAAAAGCAATCCCAATTTTTTTTTTTGTCCTGCTGAGAAGAAGAAAAAAAAACTGCTTCTGCTGCTAGCGATTTTGCCTGTACAACACACCAGTCACTGTGCATAGAATCATAGAATCGTAGAGTTGGAAGGGACCTCCTGGGCCATCTGGTCCAACCCCCTGCTCAAAGCAGGATTCGCTAAATCATCCCAGTTAGATGTCTGTCCAGCCTCTGTTTGAAGACTTCCATTGAAGGAGAACTCACCACTTCTCGTGGCAGCCTGTTCCACTCATTGATCACTCTAACTGTCAAAAAGTTTTTTCTAATATCTAATCTGTGTCTCCTCCCATTCAGCTTCATCCCATTGCTTCTAGTCTTTCCTTGTGCAAATGAGAATAAAGTTGATCCTTCTACAATGTGACAGCCCTTTAGATATTTGTAGACAGCTATTAAGTCTCCTCTCAGTCTTCTCTTTTGCAAACTAAACATTCCCAAATCCTGCAACCTTTCCTCATAAGACAGGGTTTGCAGACCGGTCACCATTCTGGTCGCTCTTTTCTGAACTTGCTCCAGTTTGTTGATGTCTTTTTTAAAATGTGGTGCCCAAAATTGGACACAATATTCCAGATGAGGTCTGACCAAAGAGGAGTAGAGGGAAATAATTACTTCACGTGATCTAGACTGTATGCTTCTGTTAATACATTCTAGAATTGCATTTGCCTTTTTTGCTGCTGCATCACACTGTTGACTCATATTCAGTCTGTGATCTATTAGTATACCCAAGTCTTTTTCACATGTGCTGTCACTTAGCCCTATTCCTCCCATTCTATATATGCTTTTTTCATTTTTATTGCCCAGATGTAGTACTTTGCATTTCTCCCTGTTAAAAACCATTCTGTTAGTTGCTGCCCACTTCTCCAGTTTATTTAAATCTTTTTGAATCCTCTCTCTCTCTTCTCTAGTATTAGCTATCCCTCTTAGCTTTGTGTCATCAGCAAATTTAATCAGTTTACCCTCAATTCCTTCATCTAAATCGTTGATAAAGATGTTGAACAATACAGGGCCCAGGACAGAGCCCTGTGGTACCCCACTTGAGACATTCTTCCAACTGGATGTGCAGCCATTTACGACCACTCTTTGGGTCCGATCTCTAAGCCAGTTATGAATCCACCTAACAGTTGCCTTGTCCATTCCATACTTAGTCATTTTTTCAATAAGGATTGTATGAGAGACTTTGTCAAATGCTTTGCTGAAGTCAAGATATACTATATCTACAGCATTTCCTTGATCCACCCAATCAGTAATACCATCATAGAAGGAAATTAAATTAGTCTGACATGACTTATTAGTTACAAACCCATGCTGACTCTGTTTAATCACTTCATTCTTATCCAGGTATTGACATACATGTTGTTTAATAATTTGTTCAAAGATCTTTCCTGGTATAGAAGTCAGACTCACCGGCCTATAGTTGCCTGGGTCCACCTTCTTCCCCTTTTTGAAGATAGGAACAACATTTGCTCTTCTCCAGTCTTCTGGCACTTCTCCTGTTCTCCAAGAATTTTCAAAGATTATGGAGAGGGGTTCAAAAATATCTTCTGCTATCTCCTTCAGTACTCTGGGGTGTAATTCATCTGGACCTGGAGACTTGAATACATTTAGGTTAGCTAAGTGTTTCCTCACTATCTTTCTGTTTATAGATATCCTGGATTCTTCTATTCCCTTAATAGGACAGTGAATAACAGTTGATGTTACATTTCCTTTCTGAGAGAAAACAGATGCAAAATAGGAATTTAAAAGTTCAGCCTTCTCAACATCCTGTCTTACCATTTCATCATTTTCATCCTGTAAAAATCCTATAGCATCTTTGACTTTTCTTTTACTTTTGACATATCCCCAAAATCCTTTATTATTGCTTTTGACATCTCTTGCAAGCCTCAATTCATTTTCAGCTTTAGCTAATCTGATTTGTGCCTTGCAGGTTCTGCAGACAGCATTATATTCTTCTTTAGATATGCCTCCTTCTTTCCATTTTATAAACATTTTTTGCTTCCTTTTTAGCATGTGCTTAAGTTCTGTGTTCATCCATCCTGGTTTCCTTAAATGCTTCCTATTCTTCCCTCTTTTCGGAATTGTTAACAACTGTGCTTTGAGAATTTCATTTTTCAAGATTTCCCATCCTTCCTGGACATTTTTGTCTTTAAGGATATCCAGCCATTGGATCCCTCCAATTCTCTTTCTGAATCCCTTAAAATCTGCCTTTCTGAAATCTAACCTTGACGTCTGAGTCTTCACAGGTCTTCCGCCTCAAGTTATCCAAAATTCTAAAATAGCATGGTCGCTACCTCCTAGGGTCCCAGCCACTTTTACCTCCTCAACCATTTCCTCCCTGTTTATAAGGATTAGATCCAAGGTAGCAGTTCCCCTTGTTTTCTCCTTTACCTTTTGGAAGATAAAGTTGTCAGCAAGAGAGGATAAGAATTTCCTTGACCTGTTAGTTTTGCCTGAGAGAGATTCCCAACAAATGTCTGGATAGTTGAAATCTCCCATGACAACTATGTCATATTTTTTGGAGAACTTGGCCATTTGATGCATAAAGAGTTCATCCATATCTTCAGCTTGCACAGGCGGCCTGTAGTAAATGCCTACAATGGTGTCCTTTCCATTGTTCTGTCCTTGTATTCTTACCCAAACAGTTTCCACAGAACTCCCAGTCTCTGAAGCTTCAATCTCTGTGCAGATATACGCATTTCTAACATACAATGCGACACCCCCTCCTCGTTTATCAAATCTGTTTCTTGCAAATAAGTTGTATCCTTCTAGTCTTGTATTCCAATCATGTGTATTGTCCCACCAAGTTTCAGTGATTCCAATGACATCATATTTCTTTTCCTGTGTTAGTAGTTCCAATTCTCCTTGTTTGTTGCCCATGCTTTGTGCATTAGTATAGAAACATTTTAGTTTGTGATTGGTTTCTCTTTCTCCAATATTTTTTTTAATTAGATTCTTTCGTCTTTGTTCTTCCTTTCCACTTCTAATAGCAGAGTTCTCAGTAGCATTTGTCAGGTGTATGGCTTTTTCTGGTCTTTTGCTTCCCTTCCCATGTTGTTCTAGTTTAAAGCTCTCCTTACAAGTGTAGCAAGGCGACTTCCAAATACCTGCTTTCCAGTCTTCGTAAGGTGCACCCCATCTCTAGCAAGTAGTCCATCGTATAAGTAGTTCACTCCGTGATCCAGAAATCCAAATCGTTGCTGACGGCACCATCGACGTAGCCAGTTGTTCACCTGCAGAATCTTATTCCACCTCCTTGTTCCATGGCCATCCACTGGGAGGATGGAAGAGAAGACCACCTGCGCTCCCAGTTCTTTCACTTTCTTGCCTAAGTCTTCAAAGTCTCTGCAGATGGTTTCCAGGTCGTTTCTTGCGGTGTCATTTGTCCCCACATGTAGTAGCAGGAATGGGTAGTCATCTGTAGGTCTGAAGAGTCCTGATATCCTGTCAGACACATCTTTAATTTTTGCACCTGGAAGAGAGCACATTTCTCTTGAAGTTATATCCGGTCTGCAGATAGCGGCCTCTGTTCCTCTCAACAGGGAATCCCCCATGACCACCACTCTCCGTTTCTTCTTCACAACATTTTTCTTTCTCCATCCAGGAGGACTCTGAAGGCGTACAAGGTTGCTGTTTGTTGGCAAAGTCTTATCCTGATGTATTTCTTCATCGTTTTCCTGCGTGAGAGCCTGGTACTGGTTTCTGAGCAGTATGGGTGCTGACTGCCTCCTGATCCTCCTGCTTCTCTGGGTCACATGTCTCCATTCCTGTGTTTCTTCAGGTGCACTTCGAATTTCTTCTCTTTCTGTAACATGAAGAGATAATTCTGCTCTGTCCAAGAACTCTTCACCTTCCTTAATGATCTTCAACGTAGCTAACCTCTCTTCGAGATTTTGCAACTTTTCCTCCAACAGGGTCACAAGCTTGCATTTGTGGCATGTGAAGTTTGGCTTTTCCACTGGTAAATCTGTGAACATGTAGCAAGAAATGCAGCTCACCAAATGGCTCCTGGCCTCTTCCATCTTGAGATTTCTTAAAAAGATGAAAGATGAGCCAAAATTCGCGCGCCGACAGGCGCGCGGTTTCTCCGATTTCCTCTTTTCAGCTGCAACGGCCAAAACCCAGTGATCGTTGAGCTCGCGGAGACTCTTCACTTATCCCAGAAGGCACTGGGAATATGCAAATGATCTCCTCAAGACTCTTCCCCTGGTTTCAGTGCAAGGGGAGGCTATATAGTGGTGTATCAGTGGTGTTGGTTGTTGGGCTGCCTTCTAAGGCTTCCTGACATTCCTGCATTGCTGTTTACCCACTGCTCCGCAAACTGCTTTTTTAAAAGCAATCACAATTTTTTTTTTTGTCCTGCTGAGAAGAAGAAAATAAAACTGCTTCTGCTGCTAGCGATTTTGCCTGTACAACACACCAGTCACTGTGCAGTGCAAGGGGAGGCTATATAGTGGTGTATCAGTGGTGTTGGTTGTTGGGCTGCCTTCTAAGGCTTCCTGACATTCCTGCATTGCTGTTTACCCACTGCTCCGCAAACTGCTTTTTTAAAAGCAATCACAATTTTTTTTTTGTCCTGCTGAGGTACTGATACTGAGGTACTCTATACTGATATACTCTATACTCTATACTCTATAGGTACTCTATACTGATTTTTTCACACCATACAGCGGTGTACGCTCCTCACACAGTACCGTGTAACGGCTGTTATCACAGCCACAGTGAAGCTATCAGTGAGTCACTCTGTGAGAATAAGTCGAGGACATGTTCCGTTCTTACAGACCTGCACTCTAGGGAGATTCCAATTCTGCCCAATTCTACATACACCTTGTAGTTTGTGATACACTAGCCAATTTCTGCCTGTGACATAGCGCTCAGATATTCAGTGGGCCTCACACAATCCATAAGTGTCCAGTGTCCACAAGTGTGTGCAGAAATTAAAAATCTCCCTTATCCTCTAGTCACTTTGGTCACAGCTCTGCCATCGAGCCTGTGACAGAGCGCTCAGATACTCAGTGGGCCTCACACAATCCATGTATTTGGAAGTTGCCTTGCTACACTTGTAAGGAGAGCTTTAAACTAGAACAACATGGGAAGGGAAGCAAAAGACCAGAAAAAGCCATACACCTGACAAATGCTATTGAGAACTCTGCTATTAGAAGTGGAAAGGAAGAACAAAGACGAAAGAATCTAATTAATAAAAATATTGGAGAAAGAGAAACCAATCACAAACTAAAGTGTTTCTATACTAATGCACAAAGCATGGGCAACAAACAAGGAGAATTGGAACTACTAACACAGGAAAAGAAATATGATGTCATTGGAATCACTGAAACTTGGTGGGACAATACACATGATTGGAATACAAGACTAGAAGGATACAACTTATTTGCAAGAAACAGACTTGATAAACGAGGAGGGGGTGTCGCATTGTATGTTAGAAACGCGTATATCTGCACAGAGATTGAAGCTTCAGAGACTGGGAGTTCTGTGGAAATTGTTTGGGTAAGAATACAAGGACAGAACAATGGAAAGGACACCATTGTAGGCATTTACTACAGGCCACCTGTGCAAGCTGAAGATATGGATGAACTCTTTATGCATCAAATGGCCAAGTTCTCCAAAAAATATGACATAGTTGTCATGGGAGATTTCAACTATCCAGACATTTGTTGGGAATCTCTCTCAGGCAAAACTAACAGGTCAAGGAAATTCTTATCCTCTCTTGCTGACAACTTTATCTTCCAAAGGGTAAGGGAGAAAACAAGGGGAACTGCTACCTTGGATCTAATCTTTATAAACAGGGAGGAAATGGTTGAGGAGGTAAAAGTGGCTGGGACCCTAGGAGGTAGCGACCATGCTATTTTAGAATTTTGGATAACTAGAGGCGGAAGACCTGTGAAGACTCAGACGTCAAGGTTAGATTTCAGAAAGGCAGATTTTAAGGGATTCAGAAAGAGAATTGGAGGGATCCAATGGCTGGATATCCTTAAAGACAAAAATGTCCAGGAAGGATGGGAAATCTTGAAAAATGAAATTCTCAAAGCACAGTTGTTAACAATTCCAAAAAGAGGGAAGAATAGGAAGCATTTAAGGAAACCAGGATGGATGAACACAGAACTTAAGCACATGCTAAAAAGGAAGAAAACAATGTTTATAAAATGGAAAGAGGGAGGCATATCTAAAGAAGAATATAATGCTGTCTGCAGAACCTGCAGGGCACAAATCAGATTATCTAAAGCTGAAAATGAATTGAGGCTTGCAAGAGATGTCAAAAGCAATAATAAAGGATTTTGGGGATATGTCAAAAGTAAAAGAAAAGTCAAAGATGCTATAGGATTTTTACAGGATGAAAATGATGAAATGGTAAGACAGGATGTTGAGAAGGCTGAACTTTTAAATTCCTATTTTGCATCTGTTTTCTCTCAGAAAGGAAATGTAACATCAACTGTTATTCACTGTCCTATTAAGGGAATAGAAGAATCCAGGATATCTATAAACAGAAAGATAGTGAGGAAACACTTAGCTAACCTAAATGAATTCAAGTCTCCAGGTCCAGATGAATTACACCCCAGAGTACTGAAGGAGATAGCAGAAGAAATTTTTGAACCCCTCTCCATAATCTTTGAAAATTCTTGGAGAACAGGAGAAGTGCCAGAAGACTGGAGAAGAGCAAATGTTGTTCCTATCTTCAAAAAGGGGAAGAAGGTGGACCCAGGCAACTATAGGCCGGTGAGTCTGACTTCTATATCAGGAAAGATCTTTGAACAAATTATTAAACAACATGTATGTCAATACCTGGATAAGAATGAAGTGATTAAACAGAGTCAGCATGGGTTTGTAACTAATAAGTCATGTCAGACTAACTTAATTTCCTTCTATGACGGTATCACTGATTGGGTGGATCAAGGAAATGCTGTAGATATAGTATATCTTGACTTCAGCAAAGCATTTGACAAAGTCTCTCATACAATCCTTATTGAAAAAATGACTAAGTATGGAATGGACAAGGCAACTGTTAGGTGGATTCATAACTGGCTTAGTGATCGGACCCAAAGAGTGGTCGTAAATGGCTGCACATCCAGTTGGAAGAATGTCTCAAGTGGGGTACCACAGGGCTCTGTCCTGGGCCCAGTATTGTTCAACATCTTTATCAACGATTTAGATGAAGGAATTGAGGGTAAACTGATTAAATTTGCTGATGACACAAAGCTAGGAGGGATAGCTAATACTAGAGAAGAGAGAGAGAGGATTCAAAAAGATTTAAATAAACTGGAGAAGTGGGCAGCAACTAACAGAATGGTTTTTAACAGGGAGAAATGCAAAGTACTACATCTGGGCAATAAAAATGAAAAAAGCATATATAGAATGGGAGGAATAGGGCTAAGTGACAGCACATGTGAAAAAGACTTGGGTATACTAATAGATCACAGAATGAATATGAGTCAACAGTGTGATGCAGCAGCAAAAAAGGCAAATGCAATTCTAGGATGTATTAACAGAAGTATACAGTCTAGATCACGTGAAGTCATTATTTCCCTCTACTCCTCTTTGGTCAGACCTCATCTGGAATATTGTGTCCAGTTTTGGGCACCACATTTTAAAAAAGACATCAACAAACTGGAGCAAGTTCAGAAAAGAGCGACCAGAATGGTGACCGGTCTGCAAACCCTGTCTTATGAGGAAAGGTTGCAGGATTTGGGAATGTTTAGTTTGCAAAAGAGAAGACTGAGAGGAGACTTAATAGCTGTCTACAAATATCTAAAGGGCTGTCACATTGTAGAAGGATCAACTTTATTCTCATTTGCACAAGGAAAGACTAGAAGCAATGGGATGAAACTGAATGGGAGGAGACACAGATTAGATATTAGAAAAAACTTTTTGACAGTTAGAGTGATCAATGAGTGGAACAGGCTGCCACGAGAAGTTGTGAGTTCTCCTTCAATGGAAGTCTTCAAACAGAGGCTGGACAGACATCTGACTGGGATGATTTAGCGAATCCTGCCTTGATCAGGGGGTTGGACCAGATGGCCCAGGAGGTCCCTTCCAACTCTACGATTCTATGATTCTATGATTCTATGATTCTTAAGTGTCCAGTGTCCACAAGTGTGTGCAGAAATTCAAAATCTCCCTTATCCTCTAGTCACTTTGGTCACAGCTCTGCCATCGAGCCTGTGACAGAGCGCTCAGATACTAGTCAGTGGGCCTCACACAATCCATAAGTGTCCAGTGTCCACAAGTGTGTGCAGAAATTCAAAATCTCCCTTATCCTCTAGTCACTTTGGTCACAGCTCTGCCATCGAGCCTGTGACAGAGCGCTCAGATACTAGTCAGTGGGCCTCACACAATCCATAAGTGTCCAGTGTCCACAAGTGTGTGCAGAAATTCAAAATCTCCCTTATCCTCTAGTCACTTTGGTCACAGCTCTGCCATCGAGCCTGTGAGCGCTCAGATACTAGTCAGTGGGCCTCACACAATCCATAAGTGTCCAGTGTCCACAAGTGTGTGCAGAAATTCAAAATCTCCCTTATCCTCTAGTCACTTTGGTCACAGCTCTGCCATCGAGCCTGTGACAGAGCGCTCAGATACTAGTCAGTGGGCCTCACACAATCCATAAGTGTCCAGTGTCCACAAGTGTGTGCAGAAATTCAAAATCTCCCTTATCCTCTAGTCACTTTGGTCACAGCTCTGCCATCGAGCCTGTGACAGAGCGCTCAGATACTAGTCAGTGGGCCTCACACAATCCAAAAGTGTCCAGTGTCCACAAGTGTGTGCAGAAATTCAAAATCTCCCTTATCCTCTAGTCACTTTGGTCACAGCTCTGCCATCGAGCCTGTGACAGAGTGCTCAGATACTAGTCAGTGGGCCTCACACAATCCATAAGTGTCCAGTGTCCACAAGTGTGTGCAGAAATTCAAAATCTCCCTTATCCTCTAGTCACTTTGGTCACAGCTCTGCCATCGAGCCTGTGACAGAGCGCTCAGATACTAGTCAGTGGGCCTCACACAATCCATAAGTGTCCAGTGTCCTCAAGTGTGTGCAGAAATTCAAAATCTCCCTTATCCTCTAGTCACTTTGGTCACAGCTCTGCCATCGAGCCTGTGACAGAGCGCTCAGATACTCAGTGGGCCTCACACAATCCAAAAGTGTCCAGTGTCCACAAGTGTCTGCAGAAATTCAAAATCTCCCCTGTCCTATAGACACCTTGTACCTTGTTTTACATTACTATATAGTTTGTTGGATTTTGTCTACATTTCTACCAAAAATGAGGAAGGCTGGTGGAAGAGGCCGTGGAATTGGGCGGGGATTGGCAGCTGGTAATGATGGTGTTGGTGGTGGATCTGATGGTAGTGGCAAGAGCAAAATAGGACCGAATGCAGGAGGTGTTGAGCCTGCGTCATCGTCTGGCTACATAAGGCCTCGAACGCTTAGTTTTCTAGGAGTTGGCAAACCGCTTTTAAAGCCAGAGCATCAGGAAAAAGTTTTGTCTTACATTGCTGACCCAGCCTCCAGCTCTATCGCCTCCTCTTCTTCAGTTGTAAAAAGTAAAAGCACTGAGTCGTCATTGGAGGCTCATGTTCATGAACCACACCTTTCCTTGTGTCCTTCACCCCAACCAAGATTGAAGGATGACGCAGGCCATACTACTGATTACTCCATGGAGCTGTTTTCACATACCATGCCTGGATTATCAAGTGAAATGGTGAATTACCCAGGCCAAGATGAATCTGACATGGAGTGCACTGATGCACAGCCGCTGATGGATGATTCTGCTGGTACATTCACTCAGAGCACTACATTGTCCTCGCAGTGTACAGAGCCAGATTCTGACCCTGATGAGACTCAGGTGCCCCTTCCCGCACACTATACCACCATACACTGTGACACAGAGGAAGGTGCACATGACATAGAAGAGGAGGTGATGGATGACCCAGTTGTTGACCCAGATTGGCATCCATTGGGGGAAGAGGGTGCTGCTTCCAATAGCTCAGATGAGGAGCATCCACAGCAGACATCGACATCGCAACAGCTGTTATCTGGCAGGCCCGGAGCACTCCAAAGACAGGTTCCAAACATCAAAAGAGTTGCTGGACAGCTTGTCCAGAGGGTCAAAAGATCACAGCGTGCTAGGCCGCAAAATGTCTGCCAAAGTAGGAAGAGTGCAGTGTGGCACTTTTTTGAACAAAATCCTCATGATCAGGCCAAGGTTATCAGTAAGAAGTGCGCAAAGACCTTTAGCCGAGGGAAAAATCTGAAAAATTTGAATACCAGTTG
Source organism: Dendrobates tinctorius (assembly GCF_039654945.1). Classification (NCBI taxonomy): domain Eukaryota; kingdom Metazoa; phylum Chordata; class Amphibia; order Anura; family Dendrobatidae; genus Dendrobates; species Dendrobates tinctorius. Next base: position 79,775,357 of record NW_027361696.1, read on the forward strand.
CATGCTTAGACATTTAACCAGCATGCACTTGCAAGCGTGGACACAACACCAAACCTCAAGTGCCACATGTGCAACTGATCACAACGAAGGTAGTCAGCAACGCTACATTGTTTCCCCCACTGTAAGCCCACCGGTTAGCACAGCAGCAAATGTTGAGGTGTCGGTGCAATGCCACAGCAGTCAGGGAATCCCACTGTTATATCAACGAAAGACTGATTCTAGGCCATCAGAAAGAACAACAACTCCATCACCATCATCAACCCTCTCTCAGTCCGCCCTGTCCACCGCTACGTCCACCATATGCAGCTCTCAAGTCCAGCTCACCCTCCCAGACACTATGAGTAGGTCAAGAAAGTACTCAGTCTCTCATCCGTGTACACTGGGTTTGAACGCCCACATTGCCAAACTAATCTCGTTTGAGATGATGCCCTTTTGGTTGGTGGAAAGCGCAGCTTTCCGCGAACTCATGGCCTATGCAGTACCACGCTATGACCTACCCAGTCGCCACTTCTTCTCTCGCAAAGCCATCCCAGCCCTCCACCATCATGTGAAAGACCGCATTGTCCATGTACTCAAGCAGTCAGTGAGCGGAAAGGTGCACCTCACAACTGATGCATGGTCCAGTCGACATGGCCAGGGCCGTTACGTGTCCATCACTGCGCACTGGGTTAATGTGGATGCAGGGTCCACAGGGGACAGCGGTGGTGGGACAGTGCTGCCTAGCCCACGGTATAGGAAACAGTTGGCTGTAGGCGTTCGACCCTCCTCCTCCTCCTCCAGAAGCGAAAGCTCGTCCACAGAGCGCAGTCGTACGAGCACTCCATCTGCAGCTGCCACTGTTGCACACGATGTGTCCCCCTATCGAGCAGCTAGTAGAAAGCGTCAGCAGGCTGTGTTACAGATGATGTGTTTGGGCGACAGACACACCGCCGAGGTACTGGCCGAGTACTTGAAGCGACAAACTGAGTCATGGCTGGGCAGTGTACATCTTGAGGCAGGCAAGGTAGTTAGTGATAACGGCCGTAATTTTGTGGCAGCCATAGCCCTTTCAAAACTCAGCCACATACCTTGCTTGGCTCACACCTTGAACCTGGTGGTGCAGTGCTTCCTCAAAAATTATCCGGAGTTAACAGCCCTGCTCCAGAAGGTGCGAAGACTGTGCGCGCACATCCGCCGGTCGCCTGTACACTCCGTTCGTATGCAGAAGCTGCAGCGATTGCTCCACCTTCCCAACCACCGCCTCATTATCGACATTGCAACAAGGTGGAACTCCACCCTGCACATGGTGGAGCGGCTGTGCGAGCAGAGGCAGGCCATAATGCATTTGTGGGAGGATACACGGCCAGGCACTTTGAGAGCAGACATGGAGTTGACAGGTGTGCAGTGGTCGAAGCTGAAAGACCTCTGTAAAGTCCTTCAGTGTTTTGAGGAATGCACACGGCTGGTAAGCGCAGACGACGCCATCCTAAGCATGAGCATCCCACTTATGCGTCTGCTCATGCAAACTTTGACGCACCTTAAGGAGCAGGCGTCTGCAGCCAATGTTGATGAGGAGGAAGAGGAGGAGGGAATCCTTGATGACATTCAGCCATTGTCTGCTCAGGGACCTCTCCTGGACGAGGTGGAGGAAGAAGAGGAGGAGGAGGATGATGATGGGGATGATTACTTAGGGGAGGAGGATGCATCTCGTGGGGCAAGTGAAAATGTTGGCGTGGCAAGGTCTGGTACAGGGTTTGTGCGTGACTGGAGGGATGTGGATTTGCCAGAAAGTGCTCCTCCAACCAGCACTCGCAGTGCATCATTGACACCGGGAACATTGGCCCACATGTCAGATTATGCCTTGCGGATCCTAAAAAGGGACCCCCGCATTGCCAAAATGATGAACGATGACGACTACTGGTTGGCCAGCATCCTGGATCCACGCTATAAAGGCAAATTACAAAACATCATGCCACAGGAGAACCTTGACCTAATATTGGCTAATAAACAAGCAACTCTGGTAAATCGGTTGCTTGAGGCATTCCCAGCACACAGCAGCGGTGATGGTTCTCACACGAGCCGTACGGGCCGGGGGCAGCTTGGCAGAGGTGTTCGTGGTGCACACAGCAGAAGTGGCGTTGGAGACAGGGGTTTCATGACAATGTTGTGGACTGATTTTTCAAATACCGCTCACACAACTGGTAATACTGCATCGATGGAAAGTGACAGGAGACAGCAGGTGTCAACTATGGTTACAAACTACTTTTCCTCCCATATCGATGTTCTCCCACACAGGTCATTCCCCTTTGACTATTGGGCCGCTAAACTGGACACCTGGCCTGAATTGGCCCAATATGCCTTACAGGAGCTCGTTTGCCAAGCTGCAAGTGTGCTATCGGAAAGAGTCTTCAGTGCAGCTGGATCAATCCTGAAAGAAAAAAGGACCCGTCTGTCAACCCAAAATGTGGATGATCTAACCTTCATTAAAATGAACCATGCATGGGTTTCCAAGGATTTTGTCCCACCTTCCCCTGATGACACATAGGGTGACAGAAAAATGGCTTGCTTTGGTCCACCTCTTCCTGGGACTTCACCTATTTCGCCTTTTGCATCAGCTGAATGTCCAACATCAACATATGCCACTTTCTAAAACTCCCTAACTGTGCTGCCCCCCCCCATGGCCGGGGTCACCACCTAGCGCACGACACCGTGCGAGTGCCGTTGCCCTGGACAGGTGGGTAGGCCGACTCTTGGGCGCGGGCACTGGCACAGGGTCCCTCATAGTGCAATCAAGTGTCTCTGACGGTGGTGGTGCACACCCGCCGTCAGACACACCGCTGTACTATGAGGGGCCCAGTGCCAGTACCGACGCCCACGAGTGGGCCCCCCTTGCTTGGGCAGGGCCCCAGCATTTGCAATCTTTACCTCTCCCTGTTCCTCCGCTGTGTAATCTGGGCCGTCAAATCCATACTGTGCCTGACACCGTCTGAGCCTGCCTCCTGATGTATAGACATATATTTTGAATGTGTACGCTATCCATACATGTTATCTGGGGATACGGTACCCTTTCTAACCTTTGTGCAATCACGTGCAATCCATACTGGGCCTAACACCGTCTGAGCCTGCCTCCTGATGTATAGACATATATTTTGAATGTGTACGCTATCCATACATGTTATCCGGGGATACGGTACCCTTTCTAACCTTTGTGCAATCACGTGCAATCCATACTGGGCCTAACACCGTCTGAGCCTGCCTCCTGATGTATAGACATATATTTTGAATGTGTACGCTATCCATACATGTTATCTGGGGATACGGTACCCTTTCTAACCTTTGTGCAATCACGTGCAATCCATACTGGGCCTAACACCATCTGAGCCTGCCTCCTGATGTATAGACATATATTTTGAATGTGTACGCTATCCATACATGTTATCCGGGGATATGGTACCCTTTCTAACCTTTGTGCAATCACGTGCAATCCATACTGGGCCTAACACCGTCTGAGCCTGCCTCCTGATGTATAGACATATATTTTGAATGTGTACGCTATCCATACATGTTATCTGGGGATACGGTACCCTTTCTAACCTTTGTGCAATCACGTGCAATCCATACTGGGCCTAACACCGTCTGAGCCTGCCTCCTGATGTATAGACATATATTTTGAATGTGTACGCTATCCATACATGTTATCCGGGGATACGGTACCCTTTCTAACCTTTGTGCAATCACGTGCAATCCATACTGGGCCTAACACCGTCTGAGCCTGCCTCCTGATGTATAGACATATATTTTGAATGTGTACGCTATCCATACATGTTATCTGGGGATACGGTACCCTTTCTAACCTTTGTGCAATCACGTGCAATCCATACTGGGCCTAACACCGTCTGAGCCTGCCTCCTGATGTATAGACATATATTTTGAATGTGTACGCTATCCATACATGTTATCCGGGGATACGGTACCCTTTCTAACCTTTGTGCAATCACGTGCAATCCATACTGGGCCTAACACCGTCTGAGCCTGCCTCCTGATGTATAGACATATATTTTGAATGTGTACGCTATCCATACATGTTATCCGGGGATACGGTACCCTCTCTAACCTTTGTGCAATCACGTGCAATCCATACTGGGCCTAACACCGTTTGAGCCTGCCTCCTGATGTATAGACATATATTTTGAATGTGTACGCTATCCATACATGTTATCCGGGGATACGGTACCCTTTCTAACCTTTGTGCAATCACGTGCAATCCATACTGGGCCTAACACCGTCTGAGCCTGCCTCCTGATGTATAGACATATATTTTGAATGTGTACGCTATCCATACATGTTATCTGGGGATACGGTACCCTTTCTAACCTTTGTGCAATCACGTCCAATCCATACTGGGCCTAACACCGTCTGAGCCTGCCTCCTGATGTATAGACATATATTTTGAATGTGTACGCTATCCATACATGTTATCTGGGGATACGGTACCCTTTCTAACCTTTGTGCAATCACGTGCAATCCATACTGGGCCTAACACCGTCTGAGCCTGCCTCCTGATGTATAGACATATATTTTGAATGTGTACGCTATCCATACATGTTATCTGGGGATACGGTACCCTTTCTAACCTTTGTGCAATCACGTGCAATCCATACTGGGCCTAACACCGTCTGAGCCTGCCTCCTGATGTATAGACATATATTTTGAATGTGTACGCTATCCATACATGTTATCCGGGGATACGGTACCCTTTCTAACCTTTGTGCAATCACGTGCAATCCATACTGGGCCTAACACCGTCTGAGCCTGCCTCCTGATGTATAGACATATATTTTGAATGTGTACGCTATCCATACATGTTATCCGGGGATACGGTACCCTTTCTAACCTTTGTGCAATCACGTGCAATCCATACTGGGCCTAACACCGTCTGAGCCTGCCTCCTGATGTATAGACATATATTTTGAATGTGTACGCTATCCATACATGTTATCTGGGGATACGGTACCCTTTCTAACCTTTGTGCAATCACGTGCAATCCATACTGGGCCTAACACCGTCTGAGCCTGCCTCCTGATGTATAGACATATATTTTGAATGTGTACGCTATCCATACATGTTATCTGGGGATACGGTACCCTTTCTAACCTTTGTGCAATCACGTGCAATCCATACTGGGCCTAACACCGTCTGAGCCTGCCTCCTGATGTATAGACATATATTTTGAATGTGTACGCTATCCATACATGTTATCTGGGGATACGGTACCCTTTCTAACCTTTGTGCAATCACGTGCAATCCATACTGGGCCTAACACCGTCTGAGCCTGCCTCCTGATGTATAGACATATATTTTGAATGTGTACGCTATCCATACATGTTATCCGGGGATACGGTACCCTTTCTAACCTTTGTGCAATCACGTGCAATCCATACTGGGCCTAACACCGTCTGAGCCTGCCTCCTGATGTATAGACATATATTTTGAATGTGTACGCTATCCATACATGTTATCTGGGGATACGGTACCCTTTCTAACCTTTGTGCAATCACGTGCAATCCATACTGGGCCTAACACCGTCTGAGCCTGCCTCCTGATGTATAGACATATATTTTGAATGTGTACTCTATCCATACATGTTATCTGGGGATACGGTACCCTTTCTAACCTTTGTGCAATCACGTGCAATCCATACTGGGCCTAACACCGTCTGAGCCTGCCTCCTGATGTATAGACATATATTTTGAATGTGTACGCTATCCATACATGTTATCTGGGGATACGGTACCCTTTCTAACCTTTGTGCAATCACGTGCAATCCATACTGGGCCTAACACCGTCTGAGCCTGCCTCCTGATGTATAGACATATATTTTGAATGTGTACGCTATCCATACATGTTATCCGGGGATACGGTACCCTTTCTAACCTTTGTGCAATCACGTGCAATCCATACTGGGCCTAACACCATCTGAGCCTGCCTCCTGATGTATAGACATATATTTTGAATGTGAACGCTATCCATACATGTTATCCGGGGATACGGTACCCTTTCTAACCTTTGTGCAATCACGTGCAATCCATACTGGGCCTAACACCGTCTGAGCCTGCCTCCTGATGTATAGACATATATTTTGAATGTGTACGCTATCCATACATGTTATCTGGGGATACGGTACCCTTTCTAACCTTTGTGCAATCACGTGCAATCCATACTGGGCCTAACACCGTCTGAGCCTGCCTCCTGATGTATAGACATATATTTTGAATGTGTACGCTATCCATACATGTTATCTGGGGATACGGTACCCTTTCTAACCTTTGTGCAATCACGTGCAATCCATACTGGGCCTAACACCGTCTGAGCCTGCCTCCTGATGTATAGACATATATTTTGAATGTGTACGCTATCCATACATGTTATCCGGGGATACGGTACCCTTTCTAACCTTTGTGCAATCACGTGCAATCCATACTGGGCCTAACACTGTCTGAGCCTGAATCCTGATGTATAGACATATATTTTGAATGTGTACGCTATCCATACATGTTATCCGGGGATACGGTACCCTTTCTAACCTTTGTGCAATCACGTGCAATCCATACTGGGCCTAACACCGTCTGAGCCTGCCTCCTGATGTATAGACATATATTTTGAATGTGTACGCTATCCATACATGTTATCTGGGGATACGGTACCCTTTCTAACCTTTGTTGAATCACGTGCAATCCATACTGGGCCTAACACCGTCTGAGCCTGCCTCCTGATGTATAGACATATATTTTGAATGTGTACTCTATCCATACATGTTATCTGGGGATACGGTACCCTTTCTAACCTTTGTGCAATCACGTGCAATCCATACTGGGCCTAACACCGTCTGAGCCTGCCTCCTGATGTATAGACATATATTTTGAATGTGTACGCTATCCATACATGTTATCTGGGGATACGGTACCCTTTCTAACCTTTGTGCAATCACGTGCAATCCATACTGGGCCTAACACCGTCTGAGCCTGCCTCCTGATGTATAGACAAATATTTTGAATGTGTACGCTATCCATACATGTTATCCGGGGATACGGTACCCTTTCTAACCTTTGTGCAATCACGTGCAATCCATACTGGGCCTAACACCGTCTGAGCCTGCCTCCTGATGTATAGACATATATTTTGAATGTGAACGCTATCCATACATGTTATCCGGGGATACGGTACCCTTTCTAACCTTTGTGCAATCACGTGCAATCCATACTGGGCCTAACACCGTCTGAGCCTGCCTCCTGATGTATAGACATATATTTTGAATGTGTACGCTATCCATACATGTTATCCGGGGATACGGTACCCTCTCTAACCTTTGTGCAATCACGTGCAATCCATACTGGGCCTAACACCGTCTGAGCCTGCCTCCTGATGTATAGACATATATTTTGAATGTGTACGCTATCCATACATGTTATCCGGGGATACGGTACCCTTTCTAACCTTTGTGCAATCACGTGCAATCCATACTGGGCCTAACACCGTCTGAGCCTGCCTCCTGATGTATAGACATATATTTTGAATGTGTACGCTATCCATACATGTTATCTGGGGATACGGTACCCTTTCTCACCTTTGTGCAATCACGTGTAATCCATACTGGGCGTGAGAACGGCTGGCGAGCTGTTAAGCAAGCTACAGCACCTGTGGTTTGCACACGTAAGTTTTTAATTTTTTCAGGAATGACGGTTAGGCCTAATTCCGGAACTGCGGTTGACCTGCACTTACTGGGAAATCATCGTTCGCGGGTAATAATTGTAATCAGTGATCCCCATCACTAACGTTGTTCAGCGGGTTATCTGCACCTGTAAGCGACAAACGCTGGCCTTTTCAGTGTAGCGCACATGCAGCCACGGACATGTAAGGGCATGACACACCAGTTATTGGCCAATCTCATGTGCCAGAGCCTCACGTGTCCCTCTAGTAAGCCGACTCGGACCGCGGGGCATGACGGAGTCTCGTTCGTTAACGGAATTAAGCTTGCAATGTGTGCATCTGTTCTGTAGCTGGCATGGTTGAGGTTTCCCAGGTGGAGTCGAATTTAACCGTGGGCTCCACTCCTGGTGGTGCCCTTCTGGACATTCCTTTAAGGTTCAGCTTTGCAACCATACTGCCCACGTAAAACAAACACTTTGCCTTCATGAACGCTGTTTGGAGGGTCATGACTCGTGGGAATAACGCCGCCCAATCAGTTAACCTGCTAGGGTGACAGGACAATTATGGAACCACCTGCTAGAGAGATCCTTCGTTGCTCCCAAGCATGACATCACACTCCCTAGGAGGAAGGTAATGCCACTGTGGCGACCGTACTCCTGGGGGCGACACAAGTGCACTGATGCCCAGCCACTGCTCGATGAATCTGCTGGTACATTGACCCAGACCACTACATTCCCCTCGCACGCTACACGGCCTGAATCTGACCCTGATGAAACTCAGGTTACCCTTCCCATATACAGTTCCATCTTACACGGTGACAAAGAGAAAGCTGCAGATGAAAGTGCAGGTTCGGCCCACCCGCCATCAGACACACCACCGTACTATCAGGGGCCCTGTGCCAGTGCCGTCGCCATCGAGTGGGCCCCCCCTGCTTGCTCAGGATCACAGCACTTGCAAGGTTGAAATACTGTGCAGTGAGATGGAAGATGGGGACGACGAGGAGTCCAGACTAGTACAGGGATTCCCTAGCGAGGAGACTTATTTGATTGTTTTCAATGTTGGGACAGCAATTTTTGGGGAGCACTATACTCTGGAGAATGATAGATGGGGCCCACCATACACTGGAACATTCCAAAGGTGGACATCAGACACTGGAGCAGCATTTACAGGGCCATTATACACTAGAGCATTAGAAATGGGGCCCATTATGTTTGGAGCATTATTTGGGCCCATAAGATAGTGGAGCTTCATCCATGGGGACCAACATATACTGTAGCATTATGTGGAGCTCATCATATACTGTTTCAAACATTATATGGGACCAATGATTCTGTATGGAGAAATAGATGGGCCTCGTCATGAGATGTAAAAAGTGAAGTATTTTTCATTGTACTATACCGCTATTTCTCTGCCGTATCGGAGCATGATGAGTTTTGGTATGTGTTAAAGGGGCGCTCTTTCGCCCAGGGCACATGAAAACCTGGAGCCAGCCCCCCCCCCACAACTTTAGCCAAATAACCCCCATTTTTCAGTGCGTAACTTGTATTATGAAGTTAATTAAGGTTGACAAGCTTAAGTAAGAAGAATTGATGCTTTTGGCATTCAAATGGGCACTGTAGGTGTGTTTCCTGTCCTCCTCTCACTGCCGACTTTTATTCCCCATTGACTTACATTGGGTTTCGTGTTTCGGGACGACCCCGACTTTTCCCTATAATCGGACGATCTTGCTCGACCCGACTTTTGGAAAAGTCGGGTTTCACGAAACGAAACTCGACCCTAAAAAACCAAAAGTCGCTCAACTCTAGAGATGACAGTTGGTGCTTATAAAGTTCTATGGAAAACTGTAACTGTCAATTCAGGAGAACCCGCAGCAGAATCTATAATATAACGGGCTAAGCGTCACTCTGTCTGAAGCCTTTATAGACTGCGCAAGCGTGACGCGCCTGCGCAGTCTGGCTCCAGACAGAATGAGGCATCCAGCGTTGAGGAGTGTGTACGGCACCCAGAGATGGAGGTACGCGTACACATTGCATACCGCGATCTCGGGCGCCATACTTACCTACTTACCTGATCGGGAGGAGCGTTGCCGCGACGCTTCTCTTCGGCCGTAGACCGGGGCAGGAGTGCGGCCGGAATCGCACATGCACATAGCGCGATCCGGCGCCATTTTACTGAAGACATATTTGCAGTGTGTCTTCAGCAATATGGCACCGGACAGTGCTATGGGCATGCGCGTACTCTGGCGCCAGACTCCTCCCCCGGCCTCCAGCAGAACGTGACAGCGCTGGAGCACAGGAAAGAAGGGTGAGTATAAATGGTTTTTTTTTTGTATGTGTGTAGATTAATAGGGGTGAGGGGGACCATGCATATCAGGATAGGGGGTGAAAGGGGACCATGCATACCAGGAAAGGGGGGAGAGGGGACTATGCATACCAGTATTGGGGGGTGAGAGGACCATGCATACCACGAAAGGGGGTGAGGGGACCATTCATACCACGAAAGGGGGGTGAGGGGACCACGCATACCAGGAAAGGGGGGTGAGGGGACCACTCATACCAGGAAAGGGGGGTGAGGGGACCACTCATACCAGGAAAGGGGGGGTGAGGGGACCACGCATACCAGGAAAGGGGGGTGAGGGGACCATGCATACCACTAAAGGGGACTGAGAGGACCATGCATACCATGAAAGGAGGGAGAGGGGAACATGCATACCACAAAAGGGGAGTGAGGAGACAATGCATACCACGAAAGGAGGGTGAGGAGACAATGCATACCACGAAAGGGGAGTGAGGGGATCATGCATACCACACAAGGGGAGTGGGGACCATGCATACCACGAAAGGGGAGTGAGGGGACCATGCATACCACGGAAGGGGAGTGAGGGGACCATGCATACCACGAAAGGGGAGTGAGGGGACCATGCATACCACTAAAGGGGAGTGAGGGGACCATGCATACCACGAAAGGGGAGTGAGGGGACCATGCATACCACGAAAGGGGAGTGAGGGGACCATGCATACCACGAAAGGGGAGTGAGGGGACCATGCATACCACAAAAGGGGAGTGAGGGGACCATGCATACCATGAAAGGGGAGTGAGGGGACCATGCATACCACGAAAGGGGAGTGAGGGGACCATGCATACCACGAAAGGGGGGTGAGGGGACTATGCATACCACGAATGGGGGGTGAGGGGACTATGCATACCACGAAAAGGCGGGGTGAGGGGACCATGCATACGAGGATTGGGGGGTGAGGGGACCATGCATACCAGGATTGGGGGATGAGAGGACCATGCATACCAGGATGGGGGGGTGAGAGGACCATGCATACCAGGATAGGGGGGGGGTGAGAGGACCATGCATACCAGGATAGGGGGGGTGAGAGGACTATGCATACCAGGATAGGGGGGGTGAGAGGACCATGCATACCAGGATGGGGGGGGTGAGAGGACCTTGCATACCAGGATAGGGGGGGAGAGAGAGGACCATGCATACCAGGATGGGGGGGTGAGAGGACCATGCATACCAGGATAGGGGGGGTGAGAGGACCATGCATACCAGGATAGGGGGGTGAGAGGACCATGCATACCAGGATACGGGAGTGAGAGGACCATGTATACCAGGATAGGGGGGTGAGGGGACCATGCATACCAGGATTGGGGGGTGATAGGACCATGGTTACCAGGATTGGGGGAGGTGAGGGGGTCATGCATACCAGGATAGGGGGGTGAGGGGACCATGCATACCAGGATGAGGAATAGGGTGCCATGCTTTCCAGAATTGGGGGGGGGTGAGGGTAAAATGCACACCAGGATAGGGATGAGGGGTGCCATGCACACCATGATAGGAGGGGGGCAGCACATACCTGGATGGGAGACCAAAAACAATAAAAATGCTCGCCACCCGGGCGTAGAACGGGTTCATAGCTAGTATCTGTATATGTCTATAGCTCCTTCCCTCTCCGTAGAATTTTATGAGCACCAACTGTCATCGCCTATCTTAGTAACAGTAAAATCTGTCACCACTGAATTCAGATTTTACACATGAATTGAGAGTACAATCCAGGAGGAGAAAAAATGAAACTTTTCCGATAAGACATTTTACAACATTTTTTCTTTTGGTGAATGCTATTGATTTATGAAAATGAAGCAGGTGCCTTCACAGTTTTTGGAGAATTAGTATTTTGCAGTATAAAAATCAAATCCTATTATTGCACATTGGCCGTGAATAGGAACATATGTCTTCAGTCTTAGACTCGATGCATATATTCAGACAGGTCCTGAATTTCTCAGGGGACCATAATAACCTTTAGGTTACAGAAATACATCGAAACCAAGCAATTAGACAAGAGGTTCCTTATATTGTGAGCACAAGAAGACATTGAATATTTGGAGAATTGGGAATCCTGGTACAGATTGATGGCTTGGAGTGGGGCTCGTGCCATAAAGCTACTGTGGGTTTATCCCATGAAATTCTATTTGGAAATCTAAATCCCATAGAGAGATGCGGAAGGGGGATAAATCTGATGGACGAGACCTATAACATCTCCAGTGCCACAGGTGGAGCTGCCAGTTATTACATCCATTTGTTACACCGTGTTGGAGGTGAGACATATCTCATATGGAAAAGCGTGTAAGCGACATAAGGAAAATTCATTAAAAAATCTCCGACAAAGCTTTGTCACTTCAAAATGGAAAGTTTTGCACTATAAAAATCTTAAAGATATCTCCTTTTAGTAATTAAATAGGAACCTTCCACGTTAATGGGGTTTCCATATTTGGGGACATTTTTTTTTTTACTTAAAGGGATTTTCCTACAAGCAAAGTTTATTTTCATCAATATTTTAATCAGTAGATCTTGGAATAGTATTAATTTCCACAATTGGATTTGTTTAAAAAAAAATGTTCCTGTGCCGAGACACTCTTATAGATATGCCTCTGCTGTGTACTGTGTAATGGCTGTGTCTGACCGTACAGGAACATGGTCTGATCATACCACAGCTCCTGGGCGGGGGGGGGGAGAAAAAAAAAGTATACGGACTTTACAGCATGGGATCACAAATGATTATTTCTTTGAAGTAAAATATTGTTTAAAAGCATGCAGGGAAATGCTTTGCCTCACAAAAAGAATCAGCTGTGATCCCATGCTTTCCTGTCTGTATACTCTCTTCCTTTTTCCCCTGACCAGAAGATTTGGTATGATCAGACCATATTCCTGTACGGTCAGACACAGCCATTACACAGTACACAGCAGGGGCACATTTATAAGATTATATCAGCACAGGAACATTTTTTTTAAATTCATCCAATTCCTGAAAACCCATCTTTTCAGGAAAGCTTACAGCCTGCAATAACCATTCTGCCACCTCACCATCGCCTGAGGCCATGTGCACACGTTGCGGTTTCTGCTGCTGATCCGCAGCGTTTCAGGCTCTGCGGGTCCGCAGCAGATTTAGCTGCGTTGTACAGTACCATTGTTTTCATTGGTAAACTGAAAAACGCTATGCACATGCTGCGGATTTTTCCGCGGGTTCAAATCCGCAGCATGTCAATTCATTGTGCGGAAACCGCTGCGGTTTCACAACTTCTCCATTGTAGAGGTGTGAAACCGCAGGGCTAAACCGCAGGCTAATCCGCAGGTAAACCGCAGGTCTTTTGACCTAGAATGCACCAACCAACAAATCAAAAGACCTCTTAATGGACATTTAGATATTCCCCTGAGAATTACAAGAACAGTCTAAAGGTGATTAACTTAAGTTCACATAATTTTTCTGATATTGAAATGGAAATTTTGAACAAAGGTCTTATGTTTTGCCCTACAGCTCAATTTGATACATTTTCTGCTATAAAGGATTTACATTTGTTTGCTAGAAAACTTATTTTTAAAAAACACTTTCATAATGAAAAAATATTGCAATTGTTCCCAACAGAGGCGGAACAGGAGGCACTAGTCACCTTGAATGAATTGGCCCAAGAGCATAATGAATTAGAGGGAGGTAAGATTCCGGAATCTATATGCCCCAAGTCACGGAAATTTCCCCCCTTGTCAGCCTATCCAGTGATTGAGACATTTGTAAAAGTTGTAAGTAGAGAATTGGATAAAATCCCCAAATTTCCTCATATGGAAAATCTTACTAAGAAAGAAAGAATGATTCTAAAACATTTACAGGAAATACCGGATGTAGTATACAAACCAGCTGACAAGGGGGGTAATTTGGTTATCTGGCCCAAACAACTTTATGAAAGAGAGGCCTTTAGGCAGTTAAAGGATGAATCATGCTATAAAAAATTGACGTATAATCCATCCGACAAATTTCAGACTGAATTGATGGGTATTTTGAAGGAGGCATTAGAGATGGATATTATCTCAAAGGATTTATTTGTGGCATTACAGATGTCTGAACCGATGATACCAACATTTTATTTGTTGCCTAAAGTAAACAAAAATCAATCAATCCCGCCCGGTAGACCCATCATATCTGGATGTGGAAATTATTTGGAGAACGTTAATAGATTTGTGGACTCTAGATTACAACCATTAGTGGAGGAATTGCCTTCATTTATTAAAGACACAAATGAATTTTTGAAAAAGGTGGATGGGCTCCACATTGGCAGTGACACCTTATTAGTGTCATGAGATGTGGAATCACTTTATACGAACATTCGTCATAATGATGGTATTAAAGCTGTGGAATATTTTTTATATTCATCAACTACACCTAATTCTATGTGCCAATTTATTGTGGAACTCCTAGAATTCGCTCTTTCGCACAATTTTTTCTTATTTAAGGGGTCCTTCTTCCTACAGCTCCAGGGCACTGCAATGGGTGCTTCTTTTGCGCCAGCCTACACAAATTTATTCCTGGGACTGTGGGAGAGGGACCTCTTTCTTTCTGGATCCGCACCATCAATGGAGCGTATCCTAATGTGGGTACGTTTCATTGATGATATTTTTTTGATATGGGAGGGGTCGGTGGAATCCCTTCATGAATTTATGTCAGGTTTGAACAATAACTCTTATAATATACATTTGACATATCAGTTCGACCAAAATAAAATGGAATTTTTGGACGTTAGTGTTAGGAGAGGTGAGGATGACTGTCTACACACTGATATTTTTCGGAAATCAATATCCGTTAATTCCCTCCTCCATGCAAATTCATCGCATCCACCGGCCATGATACGATCTATCCCAATAGGACAATTCTTAAGATTGAGAAGAATCTGTTCAAGAGATGAGGACTTTGAAATACAAGCTTTAGAATTGAAACAGAGATTCCTAGAATGTGGGTATAGCCATCGTTCTATTAAAAAGGCCTATAATCAGGCAAAAAATACCACCAGACATCAAGCGCTTTATGGGAATAAAACTAGAGAATCAAATCAATGTGTGAGATACATTACGCAGTATCATGGCCAAACTGATCTAATGAGAGAAGTTTTGACAAAATCTTGGGGAATTTTAAAAATAGATCCGATATTATCTAACTATATAGGGGACACACCGAGTATTACCTTCAAAAGATCAAGGAATATAAGAGATTACTTGGTGAAAAGTCACTATGCATCTATTCCATCCCCTGTTAGTTTTTTGTCGAATGCGAAAAAATCATTGGGTTCTAAGCCATGTGGGAAATGTGTGGCATGTCCCAATATTAGCAGGGCACAAAACTTCTCGAATTCAAAGGATACATTGACGTATGGGATTAAACATTCAATAACTTGTACAACTAGAGCAGTTATTTATTATGCAACGTGCCCTTGCTCTTTGATTTATGTTGGAATGACCCTACGTCAATTGAAAATTCGTGTTAGGGAACATATATTAGGGATAATAGCCGCAAAAGAAATTGATGACATTTCATTATTAAAAACTATCCCTAGACACTTTAAGGTTCACCACAATTGTGATGCTTCATTATTAAAAGTGATAGGGATAGACATGGTACAACCCAATGAAAGAGGAGGAAAAATAGGGAATCTTTTAGCTAAAAAAGAAATCAGGTGGATTTGGACATTAGATACTGTGTCTCCCAATGGTCTGAATGAGAATTTGAGTTTTACTCCTTTTTTGTAAACCTTGCCTAATTTTAATTTTTAAACCAATTTTACATAATTTTTAGTCGTTTCGTGTTTTTAATCTTATTATATTTTTTTATAGACTTATTTTATCTTGTATACGGTCATATAATATCCTGGCTGCAGCGATATTTTTTCTGGATCCGTGGATACTACGTGGAACTAAGAAGTCGTCATGAAGGCTGATATCTGTTGGATATTTATTTTTCAATTTTTATTGTACTATTGGACTATATATTACATTATGTATTTTTCATCATCAATTATGGCTTTTATATATATATAAAATATTGTTTTATAATTATTGGTAGTGTGATATTATTATATATCTTATATAATTATTAATTGTTATTCTATTATATTTTGTGTACATTATTATTTATTATCATTATCATTTTCATATTATATGTGTATTATTACTTTTTATGAATATATATACATTATCATAAAAAAAAATTTTTGATTTATTTTTATTTATTTACTTTTTCATATTTTTTTATTTATTTATTATATTTGTTATATTTTATCTTTTATTTATTATTATTATTTTTTATTATTTATTATTATTTATTAATTATTTTTTTTAATTTTTTTATTCATGGCCGTGTATTATTTTTTATATTAATTGTTATGTTATTTATTATTATATGTAATTATATATATGTATATATTATTTATTGATGAATTTAACAATATAAATTAGTTTTATTTATTTTTGCATATTATATATTTCCTGGTTATTATATATTGTATTGGAATTCACATATCCTCCTTGTAAGATGTATGTTATCCTCAGTATCAATTGATAGATTTAATACAATGGATTGATTGTGGTGATTTCCACCTTATCCTATTGATGCGATGCTCCTGGTGGTGCGCATGCGTGCTCCGTGTCCCACGTCCTGACTCGCCGCGTCCTCGTGACCTTGGCAACGCCGGGCTCAGTGCCTGTGTGTTCCGGTCACGTGGTCCGGCGCTTGGGATTGTAGGACCTCCGGACTGCGCATGCGCTACCCCCACACCCGGAGCACCGCTATCATAATCAGCGCCAATAAGCAGACTGGCGCTGATAATGCCCACATATAAAACCCCCCCGGATCCATTATGTAGCCACCCCCTGATGAAGGAAGGATTCCGAAACGCGCGTCGGGCAGCGCATGATAGGGACGTGGTGACCCTCATAGGTAAAGATTTGTTTATGTTATACCTCTCTATATATGAATAGTTGCAATTTTCCAAAGAATAGGAGGCACTGTTTGCTCTATATATTGTGCATGGTTCTCATTGCACAGGCACTCTGCACTTTATTTTGGATATTTGAAAAACTTTGTGAATATACACAACTGATGTTTTAAAGGCACATGTGGTTCTTTTATTTATTTTTTTGCATATGATATCACTATATGACAATTTTGCACATTGCACATTGCACTTTTTTTGATTGTTATTTATTTATTTTTTGTTATGGTATTATAATCATTTATATGTATTTTTACACTTTTCCACAATCTTTTTGGAAAATGGTCATTTTATAATATATGAGGTATACATATTTGATACATAAATTGGGTCTTATTATTTTTTACAATTTTGTTAAATTGTTCCTATACGTGCACTTTTTTGTTTTTAAATGGTTTTAATATATCCACCTGTACAATATAAATAAAATAATATTTAATAAGTACACCCTGTCTGGTTTTCTATGGTTAAGAGGTCTTTTGATTGGTTGGTTGGTGCATTCTATCTTTAATAGTGTGTAATCACTAATTTCACTGAACACTGGTGGTATATTTTATCATTATTATTATTATTATTAATTATTGATTGGTTTATTATAATATATTATAATATATTACATCTAGTGTTGGTGTGTTTTTTTCTAGGTCTTTTGACCTGCGGATTTACCTGCGTATTTTCCCAAATCCACCGGGACAAATCCACAGCATCTAAAACTACGTGTGCACATAGCCTCAGTCCGCAAGGACAGAGTCCTCTCCGCTCTGTAGCAGTCTGTCATTGTAAATTTGTTTAATGATGTCTATAACTTTGTATGTAACCCCCTTCTCATGTACAGCACCATGAAATTAATGGTGCTATATAAATAAATAATAATAGTGGAAATTATTATTATTATTCCAAGATCTATTACTTAAAATATACTTTGTTCTTGGGAAAACCCTTTTAAATGCATGTGATGGGGCTAAAATAATTTTTGTAATTGAGCTTCATTAAAGAGTTTTCACCCATTGCCTTCTACAGCGTCTGTGTTGCACTGTCTATCTGAGCTAACTGAGAGACTGTCAGCGAGTCCATTATGATGGTGAATTTGTGGTGTTGTACTGTCTAATCCTGGCTGCAGAATGAGCTAAGTAAGAGTCTGTCAGTGAGTCCATTTATGATGGTGAACTTGTGTCTTTTTCAGAGCTCCTCTCAGCTAGTTTATGACCACAGACCACATTGTGTGGGGATATAAAGGGTCTCTAAAAGCCAAATGGTGCAAAGTTTTATTAACTTTGGATGTGCGGTCCATGTCTTTCTCTATAACCGTAGGGTTCGCGACCAACCGGCGTCACGTTACGACGGCCGATCGGTAAACTTTTACTGATTAGCGATCGTTTCAATGCCTGTGTAAGCAGCTAGGCCAGATAAAACGATGCGCACTCAGCGATCTAAACTCGAGCGCTCAATGTGCATAGGCTGTCATTGTTCTCAACAGCGCGAGTTGTGTTTACACAAGACGTTACACCGTCAAAAACGATAATTTTTTTATGCCGCATGAAAGAAGCGTTTTGCTCATTAATCATGTGATCGGTGGCCTGTTTACATGGCAACGTAATGATGAAAGAATCTCACGATTATTAAAGATAAAGCAATGTGGCGGACAATTAAAAGTGGTAACTTAACCCCTTACCTACAATTGACGTAATATTCCATCACGTGGTGAGCGCCGCTGATCGTGGCCGAGTGTCAGCTAATTATCATAGCTGACACCCGGCACAATGTGTCAGGGGCGGTCACGGACCGCCCCCGACACGTTAACCCCTTGCACACCGCGATCAAACACGATCGCGGTGTACCGGGGGTCAGTGGCGGATTAAGTGGACTATGGGCCCGGGGCTGTTCATAAAACCTGGGCCCCTGTACCCCCCTTCCCACCTGAGCGCTGCGGTCCCCGTGCGGGAATTGACAGCCGTACGGACCGCAGCACTTGGTTTGCTGCGGGTCCATACGGAAAACCCGCCACCATTCCACCACGTGTGGACATGGCCTAAAAAGACGTTGCACATAAGCTGTAGGCCTACGGCCAATACGCACAAAATCGCCCAACGTGATCCTGGCCATAGGGGATCCACTTTAATGTCCCCACTTTAATTTGAAGTCCCCTTACTTCATCCATTGCAGTCCCCTATCACCCACTCACTTCATCTGCAGTGCCGCTTCATCATTTGCAGCCCCTTATCCCCCCTTCCATTTCATCATGTGCAGTCCCCTTCCCCCCCCAACTTCATGTGCAGCCCCACTCCCCCATCATCATGTGCAGTTAATTTTACCCCCACATCATGTGCAGTCCCCCTTACCCCCACTTCATGTGCAGTGCCCCTTACCCCCAATTCATCATGTGCAGTCCCCCTTACCCCCAATTCATCATGTTCAGTCCCTCTTACCCCCAATTCATCATGTGCAGTCCCACTTACCCAATTCATCATGTGCAGTCCCACTTACCCCTTAATTCATCATGTGCAGTCCCACTTACCCCTTAATTCATCATGTGCAGTCCCCCTTATCCCCCACTTCATCATGTGCAGCCCCACTTATCCCCCACTTCATCATGTGCAGCCCCACTTATCCCCCACTTCATCATGTGCAGCCCCACTCACCCCCCACTTCATCATGTGCAGCCCCACTCATCCCCCTTCATCATATGCAGCCCCACTCACCCCCCTTCATCATGTGAAGCCCCCACTCATCCCCCCTTCATCCTGTGAAGCCCCCACTCACCCCCTTCATCCTGTATAACCCCCAGTCACCCCCCCGTCATCATATACAGCCCCCAGTCACCCCCCTTCATCATATACAGCCCCCAGTCACCCCCCTTCATCATATACAGCCCCCAGTCACCCCCCTTCATCATATACAGCCCCCAGTCACCCCCCCTTCATCATATACAGCCCCCACTCACCCCCCTTCATCATATACAGCCCCCACTCACCCCCCTTCATCATATACAGCCCCCACTCACCCCCCTTCATCATATACAGCCCCCAGTCACCCCCCTTCATCATATACAGCCCCCAGTCACCCCCCTTCATCATATACAGCCCCCAGTCACCCCCCTTCATCATATACAGCCCCCAGTCACCCCCCCTTCATCATATACAGCCCCCACTCACCCCCCTTCATCATATACAGCCCCCAGTCACCCCCCCGTCATCATATACAGGCCCCAGTCACCCCCCCTTCATTGTGTACAGCCCCCACTCACCCCCTCCCCCATTTAATTCATTTTATAAATAAAAAAAAATAAAAAAAGTTCCCCATACTTACCTCACAGCCAGCTCGCTCCCCAGCAGTGCCTCTGCTTTCAGCATCCTCCGGGACATGTCGGCGCGTGCACGATGACGTCATCGCGCACGCCCGACATCTGACCCGGAAGTACAGCCGGAGGGAGCCGGAGCTGAGCAGCCGTCAAGGTGACGGCCGTGCACAGCTCCCGGCCCCTCATAGAATGTGACGCGGGCGGCTGTCTGCTGCCGGCGGCGTCACAGCACAGGGCACGGCCGGCACTGTACAGGTGCTGGGGGAGCGGCCCGGGGGGCATTTGCCTCTCTGCCACCCGGCCCAGCCCGCCCCTGCCCCTGGGCCCCCAAAAAACCTTGGGCCCGGGGCGACCGCCCCTATTAAGATCCGCCATTGCCAGGGGTTAAAGGGAAGCATCGGCAGGGAGGGGGCTCCCTCCGTGCTTCCCTGAGCCCCCCACGGCAGCGCAATGTGCAGCGCTGCTGCGTGGGACTCCTTTCCTGCAGGTCCCCGGATCCAATATGGCGACGGGGACCTCCGGGGGCCTGCAGGAAGCTGGCTTCCTCAGTGCCTGCAAAGCGCAGGCATGAGGAAGCCTGTGCAGTGCCTGTGACAGATCGCTGATCTGTCACAGTGATCTGTGATGTGACAGATCAGCGATCTGTCACAGGACAGTGATGTCCCCCCTGGGACATTGTAATAAAGTAAAAAAAAATAAAAAAAAAGTGTAAAAATAATTAAAAAAAAATCGCCAAATAAATTAAAAAAAAAAAAAAAATATTCAACCAATAAATTCATTGTTTGGAAATAAAAAAACCCAAAAACAATAAAAGTACACATATTTGGTATCGCCGTGTCCGTAACGACCCGCCCTATAAAACTGTCCCAATAGTTAACCCCTTAAGCGAACCCCTTAAAAAATAAAAATAAAAAACGAAGCAAAAAATAATGATTTATTATCATACCGCCGAACAAAAAGTGCAATAACACGCGATCAAAAAGACGCATATAAATATCCATGGTACCGCTGAAAACGTCATCTTGTCCCGCAAAAAACGAGCCACCGTACAGCATCATCAGCGAAAAAATAAAAAAGTTATAGCTCTCAGAATAAAGTGATGCAAAAATAATTATTTTTTATATAAAATTGTTTTCATTGCATAAAAGCGCCAAAACATAAAAAAAGACCTAAATGAGGTATCGCTGTAACCGTACTGACCCGAAGAATAAAACCGCCTTATAAATTTTACCGCACCCAGAACGGCGTAAACGCACCACCCAAAAGAAATTCATGAAACGCTGGTTTTTGTAAATTCTGCGTCCCAAAAACCGAAATAAAAAGCGATAAAAAAATGTCACATGCCCGAACATGATACCAATAAAAGCGTCAACTCGTCCCGCAAAAAATAAGACCTCACATGACTCGGTGGGTCAAAATATGGAAAAATTATAGCTCTCAATATGTGGTGATGCAAAAACTATTTTTACAATAAAAAGCGTCTTTTAGCGTGCGACAGCCGCCAAACATGAAAACCGCCATAAATAGTAAATCAAACCCCCCGTTATCACCCCCTTAGTTAGGGAAATATAATAAAATTAAAAAAATGTATTTATTTCCATTTTCCCATTAGGGTTAGGGCTAGGGTTAGGGTTAGGGCTAGGGTTAGGGCTAGGTTTAGGGCTAGGGTTAGGGTTAGGGTTAGGGCTAGGGTTAGAATTGGGGGTTTCCACTATTTGCGCACATCAGGTGCTCTCCAAACGCAACATGGCATCTGATCTCAATTCCAGCCAATTCTGCGTTGAAAAAGTCAAATGGTGCTCCTTCCCTTCCAAGCTCTGCCATGCACACAAACAGTGTTTTACCCCCTCATATGGGGTATCAGCCTACTCAGGACAATTTGCAAAACAACTTTTGGGGTCCTATTTCTCCTGTTGCCCTTAGGAAAATAAAAATTTTGGGGCAAAAATATCATTTTTGTGGAAAAAAAATTTTTGGTTATTTTCACACCTGGGCGTTATAAACTTCTGTGAAGCACTTGGGGATTCAAAGTTCTCACCACACATCTAGATAAGTTCCTTGGGGGGGTCTAGTTTCCAAAATGGGGTCATTTGTGGGGGGTTTCCACTGTTTTGGTACATCAGGGGCTTTCCAAACGCGACATGGTGTCTGATCTCAATTCCAGCCAAAAAAGTCAAATGGCGCTGCTTGCCTTCCGAGCTCTGCCATGTGTCCAAATAGTCATTTACACCCACATATGGGGTATCAGTGTACTCAGGACAAATTGCACAATAACTTTTAGGGTCCTGTTACCCTTGGGAAAATAAAAATTGGGGGTGAAAAGATCATTTTGTGGAAAAAATATGATTTTTTAATTGTACCGCTGTACATTGTAAACTTCTGTGAAGCCCTTGTGGGTTCAAAGTTCTCACCACATATCTAGATAAGTTCCTTAGGGGGTCTAGTTTCAAAAATGGGGTCACTTGTGGGGGGTTTCCACTGTTTAGGTACATCAGGGGCTCTCCAAATGCGACATGGCGTCCGATCAGAATTCCAGCCAATTTTGCATTGAAAAAGTCAAACGGCGCTCCTTCCCTTCTGAGCTCTGCCATGCGCCAAAACAGTGGTTCCCCCCACATATCAGGTATCAGCATGCTCAGGACAAATTGCACAATAATTTTTGCAGTCCAATTTCTCCTGTTACACTTGGTAAAATAAAAAAAATTGAACCTGAAGTAATTTTTTTTGTGAAAAAAAGTTAAATGTTAATTTTTTTTAAATATTCAAAAAATTCCTGTGACGCACCTAAAGGGTTAATAAACTTCTTGAATGTGGTTTTGAGCACCTTAAGGGGTGCAGTTTTTAGAATGGTGTCACTTTTGGGTATTTTCTATCATATAGACCCCTCAAAGTGGCTTCAAATGTGATGTGGTCCGTAAAAATAAAATGGTGTTGCAAAAATGAGAGATCGCTGGTCAACTTTTAACCCTTATACAGTGGCGGATCTTAACAGGGGCGGATGGGGCGGTTGCCCCGGGCCCAAGGTTTTTTGGGGGCCCAGGGCAGGGACCAATCCGGTCGGCATCTGTGTGAGCCGCCGCTGCCCAGTGGCGTAGGAAGGGGGTTGCGGAGGGGTGCGGGGGCGCGGGCTGCCCCAGGCGGCACGTGTGTGGGGGCGGCGCAGCACGGCAGGAGCAGAAATTCCTCCTCTCTGTGCTGTGGGACTCAGGAGAGGAGCGTGGAGGCGGCCGGCCGAGGCACAGTGAGGAGAGAAGAGGACTGAGTATTAGCAGGACTCAGGAGATTTTGGCAGCGGCTAGCGCAGGTGGGTCACAGTCACTCACCATTTGGGAGGAGGATGCTCTGCCTCTCCCCAGCCTCCCTCCATGCTCAGTCAGCTGCTGAGCTCTCCCTGCGGGCGGCTTCCTTCCTCAGTGTCACACAGAGTCACTCACACTCACACACACAGCAGCCAGGCAGTCGCAGGCAGCCTGTGTAAGGCTGTGTGCACACACTGCGGATTTTGCTGCGGTTCCGCAGCGGTTTTTGACATGTCAATTCTTTCTGCGGATTCTCCTGCGGTTTGCCATCTCCTCTATTGAGGAGATGAAAAACCACAGGGCAAAACCGCAGAGCAATCCGCAGGTAAAACCGCAGGTATTTTGACAAAATCCGCGCCGATGAATCCGCACCTAATCCGTAGCGTGTGCACACAGCCTAAGTGTAACTTATATGTTAACACAAAAAAATGGAGTGAAAGTCCAAAATATTTTAGAAACGTAAGAAATTTATTTGAGGAACAACCCCGTTATCCCGTGCTAAAGTGCTTACCCATCATGTGCTCCAGGACAAGTGCAGCGCCGCCACCAGCGCAAGTGCAGCGTGGCCGCGCTGCACTTGTCCTGGAGGCTGGAGCACATGATGGGTAAGCACTTTAGCACGGGATAACGGGGTTGTTCCTCAGGGTGCGCACCTGGGTTCTTCCCTACACTTTGTGTCCCGGTTTTATGGCCCATCATTACAAGAAGCACTTGGCTCCTTTTCCTGGGAAGTGGGGTACAGGGGCCCAGGTTTTATGAACAGCCCCGGGCCCATAGTCCACTTAATCCGCCACTGCCCTTATATCTTACTAACAAATAAAAATTTTGGTTCCAAAATTGTGCTGATGTAAAGTAAACATGTGGCAAATGTTACTTATTAACTTTTTGTGTGCCATATCTCTGTGATTTAAGGGCATACAAATTCAAAGTTGGAAAATTGCGGAATTTTCAAAATTTTCGCCAAATTTCCATTTTTCTCATAAATAAACGCAAGTTATATGAATGAAATTTTACCACTAACATGAAGTACAATATGTCACAAGAAAACAATGTCAGAATCACCGGGATCCACGGAAGCGTTTCAGAGTTATGACCTTATAAAGGGACAGTGGTCAGAATTGTAAAAATTGGCCAGGTAGTTAACGTGCAAACCACCCTTGGTAGTGAAGGGGTTAAACAACAGTCTTGGCTGCCTATAGCAACCAATCACAGAGCTACTTACATTTTATAAGAGCACTGTATGAGATAGAAGGTGCGCTGTGATTGGCCAGTTTCCTAAAGCCCCGTCACACATAGCTACGCACCAGCGATCCCGACAACGATATGACCTGGTCAGGATTGCTGGTGTGTCACTACATGATCGCTAGTGAGGTGCCAAACAGGTAGATCTCATGAGCGATCAGGACCAGCGACGATGTGGGTAACAAGCGCGCGCGTCACTTAGATACCCGCTGTATACCTTGGATACCAGCGTGCTTGCGCTGGGAGCTGGTATCCAAGGTAAATATCAGGTAATTAAGCACGCGCGGCACTTAGTTACCCGCTGTTTACCTTGGATACCAGCTCCCAGCGCCAGCACGTTGGTCTCCCGCCTGCCAAACGCAGCGAAGCGTGCTGGCCAGCGGGAGCCCAACAATCAAAAAAATGACCAGGGCATTTGAGCACGATCAGCGATAATCTGCGGGGGACCGGTCGCTGATACATGTCACACAGCGAGATCGCTGGTGAGATCGCTGTTGCGTCACAAAACTTGTGACTCAGCAGCGATCTCGCGAGCGAGATCGCTGTGTGTGACGAGGGCTATAATCTCTGCCATATTGTTTTATGTGCCCTGTTAAAGGGAGTGTCTCAACACAACTAATGGTTAGAATTGTCATTCTAAGCGCCCTTCGACATGCCCATGAAGTGATCGTGGGTCACCAATGGGTTGCTATGACAGCAAGGGGTCTTCGGCCGGGCTTCAAAAGAAACCATTTTTACTATATACATACAGTAAATGCTTTAGCATCGCTGTATATAGCAGAAGCGATCAGTCGATCGCAGGTTACAGTCCCCTAAGGGGACCAACAAGTGTAGCGAAAACTAAAAAAAAATGGTTTTAAAAATATGAAAATAATTTTAAAAATATAAAAATTCAAATCACCACTTTTTTCCTCCATTAAAGATAAAAATAAAAAGTACACATGTGTACACTGTACTAGTGGTATCACCACATTCAGAAAAGTCAGATCTATTAGAATATAAAAATAATTGACCCAATCGGTAAACACCGTAAATGAAAAAAATTGAAGAACACCAAAAGAACAATTTTTCACACCAAACAAATGCTGCAACCTGTGATCAAAACGTCATATCTATCTCAAAATGGTATCAGTAAAAATATAGTCTCTCCCTGCAAAAACTAAGCCATCAAAAACTAAAATGTTACGGGTCTCAGAAAATAGAGACAGAATCCCCCCCCCCAAAAAAAAACTTTTTTTCAAAACTTCTAATTTTTTTTCCACCGTAAAATATAATAAAACGACTGGACATGTTTGGTTTCACCGTAATCATATTAATGAAGAATTGCGTTTTTTTTCACAATTTCTTCCCACTTGGAATTTTTTTTCCTGTTTTCAAGTACACTAATTGGTAAAATAAATGGTGTCATTCAAAAGTATACCTTGTTTTGTAAAAAAAACAAGCCCTTATATGTCTATGTGGACAGAAAAATCAAAAAGTTATGGCTCTGGGAAGAAAAAGAGGATAAAAAAGGAAAATGCAAAAATGGAAAATGGCCACGTCGTGAATGGGTTAATTATTAAAACTAAACTATTAGGCTGTGTTCACACACAGCGTTTTGTTTCGCGTTTTTCCTGCCGATTTACCAAAAAATCCGCTCAAAAAACGCTTAAAAGAAGCTTAGAAGCTTTCCATTCATTTTAATGCATTTTGCATTTTTTGTGCATATTGATGTGTTTTTTTCCCACGAAAAAAAACGCTTCGCGGTAAAAAACGCAGCATGCTCATTAATTTAATGGAAAATTCTGCATTTCTAGCTATTTTCTCTGTGTCTGGGGACGCATGGAAAAAATTGCGGCAAAAACACGCAAAAAACGCGCGGGGAACCCCCCCTGCATTTTCTGGGAAGGAGTCCGGTTTTTATGCAGAAATTTTCTGCATACGTGTGCACATAGCCTTAATATTTCTATTTTTTACAAAACTGTCTAAAACTTTTGCACCATACTGTGTACATGGAAGCTTTATTGTCATGTCATATAAATACTACAATAAAATGACTGGTATAAAGTAGTCGACCTTTTATATTAACAGATGGCTCAGGACCCGAGGTCCAGAACATTTCAGTTTTCTTCTGGCGGGCTGCCATCTAGTGGCTAAAATGAAAACTTAAACAAAAAAATTGCAGCCAAAATCGAATTTGGGAAATGTCTTCAAATAACATCACATTTTTTATTGTAAGTTTTTATGAATATAATTATCAATAAATCATGTTTTCCATGTCAATGGTGTCCATTAAAGTTTGCAGGTCTTTGGTCCAATGACCAAGGTCAATAGTCTTCTAGATGGAAGGCTCACAAATCTCTTACCTTCCTGGATCTTTGATTAGGTAAGATAGCATGATATCATCATTGATGAGTGATGACGTGCCAGCCCGGCTAATCAAAAGCTCCGCTGGGGATTCTGGAAGGTAAGATTTGCGAGCCTTTCATCCAGCAGACTACTGACCTGGCCAATGGATCAGAGTCCCCAAAATGGGTCCTCCCAATACTAGTGTCCATGCTCTTTAAAGGGAATGTATAACTTTTATATTTTTTATTTATTAAATTCCAGAATACACTCATCTTCTCTAAAATGTTTTTATTTTTAATGATGAATGGTGAATTCTGTTAGGTCCAGAAGATTTTGGACAATTACAGAATTTACATTATTTAGCTCCTGTACCCCAATACAATGGATTTGAGACAAAATTTATCTAGATGTGATTGAAATGTTCAATTTTGGCTTTTAAGGGAATCTGTCTGCAGATTTTTGCCTATGAAATCTCAGGGCAGCATGATGTAGGGGCAGAGATCCTGATTCCACTGATGTGTCACGTACTGGGTTGATTGGTGCAGTTGTAAGGGCTGTGAACTGGACTTCCGCGTTCCTACACCTGAAGACACCAATCGTGAAGTGCGACAAATGTCCTGCGTCTTTCTATATATTATGGAGTGTAATGTGTGCATATGTAATTTGTAGTAATGTGTAATATTGGTAGTGTAGAGTATAGAATAATACATAGATCCGGTGTCACTACACAGCTGTCGGGTGACCCGGGACCAGGGGCTCCTTCCTTTTCCCTAGCTCCCCCTACGCCCCAGGATTCTTTTGAAGGTGAAGATGCCAGGGCCTCCACTCTTGCCTTATCTCCTGAGTTAGCCATCCATCTGTACTCTTCTCCCACCCAGGGAAGAGGGGTGCTACTGTGCACAACAGTACACCAACCTGACAAACAAGGCAACACAAACAAGGGTTAACAGAAAACTCCAGGCATACAAAATATTAGTTCACATACAGTACGTTGCGAAAGTATTCGACTCCCTGGAACTTTTCCACCTTTTCCCACATATCATGCTTCAAACATAAAGATACCAAATGTAAATTTTTGGTGAAAAATCAACAAGTGGGACGCAATTGTGAAGATGAACAAAATTTATTGGTTATTTTACATTTTTGTGGAAATTCAAAAACTGAAAAGTGGGGCGTGCATTATTATTCGGCCCCTTTAATTTAACCCCTTAATGTCCAATGACGGACACAGTCCGTCATCAGACATTTCCCCTGCTTTGATGAGGGCTCCGGCGCTGAACCCGCATCAAAGCCGGGACATGTCAGCTGTTATGAACAGCTGACATGTCCCCGCAATAGGCGCGAGCGGAATCGCCGTCCGCCCGCGCCTATTATCTAGTTAAATGCCGCTGTCAAAGCTGACAGCGGGCATTTAAATAGCATTTCCGGCCGCCGGGCCGGAAATGACGTCATCGCCGACCCCCGTCTCGTGATCGGGGGTCGGCGTCATGTTGCCTGGACAACCAGAGGTCTCTATGAGACCTCTATGGTTGTTCCAGGCATATGGCTTTCAGCGCCACCCGGTGGTCGGCGCTGAAAGCACAGCAGTAAATCTGCTACATATGGGCAATCTGCTCATCGCCCATATGTAGCAGAGTCGATCGGGTTGCGCAAGCTTCTAGCCTGCTATGGAGGCTATTGAAGCATGCCAAAAGTAAAAAAAAAAATGTTTAAAAATAAAAAAAATTAAAAAAACCTAAAAGTTCAAATCACCCCCCTTTCGCCCCAATCAAAATAAAACAGTAAAAAAAAATCCCACATACACATATTAGGTATCGCCGCGTTCAGAATCACCCGATCTATCAATAAAAAAAAGCATTAACCCGATCGCTAAACGGCGTAGCAAGAAAAAAATTAAAAACGCCAGAATTACGTTTTTTTGGTCACCAAGACATTGCATTAAAATGCAATAACGGGCGATCAAAAGAACGTATCTGCACAAATGTGGTATCATTAAAAACATCAGTCCGACACGGAAAAAATAAGCCCTCACCCGACCCCAGATCATGAAAAATGGAGACGCTACGGGTCTCGGAAAATTGCGCAAATTTTTTTTTTTTTTTTTTTAGCAAACTTTGGAATTTTTTTTCACCACTTAGATAAAAGAGGACATAGACATGTTTGGTGTCTATGAACTCGTAATGACCTGGAGAATCATAATGGCAGGTCAGATTTAGCATCTAGTGAACCTAACAAAAAAGCCAAGCAAAAAACAAGTGTGGGATTGCACTTTTTTTGCAATTTCACTGCACTTGGAATTTTTTTCCCGTTTTCTAGTACACGATATGGTAAAACCAATGATGTAATTGAAAAGTACAACTCATCCCGCAAAAAATAAGCCCTGACATGGCCATATAAACGGAAAAATAAAAAAGTTATGGCTCTGGAAAGAAGGGGAGGGAAAAATTAAAATGTAAAACCAAAAATACCCCTGGTCGTTAAGGGGTTAATACTTTGTTGCGCCACCTTTTGCTGCGATTACAGCTGCAAGTCGCTTGGGGTATGTCTATCAGTTTTGTACATCGAGAGACTGAATTTCTTGCCCATTCTTCCTTGGCAAACAGCTCGAGCTCAGTGAGGTTTGATGGAGATCGTTTGTGAACAGCAGTTAAAAATAACCAATAAATTTCATTCAGCTTCACAATTATGTTCCACTTGTTGATTTTTCACCAAAAATTAACATTTGGTATCTTTATGTTTGAAGCATGATATGTGGAAAAAGGTTGAAAAGTTCCAGGGAGCCGAAAACTTTCGCAAAGCACTGGTATAACAGAGGTATGCACTGGGGCGCGGATATAGGGGACCCAGTTTCCCAGACAGAACCTTCAGTTTAATGTTCCTAGAGGACAGCCACACCAAGTCACCAACACACAGGTCTGGACCCACCAAACGTCTACGATCAGCCACACTCTTATATTTGCCATCTGTAATGATCAACGTGTGACTGGACACAGCGCCTCCAGCAGGGCGAATTTATGGCACACGTGACCCTGGATACACCGCCTCCAGCCAGGCGAATTTAAATAATAATGGGACGTGCAGCCGGATACACCGTCTCCAGCTGGCGAATTGAAGAAGTACACGTAAAGCTGGATACCCCGCCTCCAGCTGGCAAATTTAAATAATAAGGGTAAACACAGGGAACAATTACAGTGGTGGGCCCTGCACTAGGGAATCGGGACGTGGAGACCTCCTGCACTCCCCTGAGCCAGTGACCCTGCACTCCTCAACAGTCCCTATGCCGATTCCGCACCGGGCGCCGATCGGGAACCTAGAAACCCTGACTCGCCCTGCACCTAGTCCCTCACTAGGGAATTGGTCGGTGCGGAAACTAATCCCACCACTGTACGAGAACACACATAAGGAAAGTCACAAGCAGGGATAAAGAAACACTTAGCTCTCTCTGTGCTAATGCTCCAGCACAGAGTCCAGCAACCGAATGGAGCCTTCCACCTGAATAGCTGCCACCAAGCTCTGACAGAGCAGCAAGGAAATCCCTTCTGTGACTCCTTCCACAACAGTGTAAAGAACTCTCTCCAGCTCCTTCCACCAAGGTTGGTTGCAAAAGAACAACTATCACCAACACTGATTGCAACACCTGACACTCTTTTATAGCAGAGCCAGAGCAATGACACCTTTATTAATCGTGCACTTTAACTAATACCACTAACCACCACCGGTGTTATGATTGAGTCACCGTAGGAGGTAAAAACAGAAATGCTAGCTAAGTCCAGAAAACCAGAGAAGTTGGCAGCTATCGGATTGCAGACCCCTGAACTTAACAACACAACTAGCAGTAGCCGTGGGGGGTTCCTACGATGCCCTAGACCCCTCGATCACAGCCGGAGAATTAAATAGGCCTAAAGAAAGAAAGGGGAAATCTAAACTGCCCCAGAGCAGACCCCAAAGCAAAAGGCAGCCCCCAACATATAATGACGGTGAAGCAAGATGAAAACACTAACACAGACAGAAAGATAGACTGAGCAAAGACGGGGCCCAAGCTAACTACATAGGAAAGGACAGGAAGGCTGCTGTCTGCAATCCGTGAAAAACCCTATGAAAATAAGAGCCAACAGACTGACAGTGAAAAAGGCCCTGAAGACGCTAGGCTTCAAAAAGCTATGTCAGTACTCAGGAATATTCTGAAGACAGAGCAACAGGCAAAAGGAGATTCAGCTCACCCCAGCAGGGAATGGCAGAATCCAGAAAAGCAAGGAAAACAAAAACAAAACACAAATGCAACAGGCAAAGCAAAAATCTTCGCTTTAGAGGAGCAGGAATCAGACTGGTGTCCTAGAAGTCCACAGAGAAATCACCCGCAGGGCAGAAGGGCGTCGGCAGCCTTATATCCAGTCCGTGACTCCACTCAGCCAGTCATCCTCATTAGACTCAGGTGCCTGATAATCAGGCTCATTACCTTCCTTTACCAGAATAGGGAGTTCACCAGACCTCAGTGACGAAGGGGAAAATGAACTCACAACAGTACCTCCCCCTAGAGGAGGGGTCACCGAACCCTCAACCACGCCACCAGGGCGATCAGGGTGAGCCCGATGAAAGGCACGCACCAATCTTTTGGCATGAATATCAGAGGCAAAGACCCAGGAATTATCCTCCTGACCATAACCCTTCCACTTAACCAAATACTGGAGTCTCCGTCTAGCCAAACGGGAATCCAGTATTTTCTCTACCTCATATTCCATGTTACCTTCAACCAATACAGGGTCTGGAGGTGCCACCCCAGGAACAACTGGTTCAACAAACCTCTTCAACAAGGACTTATGGAACACATTATGGATTTTAAATGTGACAGGAAGAGCCAAACGAAAAGAGACCGGATTAATAATCTCCAAAATCTTGTAAGGTCCAATAAATCTAGGCTTAAACTTAGGAGAAGCCACCTTCATAGCAATATTTTTTGATGATAACCACACCATATCACCAATCTTAAACTGGGGACCAATGGTCCTATGTCGATTGGAAAACCGCTGGGCCTTTTCCTGGGAGAGAGATAACTTATCCACCACTTGGTCCCAGATCTGGTGCATTCTCTCCACCACAGTATCAACACCTGGGCAGGCAGAAGGCTCCACCTGCCCTGAAGAAAATCGAGGATGAAACCCAAAGTTACAAAAAAAAGGTGACATCAAAGTGGCAGAACTAGCTCTATTATTTAAAGCAAATTCGGCCAAGGGCAAAAATGAAACCCAATCATCCTGATCAGCGGAAATAAAACATCTCAAATACGACTCCAAGGTCTGGTTTGTTCTCTCTGTCTGCCCATTGGTCTGGGGGTGAAAAGCAGAGGAGAAGGACAACTGAATTCCCAGCTTGGAACAGAAAGTCCTCCAAAATCTAGACACAAACTGAACTCCTCTGTCAGAAACAATGTTCTCAGGAATCCCGTGTAAGCGAACCACCTGTTGCAAAAACAGGGGCACCAACTCAGAGGAAGATGGCAACTTAGGGAGTGGTACAAGATGAACCATCTTAGAGAACCTATCACAAATCACCCAAATAACAGTCATTCTTTGAGAGACCGGCATATCAGAGATGAAATCCATTGAAATATGGGTCCATGGCCTCCTGGAGACCGGCAAAGGCAACAACAACCCACTAGAGCGAGAACAAGATTTAGACCGGGAGCAAGTCCCACAGGACTGCACAAAATTCCTGACATCATGAGACAAGGTGGGCCACCAAAAAGAGCGACTCACCAGATCTCTAGTACCAAAAATACCTGGATGACCAGCCAATGCAGAGCAATGAACTTCAGAAATCACTCTCTTCTTCCACTGGTCAGGAACATACAACTTTCCACTGGGACAACGCTCAGGTTTGTCCTCCTGGAACTCTTGCAGCGCAAGTCTCAAATCGGGCGAGATGGCAGAAAGAACTACCCCTTCGCCTAAGATGGTAGCAGGTTTGGTCACCACAGGAGAATCAGCAAAGAAACTCCTAGAGAGGGCGTCTGCCTTGACATTCTTAGTTCCAGGAAGAAAAGAGACCACAAAATCAAAACGTGTAAAAAACAAGGCCCACCTAGCCTGTCTAGGGTTCAAGCGTTTAGCCGACTCTAGGTAAATCAAATTCTTGTGGTCAGTGAGGACCACAACTTGATGTTTAGCTCCCTCCAACCAATGTCTCCACTCCTCAAATGCCCACTTCATGGCCAACAGCTCCCGATTCCCCACATCATAGTTACGTTCAGATGGAGAGAACTTTCGGGAAAAGAAAGCACAGGGATTCATTTTAGATGTTACAGGGATCCTTTTGGGACAAAACAGCTCCTGCACCAATCTCAGAAGCATCCACCTCTACCTGGAACGGGAGTGAGACATCAGGTTGCCGCAAAACCGGGGCGGAGGTAAATCTTCGCTTCAGCTCCTGAAAGGAAGCAACAGCCTCCGGAGACCAATTCAAGACATCAGCACCCTTCTTAGTCAGATCAGTCAATGGCTTGGCAATACTAGAAAATTTTGCTGTAAATTTCCGATAAAAATTAGCAAAACCCAAAAACTTCTGGAGGGCCTTCAAAGAAGTGGGCTGAACCCAATCATAAATGGCCTGTACCTTGGCCGGGTCCATTTCAATAGTTGACGGAGACAAAATAAATCCCAAAAATGAAATCCTCTGTACTCCAAAAGGCATTCGATCCTTTGACATACAGGGAATTCTCCCTCAAGATCCGGAACACAGTCCGAATATGTTCCACATGAGAATCCCAATCCTTGGAGAAGATCAAAATATCATCCAGATAGATAATCAAAAATTTATCGACAAAGTCTCGGAAAATATCGTTCATGAAGCACTGGAAGACAGAAGGGGCATTAGTGAGCCCAAAAGGCATCACCAGGTACTCAAAATGTCCCTCCGGAGTATTAAACGCCGTCTTCCATTCATCCCCATGCTTAATGCGGATAAGATTATACGCCCCCCCTGAGGTCAAGCTTGGTAAACCAGCAAGCACCTCTAACTCTAGAGAATAGATCCGAAATCAGGGGTAACGGATACTGATATTTAATAGTAATTTTATTGAGGGCACGATAATCAATACAAGGCCTTAAAGAACCATCCTTTTTGGCCACAAAAAAAAACCCGGCACCTAAGGGTGAAGAGGATGGTCTAATATGACCCTTCTCCAACGCCTCCTTAATATAGGACCGCATAGCCTCATGCTCGGGTACAGATAAATTGAAGAGCCGACCCTTGGGAAATTTACACCCCGGGCTTAGTTCAATTGCACAGTCATAACTCCTATGAGGAGGCAAGGACGCAGACTCATTCTCACTAAATACATCATAAAAGTCCGCCAAATAGTCAGGAACATCATGCGACTGAGGAGAGGTGGAAAAAAACGGAGCCTCACTAAAGGCACACCGACAACCCCAACTCACCACAGACACAGATTTCCAATCCAAAACTGGATTATGAAATTGCAGCCAGGGAAATCCCAGAACAACGGCATCATGCAGACCATGCAACACCAAAAATCTGCAATTTTCTTGATGGTCTGGGGCGACCCGCATGACCACCTGGGTCCAAAACTGAGGCTTATTTTTATCCAAAGGAGTAGCATCAATCCCCCTCAAAGGGATAGGCGTCTGCAGAGGTGTCATCGGAAATCCACAACGTTTAGCAAAATCCAAGTCCATTAGGTTTAGCGCTGTTCCCAAATCCACAAAAGCCTTGGCGGAAAATGTGGACAGGGAGCAGATCAGAGTAATTGCCAGAAGAAACAGGTTGAACACCACCAACAGAAAACGTGTGTGCAAAGCGTTTCTCTCGTTTAGGACAAACAGAAATAATATGCGAGGCATCTCCACAGAAAAAACACAGCTTATTACGCCTTCTGAACTCCTGACGTTGCGCCTTAGACAAAACTCTATCACATTGCATAGGTTCAGACGTCTTTTCAACCGGTGGCAACACCTCTTCGTGCAATCCTGCGTTCAAGCAAACGCCGACCAACCTGAATGGCTAATGACATAGAATCGTCCAGACCAGAGGGAACAGGAAATCCCACCATAGTATCTTTTACGGCTTCTGACAAACCATTCCGAAAGAGAGCAGCCAAGGCATTATCATTCCAGGTAGTAAGGACCGCCCACTTTCGGAACTTTTGACAGTACAACTCTGCAGAATCTCGACCCTGGTTCAATGCCAACAGGGTCTTTTCAGCCTGATCAATAGCATTAGGTTCGTCATACAACAACCCCAAAGCTTGAAAGAATGCGTTCACAATAGTCAGAATAGGATCATCTGGTTTCAAAGAAAACGCCCAATCCTTGGGATCGCCACGCAGCAAAGAGATGATAATTTTAACCTGCTGCGCGGAGCTCCCTGATGAGTTAGGCTTCAAGGCAAAAAATAATTTACAATTATTTTTGAAGCTCAAAAATTTAGATCGATCCCCAAAAAATACTTCAGGTGTAGGGATCTTTGGTTCAACAGCATGCGAATGAGCAAGGTAGGCGGAAATTCCCCGCACTTCCGCAGCGAGCTGCTCCACACGATCAGACAATTGCTTTATCTCCATTGAGAGAAAAAAAAATTCCCCCTACGGCCTCAGAGATATAGAGGAAAGAATATACACACTCTTTTTTTTTTTTTAGGCACAATTCTTTCCTGCTATTGAGTACCCTAGGATCTGCGGTATGGCGGGTGATTCTGTTATGATTGAGTCACCGTAGGAGGCAAAAACAGAAATGCTAGCTAAGTCCAGAAAACCAGAGAACTTGGCAGCTATCGGATTGCAGACCCCTGAACCTAACAACACAACTAGCAGTAGCCATGGGGGGTTCCTACGATGCCCTAGACCCCTCGATCACAGCCGAAGAATTAAATAGGCCTAAAGAAAGAAAGGGGAAATCTAAACTGCCCCAGAGCAGACCCCAAAGCAAAAGGCAGCCCCCAACATATAATGACGGTGAAGCAAGATGAAAACACTAACACAGACAGAAAGATAGACTGAGCAAAGACGGGGCCCAAGCTAACTACATAGGAAAGGACAGGAAGGCTGCTGTCTGCAATCCGTGAAAAACCCTATGAAAATAAGAGCCAACAGACTGACAGTGAAAAAGGCCCTGAAGACGCTAGGCTTCAAAAAGCTATGTCAGTACTCAGGAATATTCTGAAGACAGAGCAACAGGCAAAAGGAGATTCAGCTCACCCCAGCAGGGAGTGGCAGAATCCAGAAAAGCAAGGAAAACAAAAACAAAACACAAATGCAACAGGCAAAGCAAAAATCTTCGCTTTAGAGGAGCAGGAATCAGACTGGTGTCCTAGAAGTCCACAGAGAAATCACCCGCAGGGCAGAAGGGCGTCGGCAGCCTTATATCCAGTCCGTGACTCCACTCAGCCAGTCATCCTCATTAGACTCAGGTGCCTGATAATCAGGCTCATTACCTTCCTTTACCAGAATAGGGAGTTCACCAGACCTCAGTGACGAAGGGGAAAATGAACTCACAACACACCGGGGTAACTTAGACCAAACGACACCACGTGTAATGACCCTAATGGCCACCGGGGGCAAAAACTCCCTTTGGCACACAGCCAAGGAAAAAAAAGTTCACTATATACATTAACTCTGTCATATCAAACTCAGATCATGACACCATCTTCCTCAAATTATTTGTAATGCCATATGGTAGTAATAAAAGATGAAAACCTTTCCTCTTCCGGTAATCCAGAAGGGTGATTACTATTAAATGAACTAAACTGAGAATGGAACCCATATGCGCCGAAAAATGGGGACTTACTGGTCGATTCCTGACAACTATTATTTATAGCACATTTGGCTAACGGTAAATTGGTAACCCAGTCCTCCTGATTTTCAGACACAAAACACCTGAGATACGTCTCTAGATTCTGGTTATCCCGTTCAGTCTTCCCAATAGAAAAAAGGAAGATGACAAATGAATACAGGTGCAAAATGCCCTCCCAAACTTGGAGACAAACTAACTGCTGATCAGAAACAATATCGGTTGGGATCCCATGCAATCTAATTATTTCCCTGATGAAAACTTGCGCCAAGGATTTACAGTTCAGTAAAGCTGGTAAAGCGATAAAAAGAGACATTTTACTGAATCTATCTACCACCACCAGTATTACAGTATTCCCTTCCGACACAGGAAGATCCATGATAAAATTGACCGACAAGTGAGTCCAAGGATTGTGAGGAATCTCCAATGGTTGGAGAACCCCCAACAGACGAGTATGAGAGGTCTTAGGGAATGTGCACACGTTGCGGATTCTACCGTGGTTCCGCAGCAGATTCTGCTGCGTTGTGCAGTACCATTAAAGTAAATGGAATGTGAAAAACGCTGTGCACATGCTGTGGAAAAATCCGCGCGGATTAGCTGCGGGTTCATTTCAGCACCATGTCACTTCTTTGTGCAGATCTGCAGCGTTTTTGCACCCATTGACTTGCATTGATCCGCAGCAAAAGCGCAGGTCTCAAAAAGATTTGCAGCTTTGCTGTGGATGAAATGCAGATTGGGAGGGGGGAAGAGTGGGGGCGGAGTGTGGGCAGTGACTATGTGCATGTATGTGTGGGCGGTGACTGGGCGTGTATGTGTGTGCGGGCTATGAGTGTGTGCGGGGGTCTGTGGGGAACATCAGGCTGGCGGGGGGTCTGTGTGGGGCCTGTGCGATGGTCATCGGGCTGTCGTAGGTCTGTGCAGGGCTGTCGGAGGTCTATGCGGGGCTCACCGGGCTGGCGGGGCTGGTGGAGGTTTGGCAGAGCTGTCGGGGGTCTGTGCGGGGCTGTCGGGGGTCTGCGGGGCTCATCGGGCTGTCGGGGGGTCTGTGCGGGCTGTCAGGGGTGTGTGCGGGGGTTATCGGGCTGTCGGGGGACTGTGAGGGGCTGTCTGAGGTTTGGCGGAGCTGTCGGGGGGCTGTCGGGAGATCTGTGCGGGGTCTTGCGGGGGGGGCTGTGGAGCTGTACAGTTGTGGCCAAAAGTATTGACACCCCTGCAATTCTGTCAGATAATACTTAGTTTCTTCCTGAAAATGATTGCAAACACAAATTCTTTGGTATTATTATCTTCATTTAATTAAATGAAAAAACACCAAAGAGAATGACGCAAAAAGCAAAACATTGATCATTTCCCACAAAACTCCAAAAATGGGCCAGACAAAAGTATTGCCACCCTCAGTCTAATACTTGGTTGCACAACCTTTAGCCAAAATAACTGCGACCAACCGCTTCCGGTAACCATCAGTGAGTTTCTTACAATGCTCTGCTGGAATTTTAGACCATTCTTCTTTGGCAAACTGCTCCAGGTCCCTGATATTTGAAGGGTGCCTTCTCCAAACTGCCATTTTTAGATCTCTCCACAGGTGTTCTATGGGATCCAGGTCTGGACTCATTGCTGGCCACCTTAGAAGTCTCCAGTGCTTTCTCTCAAACCATTTTCTAGTGCTTTTTGAAGTGTGTTTTGGGTCATTGTCCTGCTGGAAGACCCATGACCTCTGAGGGAGACCCAGCTTTCTCAC
The DNA here is from genome assembly GCF_039654945.1 of Dendrobates tinctorius. Lineage (NCBI taxonomy): Eukaryota > Metazoa > Chordata > Amphibia > Anura > Dendrobatidae > Dendrobates > Dendrobates tinctorius. The sequence continues at coordinate 79,814,063 of NW_027361696.1, forward strand.
ACTGGGCCCTACATTATGCTGGAAAATTTGTTGGCAGTCTTCAGACTTCATAAGCCATGCACACTGTCAAGCAGTCCAGTGCCAGAGGCAGCAAAGCAACCCCAAAACACCAGGGAACCTCCGCCATGTTTGACTGTAGGGACCGTGTTCTTTTCTTTGAATGCCTCTTTTTTTCTCCTGTAAACTCTATGTTGATGCCTTTTCCCAAAAAGCTCTACTTTTGTCTCATCTGGCCAGAGAACATTCTTCCAAAATGTTTTAGGCTTTTTCAGGTAAGTTTTGGCAAACTCCAGCCTGGCATTTTTATGTCTCAGGGTAAGAAGTGGGGTCTTCCTGGGTCTCCTACCATACAGTCCCTTTTCATTCAGATGCCGACGGATAGTACGGGTTGACACTGTTGCACCCTCGGACTGCAGGGCAGCTTGAACTTGTTTGGATGTTAGTCGAGGTTCTTTATCCAACATCCGCACAATCTTACGTTGAATTCTCTTGTCAATTTTTCTTTTCCGTCCACATCTAGGGAGGTTAGCCACAGTGCCATGGGCTTTAAACTTCTTGATGACAGTGCGCACGGTAGACACAAGAACATTCAGGTCTTTGGAGATGGACTTGTAGCCTTGAGATTGCTCATGCTTCCTCACAATTTGGTTTCTCAAGTCCTCAGACAGTTCTTTTGTCTTCTTTTCTCCATGCTCAATGTGGTACACACAAGGACACAGGACAGAGGTTGAGTCAACTTTAATCCATGTCAACTGGCTGTAAGTGTGTTTTAGTTATTGCCAACACCTGTTAGGTGCCACAGGTAAGTTGCAGGTGCTGTTAATTACACAAATTAGAGAAGCATCACATGATTGACAGTGCCAATACTTTTGTCCACCCTCTTTTTTATGTTTGGTGTGGAATTATCATACATTTGGTGTGGAACATACATATAACATACAGAACATACATATAACATACAGAACATACATACAACATATAACATACCTAACATACTTATAACATACAGAACATATAACATACAACACATAACATAGAGTACGTACTCACCGCACACACCTAATTCCCCGAAGCCATCGATCTCCTCTAATGAAGATAAAATAATAAAGCAAACTATACTCAGCTCTCTGCCGTAGTCCAGGGGCTCCAGCACGGAAATGACAGGCGGAGGTAATCCTCCGCTGTGTATCCCTCCACCGGGAAAGAGGTACCGTAACCCTAGCCATAACCCTAGCCCTAACTCTCATGCAGCAGTGCTGTAAAGTGAGACTCTGAACTCAGGTAACCTCAGTGATGGACTGCAGGAGGCATTGTCTCCTGTCATTTCATCACTGGGATGCCCCATAGAGCAGTGACATCACCTGATTCTATAGGGGAGATCGTCATGGGACCCTCGTGATTAATTGGACTGCGTCGGACAGGGAGTATACGGTTGGTTTATTATTTTTCTTTTCTTCTAGGAGATGAGGGCGTCGCTTGGATCTGGGAGTGCAATATAAAGATGAAAACCATTTTATGTTTTGTTTCATTAAAAGACTTTATTCTTATGTGTCTGCGTTTTTTTTAACCCTTTATTAATATAAGATTAATAATGGATCGGTGTCTTATTGACGCCTCTCCATTATTAACCGGGCTTAATGTCACCTTCCAATAGCAAGGTGACATTAACACCTTATATTACCCCATATCCCACCGCTACATGGGTGTGGGAGGAGAGGGGCTAAGTGCCAGAATTGGCGCATCTTATAGATGTGCCATTTCTGGGGTGGCTGCGGCCTGGTATTTGTAGCCGGGGGGGGCCAATATCCATGGCCCCTTCCTAGGCTATGAATATTAGCCCGCAGCTGTCTACCCGGCTCTGCTACTGCCTACGTTCGGCTCTCTGTCTTGAACCCTGGCGTGCTCTCTAGCACGCGCAGGACCATGTCTTGAACCCTGCCCCTCTGCACACGCAGGACTATGTCTTGAACTCTGCCCCTGGCATGCCCCTCTGCACGCTCAGGACCATGTCTTGAACCCTGCCCCTGGCATGTCCCTTTGCATGCGCAGGAGCTTGCCTGGAACCCTGAACCTTGGCGTGTCCCCTAAACACGCACTATGCCTAGTACCTTGAACCTTGGTGTTTTCCCTAAACACGCACCATGCCTAATAACTTGAACCCTGGCATGTCCCCTATACACGCACCATGCCTAATACCTTGAACCCTGGCATATTCCCTAAACACGCACCATGTCTAGTATCCTGAATCTTGGTGTTTCCCCTAAACACATACCATGCCTTGGACCTCGGCGTGCCCATTGGCACGTTATCACCTCTGTGTGTTCGTGATTACGTCTTGCATCTGATGATACCCCGTGACCACGCTTTGCACATCCTAGAACCCTGTCATGTACATGGCATGCCCTCTGCATGCACCCGTCTCAGTCATGTCTTTTGTGAGCCGGCCATCTGGTCTCAGCAGTCGTGGTGGCTCACTCCCTTGGGCTTGCCCCTGACACTCCCTGTATAGGGGGTGGTCCTCACTAGGCCAGCTCACCCTAGGTGAGTGGGTGCCACGACCTAGAGGGTCCACGAAACGTCTCAACCCCTAACACCCTGTTTCCTTTGCTGCCATATGAGTGCAGCAGGTCACAGAAGGGATGCTCTGCAGTGGACGACCCCTAGCACCTCTGTAAGGGGGTGGCATTACTATGGACCGTAGAGAAAAGCTAACACTTTAAGAGACAGCACCCCCTTGGTTAGAGCAGTGGGACATTCTGCGCTTCCCTGCTGTAAAGACTGTTTGGTTTTGTCTGCCAGCACTAGACAGGGGAGGGGCTGCTTTTCTGTGTGTGAGGAGAGATTTCTGCAGGAAGGAGATGTGCCTGCCTGGAACTGTGAGGAAAAGAACGTTTAGTCTGAGACTGTGACTTTGTAAACTATTCTTGGGATAACAAGGTGGCTTTCTTGTGTTGCCATGAGAAGCCACGAAGAAAAGACAAGAAAGGAATCCGGAGGAGGGAGTCCACCATTTCTAGGTGCATCACTGGACCTGCACACAAGGAAAAGACCACGTTGCACAGAGCTTTCAGGAAGAAGTGCGCACCATCTTGCAAAGCTGCATGCTCCCAGGAATGGACTGAGATACCAACGCTACTGTGAGTGTTAACCTCTTCTGTGCACATGCTAGGGTTTAGGATAGGCTGCAATAGATAGAGCACGGCAGCCGTGTGGCCTGGTTAGCAAAGGACCAGATAAGTTATAGTTAGTGTAGCATCATACATTCCTTTACTGTGTTATCTTGCCAGTTGGATAAATTCACTGAGCTGTTATAGTTGGTGCTCCGTGCTGTTTGACGGCCCACCTAAAGAATATTATCCTTGTAAATTGTCTATTTCCATAGCATACCCCTTTTTCTGCATTTTCCTAAACACTGCATTCCTTGCCTGTAAATAAATTAACCCTTTGTTGCTTGCACCTCATCTTGTGTACCGTAGTCTCCCTGCATTGTGGTCATCGCTTCACCTCCAGCACTGGAGACCCTTCACACAGCTCTCCTTGTGAACCTGCTGCCAGCCTCCTCCACAGCTTCTGTGTCTCCTAGAAGGAGCCTGGCCGTGCTGCATATGACTGCTACAAAGCTTGTTTGGATGTTAAGTTTTTCTCCAGCAGCAATTTGTCTGTTCTTTGGTATGGCACGCTCAGTAAAGTGAATGCAGGAGGAGGAGACCCCCTTTTCTCCTTACCTCCCCCCACCACATTCTCCTGCTACAAATGTGACTTTACTGTCCTTTGATTGGCTTCAGCACATACAGATGAGGAGCTTTGTCTGAGTTGAAGTGAAGATTTTAGTCTGGAATCAGCAGTCGTGGGTGTTTCGTGTGCTGCAGAACAGTGCGAGGGGAAGAGGAGCTCACGGGGGGGGGGACAAGACTGCAGAATCAGCAAGCCCTCTGCACTCCGTGGATACAGTGACACACACACCAGCCTCTCCACGATGATCAGCTTCCTCTCGCTGGCACAGTATCAGCGCTGAATGATGATCTCATCCAGCTGCTGCTGTGTGAGAGACAGGAAGCGGGGCAGGGAGCAGGACGGATCGCTGTAGCTCTGCTGCCATTTTCTCTTTCAGGCAGCAGAGCTGCAGGGATCTCTCCATTCCTGCCCGCCGCACATGAGGGCAATCTGGCCAGGGACCTCCCGGAGCCTCGGGCTGGATAAACTGGCCAGATTGCCCTCATTATTAGCTGTCCTGCAGGGGCCCCCCTCCACCTCTGAGCCTCTGTGCAGCTGCACAGGCTGCACATGCGGTATGTCCGCCCATGGTTCCAAAGCTTGAGCTTCATTTTAAATTATATTGCATGTTCTATTCCATATTCCACGTGGAACGTGGTACATATATAAGAGAAAAAGGGCTAATATCTGGAGCAATGATCTAGAGCAGTCTTACCCTAATTAGTAGAGATGTATACAGTGAATGTTATACAATGTAGATGCTACTAAGTACGCATTGGAGATTATTAAGGGAAATTGCTGGTTGTACATTCATATAATATTTATATCTTACTAAATACAAGTGTATGAGTACGGTATCTAGTGCAATGAACATCCACCATGCAGTAGAAGGTTAGGAAAGGTGGACTGCAGAGCGGCTATTATGAAACTCTGGAAAAGTCCTCTTTAATAATAAATAATACCATTTTGCTCAGCTGTTTAGTAACTATCTTAAAGCCTGAAATCAGTGAGAACACAATGTTACTGATGGAAACTGACTTGTAGTATGATTGCAGTAATTTTCCTGTGTGATGTGACCCCTTCCACTGCAAATTACGGTATGTCCTTCTATTGGCAGCTATCAAGCACATGATATCTCTTCCTGGCTCAATGATTTCAGAGTTTAGACTACACAAAAATCTAATCTTCCTGGTCTCAGACAGATACAGGAAAGATGTATATCTTTGTACCGTTTTGGTCTCAGACAATAACTCGAAATGCCCAAGGAGAGAACCTTGCCAGTTCCACCCATGAAGAGTACAGGGTATAAAGGCTCTACCCATGAAGTAGACAGGACATGGAAGCTTATACTTCTTCTTCTTCCTTTCCAATGCTGAGGCAGAAAACCGAAGACATAACAGAAATTTCATTGCATCTAGGACACCTTGAGACCGGTATCATAATCATTTATTGAGGATAGCCTCATATAAGGAGTGATTCCTAAAGAACACTTCAAGACTACAAGTACAAAGCGATACTTTCCTGAACGTACAGTGACAAATTACCTTTCTTGAAGGAAAAGTGCCAATTTGTAACCTCTTGTCCAACATTTCCCTTTTTTGTGACTGGTTTAATAACATTGCTGCAGAAAGTTTCTGTAACTAGTCCCATCTGAAACCCAACTTGTTTGCGGTTTTATAATTTATCCTCTTTGTCCATGACTGATGCTTCCACCATTCTGACAGGTGCTGAAGTCTTGCATGTGCGCTGCCCGTTCCTGGCCCTGCTTAGTATTCTATCAGCTGTAGGAAGCGACCTTACTCACATGTGCTGAATATCAGTGAGGCAGTTGCCCACAGTTGGGAGATACAGTGCCTTGCGAAAGTATTCACCCCCCTGGGACTTTTCAACCTTTTCCCACATATCATGCTTCAAACATAAAGCTACCAAATGTAATTTTTTTGTGAAGAATCAACAAGTGGGACACAATTGTGAAGTTGAACGAAATTTATTTGTTATTTTAAATTTTTGTGTAAATAAAAAAAATGAAAAGTGGGGCGTGCAATATTATTCGGCCCCTTTACTTTCAGTGTAGCAAACTCACTCCAAAAGTTCATTGTGGATCTCTGAATGATCCAATGTTGTCCTAAATGACTAATGATGATAAATATAATTCACCTGTGTGTAATCAAGTCTCAGTATAAATGCACCTGCTCTGTGATAGTCTCAGGGTTCTGTTTAAAGCATGGAGAGCATTATGAAGACCAAGGAACACAACAGGCAGGTCTGTGATACTGTTGTGGAGAAGTTTAAAGCCGGATTGGCAACCCTGTCATGGGCAGCCCATTCTCCAGAGCTGAACCCCATTGAAAACCTCTGGAATGTAATCAAGAGGATGATGGATAGTCACAAGCCATCAAAGAAGAACTGCTTAAATTTTTGTGCTAGGAGCAGTGTGAAAGACTGATGGCAAGCATGCCAAGACATATGTAAGCTGTTTTTAAAAATCATAGTTATTCCACAAAATATTAATTTCTGAACTCTTCCTGAGTTAAAACATTAGTATTGTTGTGTCTAAATGATTACGACCTTGTTTTCTTTGCATTATTTGAGGTCTGAAAGCACTGGGCTTTTTTTTACATTTTTTCCCATTTCTACTTTTCAGAAAGAAAATCAAATTTTATTTCTTGGAAACTTGTGAATGATAAGTTTTCTTGTTTGTCACCTATTATCTGGAGCCGGTGAGCTCTATTCATCATGAGATGGGTGGGAACGCAATAAATCAGGTAATTTAATGCTTTATTCAGCTCAGAAGTTAAATTTTATTATATCTTTGAATTATTGTTATGGCTCACAATCTAATTATTGATATTGTTGTGGCTGAAAATCTAAACTCAATATCCATATGTTTTTATAGTGTGGGAGGAAACCGGAGAACCCGGAGGAAACCCACGCAAACACGGGGAGAACATACAAACTCCTTACAGATGTTGTCCTTGGGACAGGAGCCCAGGACCCCAGTGCTGCAAGGCTGCAGTGCTAACCACTGAGCCGCCGTGCTGCCCCAAACTAAAATCAGACAAGTTGTTTCTATTACAGCAGATTCATCCATCGCTTCTTCAGCCTTGTACTGTGTGTAGCGTGGAGAGCTGTCCGCCTTGGCTCTTCACCCTGCGTTGCTCTTGATGGTGTAACATCCTTTCGTGGTGCCAGTTGATGTCATCGGCCTCCACACCAGGGGCAATACCATTTATTCTTGGCTACTTTTCTAAAAGGCCCGAATCTACAAAGATAGAAGGAATATTGGTTAACAGACTGGCATGATTGTTGGTTAGTACCATGGATTGTATGAAAAAGAACAAAGTGTAACCAATATATGAAGAACTGTCTGTAGAGGACAAAATATAATATGTAACATCCTTAACCCTACAGCTTCCAGACGTCAGTCTACTCTGATAGCACTAAAATATAAAAGCATAATAGCAACAGAACCGCACTGGTGTCATTCCCCACTGATTGTGCTTCATGAGGCATTGAGTCATGAGATTTACTTACTTGTTATCCATAAAGTACATCGATAGTAGAAGTTATTTCATGATCTATAATAGTTATTTTTCTTCACCTCTGGCAGCTCAGCATGGATAGAAGTGACGTCTTTTGCATAAGCCTGCCATAACGGTCCATGATTGACTCTCTCTGCATCGATTAACCAGCAGGCAGCATGGCACATCTCGTGTGCAAGTGTGGATCGTAATCGCTCTGAAAATAAAATAATTTATGCAGGCATGAGATGACCTAAGTATAACCTGTTTGGATATTTTTGCTTTACATGTCAGGACATAATTTTTATTATGTGGTCATTAGAAGGTCTTAAAGTAAGGGAAATACAGGCGTGATGGGAGCAATTACAGTCACTATTTAGCACACTGAAAGCGGTGGCTGTAAAAATGCCCTGAAACTGACTGAGAGCCACACTGAACTGTCGAGCTGGCTGTCAGTCAGTGCCGGGGAATGCTTACAGTCACCACTCTCAGTGACCGGTGACTCTAATTGCCTGGGCCACAACTGCATCACTGAAAGTCGACAGCTCCTGGATAAAGTTTATTTTCTCTCGGGTGCTGCGCTTTTTGTACTACGGCTGGTCACCTTCATAACGCTAGTAACCTGCACATTAACCCTATATCTGCAGGTTAAGGGCATTATTGACCAGACAGGCTCCCTTTAGGTCCATATTATTAACAGCACATGGCTGCTACTGCCCTGTTAATTCCTATGAAAGCAGCAAAGGTGTACTTAATTTTTCACACATTGCTTTTCCAAGTTGGCCTAGTTTTTGTGAAATAGGTAATGACACAGTGATATTTATCATGAATTGTTGTTTCCCGAGGTTGTATTTAGCTAATTTTAAGACATTCTAAGGACCAAATGCTTTTTTTAAATTTTGTCCTGATATGTAAATCCCTAGAATTCAAAGAGGGTGTACTTAGTCCTTCTCATGATTAAATATACGAGTATATAAGATGTATTACAACCCAGGGAGCAGCTTGTTCCCATGAATACATGTTATCGTATAAAGCTGCTGGAAGTGATGAAAAACTTACCGACAGAAGTTACGACATTATCTGAAAGTTCAATCCTGCAGCAACGTTGTCTTCTCCTTCTCAAGGTATAGGTGATACCGGCTACTGGGGGAGGCATCTCTACCCACACAATTTCCATTTCCTCAGGAAGCTAAAAAGAGGAAACAAATTAATCTGTAAACTCTTCGATCCCAATCTAACAAAGTACCCAACGCTGATCTGTACTGTACATTACTGGTCTCCGTCTATGGGGCAAGTTGTGAGAGCAACAACAGAAATAACAGGATTATAAAATGTCCAAATGTCAACTAGATGGTTTCATTAATAAATGTAGAAATCTGAATGTCAAGCAAAAGTTTGAGAATCTCTGTGTCTATGGCGCTCGTGTAAGGTTTCCACTCATTCAATAGATAAGATGACGACTTTCCTGGGATTTTCAATAGCCAAATTACCAAACAGTGACAAACGTGTTCGGGTGCTCTCCAGAAAGCTAAAGCTGCTTTTCTTCAAAATTATAGAGGGAGGAGGGAGAGGATGGATCTGTCATGTATAACCCAGATACTGATGATAGGATACCTGATTCCTGAAGATGGTTTCATTATACAGCCGGTACAGACGATTCGCTAGCTCTTCTTTATTCTCCTGGAACTTTGTCACGTAGATGGAACTGGGTGATACAATTTCTTCCAGGAAACAACCAGGGATTTTGCACATTGGCATACTGGGAAAAAATAGGAATCATCTATAAATTCACTGGGAACTTTTCTTACGTAGTTCATGGTTTTATATAGAGATATTTATGCACAAAGCAACTCACCTCTCCTGTTTGTCTGGGCTCTCCTCAGTATTAGATGGTTCATTATCCGTATTATCACTAATAATAGTGATGCCGTGATCTGATCTGTGAAATAAATGTAACAAAATATGAGCCCACCGCTAATCACTAATCCCCATAAAGTATCTAGTAATGGAGAAAATGTATGTCTTACCTGGTAGTATTGTCAGAATCCTTATCTGAAGTTTGTACTTTCTGATCTGCGGGAGCAAAAAAATATAAATCTCTTTTTAGAACAGTGTGTGAATGGGCAGCTCTGGCCGGCTGTAAAAAGTTACCGCCGGTCACAGACGTCAGCTGATGAGAGTACTACTCTTATCACCATATGACTGGTCTCGCTAATAGCAGCGAAAGCAGGCAAGGCTGATGAAAGGATTCACCATCCGGTGCCTGTGCAATAAATAAATGATATTTTTTTAAAATGTCATGGGTTCCCCTGTTTTTTTGGTAACCAGTGAAGGTAAAGCTGACAGCTGCGTGGTGAGTGAGTGGACAGATAAGGGCTTATTCCAGAGCTCAGCAAGGTACATGGCCCCAGGATCTTCTCCTATAGAAGTAATCCGGGGATCAGGGATAGCTAGGTCGCCCCAAGCTTTAGAGACAGGGAAGGAGCCCCGAGCCGCGGCATATCAAACTACAGTCATGTGACAGTCAGTGTGAGTGTGAATTGATTTATCTGTGATGTACTATGGTAACAGCAGCATCATTGCAGCATTTTTTTTGTTCGTCACACACTGAAACAAGGAGGCCAGGTGAATACCCCTGTTCTAATTTTCCTACTAAACAAAAATCCTTAAACTCATGTCACACAGTGTTTCTCTTGGATTGTAAGATGGTCGCCACCTATTTTTTCGTAGCCAGATAGATTGAGGTCACTTGGACATTAATAAGGTTGTGATATCATTGACAATCGCTGGGCTGTATTTTCTAGGCAATAAGAGGCTTTGTAGAATTGCGAATCACAGCTAATTAAATTGCAGTCAATACAATTTTGGGGATTAATTCGGGGAAGCTGGAGAATTCTAATTTCAAGTGATTCAGTCATCTCTACAAAGCAGTAGACAGCAGATTCCACAAAACCTTTTCCTATAAAACTACTGGGTAATGCAATGTGGCCCCAATATAGCACTGCAGCCCATAGCAGACATAAGCTGGTTTCTAGAGTAGTGGACAGACCACCCATGGTGACACCACCAGTAATGATGGATGACATATTTTCTAGTAATAGTTACCTGGCTTCAAGACGACAACTTCAGTCAGGTCTGCCTCCTTCTGCTTGCCTCGACATCTCCGGATCCCATACAAGAAACTGTGACACAGAGAAACATCTTCATGTAAACTGGTACAGAAGATAATATTCAGATTCCCACCAGAATATGCCCCTGCCCCACCACAGAGTCCTAATATATCACCCCATAATACAGCCCCAGGACAGGCAGCTACAGATTATATCACAGCCCTGTAGTATTGCCCATCTGCTGTAGTTACTGCATCCCCTGTAGGTCAAACACTCACTTATATAGTTCTAGTAATTTCACATGACTTTATAGACATCATCATCACTGACCCCATTGGGGCTCACAATCTAAATTCCCTATCCTTATGTATTTGGAGGAAACTCATACAAACTCCGGCAGATGTTGTCTTTGGTGAGATTTGAACCCAGAACCCCAGTGGTACAAGGCTGCAGTGCTAACCACTGAGCCACCGTGCTGATGCACAGAATAGTAACTGTCCGTATATATTGCTATCGTGCATTTTGAATACTTAATTTAAAATGTAATTAAAATACTATTTTAATACAATAGGTGATGATCTATTACCATCAGAATACTTTCATCCCTGTGTCAGATACAATTGTGTCTACTTGTAATAGTCATTAATAGCTTAAAGCGTCTGAGCCGACGTCCACAAATGTTGGCAGACTTCATTGTATTGTCTTTACCCTGAGAGGTGGCACCGTGCTGCCATTGTGACTTATATGCCATAGTTCCAGAGACATACTGATAGGGAATTTAGATTGTGAGCCCCATCGGGGACAGTGGTGAGAATGTGTGCAAACTGTAAAGCGCTGTGGAATATGTTAGCACTATATAAAAATAAAGATTACTATTATTATTATTATATGACCTGAACTGTTAATGGAGACTGCAGAGCTCCATCATCCTATTTAGGCTAAGTGCACACGCTGTGGATTGGTCTGCGGATTTGTATCTGCGGAACCACAAGTAAAACCGCAGGTAAGATGACCTGCAGTTTTACCTGCAGATTGGCCTGCAGTTTTCCCCTGCGGTTTATCATCTCTACAATGGAGGAGATGGTAAACCGCAGCAGAATCCGCAGAAAAGAAGTGACATGTCATTTCTTTCTGCGGATTCAAAACCGCAGCTTTTCTGCAGTTAAAAAACCGCAGCATGTGCACAACAGAATGAAAATCACATAGATTTACATGCTACTGTACACTGTCTGCAGAACTGCTGCAGATGTGCAGAGGCCAAAACCACAGCGGAACCGCAGCAAAAACCGCAGCGTGTGCACATAGCCTAACTCATCAGCCGGCATGTGATGAAGCCATGTCCCATTATATGAAAGTGGATATCTGGGACTTAAAAAAGAGGCAAGTAGTTGCTAACCAGTAGTCTCGCCCTGTCAACAAGGCATCACGTGACATCAGCAGAGTCCTGTGACCGCTATGTTCCGGTGGAGAATGGTGCTGGGCACAGCAGGCAGGTGGGCAGCAACGGGTTAGATCTTAGGAACATTTTTAAATAAAACATGGATGTCTCCTTTTTATTCCACAGGGGAAACATACAACTCTTTGCAGATGTTGTCCTTGGTGGGATATGAACCCAGGACCCCAATGCTGCAAGGACACAATGCTAACCACTGAGCCACCATGCTGCCTGTTTATTTGCAAAGAGAATAATGTGATATGTGATAAGCAGAGGAGATGGAAACTCACCAGAAGATCAAGGTTCCGACAAAGGAGGCAACCGTTATCATCAGCCCTATGGGCAGGACATAGCGACGCATGACTAGAGATAAAGAAACAAGATGGCGGTTATTAATTCCTATCAGAGACAGAATATTCTAGAAGACATTGTCAGGATAAGGGGCGCCACATTATATATAGCTGCAGGCAGGACTTGGTATAGGGTGATGGGAGTTGAGCTAGGAGATGAAGGAAATGACTACTCACTGTTATTATCGTCGCTGATTTCCAAGTTCAGTCTGGGAATCGTCCCAGTCCATGGTCTCTGGGAAACCGCTGTCCAGAAGAGAAAGAAGGAAAAGGAAGACATGAAACCCATGATAGCAGCAAGTGACCCCAATACTGTAACCTGAGGGGGATAGAAGACTCCTTATAACTGAACCCTAGAAGCTTACACCGTCCCCGGTGATAACGTCCATTACCTGCTGATATCATTGGAACGTTCTCACCTGAACATGAGCAAATCGCCAAAAAATAGAGAACAATTCTCTACATTTCTATATTGTCCAAAATTACCCCTCTAAAGATTCCGTGCCATAACACATAGAACACTGGTCCCAGGGTTGTGATGTCACACAGCATCAGAATTCTGTAGTCTGGGGGCTGCTGATGTCATCAGAGATGACCTGACTGATGGCGGTGTATGGGAATATAATATGTACAGGGGGATTCTACCTTCATTTACCTTTCTGAAAAGCCATAGAGATATTAACTACATTTTATCATCAGCTGAGAGTAAATGTTCACCCATGGATAACATTCAGGAGCTAAATATGTTCAAGGGGCCTCACTGATTAATATCCTCATATTCCTTTATAACAGCCAGAGCTGAGTTTTCTGATACGGAGCTAACAATCTCCTGCATAGCCATAGAGGTAAATACACAATTCTGTCTGCCACCACTAGAGAATATTGGAACTGCTACAAACATGGATACACTCAACTCAATAGTAGTCAGTATTCAGTGAGCTCCCCCTAGTGGTGGCTTCAGACAGACACATTTTTTCTAAAAGGGAATGATTAAATTATAGAATAATGGCTAATTTCTTTGTACTACAGCACCACTTCTGCCAATGGGCCGTGTCCGGTATTGCACTTCAATGACTTTCAAGTGAATGGTGATAAAATACAATATCATAAATAACTGTTCTATAACCAAAACCCATTAACATATAAAGAAAAATTACAATATTTAATACTCATTTATCAATGTCTCTTACCTTCTGGCGGTTCAGTAGGTCTCGCTTCTGCACAATAGAAAAAAATTGTGAACAGCACTACAACAACTCTTCGCACATCCATCCTCTCCAACATCAAACCCTCAAAAGACTCCAGTGCCCTCCAACGCATACAACACTGAACGCAGCATTGTGATGTCACAGAGTGTCAGAACTGCCAGCTGTGATGATGTCAGCAGCATTGTGATGTCACTGTGATGTCACAGAGCGTCAGAACTGCCATCTGTGATGATGTCATCAGTGATGTACAGTGAAATAGAAAACTTGCCACTCAACTTAGTATGTCATTTCAAAGGATTTTTATTGTTGCAGTCTATATACGTTTCGGTCTAATCTAGACCTTCATCAGTCTGCAGTAGAGTATAAACAAAGAATCAACATACAAGTCCTCATGTAAGACAAAAATCAACATGCAGTTCCTCATACAGACAGAGGAAAATATATAGCATAGCTTAATATACAATATCAATAACCCGTGACATAATTATATATACAACATTAGTGGTAGAATATCAGGGAGTGAGGAAGAGGAACGGGAGGAGGAATTAGGAGACCCACTCGACTGCTAGTCACAGAAGGAAGAGATTATATATGAGTTTTGGAATAACAGGCTCCTAAATAAAAGATTTGTACATATTGAGTGATTGTAATACACCCGATGGGTATATATAAGAGAAAGGGTAGTTACCTCAAGAAGCAGTATAACCAGGTTATACAGGGCTGCTATCAAACTCTCATGTAGTAGATGCAGCTATAATGAAATTAAACTATATAAACAAGCCCGTACATAATGGAGAGCCAATACAAAAAGACAAGTTGTAATATAAAATAATAAGGTGGCTACCTTGATAATATACAATAAACCTTGTAATGGATTACAGTATGAGTGCAAAGAAGGCTGTGTAGAAAAACAAAATAATAATCAGAGCCAAAATGAGATAAATGAAACAAAAAGCAGAACTATATATATAGAAGATAAATGTAAATGTTGCTACCTTGGTATATAAAGTATATAAGGTCCCTGCTGTGAGATTAGGCACCGGAGGTATAATGAAATGCACCTTTCCTCCAGAGGCTGCTCTTGATAAGGAGGAGAGGGCAATTGAGTGGTAATGAATGATTGTAAGAGGCGCTGAATCAAGAAAACTTACCAATGGTGGTCAGGGGTTAAGGTGAATCATAAAGACACGGTGTCCACTACTCGTCTTGTCCACAATAGCTTGAGGAATGTGAAGTTTATATGCCCTGGGGCGGGGACAGTGTAGCGCATCCCAGAAGTCAGGGGGAGCGCTGTCCTGCGCTCCACAGGCAGGAAGGAGCGATGCTGTGCGTTCCATTGACAGGAAGCAGAGTCTGCGTTCCAACAGCAGGAAGAAGTCTTGTTTAGCATTCCACAAGGCAGGAACAGCATTGTGGAACAAATTAAAGAAGAGTGTGATGAAGTGCCATTTTAAACAATATATGTATATAGAATAATGTTGAAGTTTGTAATATATATATATATATATATATTAGGGTGCCAAGGAAATGCAAGGTAAAAGTAGCAAGTTATTTAAGGTCTTACCTCCTAATTTTGTTCCTTTTTGGTCATAGATATTTTATAATTTTCTTTTTTCAAGATTAGTTATTAGAGTTGAGCGAAACGGGTCGAAAAAATTCAAAAGTCGCCGACTTTTGGCAAAGTCGGGTTTCATGAAACGAAACCCGACCCTAGGATGAGGTCGGCCACGAGGTCGGCGACTTACGCGCCAAAGTCGCGTTTCAAAAGTTTGTTTTGCGCTCTTTTTCAGCCAATCAGGATCCACGGACACTGTGGGCAACGTGATGACATAGGCACGGGTCACCACCATCTTTCAGAAGGGCATGCAAGTGATTGGCTTGCTTTGGTGGGCGTCACAGGGGGTATAAAAGGGCGTGCACGCCGACCGCCATCTTACTTCTGCCGATCTTAGTATAGGGAGAGGTTGCTGCTGATTCTGTAGGGAGAGCGTTAGGCAGGGAAGAAGACAAAAAAACTGCTTCTGCTGCTAGCGATTTGGCCTGCACAACACACAAGTCACTGTGTGTGCAGTGCAAGGGGAGGCTATATTGTGGTGTATCAGTGGTGTTGGTTGTTGGGCTGCCTTTTAAGGCTTCCTGACACGCTGGCATTGCTGTTTACCCACTGCTCCGCAAACTGCTTTTTTAAAAGCAATCCAATCTCCCTTATCCTCTCGTCACTTTGGTCACAGGCAGCTGTGCCATCGAGCGTGTCACATAGCGCTCAGATATCAGTGGGCCGCACACAATCCACAAGTGTCCAGTGTCCAAAAGTGTATGCAGAGATTCAAAATCTCCATTATCCTCTCGTCACTTTGGTCACAGGCAGCTGTGCCATCGAGCGTGTCACATAGCGCTCAGATATCAGTGGGCCGCACACAATCCACAAGTGTCCAGTGTCCAAAAGTGTACGCAGAGATTCAAAATCTCCATTATCCTCTCGTCACTTTGGTCACAGGCAGCTGTGCCATCGAGCGTGTCACATAGCGCTCAGATATCAGTGGGCCGCACACAATCCACAAGTGTCCAGTGTCCAAAAGTGTACGCAGAGATTCAAAATCTCCATTATCCTCTCGTCACTTTGGTCACAGGCAGCTGTGCCATCGAGCGTGTCACATAGCGCTCAGATATCAGTGGGCCGCACACAATCCACAAGTGTCCAGTGTCCACAAGTGTACGCAGAGATTCAAAATCTCCATTATCCTCTCGTCACTTTGGTCACAGGCAGCTGTGCCATCGAGCGTGTCACATAGCGCTCAGATATCAGTGGGCCGCACACAATCCACAAGTGTCCAGTGTCCAAAAGTGTACGCAGAGATTCAAAATCTCCATTATCCTCTCGTCACTTTGGTCACAGGCAGCTGTGCCATCGAGCGTGTCACATAGCGCTCAGATATCAGTGGGCCACACACAATCCACAAGTGTCCACTGTCCACAAGTGTACGCAGAGATTCAAAATCTCCATTATCCTCTCGTCACTTTGGTCACAGGCAGCTGTGCCATCGAGCGTGTCACATAGCGCTCAGATATCAGTGGGCCGCACACAATCCACAAGTGTCCAGTGTCCAAAAGTGTACGCAGAGATTCAAAATCTCCATTATCCTCTCGTCACTTTGGTCACAGGCAGCTTTGCCATCGAGCGTGTCACATGGCGCTCAGATATCAGTGGGCCGCACACAATCCACAAGTGTCTACTGTCCACAAGTGTACGCAGAGATTCAAAATCTCCATTATCCTCTCGTCACTTTGGTCACAGGCAGCTGTGCCATCGAGCGTGTCACATAGCGCTCAGATATCAGTGGGCCGCACACAATCCACAAGTGTCCAGTGTCCAAAAGTGTACGCAGAGATTCAAAATCTCCATTATCCTCTCGTCACTTTGGTCACAGGCAGCTGTGCCATCGAGCGTGTCACATAGCGCTCAGATATCAGTGGGCCGCACACAATCCACAAGTGTCCAGTGTCCAAAAGTGTACGCAGAGATTCAAAATCTCCATTATCCTCTCGTCACTTTGGTCACAGGCAGCTGTGCCATCGAGCGTGTCACATAGCGCTCAGATATCAGTGGGCCGCACACAATCCACAAGTGTCCAGTGTCCAAAAGTGTACGCAGAGATTCAAAATCTCCATTATCCTCTCGTCACTTTGGTCACAGGCAGCTGTGCCATCGAGCGTGTCACATAGCGCTCAGATATCAGTGGGCCGCACACAATCCACAAGTGTCCACTGTCCACAAGTGTGTGCAGAAATTCTAAAACTCCCCTGTCCTATAGACACCTTGTACCTTGTTTTACATTACTATATAGTTTGTTGGATTTTGTCTACATTTCTACCAAAAATGAGGAAGGCTGGTGGAAGAGGCCGTGGAATTGAGCGGGGGTTGGCAGCTGGTAATGATGGTGTTGGTGGTGGATCTGATGGTAGTGGCAAGAGCAAAATAGGACCGAATGCAGGAGCTGCTGACCCTGCGTCATCGTCTGGCTACATAAGGACTCAAACGCTTAGTTTTCTAGGAGTTGGCAAACCGCTTTTAAAGGCAGAGCATCAGGAAAAAGTTTTGTCTTACATTGCTGACTCAGCCTCCAGCTCTATCGCCTCCTCTTCTTCAGTTGTAAAAAGTAAAAGCACTGAGTCGTCATTGGAGGCTCATGTTCATGAACCACACCTTTCCTTGTGTCCTTCACCCCAACCAAGATTGAAGGATGACGCAGGCCATACTACTGATTACTCCATGGAGCTGTTTTCACATACCATGCCTGGATTATCAAGTCAAATGGTGAATTACCCAGGCCAAGATGAATCTGACATGGAGTGCACTGATGCACAGCCGCTGATGGATGATTCTGCTGGTACATTCACTCAGAGCACTACATTGTCCTCGCAGTGTACAGAGCCAGATTTTGACCCTGATGAGACTCAGGTGCCCCTTCCCGCACACTATACCACCATACACGGTGACACAGAGAAAGGTGCACATGACATAGAAGAGGAGGTGATGGATGACCCAGTTGTTGACCCAGATTGGCATCCATTGGGGGAAGAGGGTGCTGCTTCCAATAGCTCAGATGAGGAGCATCCACAGCAGACATCGACATCGCAACAGCTGTTATCTGGCAGGCCCGGAGCACTCCAAAGACAGGTTCCAAACATCAAAAGAGTTGCTGGACAGCTTGTCCAGAGGGTCAAAAGATCACAGCGTGCTAGGCCGCAAAATGTCTGCCAAAGTAGGAAGAGTGCAGTGTGGCACTTTTTGAACAAAATCCTCATGATCAGGCCAAGGTTATCTGTAAGAAGTGCGCAAAGACCTTTAGCCGAGGGAAAAATCTGAAAAATTTGAATACCAGTTGCATGCTTAGACATTTAACCAGCATGCACTTGCAAGCGTGGACACAACACCAAACCTCAAGTGCCACATGTGCAACTGATCACAACGAAGGTAGTCAGCAACGCTACATTGTTTCCCCCACTGTAAGGCTAGTTTCACACTTGCTTTTTTTTGCAGCGCGTTTTTCCCGCAAAAAAACGCATTGAAAAAACGCATACATAAGCATACAACTGCTGCGTTTTTTTCAAGCATTTTTATGAGCATGCATGAAAAAAACGCAGCGTTTTTATGCGTTTGTATGCGTTTTTAGTGCGTTTTTACCGCGTTTGCGTTTTTTTCCAACATTTTTAGGTGGCCCCTCACACTACCCAAACCATGACTTTACTAACCCTAACCCTGACCCTAACCCTAACCCTAACCCTGACCCTAACCCTAACCCTAACCCTGACCCTAACCCTTAACCAAATCATACTTAACCCTAACCCAAACCCTAAACCCTAACTAACCCTAACCCTAACCCTAACCCTGACCCTAACCCTAACCCTAACCCTGACCCTAACCCTAACCCTAACCCTAACCCTGACCCTAACCCTAACCCTAACCCTGACCCTAACCCTTAACAAAACCATACTTAACCCTAACCCTGACCCTAACCCTAACCCTAACCCTGACCCTAACCCTTAACAAAACCATACTTAACCCTAATCCTGACCCTAACCCTGACCCTAACCCTAACCCTAACCCTAACCCTGACCCTAACCCTTAACAAAACCATACTTAACCCTAATCCTGACCCTAACCCTGACCCTAATCCTTAACAAAACCATACTTAACCCTAACCCTGACCCTAACCCTAACCCTGACCCTGACCCTAACCCTTAACAAAACCATACTTAACCCTAATCCTGACCCTAACCCTTAACAAAACCATACTTAACCCTAACCCTGACCCTAACCCTAACCCTGACCCCAACCCTAACCCTAACCCTGACCCTAACCCTAACCCTAACCCTGACCCTAACCCTTAACAAAACCATACTTAACCCTAATCCTGACCCTAACCCTGACCCTAACCCTTAACCAAACCATACTTAACCCTAACCCTGAACCAAACCCCAACCCTAACCCTGACCCTGACCATAACCCTAACCCTAAACCCCCTTAACTAACCCCAGCTCTAACCCAAACCCCTAAATTCCATGGTTAAAAAAAAAAAACGCATATGCAAAAAAACGCATACATGAGCATGCCAGTGCGCACATATGCGCATCCATAGGCTATAATGGCCATTTTTAGCGCAAAACGTGCGCATATGTGCACATGCGCTTTTTTGCAGGGCCAAAAAATGCAACATGCTGCGTCTGGAAAATACCAACGCACACCCCAAAAAAACGCAGCGCATGAAAATCGCATACATGCGCTTACCAGCGCGCAGGTATGCGCACCCATGTTAAATATAGGGGAAAAAACGCATGCGCAGGTATGCGTTTTTTTCCAGCGCTAAAAAACGCAAATGTGAAACCAGCCTAAGCCCACCGGTTAGCACAGCAGCAAATGTTGAGGTGTCGTTGCAAGGCCACAGCAGTCAGGGAATCCCACTGTTATATCAACGAAAGACTGATTCTAGGCCATCAGAAAGAACACCAACTCCATCACCATCATCAACCCTCTCTCAGTCCGCCCTGTCCACCGCTACTTCCACCATATGCAGCTCTCAAGTCCAGCTCACCCTCCCAGACACTATGAGTAGGTCAAGAAAGTACTCAGTCTCTCATCCGCGTACACTGGGTTTGAACGCCCACATTGCCAAACTAATCTCGTTTGAGATGATGCCCTTTCGGTTGGTGGAAAGCACAGCTTTCCGCAAACTCATGGCCTATGCAGTACCACGCTATGACCTACCCAGTCGCCACTTCTTCTCTCGCAAAGCCATCCCAGCCCTCCACCATCATGTGAAAGACCGCATTGTCCATGCACTCAAGCAGTCAGTGAGCGGAAAGGTGCACCTCACAACTGATGCATGGTCCAGTCGGCATGGCCAGGGCCGTTACGTGTCCATCACTGCGCACTGGGTTAATGTGGTGGATGCAGGGTCCACAGGGGACAGCGGTGGTGGGACAGTGCTGCCTAGCCCACGGTATAGGAAACAGTTGGCTGTAGGCGTTCGACCCTCCTCCTCCTCCAGAAGCGAAAGCTCGTCCACAGAGCGCAGTCGTACGAGCACTCCATCTGCAGCTGCCACTGTTGCACACGATGTGTCCCCCTATCGAGCAACTAGTGGAAAGCGTCAGCAGGCTGTGTTGCAGATGATGTGTTTGGGCGACAGACACACCGCCGAGGTGCTGGCCGAGTACTTGAAGCGACAAACTGAGTCATGGCTGGGCAGTGTACATCTTGAGGCAGGCAAGGTAGTTAGTGATAACGGCCGTAATTTTGTGGCAGCCATAGCCCTTTCAAAACTCAGCCACATACCTTGCTTGGCTCACACCTTGAACCTGGTGGTGCAGTGCTTCCTTAAAAATTATCCGGAGTTAACAGCCCTGCTCCAGAAGGTGCGAAGACTGTGCGCGCACATCCGCCGGTCGCCTGTACACTCCGTTCGTATGCAGAAGCTGCAGCGATTGCTCCACCTTCCCAACCACCGCCTCATTATCGACATTGCAACAAGGTGGAACTCCACCCTGCACATGGTGGAGCGGCTGTGCGAGCAGAGGCAGGCCATAATGCATTTGTGGGAGGATACACGGCCAGGCACTTTGAGAGCAGACATGGAGTTGACAGGCGTGCAGTGGTCGAAGCTGAAAGACCTTTGTAAAGTCCTTCAGTGTTTTGAGGAATGCACACGGCTGGTAAGCGCAGACGACGCCATCCTAAGCATGAGCATCCCACTTATGCGTCTGCTCATGCAAACTTTGACGCACCTTAAGGAGCAGGCGTCTGCAGCCAATGTTGATGAGGAGGAAGAGGAGGAGGGAATCCTTGATGACATTCAGCCATTGTCTGCTCAGGGACCTCTCCTGGACGAGGTGGAGGAAGAAGAGGAGGAGGAGGAGGAGGAGGATGATGGGGATGATTACTTAGGGGAGGAGGATGCATCTCGTGGGGCAAGTGAAAATGTTGGCGTGGCAAGGTCTGGTACAGGGTTTGTGCGTGACTGGAGGAATGTGGATTTGCCAGAAAGTGCTCCTCCACCCAGCACTCGCAGTGCATCATTGACACCGGGAACATTGGCCCACATGTCAGATTATGCCTTGCGGATCCTAAAAAGGGACCCCCGCATTGCCAAAATGATGAACGATGACGACTACTGGTTGGCCAGCATCCTGGATCCACGCTATAAAGGCAAATTACAAAACATCATGCCACAGGAGAACCTTGACCTAATATTGGCTAATAAACAAGCAACTCTGGTAAATCGGTTGCTTGAGGCATTCCCAGCACACAGCAGCGGTGATGGTTCTTACACGAGCCGTACGGGCCGGGGGCAGCTTGGCAGAGGTGTTCGTGGTGCACACAGCAGAAGTGGCGTTGGAGACAGGGGTTTCATGACAATGTTGTGGACTGATTTTTCAAATACCGCTCACACAACTGGTAATACTGCATCGATGGAAAGTGACAGGAGACAGCAGTTGTCAACTATGGTTACAAACTACTTTTCCTCCCATATCGATGTTCTCCCACACAGGTCATTCCCCTTTGACTATTGGGCCGCTAAACTGGACACCTGGCCTGAATTGGCCCAATATGCCTTACAGGAGCTCGCTTGCCCAGCTGCAAGTGTGCTATCGGAAAGAGTCTTCAGTGCAGCTGGATCAATCCTGACAGAAAAAAGGACCCGTCTGTCAGCCCAAAATGTGGATGATCTAACCTTCATTAAAATGAACCACGCATGGGTTTCCAAGGATTTTGTCCCACCTTCCCCTGATGACACATAGGGTGACAGAAAAATGGCTTGCTTTGGTCCACCTCTTCCTGGTACTTCACCTATTTCGCCTTTTGCATCAGTTGAATGTCCAACATCAACATATGCCACTTTCTAAAACTCCCTAACTGTGCTGCCTCCCCCCCCATGGCCGGGGTCACCACCTAGCGCACGACACCGTGCGAGTGCCGTTGCCCTGGACAGGTGGGTAGGCTGACTTTTGGGCGCGGGCACTGGCACAGGGTCCCTCATAGTGCAATCAAGTGTCTCTGACGGTGGTGGTGCACACCCGCCGTCAGACACACCGCTGTACTATGAGGGGCCCAGTGCCAGTACCGACGCCCACGAGTGGGCCCCCCTTGCTTGGCCAGGGCCCCAGCATTTGCAATCTTTACCTCTCCCTGCTCCTCCGCTGTGTAATCTGGGCCGTCAAATCCATACTGTGCCTGACACCATCTGAGCCTGCCTCCTGAGACATATATTTTGAATGTGTACGCTATCCATACATGTTATCCGTGGATACGGTACCCTTTCTAACCTTTGTGCAATGGCGTGCAATCCATACTGGGCCTAACACCGTCTGAGCCTGCCTCATGCTGTATAGACATATATTTTGAATGTGTACGCTATCCATACATGTTATCCGGGGATACGGTACCCCTTCTAACCTTTGTGCAATGACGTGCAATCCATACTGGGCCTAACATCGTCTGAGCCTGCCTCATGCTGTATAGACATATATTTTGAATGTGTACGCTATCCATACATGTTATCCGGGGATACGGTACCCCTTCTAACCTTTGTGCAATGACGTGCAATCCATACTGGGCCTAACACCGTCTGAGCCTGCCTCATGCTGTATAGACATATATTTTGAATGTGTACGCTATCCATACATGTTATCCGGGGATACGGTACCCCTTCTAACCTTTGTGCAATGACGTGCAATCCATACTGGGCCTAACACCGTCTGAGCCTGCCTCATGCTGTATAGACATATATTTTGAATGTGTACGCTATCCATACATGATATCCGGGGATACGGTACCCCTTCTAACCTTTGTGCAATGACGTGCAATCCATACTGGGCCTAACACCGTCTGAGCCTGCCTCATGCTGTATAGACATATATTTTGAATGTGTACGCTATCCATACATGTTATCCGGGGATACGGTACCCCTTCTAACCTTTGTGCAATGACGTGCAATCCATACTGGGCCTAACACCGTCTGAGCCTGCCTCATGCTGTATAGACATATATTTTGAATGTGTACGCTATCCATACATGTTATCCGGGGATACGGTACCCCTTCTAACCTTTGTGCAATGACGTGCAATCCATACTGGGCCTAACACCGTCTGAGCCTGCCTCATGCTGTATAGACATATATTTTGAATGTGTACGCTATCCATACATGTTATCCGGTGATACGGTACCCCTTCTAACCTTTGTGCAATGACGTGCAATCCATACTGGGCCTAACACCGTCTGAGCCTGCCTCATGCTGTATAGACATATATTTTGAATGTGTACGCTATCCATACATGTTATCCGGGGATACGGTACCCCTTCTAACCTTTGTGCAATGACGTGCAATCCATACTGGGCCTAACACCATCTGAGCCTGCCTCATGCTGTATAGACATATATTTTGAATGTGTACGCTATCCATACATGTTATCCGGGGATACGGTACCCCTTCTAACCTTTGTGCAATGACGTGCAATCCATACTGGGCCTAACACCGTCTGAGCCTGCCTCATGCTGTATAGACATATATTTTGAATGTGTACGCTATCCATACATGTTATCCGGGGATACAGTACCCCTTCTAACCTTTGTGCAATGACGTGCAATCCATACTGGGCCTAACACCGTCTGAGCCTGCCTCATGCTGTATAGACATATATTTTGAATGTGTACGCTATCCATACATGTTATCCAGGGATACGGTACCCTTTCTAACCTTTGTGCAATCACGTGCAATCCATACTGGGCGTGAGAACGGCTGGCGAGCTGTTAAGCAAGCTACAGCACCTGTCCAGACAAGTACAGGGATTCCCTAGCGAGGAGACTTATTTGATTGTTTTCTATGTTGGGACAGCAATTTTTGGGGAGCACTATACTCTGGAGAATGATAGATGGGGCCCACCATACACTGGAACATTCCAAAGGTGGACATCAGACACTGGAGCAGCATTTACAGGGCCCATTATACACTAGAGCAGTAGAAATGGGGCCCATTATGTTTGGAGCATTATTTGGGCCCATAAGACAGTGGAGCTTCATCCATGGGGACCAACATATACTGTAGCATTATGTGGAGCTCATCATATACTGTTTCAAACATTATATGGGACCAATGATTTTGTATGGAGAAATAGATGGGCCTCGTCATGAGATGTAAAAAGTGAGGTATTTTTCATTGTACTATACCGCTATCTCTCTGCCGTATCGGAGCATGATGAGTTGTGGTATGTGTTAAAGGGGCGCTCTTTCGCCCAGGGCACATGAAAACCTGCAGCCAGCCCTCCCCCCCACAAATTTAGCCAAATAACCCCCATTTTTCAGTGCGTAACTTGTATTATGAAGTTAATTAAAGTTGACAAGCTTAAGTAAGAAGAATTGATGCTTTTGGCATTCAAATGGGCACTGTAGGTGTGTTTCCTGTCCTCTCACTGCCGACTTTTATTCCCCATTGACTTACATTGGGTTTCGTGTTTCGGGACGACCCCGACTTTTCCCTATAATCGGACGATCTTGCTCGACCCGACTTTTGGAAAAGTCGGGTTTCACGAAACGAAACGCGACCCTAAAAAAACAAAAGTCGCGCAACTCTATTAGTTATCATTTACTGGTTGCTCAATGGCACATCATATTGCAGTTTTAAATGTTTGTTTAGTATTTACCGTCATGCATATCCTGCTTTATGTATGGTATGTTATGCCGTTTACCGATCAGATTAATTGATTTTATATTTTGATAGATCGGGCGTTTCTGAACGCGGTGATACCAAATGTGTGTATATATATATATCTAATATATAAAGCTCAAAGTGTGTATGTATGTGTGTATGTATGTGTGTGTGTGTGTATGTGTGTATGTCCGGGATAGGCATCCGCACCGTCGCAGCTACAGCCACAAAACTTGGCACAGTCACATGTCTGGACCCCGAGAGCGTCCTAAGCTATGTTGTGAGGCGAAATTTTAACCCCGCGCATTCCAATTCACCAATTTTGCCCCTATCTACATACTGGGGAAAAAGTGTGTATGCGTCAAGGCCCGCCCCTCATTATGATGTCATAATGCCCCTATTTGCATACTAGGGAAGCAGTGTGTGCGTATCAAGCCCCGCCCCTCATTATGATGTCACAATGGTTGCCATGGCGACGCTGATGTCATAGGTTGCAAGCCCTGCCGCCGCTCATTTTGTCATAATGGTTGACTATGGGATGGAGGATGTGTGATGGGTATATGGACACTGGACTATGGGATGGAGGATATGTATGACGGGTATATGTGCACGGGACTATGGGATGGCGGCTATGTATATGGGCACGGGACTATGGTATGGAGGATGTGTGATGGGTATATGGGCACTGGATTATGGGATGGAGGATATGTTTGATGGGTATATGGGCACAGGACTATGGGATGGCGGATATGTATATGGGCACGGGACTATGGGATGGAGGATATGTGATGGGTATATGGGCACGGGACTATGGGATGGAGGATATGTATGACGGGTATATGGGCACGGGACTATGGGATGGAGGATATGTATGATGGGTATATGGGCACGGGACTATGGGACGGAGGATATGTATGATGGGTATATGGGCATTGGACTATGAGATGAAGGATGTGTGATGGGTATATGGGCACTCGACTATGGGATGGAGGATATGTATGATGGGTATATGGGCACGGGCGTATGGGATGGAGGATGTGTGATGGGTATATGGGCACGGGCCTATGGGATCGTGGATATGTATGATGGGTATATGGGCACGGGCCTATGGGATCGTGGATATGTATGATGGGTATATGGGCACGGGACTATGGGATGGAGGATAATTATAAATTGTTATAACTAACCACAGTTAGTTACTATGCCCGGGCAGCGCCGGGCTCTTCAGCTAGTATATCTAATATATAAAGCTCAAAGTGTGTATGTATGTGTGTATGTATGTATGTGTGTGTGTGTGTGTGTGTGTGTGTATGTATGTATGTCCGGGATAAGCATCCGCACCGTCGCAGCTACAGCCACAAAATTTGGCACAGTCACACGTCTGGACCCCGAGAGCGTCCTAAGCTATGTTGTGAGGCGAAATTTTAACCCCGCGCGTTCTAATTCACCAAACAATTTTGCCCCGTCTACATACTGGGGAAAAAGTGTGTGCGCGTCAAGCCCCGCCCCTCATTATGATGTAATAATGCCCCTATTTGCATACTGGGGAAGCAGTGTGTGCATATCAAGCCCCGCCCCTCATTATGATGTCACAATGGTTGCCATGGCGACGCTGATGTCATCATAGGTTGCAAGCCCTGCCGCCGCTCATTATGATGTCATAATGGTTGACTATGAGATGGAGGATGTGTGATGGGTATATGGGCACTGGACTATGGGATGGAGGATATGTATGATGGGTATATGGGCACGGGACTGTGGGATGGAGGATATGTATGACGAGTATATGGGCACGGGACTATGGGATGGAGGATATGTATGACGAGTATATGGGCACGGGACTATGGGATGGAGGCTATGTATGACGGGTATATGGGCACGGGACTATGGGATGGAGGATGTGTGATGGGTATATGGGCACTTGACTATGGGATGGAGGATGTATGATGGGTATATGGGCACTTGACTATGGGATGGAGGATGTATGATGGGTATATGGGCACTCGACTATGGGATGGAGGATATGTATGACGGGTATATGGGCACGGGACTATGGGATGGAGGATATGTATGACGGGTATATGGGCACGGGACTATGGTATGGAGGATATGCATGATGGGTATATGGGCACGGGACTATGGTATAGAGGATATGTATGACGGGTATATGGGCACGGGACTATGGGATGGAGGATATGTATGATGGGTATATGGGCACGGGACTGTGGGATGGAGGATATGTATGACGAGTATATGGGCACGGGACTATGGGATGGAGGATATGTATGACGAGTATATGGGCACGGGACTATGGGATGGAGGCTATGTATGACGGGTATATGGGCACGGGACTATGGGATGGAGGATGTGTGATGGGTATATGGGCATGGGACTATTGGATGGAGGATGGGTATATGGGCACTCGACTATGGGATGGAGGATATGTATGATGGGTATATGGGCACGGGCCTATGGGATCGTGGATGTGTGATGGGTATATGGGCACGGGACTATGGGATGGAGGATTATTATAATTTGTTATAACTAACCACAGTTAGTTACTATGCCCGGGCAGCGCCGGGTTCTTCAGCTAGTATATATATATATATATATATATATATTTTACATGGTGAATCCTTTTGCCAAAAGGAACAAATTTGAGGGGTAAGACTTACCAATTTGCAAAGTTCATTTTTCCTTGGCACCCTAATATACATATATATATATATATATATATATATATATATATATATATGTATATCTATTATATATATTTATCGATAATATAATGGGCTAAGCGTCACTCTGTCCGAAGCCTTTACAGACTGCGCAAGTGCAACACGCCTGCGCAGTCTGGCTTCAGACAGAATGAGGCAGCCAGCGGTGTGGAGTGTGTATGGCGCCCGGAGATGGCAGTATGCTTACATACCGCGATCTCGGGCGCCATACATACATACTTACCTGACCGGGAGGAGCGTTGCCGCAGTGCTTCTCTTCAGCCGGAGACTGGGGCAAGAGTGTGGCCGGAATCGCGCATAGCGCGATCCGGCGTCATTTTACTGAAGACACATTTGCAGTGTGTCTTCGGCAATATGGCGCTGGACAGCGCTATGGGTATGCGCGTACTTCGGCGCCAGACTCCTCCCCCAGCCTCCAGCAGAACGTAACAACGCTGGAGCACAGGAAAGAAGGGTGAGTATAAATGGTTTTTTTTTGTATGTGTGCAGTTTAATAGGGGTGAGGGGGGCCATGCATACCAGGAAAGGGGGGGTGAGGGGACCACGCATACCAGTATTGGGGGGGTGAGGGGTAGCATGCATACCAGGATAGGGGGTGAGGGGACTATGCATATCACGAAAGGGGGGTGAGGGGGACCATACATATCATGAAAGGGGGTGAGGGGACCATGTATACCGTGAAAAGGGGGTGAGGGGACCATGCATACCAGTATTGGGGAATGAGGGGTAGCATGCATACCAGGATCGGGGGGTGAGAGGATCATGCATACCACGAAAGGGGGGTGAGAGGACCATGCATACCACGAAAGGGGGTGAGGGGACCATGCATACCACGAAAGGGGGGTGAGGGGACCATGCATACCACGAAAGGGGGTGAGGGGACCATGCATACCACGAAAGAGGAGTGAGGGGACCATGCATACCACGAAAGGGGGGTGAGGGGACCATGCATACCATGAAAGGGGAGTGAGGGGACCATGCATACCGTACCACGAAAGGAGGGTGAGGGCACCATGCATTCCACGAAAGGGGGGAGAGGGGACCATGCATACCACGAAAGGGGGGAGAGGGGACCATGCATACCACGAAAGGGGGTGAGGAGACCATGTATACCACGAAAGGGGGTGAGGAGACCATGTATACCACGAAAGGAGGGTGAGGGGACCATGCATACCACGAAAAGGGGGTGGGGGTGAGAGGACCATGCATACCAGGAAAGGGGGGTGAGGGGACCATGAATACCACGAAAGGAGGGTGAGGGGACCATGCAAACTAGGATATGGGAGTGAGAGGACCATGTATACCAGGATAGGTGGGTAAGGGGACCATGCATACCAGGATTGGGGGGTGAGAGGACCATGCATACCAGGATAGGGGGCTGAGGGAAACATGCATACCACGAAAAGGGGGTGAGGGGGCCATGCGTACCAGGATAGGGGGCTGAGAGGACCATGCATACCATGAAAAGGGGGTGAGGGGACCATGCATACCACGAAAGGGGGGTGAGGGGACCATGCATACCATGATAGGGGGGGTGAGAGGACCATGCATACCAGGATAGCAGGGTGAGAGGACCATGCAAACTAGGATATGGGAGTGAGAGGACCATGCATACCAGGATAGGTGGGTGAGGGGACCATGCATACCAGGATTGGGGGGTGAGAGGACCATGCACACCAGGCTTGGGGGGTGAGGGGGCCATGCGTACCAGGATAGGGGGCTGAGGGGACCATACATACCACGAAAAGGGGGTGAGGGGACCATGCATACCACGAAAAGGGGGGTGAGGGGACCATGTATACCAGGATTGGGGGGGTGAGGGGACCATGCATACCACAAAAGGGGGTGAGGGGACCATGCATACCACAAAAGGGGGGTGGGGGTGAGAGAACCATGCATACCACGAAACGGGGGTGAGGGGACCATGCATACCACGAAAGGAGGGTGAGGGGACCATGCATACCACGAAAGGAGGGTGAGGGGACCATGAATACCACAAAAGGAGGGTGAGGGGACCATACATACCAAGATAGGGATAAAGGGGTACCATGCATACCAGGATGAGGAATAGGGTGCCATACTTACCAGGATTGGGGGGGTCCATGCATACCAGGATGAGGAATAGGGTACCATGCATACCAGGATAGGGATGAGGGGTGCCATGCACACCAGGATAGGGATGAGGGGGGCAGCACATACCAGGATGGGAGACCATATACCAATAAAAATGCTCGCCACCAGGGCGTAGAACGGGTTCATAGCTAGTATATATATATATATATATATATATATATATATATATATATATAAGCGCAATAGTGATGTGCCTACATGTATATATTGGGTAAGGAAAAATAAAAATATTTATATCTTCATATTTTAATATGTCAAAATTTAATGTCTTATTCTTTTCATTTCGTCATTTGACTGCTTATAAGGTATGGGGGCTATAATATCATGTTCTAATATGCATGGCACTCATTTGGCCCCGTATACTAATACTTTGTGTTTTCCTTGCAGAGTAGTCTATATTGATCCCATCTGGTTTTCCCCATCCTCCTTGGACCCATCCATCATTTCCCTACTCAACTGCATATCATATCTAGCAGTTTGCTCTTCTCCTCTTTTTATTTTTCCTTACCCAATATATACATGTAGGCACATCACTATTGCATATATATATTGTTACAGAACCACTCAGCACCCAGAATATGTTGTGCAGTTATATGTATATATAATAGGTTCCATGTGAGATGCATGTCCCTAATGTATCAGCAGTGTCCGCCCTCCCCCCACCTTTGTAATTCCCACAGTAAACATATGCAGGCTCCGGCCACCTGTTGCTTTTGTAATGCATGTCTGGCCTGACGCTTGTCTATTGGCCGGCCCTCTGTATCTGTGTGATATATTCTGTGTCCTGTGAGTAAAGTGTTGTCAGACTGGAAATACATGGAGAAGCAGTGATCTTTTATATGCGCCCATGCACTCAGAGGAATTCCAGCCAGCGTCATTCATTCAGACTCCAGCCAACGCAGAGCGGACCTCCAAAAATATGGGGTGATACTGAAAGAGGTACCTCAGCTTGGCAGACCCCGTTACACTAGTGGCAGACAGCGGGATTTGATACCCCTTCTACAGGAGGAAAGGAATGAATGGAAAATAACTACCAGAAATTAAAGAGGACTACATTAAAAGATCTGGTGGAAGCCCAAGGGTTGATCGCCAGCAACAAAACAAAAGCGGATTTGATAGCAGCCATCATGGAACACGACAGTGCAGCGCCCCCCAATGTGAACGTGGAGGAGACCGAATTCCAGAGGGAGGTAAAGAATAGACTGGCGTTCTATGGCCCAAACCCTGCGGTAGAGATCATACGAGAGGTGATGGCTGATGTGCGTACTGATCTGAAGGAAAAGATGGCCGAGCGGACCAGGATAGAGCTAGCCAAGATGGAGATGGCAGAGCGGACCAAAGTGGAGCTGGCCAAGATGGAGATGGCAGAGCGGAGAGAGGAGAGTCAGCGAGCAGGGGGAGCTCTGGCCTTCGACCAGGTACCTTCAACAGTAAGCCACAAAAAGATCCAGTACAATGCCTTCCGATAGTTGGGGGAGGCAGAGGAAGACATTGATGGCTTTCTGCAGGACTTTGAGCCGCAGTGTACCCTTCATCAAGTAAAGCCGGAGGAACGGATTCAGATTCTGGCCAGCAAGCTGACAGGCCGGGCAGCGGACGCCTATCACACGGTACCTGATGAGGACTGTATGGACTATGAGCGGATCAAAGAAGTGATCTTGGCCCGGTATGCGCTGACACCAGAGGCCTATCGCCAAAAGTTCCACGGACTTATAAACGCGCAACCGATACCCACACTGAATGGGCCTGTAAATTACGGTGGTCACTGCTACAGTGGGTACAAGGGAGCCAAGCAACCACTAAGGAGGACGTCCTCCAGCTCTTCCTGTTAGAACGATTCTTTAATGGACTGAACCCCGAGACGCAGGAATGGCTTCGGGACAGGCGGCCAACGACTCTTGAGGAAGCCGCTCGTCTGGCCGATGAACATCATGATGCCAGGAGGCCGCAGTTCTCCGGATCAAAGGTGGTCACTAGGGGCCTGCCCATGGACCTGCAGGGCCCCAAACCACCGAAGATTGTAGGGGGATCAGCTAGAAACCCGGCTTACCACAGTCCCCCTGGGGCGCGATGCCACACCTGCCGTCAGCTGGGCTACCTGCAAAGACAATGCCCCAACCGGACTCAGCATACTCAGTGGCCAAAGGTGGGAACAGCTACCTTCAGCCGGGCTGCTGTACACTGCTACCAAGGCGAAGCTGACCCGGCATTGGGGGCTACGACTAACCAAGGGGTGGAATAGATGGAGGAAGTGCTGCATGAAGTACACCCCGTGCAGGCAGCCTGGGCAGATAATCGACAACAGCATCGATAGGTCGTGTGGGTTAATGGGAAACGTATGCAGGGACTAAGAGATTCCGGAGCAACTTTGACCCTTGTGAAGCCTCATCTCGTCCGGGACCAAGAGAAGATGGACCGGACAGTGGCAGTCCGTGTAGCAGGGGGAGCCATACATCGACTACCAACTGCCAGGATTCACCTGAACTGGGGAGTCGGGGATGGCCTTGTTGAGGTCGACTTGATGGAGGATTTGCCTGCAGACGTCTTGCTGGGAAATGACTTGGGGCCCATGTTGTCTGCATTCTCGGTGGCCCCTCTGGCTGAGATCTATCCTGTGACCACCCGGAGACAAGCTCGAGCTGCGGAGGCGGAATCACACTCAGAGGAAGCCCAGGTAAGACATCCCAGCCCTGCACGTATTCCCATAGCCAGACACATTTTTTGGGCCACCCCAGATGAATTTAAGAGGGAGTTACTTGAGGATCCTTCATTGGAGGGATATCGTGGGAAGTCACAGGAGGGGAGAGGAGTACTAGAAGGGGAACAGTTTGTATGGAAGCAGGGACTCCTCTACCGGATCACAGAGCAGCACCACACAGGGACGAGCCCCACTATAAAACAACAGCTGGTAGTTCCCAAGAAGTATAGGCAGGAGCTACTGCGAATCTCACATGATATTCCCTTGGCCGGGCACTTCGGCGTCAGTCGTACCAGGCATCGTCTGACACAAAACTTCTTTTGGCCGGGGGTAACCTATGATGTTCGTCAGTACTGCCAGACCTGTGACAGTTGTCAGCACATTGGCAAGAGGGGGGATCAATGCAAGGCCAAATTACGCCCCCTCCCCATTGTGGAGGAACCATTTAGCCGAGTAGCGGTCGATTTGATAGGGCCGTTAGCCAAACCCAGTCCGTCCGGGAAAAAGTATATATTGACAGTGGTAGATTATGCCACACGGTATCCAGAGGCGGTTGCGTTACCTAACATACTGGCAGAGATGGTGGCGGCCGCCCTGCTACAGGTTTTCTCACGGGTTGGATTTCCCCGGGAGATTATCTCGGACCAGGGTACCCAGTTTACAGCAGAGGTGACAACCAACTGTGGAAGCTGTGCGGTGTAAAGTCCATTAGAAGCGCTCCGTACCACCCGCAAACCAATGGGTTGTGTGAACGCTTTAACGGGACATTAAAACAGCTCATTGGGACTTTTACCAGGACCTACAGGGACTTGGAAAAATTCTTGCCACACCTCCTGTTTGCCTATCGGGAGGTGGCCCAAGAATCTAAGGGGTTCTCCCCGTTCGAGCTGGTATACGGGAGACGGGTAAGGGGACCTCTAGACTTAGTGCTGGAACACTGGGAAGGGGAAGGCCTCATAGAAGGGGTACCTATTGTACCCTATGTGCTGGAATTCCGGGACCGCCTATAGGAGCTGACTCAGGCTGTACGTGAGAACATGCAGGCGACCCAGCGGCGCCAGCGCATATGGTACGATCGGAGGGCCAGAGAGCGCACCTTGGAAATAGGACAGAAGGTCCTGGTGTTAGAGCCCACTAAGCAGAATAAGTTTCAAGCTGCATGGCAGGGGCCCTACCAGGTAGTGGGGAAAATAGCCAACACAACCTATAATGTCGCCGATTGTGACGACCCCACGGTTATCCACATGTTCCACGTGAATATGCTGAAGCCCTACCGGGAGCGCCCTGAAGAGGTAGTGGCCATCTGTGCACCTGAGGCAGAGGATTTAGCTGGACTTCTCTTGCCAGATTTCTTAGGGGAAAGGACTCAGTCTAAAACATGGGACCAGGCACACTTGGGTGAAGACCTAGGCCCCCAGGAGAGACAGCAGGCGGAGGCGTTGTTGAGGCTGCAACAGAGGATGTTTTCAGAGAGACCGGGGTACACTCGCCTGGCACAACACAAGGTTGAGACCCAAGATCAGACCCCCCTGCGGCAAAACCCCTTCCACGTCCCTGAGTCTGTACGAGAGGGGATGTGACAAGAGTTACAAGAGATGTTGCGTTTAGGGGTCATTGAAGAGTCAGATAGTCCCTGGGCATCCTCCGTAGTGTTAGTGCCCAAGAAGGATGGGACTACACGGTTTTGTGTAGACTATTGTAAGCTCAATGAGAAAACAGTGACGTATGCATACCCCATGCCGCGTGTGGATGAGTTGTTAGACCGGCTGGCAGGGGCAAAGTATTTGACCACCATCGATCTATGCAAAGGCTACTGGCAGATTCCCCTTAGTCCTGACGCTATTCCCAAGTCGGCATTTGTCACCCCGTTTGGCTTATTCCAGTTTTGAGTTATGCCATTCAGGATGAAGAATACCTTCCAAAGGCTGGCTGACCGGCTTCTGGATGGTCTCCAGAACTATGCTTGTGCCTACCTGGACGACATCGCCATCTACAGCGCGACATGGGAAGAGCATCTAAATCACCTAGAAACAGTATTGGACAGGATCCACCAGGCCGGAATCACCCTGAACCCAAACAAGTGTCACGTGGGCAAAGCAGAGGTTCAGTATTTAGGGCATTGGGTGGGAAGTGGGAAACAGCGACCAGAACCAGCCAAGATTGAGGCCATAGCCAAATGGCCCATGCCACGCACTAAAACCCAGGTCATGGCGTTTCTAGAGACAGCGGGGTATTACAGGAAATTCGTTCCCAATTACAGCAGCGTAGCCAAGCCCCTCACTGATTTGACCCGTAAGAACCAACCCCGCCAGGTAACCTGGACCTCAGAGTGTGAGGAAGCCTTCCACCAACTAAAGGACGCCCTCACCAATACCCCTGTATTGGCCGCACCCGATCCAACTACACATTTCCTTGTTCATACAGACGCTTCTATGTTTGGATTGGGGGCAGTACTGAGCCAAGTCAGGCCGGACGGCTAAGAACACCCGGTAGCTTACCTGAGTCAGAAACTACTGCCCCGTGAAGTAAGCTATGCGGCCATTGAGAAGGAGTGCCTGGTGGTAGTATGGGCACTCAAGAAGTTGCAACCATATTTGTACGGACAACAGTTTTCCCTCCTAACGGACCATAATCCCCTAGTCTGGCTTAATCGGGTCTCCGGAGACAACGCCAGATTGCTGCGGTGGAGTTTATCCCCACAACCTCTGGACTTCACCATTCACTACAGACCAGGCAAACAAAATGGTAACGCCGATGGACTAAGTCGACAAACGGAACTTGTACCAACCCCATAAACTTCGGTCATCCCCAAACCGATCCGTTGAGGATCAGACTGTGTATGCCGATCTCGTCGCTGAAAAGGGGAGCCGTGTTACAGAACCACTCAGCACCCAGAATATGTTGTGCAGTTATATGTATATATAATAGGCTCCATGTGAGATGCATGTCTCTAATGTATCAGCAGTGTCCGCCCTCCCCCACCTTTGTAATTCCCACAGTAAACATACGCAGGCTCCGGCCACCTGTGGCTTTTGTAATGCATGTCTGGCCTGACGCTTGTCTATTGGCTGGCCCTCTGTATCTGTGTGATATATTCTGTGTCCTGTGAGTAAAGTGTTGTCAGACTGGAAATACATGGAGATGCAGTGGTCTTTTATATGCGCCCATGCACTCAGAGGAATTCCAGCCAGCGTCATTCATTCAGACTCCAGCCAACGCAGAGCGGACCTCCGAAAATATGGGGTGGTACTGAAAGAGGTACCCCAGCTTGGCAGACCCCGTTACACACACACATATATATATATATATATATATATATATACTAGCTGAAGAGCCCGGCGCTGCCCGGGCATAGTAACTAACTGTGGTTAGTTATAGCAAATTATAAATAACCTCCATCCCAGTCCCGTTGTGATGAGCGTCAGCTTACACTGAGTCATTTTCATGAATGAGTGGACCCTCTGGGCCGTGGCGCCCACCCACCTAAGGCGAGCTGACCTAGTGAGAACCCACCCCCTGTACAGGGAGTGTCAGGGGCAAGACCAAGGGGGTGAGCCACCACGGCAGCTGGACCAGACGGCCGGCTCAGGGAGACTCTATTGAGTGTCTGGCAACAGGACGGACAGGATACCAAACATAAAGCGAAGTCACACAGTTTCTTCAGCAAACGTGGTTTCACACTTTATTCAGGTGCAAGGCATAAACAGGGAATCAGGTGCAGGGCACAAACAGTGAAACACGGCAAGGTGCGTGCAAGGGCACGCCAAATGTTCCAGGCATAACACGTGCAAGAAAACATACCAGGGTCCAAGGCAGGGTACGTGTTAGGGATCACACCAGAGTTCCTAGGAGGGATGCGTGCTAGGACATGCCAGAGTCCAAGACAAGGTGCGTGCTAGGAAACAAGCCAGAGTCCATGGCGGAGTGCGTGCAAGGAGATACGCCAAGGTCCAAGACATGCTACGTGCAAGATGGTAGGCAATGGCACGCTGGCATCGGACTCCGGACATCTGGCAACGATCGACATGATCAGGGCATCAGGCTCCGGACATCAGGCCGCAGTCATCAGGCTTACGATCTCTTGCAGCGATCGGCAGGTTCCGGGCACCCGGCAGGCAAACCAGGGTTCCATGCAAGGAGACAAGACAAGTTAGCAACACGATGCGTGTTAAGGAACACGCCAAAGTCAGACTCAAGGACGGAGGCCTGCGCGTGCAGAGGGACACGCCAGGGTCAGGCAAGACAGAGTCCAGCACGTGCAGAGAGGCACGCCAGGGTCAGGCGAGGCAGAGTCCTGCGTGTGCAGAGAGGCACGCCAGGGTCAGGCGAGGCAGAGTCCTGCGCGTGCAGAGAGGCACGCCAGGGTCAGGCGAGGCATAATCCTGCGCATGCAGAGAGGTACGCCAGGGTCAGGCGAGGTAGAGTCCTGCGCGTGCAGAGAGGCATGCCAGGGTCAGGGCTCGAGGACAGGGTTAGGACCTGTGCATGCAAGAGGGCACAACAGGGCACATGACAAGACCTGCATGTACTTTTATAGAAGCACGGGGAGGTATGCCAAGGAGCAGGCGAGGGCCTGACCGTGCATTAGAGATCACGTAGAGCGCAGTGCAGAAACAGCGTGAGGTGCAGGAGAGCACAGCTGGGGCACTGGCTAGCTGATCGGGCTGCGGCACTGTCAGACGGGCAAGACTCCAGCGAACCCGGCTGAGGCATGGCAGGCGACACAGCTGTCACTGACCGATGAGCACGGCTGAGGCACAAGCAGGCGGGCACGGCTAGGGCGAGCACGGCTGAGGCACAAACAGGAGGCTAGGAAGGCCAGGCGCATGCAAAGGGCACACGAAGCAGCAAGGGAAGACAAGACAAGAAACCAGGCAGAGCTTAGGAAAAGTACGGAACCAGGAACGGAAGCATAGGCAGAAACACAGAGTCAGGTCAGAGCAGGAACAGGGCTAGCAGCGGAGCGTAGGCCGAAGCCCAGAGCCGGGCCAAGTTAAAGCCTTGGGACAAGCCAGGGAACGTGCTAGAGAGCACTGTAGAACAGCGAGCAGGAGTAAAAGGCAGAGACAGAGAACAGAGGAGAAAACACAAGGCAGAGCATAGCGAAGACAAGACATGGCAGAAACAGGCAAGGCAGAGAATAACAGAAGGACTACAAGTCCAAGCAGGACAAGGACAAACATGGCACAACGGACAAACACCAGACAAGGTACGGGACAAGAGACGGAGTACGAGCACGGAGCGTGTGCAGAGACGCACGACAGAGCAAAATGCAAGGGCACAGAATAGAGGGAGCGACCCAGCAGTCCAAGCAGCCATGCAGGGAAGCAACACAATACTCAGGCCCTGAGCATAGGGAGGGGCGGTCTGATATAGGGCATTAGCACCTCCTCTTCCGGGTCAAGACCAGGGGAGAACTTCCAATTCAGATCCTCCAGGATCACAGAGAGCGGTCACATGATCAGGGGTTTCAGACATGCAGAGATGATTGCAGAACCAGACAATGCTGGCACCCAGGAAAGGTCACATTATCAGGGTTTCAGACATGCAGAGATGATCACAGAATGCAGAGCAGAAACGCAGGAATCTTGCAGCCCAACAGTCTTGAGGTGAGTGTGCACACTGCTCTAGGGAACATGCAGGATAGCAGACATGAGATGCGCGTGCACACCGCTCCAGGGGTCATGAGGCAAAACAGACATGGCGGACATAACAGACATGGCGAGCATGACAGTACCCCCTCCTTAAGCCCTCTCTTACCGGGGCTGGAAAGAACAAAAAAAAATTCTTCGGCAGAATCCAGAGTTAGTATAAACCACTCCAACAACGTTGATCCGACATCTTGAAACGGACACCTGCACCGGTCAAGATACAGGAGCCGCGGACGAGACACGGAGATCCAGTGGGAAGGACTGCGGGTAGACAAGCAAGTCTTCTTACTCTGGCTGCCATAATTTCCAAACGAGTTCAGAGGACAGGGACCGGGTCTGATTCACATCAGAAGAGTGGCCCGGGTACCGCCATTTTCCAAGCGAGTTCAGAAGACATAGATTCTTCAACAGACGGGTGGCCGAGGTACCAGCGGAGTCCATGGCCTGAGTATTCTGTGATGAGCGTCAGCTTACGCTGAGTCGTTTTTCGTGAATGAGTGGACCCTCTGGGCCGTGGCGCCCACCCACCTAAGGCGAGCTGACCTAGTGAGAACCCACCCCCTGTACAGGGATTGTCAGGGGCAAGACCAAGGGGGTGAGCCACCACGGCAGCTGGACCAGACGGCCACCTCAGGCAGACACTATTGAGTGTCTGGCAACAGGTCGGACAGGATACCAAACATAAAGCGAATTCACAGAGTTTCTTCAGCAAACACGGTTTTACACTATATTCAGGTGCAAGGCATAAACAGGGAATCAGGTGCAGGGCACAAACAGTGAAACACGGCAAGGTGCGTGCAAGGGCACGCCAAATGTTCCAGGCATAACACATGCTAGAAAACATACCAGGGTCCAAGGCAGGGTACGTGTTAGGGATCACACCAGAGTTCCAAGGAGGGATGCGTGCTAGGACATGCCAGAGTCCAAGACAAAGTGCGTGCTAGGAAACACGCCAGAGTCCAAGGCGGAGTGCGTGCAAGGAGACACGCCAAGGTCCAAGACATGGTACGTGCAAGATGGTAGGCAACGGCACGCTGGCATCAGACTCCAGACATCTGGCAACGATCGACATTATCAGGGCATCAGGCTGCGGACATCAGCTCCAGACATCAGGCCGCATTCATCAGACTTACGATCTCTGGCAGCGATCGGCAGGTTCCGGGCACCTGGCAGGCAAACCAGGGTTCCATGCAAGGAGACAAGACAAGTTAGCAACACGATGCATGTTAAGGAACATGCCAAGGTCAGACTCAAGGACAGAGGCCTGCGCGTGCAGAGGGACACGCCAGGGTCAGGCAAGACAGAGTCCTGCGCATGTAGAGAGGCACGCCAGGGTCAGGCGAGGCAGAGTCCTGCGCGTGCAGAGAAGCACTCCAGGGTCAGGCGAGGCAGAGTCCTGTGCGTGCAGAGAGGCATGCCAGGGTCAGGGTTCAAGGGCAGAGTTAGGACCCGTGCATGCAAAAGGGCACGACAGGGTACATGACAAGACCTGCGTGTACTTTTATAGAAGCACGGGGAGGTATGCTAAGGAGCAGGCGAGGGCCTGCACGTGCTTTAGAGAGCACATAGAGCGCAGTGCAGAAACAGCGTGAGGTGCAAGGGAGCACAGAGAGCACTACTGCGGCACTGACAGATGGGCAAGACTCTAGCGAACCCGGCTGAGGCATGGCAGGCGACACAGCTGTCACTGACCGACGAGCATGGCTGAGGCACAAGCAGGAGGATAGGAAGGCCAGGTGCATGCAAAGGGCACACAAAGCAGCAAGGGAAGACAAGACAAGAAACCAGGCAGAGCTTAGGCAAAGTACGGAACCAGGAACGGAAGCATAGGCAGAAACACAGAGTCAGGTCAGAGCAGGAACAGGGCTAGCAGCGAAGCGTAGGCCGAAGCCCAGAGCCGGGCCAAGGTAAAGCTTTGGGATTAGCCAGGGAACGTGCTGGAGAGCACCGTAGAACAGCGAGCAGGAGTAACAGGCAGAGACAGAGAACAGAGGAGAAAACACAAGGCAGAGCATAGCGAAGACAAGACATGGAAGAAACAGGCAAGGCAGAGAATAACAGAAGGACTGCAAGTCCAAGCAGGACAAGGATGAACATGGCACAACGGACAAACACAAGACAAGGCACGGGACAAGAGACGGAGTACAAGCACGGAGCGTGTGCAGAGATGCACGACAGAGCAAAGTGCAAGGGCACAGAATAGAGGGAGCGACCCAGCAGTCCAAGCAGCCATGCAGGGAAGCAACAGAATACTCAGGCCCTGAGCATAGGGAGGGCCGGTCTGATATAGGGCATTAGCACCTCCTCCATTTCACGCCTTACCCAAAATTCATAAAGGCGTGTTTCCTCCACCTTTCAGGCCCATAGTGGCCGGTATTGGAGGGGTTAATGAAAAACTCTCCGAGTGGATAGACAGAAAATTACAACCTTTGGTTTTGAAAACACCAGGTCACATTAGAGACACCAAACAGCTTCTGCAGGCACTTCAGGAGGTTTCATGGGGGCCTCACCACACATGGATAACATGTGATGTTGTTGCTCTATATTCATGTATACCTCATGATTTGGCATTATCTGCTGTTTCCACCATTTTGACTGAAGAAAGTAATTTCAGTTCTGATCTTAAAAATTTATCATTATGGCGTTACAACATCTTTTGAACACCAATTTTTTCAAATTTGACACTAAGTACTATCTTCAGGTGTGTGGCTGCCCGATGGGGTCAAAATTCTCTCCTACTCTGGCCAACTTATATATGTCCTTTTGGGAGAACAAATATATATATACTATGGATAATCTCTATTTAGACAATGTATTGTGGTGGGGGAGATACATTGATGACGTGATCCTATTGTGGTTTGATCGTTGTGATGTATCTCCCTCTCCTGGCATGCTTAAGTTTTTTGAGTATATTGGGACTAATTCTTTGAACATTAAATTCACCCACGAAATACATGGCATTTGTGCCACATATCTGGATGTTAAAATTATGGGAGATGTCAAAACGGGGAATATAAATACTTCCCTATATAGAAAAGATACCAGTGGTAATGCCATATTGCATGCGGATAGTTGTCACCCGCCACATGTGATACGAAATTTACCGTTGGGTGAATTAATCCGTGCCAAAAGATCATGCTCTAATGATGCTCTTTATGAATCCGAGCGTCGTAAAATTTGCACCAGGCTATCAAAAAGGGGTTATAAGAACTGGATGTTAAACAGGGCTATTAAGAAAGTGGATAACAAAACTAGGAGTAGTTTATTGCAGAATGACATGGTACACACTAATCAAAATAAAAATATTCCCACTTTTTCTACCGCTTTCAGTTCAGATTACAAGGGTGTTATTAAAATCATAAATAAACATCTTCCCTTACTGCATCAAGATCCAGTCTTATCGCAGATATTGGCTGGTGGACATAGGTGTGTTCCAAAGAGAGCTAAAAATTTGAGTCATTTTTTGTCCCCCTCATTGTATTTGTCTGATTGCACTAAACCTACGTGGTTAAATTACTTGGGCAATTATAAGTGTGGTGAAAAATTGTGTGGTTTGTGCCGCTATATGGATATTACAGATAGATTTGTTAATTTTAGTACACAACAAACCTACAAAATTAAAACCTACATGAATTGTAACACCACACACTTAGTGTATATGGCAGAGTGCACATTGTGCAGTTTATATTACATTGGCTGTACCACACGCAGCCTGAAGAGGAGACTAAGTGAGCACATCACCGCTTCTAATCCAGAGTCTATGTCCAGTCGTAGGAATGTGTCTGGCTTGTCCAAACATTTCCTTGAAATACACAAGGGTAATTTATGCAGTCTTAAAGTTAAGGGAATAGAACGGGTATTGAAACCCCCCAGAGGGGGTGACTGGGAACATTTACTACACTGTCGGGAAGCCTTCTGGATACTTGCGCTTGATGCACGATATCCGCAAGGTCTAAATTATAGAAATGATCTTATGTATTTCTATTGAGTGCTGAGATTTTTGCTGTTTTTTATTTTTTATTTTTTTTTTGGGGGGGGGGGGTTTATTTTTATTTTTTTTTCTGTTTGTCATTTGATAGTTGCTATGTATTTATGCATTTATACGTGTGTATTGCACATGTTTTTATTTATTCTATGTCTTGTCCATTGTTGTATTGGTCTTTTCCTTTTTTTTTTTTCTTTCTTCTTGCAAGGGAGTGACTCCACCAGTGATTTGAGGGCTTAGTTGTCTGCCTCTTTGATTATACACATGTGTGGAGTCCCTCTGCTGATTAGGAATGTTTATAATCATTTTGTGAACTGTTTTGTTTCATGTCTCTGAGGAAGAACCTGGTGTAAGGTTCGAAACGCGTCAGGCGTGGGGGGTCTGTTTTCCCCTTTATGGTTTTATCATGAAATTATGTGAATAAAACTTATCGTGGATTTTATTAAGTCTCCAGTGCCGGATCTTCCTTCTCTCTTCATGTTTGCAACACATGGTGGTCAGCCATTTGATCCCTAGGCACGACTGGCTTACAGGACTATTTTGGTGAGCACAAATTTCCCTTTCCCCTTCCTAATTTTCTAAATAGGGCATTAGCACCTACACTTCCGGGTCAAGACCAGGGGAGAACTTCCAGTTCAGATCCTTCAGGATCACAGAGAGCGGTCACATGATCAGGGGTTTCAGACATGCAGAGATGATTGCAGAACCAGACAATGCTGTCACCCAGGAAAGGTCACATGATCAGGGTTTCAGACATGCAGAGATGATCACAGAAGGCAGAGCAGAAGCGCAGGCATCTTGCAGCCCAACAGTCTTGAGGTGGGTGTGCACACTGCTCTAGGGAACATGCAGGATAGCAGACATGAGATGCGCGTGCACACTGCTCCAGGGGTATGAGGCAAAACAGACAAGGCGGACATAACAGACATGGCGAGCATGACAGCCATGCCCATATACCCATCATACATATCCACGATCCCATAGGCCCGTGCCCATATACCCATCATACATATCCTCCATCCCATAGTCAAGTGCTCATATACCCATCACACATCCTTTATCCCATAGTCCCATGCCCATATACCCATCACTAGAGTTGAGCGATACCGTCCGATACTTCAAAGTATCGGATCGGAATGGATCGGCCGATCTTTAAAAAAAGTATCGGTATCGCCGATTCCGATACCGGAAGTCCCATTCAAGTCTATGGGACTTCCGGTATCGGAATAAGAAAAACCCTGTTTTTGCCTTGTACAGCCTCTCTGGGGTCTGTACGGGCCTTTCGGGGGGCTGTGCCGGCCTGCCAGGGGGTCTGTGCAGGCTCCGGTGGTCTGTGCCGGCCTGCCGGGGGGCTGTGCCGGCCTGCCGGTGGTCTGTGCAGGCTCCGGGGGGCTGTGCCGGCCTGCCGGGGGGCTGTGCCGGCCTGCCGGTGGTCTGTGCAGGCTTCGGGGGTCTGTGCAGGCATTGTCCGATGGGACTACAAGTCCCATCGGGCGATGCCTGCTACCATGACAGTGATTGACACATTAGCCAATGATGGGACAGTAGTAGTCCCATCATCCGGCTAATGTGTTAAATGTTAAAAAAAAAAAAAAAAAAAAAAAAATACTACATACATACTACATGCATGCTACATACATACTACATGCTACATACATACTACATGCTACATACATACTACATGCTACATACATACTACATATATACTACATGCATGCTACATACATACTACATGCTACATACATACTACATGCTACATACATACTACATATATACTACATACATA
Source organism: Dendrobates tinctorius (assembly GCF_039654945.1). Classification (NCBI taxonomy): domain Eukaryota; kingdom Metazoa; phylum Chordata; class Amphibia; order Anura; family Dendrobatidae; genus Dendrobates; species Dendrobates tinctorius. The sequence goes on from NW_027361696.1 coordinate 79,858,094, forward strand.
CTACATACATGCTACATACATGCTACATACATACTGCATGCTACATACATACTACATACATACTGCATGCTACATACATACTACATACATACTACATACATACTACATGCATGCTACATGCATGCTACATACATACTGCATGCTACATACATACTACATACATACTACATACATACTACATACATACTACATGCATGCTACATACATGCTACATGCATGCTACATACATGCTACATGCATGCTACATACATACTACATGCTACATACATACCACATACATACTACATACATACTACATACATACTACATGCATGCTACATACATACTACATACATACTACATACATACTACATGCATGCTACATACATACTACATGCATGCTACATGCATGCTACATACATACTACATGCTACATACATACCACATACATACTACATACATACTACATGCTACATACATACTACATATATACTACATGCATGCTACATACATACTACATACATACCACATACATACTACATACATGCTACATGCTACATACATACTACATATATACTACATGCATGCTACATACATACTGCATGCTACATGCATGCTACATACATACTACATGCTACATACATACCACATATATACTACATACATACAATACATTCATACAATACATACATAGACATACAGTACATATAACATAGAGTAACATACTTACCAATACTTGTCACATTGTTCCCCGAAGCCATTGTCTTTTCCGGAATAAATATTAACATAACAAACCACAAAAATACTCACCCACGATCCGAAGCAGTCCACGAGTGTGTCCCACGACGATCTTGGGTAGAGAACTGCAGCATCAGATGATGCTGCCGTTCTCTACGGGCTGCAGGAATCCAATGACGGAAGGTAGGTATCCTTCCGCACTGTATTCCTCCGCCACTTAAAAAAAAAAAAGTCCCTAGTCTCACTTTATGCCATTGCTGCGTGGGAAATTCCCACACAGCAATGGCATAAAGTGAGACTAGGGACTTTTTTTTTTTTAAGTGGCGGAGGAATACAGTGCGGAAGGATACCTACCTTCCGTCATTGGATTCCTGCAGCCCGTAGAGAACGGCAGCATCATCTGATGCTGCAGTTCTCTACCCAAGATCATCGTGGGACACACTCGTGGACTGCTTCGGATCGTGGGTGAGTATTTTTGTGGTTTGTTATGTTAATATTTATTCCGGAAAAGACAATGGCTTCGGGGAACAATGTGACAAGTATTGGTAAGTATGTTACTCTATGTTATATGTACTGTATGTCTATGTATGTATTGTATGAATGTATTGTATGTATGTAGTATATATGTGGTATGTATGTAGCATGTAGTATGTATGTAGTATGTATGTAGCATGCATGTAGCATGCAGTATGTATGTAGCATGCATGTAGTATATATGTAGTATGTATGTAGCATGCATGTAGTATATATGTAGTATGTATGTAGCATGTAGCATGTATGTAGTATGTATGTAGTATGTATGTGGTATGTATGTAGCATGTAGTATGTATGTAGCATGCATGTAGCATGCATGTAGTATGTATGTAGCATGCATGTAGCATGCATGTAGTATATATGTAGTATGTATGTAGCATGTAGCATGTATGTAGTATGTATGTAGTATGTATGTGGTATGTATGTAGCATGTAGTATGTATGTAGCATGCATGTAGCATGCATGTAGTATGTATGTAGCATGCATGTAGTATGTATGTAGCATGCATGTAGTATGTATGTAGTATGTATGTAGCATGCATGTAGTATGTATGTAGCATGCATGTAGTATGTATGTAGTATGTATGTAGTATGTATGTAGCATGCATGTAGTATGTATGTAGTATGTATGTAGTATGTATGTAGCATGTAGCATGTATGTAGTATGTATGTGGTATGTATGTAGCATGTAGTATGTATGTAGCATGCATGTAGTATATATGTAGTATGTATGTAGCATGTAGTATGTATATAGTATGTATGTAGTATGTATGTGGTATGTATGTAGCATGTAGTATGTATGTAGCATGCATGTAGCATGCATGTAGTATGTATGTAGCATGCATGTAGTATATATGTAGTATGTATGTAGCATGTAGTATGTATGTAGTATGTATGTAGTATGTATGTGGTATGTATGTAGCATGTAGTATGTATGTAGCATGCATGTAGCATGCATGTAGTATGTATGTAGCATGCATGTAGTATGTATGTATGTAGTATGCATGTAGCATGCATGTAGTATGTATGTAGTATGTATGTAGTATGTATGTAGCATGCAGTATGTATGTAGCATGTATGTAGCATGTATGTAGCATGCATGTAGTATATATGTAGTATGTATGTAGCATGTAGTATGTATGTAGCATGCATGTAGTATATATGTAGTATGTATGTAGCATGTAGTATGTATGTAGCATGCATGTAGTATATATGTAGTATGTATGTAGCATGTAGTATGTATGTAGTATGTATGTAGTATTTTTTTTTTTTTTTTTTAACATTTAACACATTAGCCGGATGATGGGACTACTACTGTCCCATCATTGGCTAATGTGTCAATCACTGTCATGGTAGCAGGCATCGCCAGATGGGACTTGTAGTCCCATCGGACGATGCTTGCACAGACCCCCGGACATCAGCACAGCCCCCCGGCAGGCCGGCACAGCCCCCCGGCAGGCCGGTACAGACCCCCACAGGGTGCACAGACCACCGGCAGGCCGGCACAGCCCCCCGGCAGGCCGGTACAGACCCCCACAGGGTGCACAGACCACCGGCAGGCCGGCACAGCCCCCCGGCAGGCCGGTACCGACCCCGGGCAGTCCACACAGCCCCCCGGCAGGCCGGCAGAGACCCCCGGAAGGCCCGAAATGACGGCGCATCATGATGCGCATACACCGCGCATCATGATGACGTCAGGCCGTCAATCAACTTTGAACTTCCGATTCCGATGCCGAATTCCGATATTGAAAAAATATCGGAAGTCGGTATCGGAATTCCGATACAGCAAGTATCGGCCGATACCCGATACTTGCAGTATCGGAATGCTCAACACTACCAATCACACATCCTCCATCCCATAGTCCCATGCCCATATACCCATCATATTCGCCATCCCATAGTCGAGTGCCCATATACCCATCACACATCCTTCATCTCATAGTTCCATGCCCATATACTGTACCCATCATACATATCCTCCATCCCATAGTCCAGTGCCGATATACCCATCACACATCCTCCATCCCATAGTCCCGTGCCCATAAAAGCGTCATACATATCCTCCATCCCATAGTCCAGTGCCCATATACCCATCACACATCCTCCATCCCATAGTCAACCATTATGACATCATAATGAGCGGCGGGGCTTGCAACCTATGATGACATCAGTGTCGCCATGGCAACCATTATTACATCATAATGAGGAGCGGGGCTTGACACACACACACTTTTCCCCATTATGTAGATAGGGGCAAAATTATATGGTGAATTGGAATGCGCGGGGTTAAAATTTCGCCTCACAACATAGCCTAGGACACTCTCGGGGTCCAGACGTGTGACCGTGCCAAATTTTGTGGCTGTAGCTGCGACGGTGCGGATGCCAATCCCAGACATACACACATACATACATACATACATACACACACTTGAGCTTTATATATTAGATATTACAAATTTCACCATTATTCTACACTCACTGGCCACTTTATTAGGTACACCATGCTAGTAACGGGTTGGACCCCCTTTTGCCTTCAGAACTGCCTCAATTCTTCGTAGCAGAGATTCAACAAGGTGCTGGAAGCATTCCTCAGAGATTTTGGACCATATTGACATGATGGCATCACACAGTTGGCGCAGATTTGTCGGCTGCACATCCCTGATGCGAATCTCCCGTTCCACCACATCCCAAAGATGCTCTATTGGATTGAGATCTGGTGACTGAGGAGGCCATTTGAGTACAGTGAACTCATTGTCATGTTCAAGAAACCAATCTGAGATGATTCGAGCTTTATGACATGGCGCATTATCCTGCTGAAAGTAGCCATCAGATGCCTGTTCTTAGCTGAGAGGAGTGGTACCCAGTGTGGTCTTCTGCTGCTGTAGCCCATCTGCCTCAAAGTTCGACGCACTGTGCGTTCAGAGATGCTCTTCTGCCTACCTTGGTTGTAACGGGTGGCAATTTGAGTCACTGTTGCCTTTCTATCAGCTCGAACCAGTATGCCCATTCTCCTCTGACCTCTGGCATCAACAAGGCATTTCCGGCCACAGAACTGCCGCTCACTGGATTTTTTTTCTTTTTCGGACCATTCTCTGTAAACCCTAGAGATGGTTGTGCGTGAAAATCCCAGTAGATCAGCAGTTTCTGAAATACTCAGACCAGCCCTTCTGGCACCAACAATCATGCCACGTTCAAAGGCACTCAAATCACCTTTCTTCCCCATACTGATGCTCGGTTTGAACTGCAGGAGATTGTCTTGACCATGTCTACATGCCTAAATGCACTGAGTTGCCGCCATGTGATTGGCTGATTAGAAATTAAGTCTTAACACACAGTTGGACAGGTGTACCTAATAAAGTGGCCAGTGAGTGTATATACATATATTGCTTACAATGGCACTTCATCACACTCTTCTTTAATTTGTTCCACAATGCTCTTCCTGCCTTGTGGAATGCTAAACCAGACTTCTTCCTGCCTTTGGAATGCAGACTTTGACTGCTTCCTGTCATAATTGCCCTCTCCTTATCAACAGCAGCCTCTGAAGGAAAGTAGGGATGAGCGAGTACTGAAGTATTTGGACTCGCTATACTCGTACCGAGTATACCCTAGTACTCGGGTATTCAGTACGAATAGCGAGTCCAATGATAGTCAATGGAAAATGCGAGTAATTGTCTGCTGGACCCTTCAAAGCGATCTGGGGGCTGAGGAAAACGCTAAAAAATGTGTAAAAGTTAAAAAATGTATGCTGTAAACAAATGTATATAACATGGGGGCACTTGGTCAGGGGCTGCACGATTGTTTTTACACCACTGCTTCACTAGAATGTACAAACACTATTTTAAGTCCTTTGGTTTTTTGCCGGAAGAGCGGGACTCGTATGCGACTTACGCAGTGCCAGTGATATATCAGAAGAAGTACCGTAAGAGGGAGTGATGAGTGATGATGGAGGCAATCTACTGACACCTCAGTGTGTAAGTGGTGTAAGGAGAGCAATCTGCCCTAGCGGTATGGGCTGTGTTATGGTTAATTCAGGAAGAAGCCACCCATCATCATCATCATCTTCATCACAAGGGATTCACAATTATAAAGCTTGGACTACCGTCCTTGTTGTGCCACTGCCCAATGTGTAGGCATAGATTTAGTGTCTTCCAAACATTAGCCCTAGGGGCTGTATCATGGTTGATGAAGGAAGCAAGGCAGGTCTGAATGGCCTAACAATTATAAAGCCAGGACTACTAGCATAGAAGTGGCCGGGCCCAGTGTCCAGGCATAGCCATAGTGTCTCCAAAAATTAGCCCAAGGGGCTGCATCATGGTTGATGAAGGAAGCAAGGCAGGTCTGAAGGGCCAAACAATTATGATAAAGCTAGGAGTCGGACTACTAGCATAGAGGTGGCCGTGCCCAGTGTCCAGGCATAGCAATAGTGTCTCGAAAAATTAGCCCAAGGGGCATGATAGCATGGTTGATGAAGGAAGAAGGGTCTCACTCTCATCACAAGTGCCTTCGATGGGAAATATTAATTAACGTAACATTGTTTTTAGCTTATTGACCATGAGGTACATGTGTCAGAAGCAGGTTTTGAAAACGTGTAAGAAGAAGAAAAGGGGCTTGAATGGGAAGGGAAAGAGATGGATGTGATCAGCAATTTTTAAAAAAAACGTGTTGGGTGACTTTAGGCTGGGATACTGTCATCTGGAGGGCTTAAATACTGTTGCGAAATCCAGTCCTTGTTAAATTTTATCAGATTCAGCCTCTCTGCATTCTCTGTAGTCAACCGTGTGCGTGTATCTGTGATGATTGCCCCAGCGGCACTGAAAACACGCTCTGACATCACACTAGCAGCAGGGCAGGCCAGCACCTCCAAGGCAAAGAAGGAGAGGTCAGGCCAACTATGCAGCTTGGATGCCCAGTAATTAAATGGTACAGAAGCGTCAGGAAGGATGCAGGTATGGTCATTTAGATAGTCGTTGACCATCTTGTTCAACTTCTCCCTCCTTGACATTGCTACTGTTGCAGCTAGTCCTTGGTGATGAGCGGGCTTATTGAAGATGGCTCAGTTTGTGGACATTTTACAACCACCTCTTTTGGACCTGCTTGGCGTATCTCTCCCCATTAATGTATGCTGTTGCACAGAGCTGGTATCTCTGCTAACAGTGGTGTCTGAGGGTGCTGTTGCCATCAAATTATCGACAACGGCCTTCTTGAAGGATTCCATTGTGAAACCCCTTGGTGACTGCAACAGTAGCGAAGGAAATTTGTCCTTGTACCGTGGGTCTAGAAAGGTGGCCAACCAGGATAGGTTGCTATTGAAAATGTGGATTACGCGAGGGTCTTGGCACAGACAGTCAGATATGAAGTGTGCCATGTGTGCCAAGCTGCATAGAGGCAAATTTTCTGTGACCCCTGAAGGAGGAACAATACCCATCCTCTCCTCACACTGACTCTCCTCCTCCACCTCCTCCTCTTCAGCCCACCCATGCTGGACAGACATGAAGCTGGGGTTTGGATTCCCCTCTGTAGCATGACGTGTCCCCTCGGTACCACTGGAAAAGAAGTCCTCTCCCTCCTCATTTTCATCATCCTCTTCATCACCAAATGTTACCTGATGATATTGGCTGGGCTGGGTAGGATCACCCATTGTGAAATCTTGTTCCATACCCAGCTGCTGGGCATGCAAAGACTCCATTTTTTGATTCTGCAGCGATTTTTTCAGCAGACATAGCATAGGGATGGTTACGCTGATAATAGCCTGATCACCGCTCACAAGCTTGGTGCAGTACTCAAAGTTATCAAGCACCTCACAAAAATCAGCGATCCACACCCACTCGACAGTTGTTATGTGTCTTGGCTGAGTCTCAGTGTGACGGGTATGTTTAAGCTGTGTGAGAATCATGTGGGAATAGTGGATGAGGGCAGGTATATCTCGCCCAGATTCCTTTCCTATGTGGCCTAGTCTGGTCAGTATCGCACCTGCTTACTAATGAATAATGGGAGTTGGATATAAAAGGATGCCAGGTGGTTGTGTGAGTGTCTCAGCCTGGGAACACAGAGAGCCTGTCTGTGTGAGAGACACACGTGAGTGGAAGCAGTGCCCACTGCAACTGTGGTTTGGCTGGATGGGAGAAGCCCGCCAGTTGGTAGTTAGGTTGTCCATTGTTTAGTTAGTGCCGGACAGGCAAGGATTTGTTTTAGGTTTTATTTCTTTATGCATTGCTTTCACGTTAATAAACCTGACCCAGTGTCAGTTATACCCGAATCCCAGCTCTGCGCCTGAGTTTCATGCTGAACGCACGTGACCTTTGACCCCAGCAAAGGCGATCCCGGAGTGTTTTATCACATTGTGGTGGAGAACGCGGGCATCACGTTGCAAGCATGAGCATGGAGGACGTGGTGAAAGCGCTGGTACAGTCCACCGCCGTCCAGCAAGAAGCTAATCGGGTGATGATGGCCCAGCTGAAGGAGTTGGTGGACATGACAGCTACCGATCGTTCGCTTCTCCAGCAGGTGGCGCAGCACCTGGCAAGCCTACAGGAGGTTAACCTGGAAGCCGAGTCGAGAGTGATTCACGTGAGTCGGTACTGGCAGAAGATGACGACCGAAGATGACGTCGAGGCATACCTAACCACGTTTGAACGGACGGCGGTGCGAGAAAAATGGCCGAAGGCACGATGGGCCGGCCTGATTGCCCCGTTTCTTTCCGGTGAGGCCCAAAAGGCGTATTATGACTTGGAACCTGAAGCTGCGCAGGACTTTGACAAATTGAAAGCCGAGATCTTGGCCCGGCTGGGAGTGACGACCGCTGTCCGTGCACAGAGAGTGCATCAATGGACTTATCATCCGGATAAACCACCGCGGTCACAGATGTTCGACCTGATCCACGTGACGAAGAAGTGGCTACAACCCGAGGTGTTGGCAGCGCCAGAGATAATCCAGAGAGTCGTCATGGACAAGTACCTGAGAGCTCTACCTCCAGCCCTGAGGAAGTGGGTAAGCCATGGAAATCCTACGACGGCAGATCAACTGGTGGATCTGGTTGAACGTTACTCCGTGGCGGAAGGACTCCGAGACGACGCTACCCCACCTCGTTCTTCATCGTCTCCATGTGGAACCGGTAAGACTGTTCCAGGGAGTAGGGGAGATGGAAAAATCCCTAAGACAGTGGGGGAGGAAAACGGGACTGCCCGCACTGCGAGGCCGAGAGTAACGAACTATGGTCTAAGCAAGGGGCCCGTTAGGTGTTTCCGCTGCCAAGAAATGGGACACATTGTTGCGAACTGTCCGCTCACTACTGAACCCATGCAGTGCGACGTCACAGACATAAACGCATGTCTATAGTTGCACGGGTAGTGAGTGTGAATGCTGGTCAAAAGGAGGTGGAAAAACACTTGTGTGATTTAACTGTTGATGGAAAAAATGTGGTGGCATTGTTAGACTCGGGAAGTGTGGTGACTCTGGTGAAGGCCAGTCTGGTGTCAGCCCCGACTGGACCATCAGACAAATATTCTGTAACGTGTGTGCATGGAGACACCTGTTTGTACCTCACCACGGTCATATGCATTACTACTTCCTATGGGTCTGTGCAACATAAAGTGGGACTCGTCCCGGCGTTATTGCATGATGTTATCCTGGGCCGGGATTTTCCCCACTTCTGGCAATTGTGGGAGAATCAGTTGATACCCCAGCGTAATAATGTACATGATTCTTCTCCCCGGGCGCGTGTGGGTCCCGAACCCCTGGAAGAGGTCTCCCGGGAGACTCGGGGGAACAGTCTGCTGGAAATGACCTACAGTTCCCGTTTTCAGTCATGGCGGGTGATACGGAGGAGACCGGGGAAGAGGAGGAGGCCGACAGCCGTCCACCTCCCCGTTTGCCGGATTTAGAAATTCAGAAAGATGACTTCCAAAGCGAGCAAATAAAGGATCCTACCCTTTCTCAGGCTAGGACAAATGTAAAAGTGATAAATGGGGTACCCGTAGAACCTGGCTCTAGGCTGGCATATCCTTACATGGTTCTGGAGAATGGTTTACTTTATCAGATAGAGAAAAAGGAGGAAGACACGGTGCAACTATTAGTCGTGCCAAAACACTACCGGCGGCAGGTGCTGGACCTGGCCCACGGACATGTGATGGGAGGTCACCTGGGTGTCCAGAAAACCACCGAAAGGATATTACACTGTTTTGTTTGGCCAGGCATGCATCACGATGTTCGTGTATATTGTGAGTCTTGTCCTGACTGCCAAGCCTCTGCACCTAAGCCCCGGTTCTGTAGCCCTTTGGTACCCCTACCTATTATTGAAGTCCCGTTTGAGAGGATTGGGATGGATTTAGTTGGGCCCCTTTCACGGTCTGCACGTGGACACCAACATATCCTGGTCATCTTGGATTATGCCACTCGTTACCCGGAGGCCATACCTTTGCGTAACACGGCCACCAAGACGATTGCCAAGGAACTGGTGCATGTGTTTAGTCGGGTCGGTATACCAAAACAGATACTCACTGACCAGGGGACCCCCTTTATGTCCAGGGTAATGAAGGAGCTCTGCCGATTGTTACAAATCGAACCGTTATGCACATCCGTGTATCACACTCAAACAGACGGGTTGGTCGAACGGTTCAATAAAACTCTGAAGCAGATGCTGAGAAAGGCGATAGACAAGGATGGGAAGAACTGGGACTATTTACTTCCGTATTTGCTTTTTGCCATCAGGGAAGTGCCCCAGTCTTCCACGGGGTTCTCGCCTTTCGAGTTATTGTACGCCCGACGTCCTCGCGGACTGTTAGACGTTGCAAAAGAAACCTGGGAGGGTCAGGTCACTCCGTTTAAAACGGTGATAGATCACGTCACACAAATGCAGGACCGTATTGCGGCTGTTATGCCTATCGTCAAAGAACACATGATGCAGGCTCAAGGAGCCCAAAAAAGAATCTATGATAGGGGCGCCAAGATCCGTACGTTTGCACCCGGAGATAGGGTGTTGATCCTGGTCCCCACGGTGGACAGTAAGTTCCTGGCAAAGTGGCAGGGCCCCTTTGAGATTAAGGAAAGAGTTGGTGAAGTAAACTACAAAGTATACCAGGCAGGTAAACGGAAACCTGAACAGATTTATCATGTAAATCTGATAAAACCCTGGAAAGATAGGTCTGCCTTGTCAGCGGAGCTGACCCGGCCCGTCTGCTCGCATACCGTACCTGAGGTACGGGTTGCAGCGACTCTCTTGGAGCGGCAAAAGACTGAGGTCAAGCAGTTTCTACTTCACAACCAAAAGTTTTTCTCAGAAAAACCCGGGCAGACTACGCTAATGAAACATGACATCGTAACGGAACCTGGTGTCACTGTTCACGTGAAACCCTACAGAATTCCGGAAGCGCGCCGTGAAGCCGTTTCCCGAGAAGTGAAGGCAATGTTAGAGTTAGGTGTCATTGAGGAATCGCACAGTGCTTGGTCCAGCCCGATTGTGTTAATTCCTAAACCGGACGGCACAATCCGGTTCTGCAATGACTTCAGGAAACTGAATGCGGTCTCAAAATTTGATGCCTACCCTATGCCCTGGGTCGACGAGTTAATAGATCGGTTAGGAAAAGCCCGGTATATTACGACCCTAGACCTAACAAAGGGGTATTGGCAGATCCCTTTGGCGGAGGCTGCCAGAGAAAAGACGGCATTTGCTACGCCGGAAGGTCTATTTCAGTATGTGTATATGCCGTTTGGACTGCACGGGGCACCGGCGACCTTCCAGAGACTGATGGATCGAGTCCTGAGGCCACATAGGCGGTACGCTTTGGCCTATTTGGATGACATTGTCATTTACAGCTTGGACTGGGAGACTCATCTCCAGAAAGTACAAGCTGTGATTGACGACCTGTGGGAGGCAGGTCTAACCGCGAACCCTAAGAAATGTCACATCGGGCTAGAAGAAGCCCGGTATTTGGGGTATGTAATTGGGAGGGGTGTTGTTAAACCCCAGGTTGATAAGATTCAGGCGGTTCAGGACTGGCCACAACCTGTCAACAAGAAGCAGGTGCAAGCCTTCCTGGGGATCGCCGGTTATTATCGCCGGTTCATACCCAATTTTGCAGCCATCGCTACCCCCCTGACGGATCTTACAAAAAGGAAAGACTCCATCATGATTAAATGGAGTTTAGCGGCTGAAGAAGCCTTCCATAGCCTAAAACGGGCACTTTGCTCTCAGCCCGTACTGGTGACTCCGGACTTCCGCAGTGAGTTTGTGGTACAAACGGATGCCTCTGATACCGGTATCAGGGCCGTACTCTCACAAGTGAGGGACGGAATGGAACACCCAGTCCTCTATCTCAGCAGGAAGCTGAATAAACACGAGCAAAGGTATGCAGTCGTAGAAAAAGAGTGCCTCGCCATTAAGTGGGCTCTAGAGGCTCTCAAATTTTACCTGGTGGGTCGAAAGTTCAGGCTGATCACGGACCATGCCCCTCTCAAGTGGATGCACTTGAACAAGGAACGGAATAGCCGGGTGACCCGGTGGTTCCTTGCCCTGCGGGCCTACACTTTTACGCTGGAGCACCGCCCAGGGGTACAGATGGGAAATGCAGATGCCCTGTCCCGAGTGCACTGTTTGGCGGGTGTCATTGCTCGACCGGAGTGGTCTGAGCAGAGGGGGGGATATGTGAGAATCATGTGGGAATAGTGGATGAGGGCAGGTATATCTCGTCCAGATTCCTTTCCTATGTGGCCTAGTCTGGTCAGTATCGCACCTGCTTACTAATGAATAATGGGAGGTGGATATAAAAGGATGCCAGGTGGTTGTGTGAGTGTCTCAGCCTGGGAACACAGAGAGCCTGCCTGTGTGAGAGACACAAGTGAGTGGAAGCAGTGCCCACTGCAACTGTGGTTTGGCTGGACGGGAGAAGCCCGCCAGTTGGTAGTTAGGTTGTCCATTGTTTAGTTAGTGCCGGACAGGCAAGGATTTGTTTTAGGTTTTATTTCTTTATGCATTGCTTTCACCGTTAATGAACCTGACCCAGTGTCAGTTATACCCGAATCCCAGCTCTGCGCCTGAGTTTCATGCTGAACGCACGTGACCTTTGACCCCAGCAAAGGCGATCCCGGAGTGTTTTATCACAGCTGGTATTCAGAAAGTGCCCTCTGCTGCTCACTTACCCTTGCCAACATATGATATGTTGAGTTCCACCGTGTTGGCAGGTCGCAAATCAGTCTGTGGTTTGGTAAATTAAATTGTTTTTGAAGCGCTTCAAGACCGGCAACAGCGCTTGAGGAGTGGCGGAAATGGGCGCAAATATGGCGCACCTTCTCAAGTAGGTACGGCCAGTCAGAGTGTATGTTTTTATAAATTTCTGCACCACTAGGTTCAGCACATGAGCCATGCATGGCACATATACCAGCTTCCCGAGCTTTAAAGCCGCCACCAGGTTACGCCCACTGTCGCAGACAACCAGACCAAGTTGGAGTTGCAGTGGGGAGAGCCACTGATCGGTCTGTAGTTTTATTCCTTGCCAAAGCTCTGCTGCAGTGTGTGGTGTGTCACCTAAGCAGATCAGCTTCAGCAGAGCGTTTTGCCGCTTTGCCGATGCGCTGCTGCACAGCTCCCAACTTGGGAGTGATGTGGAGGGTAATTCAGCATAGGATGATGAGGCGGAGGAGGAGGAAGAGGGGAGACTGGATGTATATGATGAGGCGGAAACCCTAATTGAGGTTGGGCCCACTATTCGTGGCGTGGGTAGGAAATGTGTTGATGGTCCAGTTAGAGACTTTGTCCCACCCTCCACCAGGTTCAGCCAGTGTGCCGTGACAGAGATGTATCGTCCCTGGCCACAAGTACTTGTCCACATGTCTGTTGTAAGATGGACCTTCCCAGTTACGACATTAGTGAGAGCACGCTTTAGATTGTTTAAGACATGCTGGTGTAACGCGGGGACGGCACACCGGGAAAAAGAGTGCCGGCTGGGAACCGTGTTATGAATGAGTCACTGGAGGAGGAAAAAACAAAAATACAAGCTAAGTACAGAAAACCGGAGAGGTTGGTAACTAGCGGATTGCAGACCCCTGATCCTATTCACAACAACTAACAGTAGCCGTGGGATGTTCCTACGGTGGCCCTAGACACCTCGTACACAGCCGGAGAACTAGATAAACCTAAAGAAAGAAAGAGGAAATCTAAACTGCCCCAGAGCAGACCCCAAAGCAATAGACAGCCCCCAACATGTATTGACGGTGAAAACAGATGAAAACACAAACACAGACAGAAAGACAGGCTGAGCAAACGATGGGGCCCTCACTAACTAGATAGGACAGGAATGAAAAGCAACTGTCTGCAATCACGCAAAAACCCTGCCAAAAATAATGTCCAACACGTCTGATAGAAAAGGCCCTGAAGTCACTAGACTTCAAAATCAGTATATCAGCACTCAGGTATATTCTGAAAACAGAGCAAAGAGATCAACTGATCAGAGACAAAAAATGGAGTTCAGCCAGTCCCAACCAGGGCTGGCTGAACACAAACACTAAGTAAACCAGACAAAATCTAATGGAACAATAGCAGAGCAAAAACTTAGCTTTGGTAGACAGGACTAAACTGAAGGCCAGAGCTCAGAGCAGAGAGGATCACCAGCAACGCAGCAGGGCATCGGCAGCCTTATATCCACTCAGAGACTCCGGATGTCCAATCACACTCCACCTGTTCAGATGACAGGTTTTTCCCATCCAAATCGATTTCACTACCTCCTTTCACCAGCAGAGGGAGTTCATCGGACATCAAAGGTGAAGGAGAAAATGAGCTCATAAAAGAACCGAGTATTGTGGGGCAGCCACAGCCAAAAGATCGCGGAAAGGCTGTGTCCCCACAAGCTTAAATGGCAACATCTCCACGTCTAGCAACTTGGCAATGTGCGCATTCAGTATTTGTGCTTGTGGGTGCTTGGCTTGGTATTTACGCCTCCTTTCATACATCTGGGGCACGGACAATTGGACGCTTTCCTGGGACAAACAAGTGGATGAGCTTGTTGTGGCCTGTGTCTGTGCAACCGCAGCTTGTGAGCAAGAGGTATGATGATCACCTGCTTCCTGCCCAGTTGATTCGTGAGGCGTATCACAGGTGACATGGCAGTGGTTTGACCCGCAGTCGCAGACACTGATTTGGTACCCTGTTGTTCAGCCCACCGACTAGGGTGCTAGGCTGCCATGTGCTTCCTCATACTGGTGGTGCTTTGGTTGCCTTTGCCCTGGCCTCTGCTCAGCTTCCTATGGCAGATGCTACAGATGGCAACATTTGGTTCAGAAGGACTATCGGAAACAATTTTTCAGACAGAGGCCAAACGCACCCTTGCCTTGGGGCACAGAGGGATTGCTCTTAGCAACAGTTGACACACTTCACACTATGCTCAAACCAGTAGCCCTTGGTGCCTTTGTTGGTACTACGTATCCACCTTCATCCTCTGTGATGCTGTGCTGGCTATGCGTACCAACGGCCCAAGTCGGATCGGTGGTCTCATCATCGACCACCTCGTCATCCATGTCATCCTCCTTCCGTGTTAATATTGGCGACTGGACAGATGGCAACTGTGTGTCATCACCATCAGCCTCCACCTCTTCACCCGGTATATCACGTGGATGAAAGTGGCTTTCTTCTGGACGTGGGGTTTCAAATATTTGGCCATCTTCAACAGAGGATACCCCCTCATGTTCCTTTTCAATGTCGCAAGGTGAGAGGCCGGAGGCAACGAAAGAAAATGGACCAAACAGATCCTCGGAGTGACCAAGGTAGGGATCAAATGTTTCCTGTGACTCCTGACCGGGTGATGAACTAGGAACAGGTTGAGAATAGGATGACCCAGCGTTATCTGTATGGACAGTAGACTGTTTTGTCATGGACGATTGGGTGCTGCTAGAACATTTCGTGGAGGCCTTGTCAGCCATCCAAGACAGTATCTGCTCTTGTTCTTCTGGTTTCCAGGCCCATTTATGTTCCAGACCGGGAAATCTTGCCAGGAAACTAGATGCATCAACCTTCTTTAATCTCCCAGACTCTGTACCTTGTTGGGCACCAACGACCCCACATCCACGTCCCTGTCCCTTCACAACAGCCTTTTTAGGAATTTTGGATTTTTCTGCCATAGTTGCAGATGTTCAGATGCAGATATTGGGGAACAAGGAGCAGTTAGTGCTTTGTGGAAGGTAGCACTACAGCCTAGTAGTGCTTTGTGTTTTACAAACAGCACCGCAGCAGCAGAAAAAAATTGCCCTGAGGTTTAAGGTGAGATTACGCACCCCAGACACCACACAAGACATTGGTGCTGCCTGCGTGTCAGTTGTGCAGTACCGTGCGTGCGTACTATTTGCTGTTATTATATGAACGCAGCACGGCAGCAGCACAAAAAAGTGCCCTGAGGTTTAAGGCAAGAATATGCACCCCAGGCACCACACAAGACAGCGGTGCTGGCTGCGTGTCAGTTGTGCAGTACCGTGCGTGCTATTCGCTGTGAACGCAGCACGGCAGCAGCACAAAAAAAACGCCCTGCAGGGGTAAATGTGACCTAAAAAAAGCTGAGAAAACGGTCACTATTCGGTCCCTGGCCTTATACGTTCAGCTCTGAAATGAGCTTTTGGGTTTCACAGAGAATTTCTGGCTAATTTGAACTAAAAAACACAACTCTTCCTAGCAGCTGCTCACACTCTCCCTACACTAGCTGTGTTCTACATGCAATGTGCATAAAATGGCGGCGGCAGGCAGGGCTTAGTGCCAGGCTCTCATGACTCATAGGAAGCTGGGCGGCCAGCCAATCACAGTAATGCCGCCCACAACCATGGTGCGGCATTACTGTGATTGGCAACTGCTGGGTGGGAGAACCGAATAGCGAGGCGATTAGTGAAATACTCGCTTTGGTTCGAGTACCGCGAGTACCGCATTACTCGCCGAGTACCGAATATCCACAAATATGCTCGCTCATCCCGAAAGGAAAGGTGGATTTCATTTTGCCACCGGTGCATACACTTTAATCTCACAGCAGGGACCTGACATTCTTTATATACCAAGGTAGCAACATTTACATTTAACTTCTATATATTGTATATAGTTCTGCTTTTTGTTTCCATTTCTCTCATTTGGGCTCTGATTATTATTTTGTTTTTCTACACAGCCTTCTTTTGCACTCATACTGTAATCCATTACAAGGTTTATTGTACATTATCAAGGTAACCACCTTTTTATTTAATATTACAGCTTGTCTTTTTGTATTGGCTCTCCCTTATGTATGGGCTTGTTTATATAATTTCATTTCATTATAGCTGCATCTACTACATGAGAGTTTGATAGCAGCCCTGTATAACCTGGTTATACTGATTCTTGAGGTAACGACCCTTTCTCTTATATATACCCATCGGGTGTATTACAATCACTCAATATGTACATATCTTTTATTTAGGAGCCTGTTATTCCAAAACTCATATATAATCTCTTCGATCTGTGACTAGCAGTCGAGTGGGTCTCCTTATTCCTCCTCCTGTTCCTCTTCCTCACTCCCTGATATTCAACCACTAATGTTGTATATATAATTATGTCACAGGTTATTGATATTGTATATTAAGCTATGCTATATGTTTTCCTCTGTCTGTATAGGGACCTGTCCTGCATGTTGATTTTTGTCCTACATGAGGACTTGTATGTTGATTCTTTGTTTATACTTTACTGCAGACTGATGAAGGTCTAGATTAGACTGCAACAATAAAAATCCTTTGAAATGACATCTAAGTTGAGTGCCAAGTTTACTATTTCACTGTACTTTTGGTTTGGGTGACCTACTTGAGCACATCACGGTAGTGCCACGCTATATTTCACATTACGTCATCAGTGATGTAGTCTGACTAAAGAATAGTAGATGAGCAATGATATTTAAGGGGAACATGTCATATGGTGTATGCCTCCTGAACTGCCCCCGGTAGGTTATAAGTCATGAGATAGGCATCACCAACCTGTTACTAGAATCCTAAACAGATTGTAGAAAAAAGACCTTTAAAGCTTTGTCGCTGGCTATGAAAATTAACTGGTTCACCCAGGAAGTCCTGGTGACAGGAACAGTCTCTCTTCCCAACCCAAGAACCACCTGCTGTAACCAGCCTGATTGTTGGGTGCATCATCGTTCTCCTAGATGAAATTCCGTGCTTGTCGCTGAGTGGATCCTTCTGGTCACACTGCTTTATTATAACGGAATATCTTGTCACGTGGCCGCTAGCACTGATCCCTGATTGCCCAGATGTGGACGGCCACACATACAGTAGCACCCCTATTGTATATATACAGTGCTGCGCAAAATGTTTAGGTGTGGAAAATATGTGTAAAGTAAGCTTTCACATACAGAAGTGTTAGTTTATTTTTATTACTCAACAAAATACAAAGTGAATAAAGAAAAGAGAAATCTACATCAGATCAATATCGGGTGTGTGACCAACGTTGGCCTTCAAAACAGTAGACTTTTTTCTAGGACATCTTGTACAAAGTCAGGGACTTTCTAGGATCATAGTCAGGTGTATGAGCAACCAATTGTAGCTAAGAGGCGATAATGATTATTATTTTTACATGTGGGTTGAAACCCAGTCATTAAATGAAACAGAAACAGGTGTGTAGGAGAATTAAAAGGGGTTGTCCACTACTTTCCATGTCCCTTTCATGTGCCCTAACTTTCATTGACCAACTCTTCACTAAATACTTTGCTTTGTCACATCCTGGTCACATGATCTCTAGCTGTGAATCTCCTGATTCGTGTGATGTCATCTCCTATTTGAAAATTGATGGTTGAGGTGTGGCTTGCTGCACATGTGGGTGGGATTTAGTGCGGGCGCACGGTGCTGCATTCAGCAGAACTCACTATTTCTTTCAATACCATACACCAGACACCTTCTTAGCCCTTTAACGACCTTTGACATATATTTACGTCAAAAGTCTTGTCCTTGCCTTTGATGTTTTTGCACGTCTAGCCTACATCTTTCCCTGCAGGTGTTTATTGATTTATTCAGCCATCATGTGCCTTTAACAGCAATTGTTAACCAGGTGAATCCTGCTGACTATCACTGACAGAGGGATTTAACATGCTCTGACCAAAAACACATTATTCATCACTGCCCATTGGCTCCCCCGTAGCAGGATCACAGAGCGCAGATGGGTTGTCATTACAGCTGTGACCAGTAGATGTCCTACTATCATTGATGTTATTATTGGTTGTCTGAGAAGTGTTTTGCCAGGCTGAATGCACTTGATCACACATATAATCATGATACCCTGCTGGCAGCTCCATTTGTAATTGACTATTGATGATGTGCAAAATTTAAAAAAAAACTGACTGTTGTTGGTAATGCTGTTTCTTTTTTGTGATGTTTTTTCAATTTTTGCTCTTTTTCTGTGAGCCATTTTTGAATTTAGTGAAGGCACTCGCACAAATTAGGACCCTTGACGTGGGTTGTGAGCTACCATATTTTGGCCCAAATATCGACCAATACCTCATGGATTTTGTACATCATTTTTCATCTTTTTCTTCATTTTTCCTCCAATATGCAGGATGCTGCCAGGCCTTTTATTGTTGCGTGAACTGGCACATCTGTCCTTGTGGGGTGCACTTAGATAGGGCTTGGCAGCCCGCCTGATCTAATAGTATGGGCATCTATTATCTATCAATAGGCTGTGAGCCAGACATGCATCACACATATATGTGTTGGGCGCCATTTGCAAGCTCTATTTGTGAACATTTTTAATACTAGGCAAACACCCCCTCCATGAATTGGTAGGTTTGTGAGTGGCTGCTCCATCAGTATTTTACATCTGTGCTGCCCCACCTTTATCATGGGGGTCTGCTGCCTCCTGCTTGAGAAAGCCACTAGGCAAAACGTATGTTAGAGTCACGGGGGCCACGGGGTACTAAATACTGGTATACATAATTTTCTTACACTTCCTGGTTTTTTATGCCTACTTCATTATATCAATATTTATGATTTTTTTTCCATAAATGAATGTCCCTATTTACAAATATAACAGGCGATATATATGGAAGTTCCCATGTTTATCTACAGTATAAGCTACTGAGTGATTATACCCATTTCCAATACTTTTGTGCAGTGGCTTCCTTATATGTGTCATTGGTTTCCCTCCACCCCTCATGAGTTTTTATTGCTTCTTATATTTTAACACTATGATTTAATAAAAAATATATCTTTCATATATTTTTTTATTTGGTGTATTCACTTCTTTGGAGTAGGTATATTAAACATTTTTTCCTGTATAATGACTTCTGTATAAGGCAAAATTTAAAAAGGATGTAAAAAAAAATGTAATTTAAGTAAATTTAAATTTTTTCTATTACAAAAATGGGAACTTTCAGTTTATTTTATGAAGGAAGTAAGAACTGCCAAAAATAAGGGACTCAGATACGCCCTGTATTACACATAAAGAAGGATCTCATACACATTCTGTTGAAATTGGTACTCCTAGACTCATAAAGGCAATGCACTTTTGAGGGTTATATCCCAAGAAAATGTACTCCAGACCACAGAATAGGCTTAGGGTTAGCAATATAATACTGATAAGGGTACAGTATGTGCACACTTTGAGTAAAATTTCTGCACTATTTCTGCATCTCTCGGCAGGAAAAATACATCAGCAAAAGTAGTGGAGGATAGTTGCAGGGCAGGAGGTATCTGCACCAGTGTTTTGGGCAGGGTATTGGGAAGCACCTAGCACAGGGGAAGAAGCAGTGGTGTCACCCGATGGCACCAATTGTGGACCTGGGCATTATGCCCTCCGAGTTGGGTGCTTAGATTACGCGTGCCTGATCATGCTGGTGATGATTAGGTTCTTAGAGGCCAGACCCCTGCTTATCTTTGCATGGCAAAGTTTGCAAATGGCTATTTGGTTTGTCTCAGAAATCTCTTTAAAAAAGTCCCAGACCGGGAGCAACTGACTTTTTGATGGTGAAATTCAGCACTTTCGGTTCTCTGTTAGACAGTTGCCCGCCTTCTCCATCTGGTCAGCCCACTGTCTCTTCCTATCTGTTTTGGTACTGCCAATCTCTCATCCTTAGCACTGTGTTGTGTCGGTGACTTTGTCATCCACCACCTTGTCTTCCACCAACATACCCTGGTCCTCCTGACTTCGTGACTTAACAACAAGCCTTAGCGGCAACTGTGTCTCATCATCAACATCATCATCCTCCTCCTTATCTCAAATATTCCATTCCTCATTGTCATGTTCTTGTGGCCATGGCTGTGGCACCCCAGGAGTCCAGTTGCCACAATGGCATTGCCTCCCTCACAGGGGGTGATGTCACGCCTGTAAGAAAAGAGGTTTTCTCTAATCAGGTAACACTAACATCCAACACTTTTCCTGTCTCCAGACCAGAAAGGAGAGCTCAAAACCTGGTTTCAGGGAGCTTCCCTATCAGTTCTGGCCTGGAGGCGGGGTAAGTCAGTCTGCAGCAGGGAGTCTGCAAGAGACAGTCTGAGGGAGACAGAGAGGAGAGAGGAAGTCAAGGAAGAACCTGAGGAGTGGAGCTATAGAAAAGCTCACTCCAGGGCCAAGTGATAGAGACTAGACGCCGGAGTCCGTGGTTGTGCGGGTACTGTCCTGGCTGCTAAATCCAGAGGGCAGGGGACTTGAGGTCTCCTGGCCCCATCACAATACCTGAAGGCACAGCAGCAAATGAGAGCTCGGAGCCACCACGAAGAAATAACACCTGTAATAGGCTCAAGCTGCCTGCCATACAGGCAAGAACTAAGGAACAAGAAGGAGCAGAGGACTGAGCACAGCTTTAGGTAGCAAGGACCTGAGAATTAAGAACAATAGGGAGACCTACTCTGAACCCACCTGGCTAGGTGGATTCCAAATTGCTTCCAGGCTGCACAGATCTCCAAAACCAACTGTAATCAGTGCACTGGTTTACACCACAAACCGTGAGTAAAAGAGTGATGATTGCACCCTGCTGTGTCCTCAGAGTTATTTACTGCACCATCCACTCTGCACTACAACCATCACCACTATCTTTAACATCATAAGTACCCTTGGACTTAGCTCTACCTGTGGAGAGCTGTACCAACTCTGCTGCATCACCATCATCCCCAGCACTCTCTTTAAGCAGTGTCGGCTATCCCTTGCTGAATACCACAGGTGGTGTCACAAACTATATCTTATAAACTTTATTCCCCTTTTATCATCATTTTTTTTGGACGCACAGACCCACGGACCGGGTCACTGCTGCCGTGACACATCCCCTTAAGAACCGACCTGGTACCGAGTATCCCAACAGCTCTGGCGGTGCACCATTTTGGCATGACAGGATTCAAGCCTGGAATAGCTGGGTACTGTGTGCCAGAGACTTAAGTGAACTGTGAAACTGCCGCCAGTACTGTGTCCCACGGCGCGCTCGAAGAAAGGGGCATGTTGTTGTGGGGGGAGCCAAAAGAAGAGGCACGAAGTAAAGCGCGGGCCGTGCTCCATGATCAGTGGCAAGAAGCATCAAGCCCCATCTGGGAATACCGGATGGAGCACCATACAGACTGCTCACTCTGGAAATGAAATGCAGAGCCTGGCTAAGATTCACTAGGGGGGAGGAGAAAACATCCAATCTGGGTGGAGATTCAGCGGCTTCCGCAGCCGCAACCCCCATGATGCAGTCAGATTCAGCGGCGGCCGCAGCCTACATGATGCAGCCATGCACAGCTGCGGCCGCAGCACCCGTAATGTAGCCAGATTCAGTGGTGGCCGCAGCCCCCGCGGTTCAGCAAGATCCAGCGGCAGTCTCAGCCCACATAGTGCCACCAGTTCCAGCGGCGGCCACAGCTGCAGCCTCTATAATGCCACTATCAATGCTGTACAAACCGGGAGCAGCATGGTTACCACAGTACTCAGGGGAGTCACACTCCCTGGGCAATTTCAAGGAGAGACTATGTAGTTTGTTTGAAGTGTACCCCTGTCTGAGAGTCAAAAAGTCAGCATCCTCATTGGCCAGTTAACTGGTGTGGCCCAGAGGGAAGTTAAGTCCTGGCTGAACACTGATAAAAGAACTGTCAAGCAAATCTTGGCCAGGCTGAAGGACACCTTTGACATCCAGACTGCAGCAGAAATAAAAATGAGATTCTTTGGGTATAAACAAAGGTGCAGGACAGTATACAGGACTATGCCATTAACCTAGAGGAGGCGCTACGGGTTGTAAAGCAGGTTGACCCAGACTGCGTGCAAGATGAGGATAGATTGCTAACTGATCAATTTACTGAGGGACTCCTGTCTAACTCTCAAAGGACACAGCTGCGCTTAATGGCCCTATTGAATCCTGACCTAGACTTTATGCACTTTAAGGATAGGGCCATCCAGGTGCAGCGTGAATCAAATCCTAGTGGCACAGCGTCCTCTAGGTGCCCAGCAATTACACACCAACAGGAGGTAGCATCCATTAGCCGGGCCCCCTATTGAGGCCGACACACCAACCAAAGATAATGACTCTTCTGCAGACCTACGTTTCCAGGTCCAGGAGCTGACCAAAAGTATGGCTGCACTTACTAAAACTGTGCAGTCCATGCAAGAGGCCCCAAAGAAGATGATTCAGCTGGCCTCCAGTCCAGATGACAGCCCGTGGTGACAACAGAGGAGAATCCCACCAACCAGAGGGAGAGACAATGACCACTACAACCAGGACGCACAACCCATCTGTCACCTCTGCAACAAGGTGGGACACATCGCAAGATTCTGTAAT
Organism: Dendrobates tinctorius; assembly: GCF_039654945.1. Lineage (NCBI taxonomy): Eukaryota > Metazoa > Chordata > Amphibia > Anura > Dendrobatidae > Dendrobates > Dendrobates tinctorius. The sequence continues at coordinate 79,881,060 of NW_027361696.1, forward strand.
TTAAACGAGCAACCCCTGGGGCAAAGGGCCAACCCCCAGGAGTATAACATCCAGGCCCCCAGAGTTGGTGAGACAAGTACGTGGGAGTACAGCCGGTCCTGCCAGTCATGATTGATGGCTTCCCAATGAACGCCTTACTGGATACCGGCTCCCAGGTGACAAAAATGACATATGTCCTCTTTAAGCAGTACTGGGCTGATTCAGACATTATTCACAGCCCAGATGAACACCTTGCCATCTTTGCCAGCAATGGTCAGCCCTTGCCTCAGGTTTGGTATAAAGACGTGACCATAAAGATTGGCTGAGTAGAATTGTAGTCGCAAGGTTTGATCATAGTTGATAGTGACAAACGAGAATGCAATCCGATGATTACTCTAGGCCCTATTGTAACAGAAAATTGTCTTGGAGAAGTTATTGTTTTGTTGAAACAGGTAGCCAAGAAAGCGAGTTCCAGTCAGCAGCGGGTCCTGCAAAAGGAGATCAGAGCACTGATGGTGAGACAACAGGTAGAGCTGTCTGGTGGAGAAGTCGGTAGTGTCAGAGTGAGTGTTGCATTCCCCATTGCAGTACCGCCAAACAGTGAAATGTTAATTTGGTGTCGGGCAGCAATGGGCCTCAGGGGTCAAGATTACCAGACCCTGGTAGAACCAGTGTACTCTGATAGTAGGCCCACTATCCTGACAGCCAGGGGGTAGTCGATGTCCGCAAGGGGAGGGTACCAACACACATCTTGAATTGTGGGGAGAGAGAGGTCCATTTACCCCGGTATGCCACCCTTGCTAAGCTATTATCTGTCGGTAACAATGCAATAGAGGCAGCAGAGCCCTTGCTTCCGTCCGATCAGGTGGACAATGGCTGTGAGGGGCAGCTGGAGGATAGGTGTCAGCAGCTACAAGTAGGCACTGACTCCACCCCTTTGCACCAAAAGCATGGGGCTTACTGGGTGGCTCGAGAGTATGAGCGGGTCTTTAGCAAACATTCTCTAGACTTTGGGCAGGCAAAAGGGGTACAACACCATATCCACATCAGAGATCATCTGCCCATTGAAGAAAGGTACCGGCCTGCATCCCCAGCACACTATCAACGTGCCAAAGAAATGTTTCGGGAAATGAAGTAGGCTGGGGTAATCAGAGATAGTTGTAGCCCCTGGGCAGCTCCATTAGTCCTTGTTAAAAATAAAGATGGTACTATAAGAATGTGTGTTGACTACAGGCGAATTAACAAAATTACACATAAGGACGCCTACCCGTTACCTAGAATTGAGGAATAATTAGCTGCATTGAAAACTGCTAACTATTTCTCGACTTTAGATCTCACCAGTGGGTATTGGCAGGTTCCCATGGCAGAAGCAGACAGAGAGAAGACAGTGTTTACGACACCAATGGGCCTCTGCGAGTTTAACTACATGCCGTTCGGGCTCAGCAGTGCACCAGGGACTTTTCAACAGTTAAAGGAATGCTGCCTAGGACATAAAAACTTTGCAACCATCCAAGATGGCCGCTGAGGGAGCAGGAGACGTTACAAGGAGCCAGTTGCGTAGCGTGGGGGGGGGCGGTCCGCCCCAGACGGCACGTGTGTGGGCGGCGCGGCAGCAGCAGTGCTCCATGACTCAAACTGATGCGACCGATCACAAAGATGACAGCAAAGCAGCCGCCATCATAGAGGCAATGCCGGACTTACAGCAGCAGAAGGTTCCCCGACGTGCGCAATGCTGACACTTCTCCTCCTGATACATAAGCGGCTTCTGACGTCTGAGCTCCTAATGCTCCTGCAGGCTTTCTTGCACCGTTACCTTGGAGATACAGCCGCTTCCTCCTTTCAAACTGTCCCGCTGTAAAGGTAAGGCTGGTTTCACATTAGCGCTTATTAAGCGCACGCACGGCCGGGGGTAGCTCCGCCCCCGAGCCGGCCCTCTGCCCGGCGTGCCCGCCCCTTGCTTGTAGCGCCGCCTCCTAGCGCACAGCGGCGCCTGCGATTGGCGCACCCTATCTTTAGCATAGGGTGCGCAGATCGTGCGCAGGCCGTGCGCTAGTTGCGCTTTGACCTGCGCTGCGCACTTTTGACGGTGCGCCGTGCGCGCCAAAATCCGAAAAGTTCGATTTTGGCGCGCACGGCGCACCGTCAAAAGTGCGCAGCGCAGGTCAAAGCGCAACTAGCGCACGGCCTGCGCACGATCTGCGCACCCTATGCTAAAGATAGGGTGCGCCAATCGCAGGCGCCGCTGTGCGCTAGGAGGCGGCGCTACAAGCAAGGGGCGGGCACGCCGGGCAGAGAGCCGGCTCGGGGGCGGAGCTACCCCCGGCCGTGCGTGCGCTTAAAAAGCGCTAATGTGAAACCAGCCTAAGTCTCTACCACGCATGCTCAAACAGGAGCCGAGATTGATAGTTTCCACTTCAGGAAGTTGTCGCTAGAGGGAAAAAAGTGAACTGAGCTGTGTCTGCTTCTACTTAGTGGCTTCACAAACATGGCAGACTCATACAGCTCTCTCGTCTGTGCTTTGCTGCTTGGCCACGTTTATTAATTTTCTTTAGTGGAAGGATAAGAGGATAAGCTCACCATCACAGGAATCAGCTGTGGAGACAATGTAACTTCTAATGAAAGGAGCAAACTACCACACTTTTTTTATTTTTGATCTTGGCATTTTATTAAAGCGGGGAATCTGACTCCATTCACTTGTAAGGCACCGCAATGTAGCTGCAGCGCATAGCGATCCAAAGTCCCATGTAGCTCCAGCCTCAAACTAGTGAGGGAGTGAAGCTGGTGGAATGATAACAGCTGCAGAATAGGCAGGCTAAATGTCCCAGATTTATCACAGTGGTCCATGATGTTTGGTCAGTCTGGTGTTTATGACTATCTAACCCAGGGGTGGGGATCCCCGCAGGCTGTAAATGATCTTTTCACCGGACCCCAGGCAGATACCGCCAGATGGCAGTGCTCTGGTCAGCAGCTACGATTTGACAGCTAACCAATATCAGCGCAAGGAAATACTTTGTACTCTCCTGTCCCAAAGTAGAAGACAGCAGCAGTTCCTGTGACATCTATACCGCAGCCCCATGTCTCCTGTGACGTCTATACCGCAGCCCCATGTCTCCTGTGACGTCTATACCGCAGCCCCATGTCTCCTGTGACGTCTATACCGCAGCCCCATATCTCCTGTCCCTTCTATACTGCAGCCCCATGTTTCCTGTGATGTATATACCACAGCCCCATGTCTCCTGTGACATCTATACAGCAGCCCCATGTCTCCAGTGATGTCTATACTGCAGCTCAGGGGCGTAGCGTGGGGGGCGGTCCGCCCCAGGCGGCACGTGTGTGGGGACGGCGCGGCAGCAGCAGCAATTCCTCTCCTCTGTGGGAGAAGCGCGGAGGCACAGTGCAGCAGCAGCAGTAGCCAGCAGGACCTGTCTCTGTATGTCTCCACCGTGGGCGTGGCAGCGCACTTCCGGCCCGGCGAACACCGCTGATGGCAGCTACCAAGTTACCAACAGACTTGTCCTGGGTCGGGGGGCCATCGATCAGGGCACCGGATCCACCCGCCCGCTTTTTGGTAAGAGGGCACAGGAGTCAGTGCCTGCCTGACTGTGTACGTACATCCATTGTGTGCATGTCGCATTGACGCTGTCTATGTGGGTGTGTGGTGTGGCACTGGTGCGGGGTGGGCTCTGTGCTGACCCGGGCTGATGGGCACATCTGGCTACAAGGAATGAATAGTCTTATGGAATGGCCACCAGGATTCTGGACTATGTGCCTGGGCAGGGACTGTAGATGTGTATGTGCCCACTGGGCACTGCCCAGAGATCTCTGCCTACCTGGTCCTGGGGTGTCACTGTAGATGTATATGCGCCCAGAGATCTCTTACATATATATAGAGAACTGCAAGAAGATGAAAGTCTAGAAATGTAGAAATAATAACAGCAGAGTTAGTAGCAGACTAAAAATTAGATCTTTGAGTGTAGTGTGGGCTCTTTGGATGCTTCAACGACCAAAGGGGAGGCAAATGTTTCGACCGCCCCGGGCACCAGAAACAGTTGCTACGCCACTGCAAGGAGCTCCTGCATCATCTGAAGCGATCCACCACCGTGAGCATCGGGATTTAAGAACAAAGTCCCCGGAGCCACAAAGTCCATCAAACCTCACAAGAGGTTGCCTTTATTTCGAGTCCAGAAGCCCTTCCTCCCACCAGAGAAGGGAGATAACAGAGACACGCGGGAGACGGAGGAGCGTGAGGCATACAGAGGACCCTGAAGGCTGGATCTCCCTGTGGCTGGCTGCTGACCGCTCACAGTAAGGAGCAGCGGAAAAAGCACTGACCGCTTGTAATACGAGCGGGGTGGGAAAGAAGAGCCCTGAGAAGCGGAGGAGAGGAAGATCGGGTGAGCTGAAGCCGGCGGGTGTCGGGAAGCGCGCGGCTGGAATTCCCCTCCAGGAGGCCCAGCGCTCATTCCCTGCTGCTGCAGCACGAGCCGCCCCCCTGGGCACAGGCACAGTTTCACAGGCCACCCCAGTGGTTCCAGGGAGAAGAGGTCAGAGAAGGAGCCCTCGGGAGGTGGGTGAGGGGAGAGTTAGGAGGGAGATACTCACCTCTGACTAGGCGGTAGGAAGTAAAGGCCGCGGTCAGTTTCTGACAGGCCCTAAATGAGGACCTGAAAATTCAGAGCCCGTAAAGGCTCCATACATCCTAATGGACACACGATCAGTACTCTGTTTCCCCCTCCCCCCATTAGAAAATTCTGACGGTGGTGATTCTGTCGGGCCACCTTGAGCACAAATATATAGCTCCTGTTTTCACTGAAGTCTGCGCGGTGCTGACAGTTTCTCATTGCTGTGATAAGTGAGGTATGTCTGAGAGAATCGCCTATTCCCCTTCTACTGCCATGATCTAAAAATTAAGTTATGTGGCCCACCGGGGAATATACAGTAGTTCCGTGTTGATTGCGAGAGAGGAAGTCCTAGTGAGATAATGCGAAGATGCTCCATATTTCATAAAAGAATGCTCACTGCTGATAAGTTCAGTTAAACAACTAATAAGAAAATTCTGTTTCCTTCCATTATTACAATCTGGTTCTATAAAAGGTTCCACTGGATGATTCAGTGAATAATGCATGAATAAAATAGCACGTGACCCCCAACTAGTGGTCATTTGAAAAATACCAGTCGAGAGGCCTCCTTTCATTTCAGCCCTTATTCTGCCATACGATCCTACATTGGTTCGCACCGATTTCCGCCTACAGATCTCAGCGGTGTAACACACTGTAGTTCTGGTGCGATTAACGGAAAAGGACTATGGTCAAGATTGGAAAACCATCTGATGCTAGTGCCAACAGTGGCCCACAAATAGCCAAAAAGATGGAAAAATTTCTTACAAAACAAAGTGGCCCTAAGCACGTCTCATCGCAACTTAAAGAGGCAGACGACGATCAAGGAACAGAAGATTTGCAAAAGGATCCTTCTGATTTTTCGGACTCAGATGAACCAATCTCCAGAGGTTTCATTAGAAGTATTTTATCCTCTGCTCTGGCTCCATGGCGAAAGACTTATCTACAATTAAAAAAGAGATCCAGCAGATAGGGGGCAGGGTGGAGGAGCTGGAGGAAGCACATTCAAAATTGTCTGCCTTCACTGGGGACCTGAAATCTGGTCTTCTGCAACAAGAAGATCATATAAATTCCCTCTATACTGCGATGGAGGATATCGAGAATACAGAAGAAACAATCTTAGGATTCGAGGTGTCCCGGAAACCTCAGACCAGGAAGATGTGACAGCCATTCTTCATGAGCTTTTTCTACCTATGCTAGACCAAGAGGAGGGAAAGATGTTAGTCCTTTAGAGAGCACATAGGGCATTAAAACCCAAGCCCAAACAATCAGAATTCCCAAGGGATGTCATTTGCAGAATTTTGGATTTTCGCATGAAAGAAAAGATACTCAAGAAAGCAAGGTTGCTTGGAACCCTGGAGTATAAAGGCTCTAAAATCCGGGTCTTTCAGGACCTGGCGCCATCAGCCCTGTTCAAAAGATTTCAACTGAAGCCATTTACAGATGCTCTCAAACAAAGACAATTTTTGTTTCATTGGCTTTTTCCATTTGGCCTCTTCATCACGGCAGACGGCAGGGGATTTACTGTCAAGTCATCCTCTGACATCGCTAAGGTGTGCACGGAGCTGGACATTCAACTAGACCAGATACCGGATCTTCGCCTTGCCCGCACCGAGTTTAGCCTCCCAGACCTGACATCACAAGAACCATGGAAAAAAAAGGGCAACTCCAAAGAACGAAGAAACAGAAGAAGACGAGCAGGGAGACAAAACCCCTCCATGGACTGAATGGATAACTTTTGTTCCTGGAATATCCGGGCACGCATCCTCTTAGATAATCCGTTAGGACTATCCCGTCTTCATATGGAACAATCAGATAATTTAGCTATGATACATTTAACCATTTCCCCAATGGTTGTTATAATGGCATTTGCAATTTTGTTGATTTCAAAGGAAGTTGATAAGCTAGGGCAACAAGCCCTTGTTGTTGTTAATTACATGTTAACGCTCTTGTTTTTACCTTTCTCTCTTTCCTTTCACAACTTCTCCCTTGTCCATTGGCAGCTCATCCGCAACCTCAGTCCGAGCCCCGATACCTATTGACCTGACATGGCTGACCGAATGCGAGAGACAACAATAGCGTCATACAACGTAAGAGGTCTGAACGCTCCAGTTAAAAGAACACAGGTACTGGCACATCTTAAGAAATTAGGGACTGACATTGCACTTCTGCAAGAGACCCACTTTGTCCAGGACAAAATCCCGAGCTTCGAAAGACACTACTATAACACATGGCTTCACTCCTTTTCCTCTTCTAGGAAGGGAAGGGGAGTGGCAATCGTTCTTGCAAAAGACACACCCTCTGAGTATTGGGATCAGCTCCACGATAAAGGTGGCAGATACATTTTCATAAAAGGGATTTTAGCACACAAATTGGTCACGTTGGGTTGTGTTTATGCCCCTAACGTAAAACAAGATACATGGTTCTCTAAAACTATGAGAGAGACGAGCCAATTTATAGAGGGCACTTTGATTTTGGGGGGGGATCTGAATGTCCCTCTTGAGCCACTAATAGACTCCTCTACCGGGAAGTCTACCATTTCAAAATCCGCATTAACACGCGTTCAAACAACCTTACATCTACATCAATTGATCGACACTTGGAGATTCCTAAATCCAATGGTATGCAACTTTTCACATTTTTCGCAGGCACAGTCTTCCTACAGCAGAATAGACTATCTTTTCGTCCCATTCCAAGTGTCTGCATGTCTGAAGGATTCACAAATAATTTTGAGAGTCCATTCGGATCACTTCCATACTACTGATCAAACTTATGATAGGCCATAGACCAAAAAATAACCCTTGGAGATTGAATGAAACTCTGATGGCGGACGAGCCTTCCAGAGATAAAATAAACAAAAAAGTCAAGGAGTTCTTTGAGACCAACCTTGGTGAGAATATCAAATTTTCAACTATCTGGGAGGCTCACAAGGCCATAGTCAGGGGTGAATTTAACTCTATGGCTTCGCATAGGAACAAAAACAGAAAAGAAGAAATGGAGACACTACATAAAAAGATTCAAACATTGGAAAGAGACCATAAGACAACTCTAGATCCCAACACTTTAAACCTACTTGCTCAGAGGAGACAATCTCTCAGAGACTTACTAAACAGAGAATCGATAAAAATTTACACCAGATGGAAACACAGGGTATTTGCACATGGAGATAAAATGACAAAGTTTATGACAACCATGATCAAAAACGTAAAGCCAAATCCCTTATTTACAAGGTTAAACTCCCTGATGGAGTCAAAATCACAAACCCTGACGGAATAGCTGCCGCCTTTAAAGAATATTATTCAACCCTGTATAACTTAAGACCCGGGAGAGAGTGTAGAACAATTGGAAAAAAGGCGAATTAATATACAAGAATTATGTCAGAGACACCGCACTACACTTGCTCATAGAGCCAGTGCGCGTGTCCTGAGTACCGAAGCAGTGCTAAAAGTTACCTGGGGAGCAGGGCAGCAGAGGTGACCAGGCGTGCTTCAAGCTAATTGTGTCAGGGTCCAGTCAGCGCTGGAAAGTAAAGAGGCACGGGACCTGCGGACACTGAAAATGAGCAAGCTTGCACAGGACCTATGGTCATGTGACTGCAAGGGGGCGTGGCTTAGCGTCCTGCTTTCAGATATGACAGGACACCATACAACAACTCAGAGTCAGGCAAAACGGAGGTCACAACAGTACAGGCAAACGAGGCACAGGAGGGACAAACAGACGGGTAATCAGACAAAGCCAAAGGTCATACCCAAGAGGGCGACGTGGTACCAAGGGGACGAGCAGAGAGAAGTCGGGTCACAAGCAGAGAGTCATACACGAGAGGTATCGCAGTACAAGAGGGTCAGGCAGAACTCGTAACAGGGACAGAACCGGATCAAAACCACACAAGCAAGCAAGATATCAGGCACAAGGCACACGTATACAAGAGGTCACTTAACTCAGCCGAGGGCAGGAGTATAACTGACATCGGACCCAGGTCCAGTGAGCACTAAATATCCTCCTTCTGCCAGAGAGAGGCAGCACAATTAACTCATAGTCTAACCAGGACGGGTCAAAGCGAAATCCCGTCCTGGATCATGACAAATTCCTACATAATTTAAAACTCCCAATTTTTTCTGAAACTCAGCAACAGGAACTAGCGGCTCCCTTCTCTATCGGGGAACTCCAGTCCACCCTGTCGAGTTGCCCTATGGGCAAGAGCCCGGGTCCAGATGGGCTGCCGACGTCCTACTATAAGACTTTCTGGGAGATACTGGGTCCTCACTTGCTAAAGTTGTGCAACGATGTTTTGAAGGGCGAAACTTTTGAGAGACAAACATTGGAAGCACACATTACATTAATACATAAAGAAGGTAGAGATCCCAAGTTGTGCAGTAATTATAGACCGATCTCACTGCTGAATAATGATCTCAAAATATTTGCAAAAATATGGGCCGCAAGGATCAGCCTGGTCCTGGACACACTTGTCTCTGCGGATCAGGTTGGCTTTGTGAAGGGAAGAGAGGGAAGAGATAACTCCCTGAGAGTTCTGTATTTGATGCAACATGCCCATAACCATCATAAACCTTTAGTTTTGATGGGTACCGACGCAGTGAAGGCGTTTGACAGTGTGGAATGGACATTCATGCGAGAGACCCTGACAAAGTTTGGTTCCCCCCAATAGTTATTGAAGCCATCTTTCAAATGTACAAATTTCCATCCGCAAACGTAAGAGTTAATGGGGACTTCTCGCCCCCTTTTGAGATCAAAAATGGCACACGTCAGGGCTGTCCCCTCTCACCAGCGTTGTTTATCTTAATCATTGAGACATTAATACAGAGTATCAGACAACACCCGGCAGTAGAGGGCATTAAGATTGCAGGTACTCCACATATGGTAGCGGGGTTTGCAGATGATCTTCTCTTGCTTCTTTCGGACCCAGTGAGAGAAATCCCGGCGGTGCTGGAGAGGTTCGAGACTTTTGGAGAGCTCTCGAATTTTAAGATCAACTTAGAGAAATCTGAGGCGATGAGAATAAACATAAGTCCTGGAATAATTCAAAAGCTGAAATCGGCTTTCCCAATCAAATGGAACTCTAAATATATTAAATACCTAGGTATTAAATTAAGCCCACTTTGGAACTCCCTCTTCTCACTCAATTTCGTACCCCTTCTCGATAACACTCTAGGAGCTATTAAGTCATGGAGAGTCCCCTATGTCTCCTGGTTGGGAAGAAAAAACCTCATCAAAGGTTTCCTATTACCCAAGTATAGCTATATCTCCAGAATGTTACCAATCACAGCTCCTAAAATGTTTTTCCAGAGGGTCCGGTCTCTTCTCGGAAGATACATATGGGGCGTCTAAAGCCTAGAATGAGTTATAACACACTTTCCCTACCTAAACATAAAGGGGGTATAGGAATCCCAGACCCACAAAAATACCATTCAGCGGCGACTCTGTCTCTTCTGGTTGATTGGGTAAGGGACAGTGACCACAAACTCTGGATAGTGATCGCGAAAGAATCATTGTCGGTTTCAATTGCCACTTTACTCCTTTCATCCACGGCATTTTTAAAAAAAAGTCTCCTCCCAAAATGCAATCACAAAGAATTTGATTAAGTCTTGGTCTATATTTTCATCCTCACTGGTGCTGCTCCCATCCCCTCTGATAAAGGTAAAAGACCTACCTGGCCTCTACCTAGACCGTCCGGATAATAGAGACACAGATGCACTACACAAGATAAATGACAACCTAAATGACTTTATGGAGGACGGAGCGATCCTCCCACTTCAGGATTTACAAGCGAAATTCCCGCACTACCACATTAACTTCCTTCATTATAACAGGCTCAAAAACTCGTTTAGGTCATATTTACAATCGGGATTCCCACTTAGAGAGCTGACTGCTTTCGAAAAGTTGTTGGCCCAGACAAACAAACCAAGGGGCGTGTTGGGTAAATTTTATCAGATGCTTCTTTCCCATGCTACCTCAGTTAAAAAAGCGTACATATTAAAATGGGAAAGAGATCTTGGGGTGGAGTTACAGGAATGGGAGGTTGACAAGATATATAAAAACTCGCATGGTCCTTCTGGATGTGTAAAGATCCCAGAAAACTCCTACAAGGTCCTGGCCAGGGGGTACGCCACTCCGGACATAAAAAAGAAATGGCAACCTGAGGCGTCCTCGGATTGCTGGAGATGTTTTGAGGAGATAGGATCTTATATGCACATATGGTGGCAGTGCGATAAAGTTCAGCCATTCTGGAGTAAATTACTTAAAATTTCGACAAAACTCTGTCAGCTCCCAGACCCTCCATCCCCGAGATTGATCTTTTTGAATTGGTCAGGTGAAACAGCACAATCCAAACACAAAAAACTTCTAATGTATTTATTGGCAGCAGCTAAAATGTTAATCCCTTTATACTGGCAATCTGAGTCCTGCCCTTCTATAGCAGAATGGCTACACAAAGTTAACCAAATTTATTATATTGAAGAGATAATGGCCAGGACGACCTTTGGAACAAGTAAATTTAACTTGATCTGGGCGCCTTAGATACTTTTTAGAGAATCAGATGAATACCTAAATCTTCTAAATGCACAGTAGAATGTATTCAATTTACCTGAAAGTTAATCATAAGGAAAGGTAATATAGGTTGCTTCTTCTTGTGGGACAAGGAATTATCACTGCTGACTGGACACTTACCCCCATTGTTTCCTACACCCTAACCTACCCCAAACCCCTCTATTCTCTAGATTTCCACACTATTTCTTTCTTATTTCCTGCTTCTTCAGTTAAAATTTACCCTACACTGTGACAAATGTAGGCATATTACTGGAAATGATGTAAAAGTACTGGTATTGCCTTTTTCTTGAAGGCCCTGAAGAAAACACGGCTACTTGTTTCAATGTGTGACAAGTGGTTATTTTGTAAAAGAAAAATATACCAGTATTGGGTCAGGAAGATGGGCAGGAAAGCGATGTAACTTTTGACAAAGCATTTTATCTGTCGCATGTATTGTTTTTTCCTTCTTGTTTAAAACTAATAAAAAAAAGTTTAAAAACAAAAAAACCAAAAACTTAGAAACCGTTCTGCTGTATCTGGATGACATCATTGTCTTCTGCAAAACCTAGGAAAATCTCTTGAAGCACTGGCCGAGGTGTTCAAAGCCCTGTCCAACTTTGGCTTGAAAGTAAAGCCGTCCAAATGCCACCTTTTGAACCCAAGGTGCAGTACCTAGGCCATATGGTAAGTGCGGAAGGCTTGGCACCAGACCCTGACAAAGTCACCGTTATCCGAGACTGGCAAAGACCCAGCAACGTTCATGAAGTACGGCAGTTTCTTGGGTTGGTGGGCTACTACTGGAGATTCATCAAGGGCTTCACCAAAATAGCCGCACCTCTGCAAGACCTGCTAGTAGGCCAATTCAAGAAGGCGAAGAACAAGAGTGCTCCATTCGAGTGGAACAACAGGATAGAAGAATCCTTCACTTGGTTGAAATTGACTCTTACAGGAGATGAAGTTCTGGCCTATCCTGACTATAACCAACCATTTATACTTTACAGGGGTGCCTGCAGCGTGCGATTAGGAGCCATGCTGTCACAAGTGCAGAAAGGTAGAGAGAGAGTGATTGCCTATGCCAGCAGGAAGCTTCGTCCCACTGAAAAGAACCCCGACAACTACAGTTCCTTTAAGCTGGAGTTCCTCGCCATAGTCTGGGCGGTAACAAAATGCTTCTGTGGTGCCCCTGAGGGATCAGTCGCCACAGAGGTACTGCACCTCACCCAGAGGTGTGGTACTCCACTCTCAGGTAAGGAGGGAGCACCTCACAGGACTCTAACACCAGCACCCAACACACACCCTATACCAGCAGGGCATCTGGATGTACCCTACAGGAGAAGGATCTCAACCCTGCCTGGTGGTAAAGGGTGTTAGGAGGTGGGTGGAGCTAGTAGGATGAGAGCGGGAGAAGAGAGTTTAGTGATGAGTCTGTCAGGAGGGGAGGAAGTGGAAAGACGTGTGTCAGGAGGAGCTGCAGGGAAGGAGACAGACAGAAGGAAGCTCCCTGTAGAGGGAAGGAATCCTAGAGGCACAGACAGCGACCATACTGCCCGTGGGGCTCATTCCACGCCATCTAAATGTCGGAAGGAGGGATCAGGTCGCAGTATAGGGACTGGCCCTAAAACTAGTGGAGTGAACAACAGACTCAGCTAGATCAACCAAAGGCTACGAACATTGCAAGTGCTGCAGCCAAATCCACAATTATTCTCTGAAAAGGCAGACACATAGGATCCAGGGACCTAGAGGTTATTCCCGACAAGATCTGAGCTTGCTGGCTTGGGACACTGCTTGTGAAGGTGCTGGACAGGAGGGATGAAATAAGCACAGTGAGACAGCCAGGAAAGGCACACACTGAAGGGAGTCCTGGGAATGTGTATCCTCATCTACCTGGGAGTTTGCTGAACCCCTCACCTGGAGGACGCAGCACCAAGCTGGCACTTAGGCCCATAAGAACTGTGAGTAAACCTTTGGAACTGGACCCAGCTGTGTCCTCTAATTCTTCCTGCGTCACCTACCCAACTCTGCTACATCTACCACCACCAAACAGAACATCTTTGCTATCACCACTTCCCTGGGAAAAAGCTCTGCCTGTGGAGAGCTATACCAACTCTGCTGCATCACCACCAGTCCCAGAGGATCTGCTCTGCAGCACTGGTCACCTCTGAAAAGAAACCACAGGTGGCATCACAAACTTATCTACACATAGACTTTATTCCTCATTAGTTCTCATTTTTCAAGGACACTCAGGGCCACGGACCAGGTCACTGCTGTCATGATACATCCCTTTAAGACACTGGCCCGGTACAGAGTAACCCACAGCCCTGAAGGGGTGTTCCATTTCAAGCACTACCTGGCTTCAGCGAAGTTTACCATCTACACAGACATTAATCCGCTAACCCACCTTGAAACGGCAATGCTGGGTGCGCTGGAGCAGCGATGGATGGCTCGGCTATCCAATTATGAGTTTACCATCAAGTACCAAGCGGAGCATAGGAGCGCTAATGCTGATGCACTGTCCAGGATGCCCAGTTCACCAGATGGGGAGAAGATCCAGAAGAACTCTAAGAAATCGAGTTACCAGCCTTCCGCCATCCAGCTGCGGCCCAGCGCTCCCAAGGGGAGCAAGCCCTACATTATGCGAGAGGCCATGTTTAACCCATTGCCTCATCATGAGTGGGCAGAGACACAAGATAGTGACCCAGCTGTCCGCCTAGTAAAGGAGTTGCTGACACAAGCTGATTCACACCCTCGATGCTCCACAGGAAACACAGTTATGGAAGGAGAAGGGCAAGCTGTTCATCTATGAGGGTAAGCTGTGTTGGAGGAACATCAACTCACGCACCCACAAACTGGTCTGGTAGGTGGTAGTCCCAAAGCGGGATGCGCCAATGGTCTTGGAGGCGTACCACGAAGGAACAGGACATTTCAGATGGAAGAAGTTGGAGGTCCTACTTCATGAAAGATTCTACTGGGTTGGCATGAGGAGAGGCATTGAGAAGTGGTGCCGAGAATGTGGCCCAAGCAACCTGCGCAGGAAAGACCGCAACAGCCAGCGAGTTCCATTACAGCACATAGTCAAAAAACAGCCCCTTGAACTGGTAGCTTTGGATCATGTGAAATTGACTCTGAGCAGGACTGGCTACACCTACGCTCTGATCATCGTTGACCATTACTCAAGGTTCTTGGTAGTCGTGCTTGTCAAAGACCAAACAGTGAAGACGGCAGCCAAAGCATTTCAAGAATACTTTTGTCGACTGCACGGTTACTTTGAACAAGTGCTCACCGACCAAGACCCTGCCTTTGAGGCAGGAGTTCTGTAACCTTTAATGCTGCAAGAAAATTAGGATGATGCCGGACCATCCACAGACAAATGGCATGTGTGAGAAGATGAACCAGGTGGTAATTGTGGACTCATCAAAGTAAATTTCAAAGAAAATTAGTTATATATACTGGCTTCTAAACAAAAACTAATTTTAAAAATGTATATACTTTATTATTGAAAGACCACAAAACACAACAAACACAAACCAAGCAACTTGGTGCTGATCAAAAAACTCCAGACGAATTAGCGTATTGGAGAACAAGACAGGATAGGGGGACAGTGGCCTACATATCCCTAATAGGCCCTATACTGGCCCCTACCTGACAGCGGAGGTTGGCACCCTCTTGAAACGCAAATGGCGCCCCCACTCCATGGTGGCTGTTTAATACTGTTTCTCAGGATGAGTACAAAATGACCAATCAAACAAAGAAAACTAACTGGTCAATTTTACACAGTCCAATAAATGACAATTCAAATAGACTTCGATTATCACACACCACCAAAATTTATGTAAAAAGGGTACAACCAGTAACCGAAGAAAATAATTATTTTATGGGGAGAGCAGGAGGAGGGAAATTTCCTAACTGAATTCCCTATTTATTACAGTCCCTACCTATCAGCGGAGCTTTTTCACCCTAATTTATATTGGTGCCCCCGCTCCGCGTCGGCTATCCCTTATTAACCCTACTAACTTCCGTAAAAACAAATTAGTCTCACAAACAAGAGACTTGAGGGTACTAGAATATATAGGGATTAAATGGACTATGGACCAATAACCTCCTAAATCTCATAGGCAGCTACTTGAGGGCTATCAAATATATAAAGGCTCTCAAACCCTTAAGGAGAAGAGCATATGTGACATAGCAATAAATCTCTTATCAAAAACTATGTCCCTTGGCAACAATCTAAATAAATGACTGGATTAATACTCCTATTATAGCATAACATATTTGAAAAACATATTCACCCCCCATAGACATATATAGGTATTAACGCAATAATTGCTGTGTGCCCTCATATTGCACCATGCCCAAATCTTAGATCAGCCAATATAAACAACTTGAAACTTAGCTTAATGCTTATTAAAGCTTCATATCACCACGTCTCGACGCGTTTCCCTCCTAACATGGGAGTTCCTCAGGAGGCTCATGATAATCCCTTCATACTCTCTCGGAGCATCAGATGTCGTGCCTGGTTGCAGGTATCCAAATGGCATGTGCGAGAAGATGAACCAGTGGTAAATGACTTATTGAAGACCTTGCCTCTGGAAGAGCGAAATCCATGGCCAGAGAAGTTGCTGGATCTGGAAGATCTATACAATCATATCCCGGTAAACTCGACCAACTGCACCCCAGCCTACCTGATGAGCACAAGACCTGGCAAGTTACCCATTGATTTGGACATGGGAGTTTTAACACCTGAGATGACATCACCAGATGCAGACTGGGATACAGAGCGGCAGCAACAATACCGCAAAGTGCAAGAATGTGTAGAGAAAAGTTTATCCCAGGCAAGAGAAAGGCAGGAAAGAAATTACAATCAGCACACCCCTGCAGTTCCCTTGTCACCTGGAGAACAGGTACTCAAAAGGAAGAGACAGATGCACAAATTGGATGATAAGTGGGAGGCTGAACCATACACCGTCAAGCCTTCAAACTTTGATAACACCAAAGAATGCCTCGTCAGTAAGGATGGAGGAGAAACCTCAGCGGTAGTGTCAAGGGATCATCTAAAACTGTGCCCTGACCAACTGAAGGAAAGGATTGAAGACCAAGACACTCCTCAGCCCGTGGAAAAGAAGAAACATACCGTTCTTGGAGACTTTCCCCGGTCTTGGACACAGGTGAATCAAGTCATCTTAGTACCTGTCCTGGTCTTTCCCCAGCCTACTGCACTTGAAGCAGCAGAGACTCTAGACCCGTCGGCTCCAGTAACAGATGCCACATCTGCAGTGGAATGCTAAAATCTGCCCCCTGCTAGCGGTGAATCTGTCAGACCCATGGTGAGTCTAAGAAGTCGCAGACGGCTGCCCAGTTTACCAGTAAGTTGCAGGCCTACCGGGTTCACAACATCAACAACCAACACACTAGGGATTCCAGTTCTGCATAGATCCACCCATAGTGCGAGAGGTCAGGTCCCAGCCCAGTAGAGGGACTAAAATGAAAATAAGTTAATAATATGTATAATTGCCACCGTTAAGCATGAGACCCTACAGAGACTTACTGTATGAACTTTTAAAATTTTTTGTAATAACCTGTTGAAGGATAATTGGGCCACAGGACTATTTATGGCCAGGACCTTACTTGTATTTAGTTGACAATATGTGTTAGGCGTCGGGTTCCCGCAGGTGCACAGCGGGAATCCAGAGCCTTGCATCCTGCGGTCTCCCATTCTTCTCCGACCGCTCAGCAATCTTGGCGTCGCAGGCGCTCTGCTCAGACCAGCTCTGTAGGACTGGTTGTTGTTGCCACCTCTGGGTCAGCAATAACAGCGCAGGCTGCCCTGCAGCAAGCCCCTCGAGTGGCTAAGTCCTCGCGTCACGCTACTGGGCATGCTCACGAGACGATTTCCTATTGGAGATCGGGAGTCTCGTGCTCAGGTCCTTCTCCTGATCTAACTGGTCCATCCTAGAGATTTGGAAGGTCCCGCATGGCTATAAAAGGTCCGCATGGCCGCTCGGCCATTCGCTAGTGTAGTCTCTATTTGCTACTGTGTGAATGATGATGGATGCATGAACCTGCGAATGACTCATTAAGATCCCCTCCCTCTGATATTACGTGTGTGGATAGGGACTTAGCCTTAGAGTCAGCGCCAGTCAGTGGCATGCTACAAGCCACAGTGCTCATCTCCACAGAGCTAGCGTCCGACAGTGCGCCCCTCCTGTGCATTGTCATATAGTGGCTGAGTCAGTTGCCGCGCTGCGGTCAGCAGCACTTTTGGGCTTCCGGACACCGACCCTGTGTCTTGGGCCCGAGTCCGGTGACCATATACCGTTGCGCACACCGCTGAGACCTGTGAGGTCAACAGGCTCGGCATTTATGTTTATGGCTTAAGGCGACTCTGTGGATATAACAGAGCACGCCCAGTGCACACCGGGTGACGTTCAACCTGTGTGCGATATACCGCTATATTGTGCGTCTGCCATTATATAGCAGCAGTTTAACACCTCTGCACGGTGGACCCCGGATGGCGAACGCACTTTCTATTTTATATTTAGTGCGATCCGCCGTCCCTAACATTACACTAGCGCCAGGGTCTGGCTAGTAATGGCAGACCTGCAGCAGCTACAGCGGTACATTCGGCAGCTGGAGAGCAGGTTGGCGGCTATTGAGAGCTCCACCTCAGCTGCGAATGCTACAGTGGCCGCTGCTCAGGCAGTCGCAGAGGCTGTCTCACGCGTGTCCACGCCCACGCCTATGCCGACAATAACCCGCCTCCTGTTGCCCGATAAGTTTTCCGGTGACAGCACCGCCTGCAGGGGTTTCGTGAGCCAGTGCTCTATCCAGCTGGATTTACTGGCCACGCGATTTCCCAAAGAGCGAGAAAAGGTGGGGTTTATTGTTTCTCTCCTATCAGGTAGGGTGTTAGAGTGGGCTACACCATTGTGGGAGCGTGATGATCCCGTGGTTCAGGGCGCTGCTCAGTTCCTCACGGCTCTGAAGCAGGTCTTTTTGGGACCACAGATCACGTACGACACCTCTCTCCAATTATTGGCCCTAACACAGGGGTCTCTCTCGGTCAGCCATTATGCCATCCGATTCCGGACATTGGCTTCCGAACTGGAGTGGCATGATAAAGCACTCGTCCCTGTGTTTTGGAGAGGGTTAGTGGAGCATGTCAAAGATGCTCTAGCAACCAGAGAGGTCCCCACAAGTTTGGAGGAGTTGATTGCCATCTCCATCCGCATTGATCTCTGATTTACAGAGCGCAGGCTGGAACGTGTGCCATCCAGACGAAGGGTTAATTTGGCTCCCACCTTCTCCGAGCCACTAAGATTTCCCGCTCAGGAGCTTACACCTTCTGAACCTATGGAGGTGCCTCGCACCAGCCCCAAGCCACGTCCAGTGCGAAGCTTCGCACGCTGTTACCAGTGCCGGCAGTTTGGTCATTCGGCTAGCATGTGTCCTCTGCAGTTGAAAAAACTATCACGTCCAGTGGTCGTAGCTGGTGGTCTAACTAATATGAAAACCTTTTCCCCCAAACCAGTATTCCGAGGGACATTAGATAGCGGTGCTTCCACTTGGGAGGTAGAGGTCACGGTGGATTCCGGGGCAGAAGGAAACTTCATGTCCTCATCATTTGCCCAAAAGCACGCTATTCCGCTGGTACTACTGCCTCGTCCCTTGACCATCAGGGTGGTTGACGGTGCGCCTTTACCATCCCAAGTTACACACCAGACAGCACTTCTTGGTTTCTCAATCTCACCCTCTCATCACGAGACGTTGTCCCTGTTCATTTTGCCAGATGGCATCGACCAGGTGCTTCTCAGACTTCCGTGGCTCCATTACCATTCCCCTCATATAGATTGGTCTTCGGGGAGTATACTGGGTTGGAGCAAGGACTGTGAGGGAAGGTGCATGAGGGGCAGTGTTCAAGTAGCATCCACGGAGGTGCCCGCGGATCTTTCGGCGCTCCCTGGACACTACCTGCAATACGCGGATGTCTTCTCCAAAAAATCAGCGGAGACGCTGCCGCCGCACCGTCCTTACGATTGCCCGATAGACCTATTGCCAGGCGCGGAGCCTCCTAGAGGCAGCGGCCTCCCTCTATCTCTCCCGGAGACAGAGGCCATGTCACAATATATCCGGGAGAACCTGGCAAGAGGGTTTATCAGAAAATCTGTGTCGCCGGCTGGTGCAGGGTTCTTTTTCGTGCAGAAGAAGAGTGGGGAGTTGCTCCCCTGCATTGACTACAGAGGTCTCAACGCCATTACTGTAAAAAACAAATACCCTCTTCCTTTGATCTATTAGTTGTTTGACAGATTGCGAGTGGCCCGGATCTTTACGAAATTAGATCTACGGGAGGCGTACAACCTGATCCGCATACGCGAAGGAGACGAGTGGAAGACAACCTTTAATACCAGGGATGGCCACTATGAGTATCTGGTAAATGACGTCTTTCGCAATATGCTCTCTACCTCGGTGGTGGTCTATCTGGATAACATCCTCATCTTTTCTCCAGATGTGGCCTCTCACCGGAGAGACGTCTGCAAGGTCTTCGACCGTTTGCGGGCGAAATCTGTCTTCGCCAAGCTGGAGAAGTGACAGTTTGAGCAGGAGTCCTTGCCGTTCCTGGGCTATATCATCTTGACCCAGGGGTTGGCTATGGATCCTGCCAAATTGCAAGCAGTAATGGACTGGCAGGAGCCCCATTCTCTAAAAGCGGTGCAGCAGTGTTTGGGGTTCGTTAACTATTACCTCCAGTTCATTCCCCACTTCTCCACACTGGTAGCTCCTTTGGTCGCTCTCACAAAGAAAGGAGCCAATCCAAAGGTTTGGTCAAAACAGGTCTCCACGGCCTTTTCGTCCCTGAAAACCCATTTTGCTGCCGCTCCCATCCTCCACCGTCCCGATGTGGATAAACCTTTTATCCTAGAGGTAGATGCCTCGTCCGTTGGTGCAGGAGCAGTCCTTTTCCAGAACAATGCTCAAGGTCGGAAGCATCCCTGCTTCTTCTTCTCAAAGACCTTCTCACCGGCAGAGAGAAACGACTCCATCGGGGACAGGGAGTTGCTGGCCATGAAATTGGCCTTTTCTGAGTGGAGACATCTCCTGGAGGGAGCCCGGTTTCTCTTCCAGGTGTACACTGACCATAAAAACCTGGTCAATTTGCAAACGACCCAGCGCTTGAACTCTCGTCAAGCTAGGTGGTCGCTCTTCTTCTCCCACTTCCGCTTCACCTTGCATTACCTGTCTGGAGAGAACATCCGTGCGGATGCTCTTTCTTGCTCGGTGGTCTCAGGGGAGGAAGAGGAGGCTGAGCCTCGGCTAATTGTCCCCACGGAGAGCCTGAGGACCGTGGCTCCGGTCGCTCTTGAGGCAGTTACGCCAGGCAAGACCTTTGTCCCTCCTCACCTGCGGCCGGAGGTCCTCGCGTGGGCACACGCGTCCAGGGTGGGTGGTCACTTTGGCATTAAGCGGACCACAGAACTCCTGACAAGGTCTTATTGGTGGCCGCACATGACTCGGGACACTAAAGAGTACATTCAAGTATGCGTCTCTTGTGCTCGGAACAGGTCCTCTAGGCAGAGGCCGGCCGGGTTACTGTATCCCTTGCCGGTGGCAGACAGACCCTGGGAGATGGTCGGCATGGACTTTGTGGTCGGCCTGCCCAAATCTGGTGGCAGCACGGTCATTTGGGTGGTCACTAGTGTTGAGCATTCCGATACTGCAAATATCGGGTATCGGCCGATATTCGCTGTATCGGAATTCCGATACCGAGTACCAATATTTTTTCAATATCGGATATCGGAATCGGAAGTTCCCATAATGCAAAGAGCCACTGCTGTGGCTCTGATTGGCTGCCGAAATGACATCATCATGATGCGCAGTCTGTGCGCATCATGATGCGCCGTCAGTTTGGGCCTTCCGGGGGGGGCGTCTGTGCCGACTGCCCGGGGGTTCGTGCCGGCCTCCCGGTGGTCCATGCCGACTGCCCGGGGGTCCGTACCGGCCTTCCGGGGGTCTGTGCTGACTGCCCGGCGGTCTGTGCGGACTGCCGTGGGTCTGTACCGGCCTGCCGGGGGTCTGAGCGGCCTGCCGGTGGTCTGTACCGACTGCCGGGGGGCTGTGCCGGCCTGCCAGGGGGCTGTCCGACTGTCCGGGGGTCTGTGCAGGCTGCGGGGGTCTGTGCAGGATCGTCCGATGGGACTACAAGTCCCATCGGGCGATGCCTGCTACCATGACGGTGATTGACACATTAGCCAATGATGGGACAGTAGTAGTCCCATCATCCGGCCTATGTGTTGAATGTAAAAAAAAAAAAAATACATACTACATACATACTACATGCTACATACATACTACATACATGCTACATACATACTACATGCATGCAACATACATATATACTACATGCATGCAACATACATACATACTACATATATACCACATGCATGCAACATGCATAATACATATATACCACATATAAATCACAATGTCCCACTGAAAAAATGAATAAATCAGGATAGAGGACCAATTGGTATAAAAAGATATATTTTTATTTTTATTAACAAAGAATTAAAAATATACAAATGCACATATAAATGAAGGGACGTTGTGAACCCATTATTTTTCACATGTATCAAACACCAAATTAATTCACCATTATCAAAAATAGTAATAGGTAAACAATAGCTGCAAAATCCCTTATCCTATAAAAACATCCACATAAATGTGAAAACTGTGTAATTTGTTATAATAAATATCCATAAATTAGTACGATAAGGGTTCTCAAAAATATAAGGGCTCTCAAGTCTATATTACCACTGCAAATTGCCAAAAACCGCCAATAATCTGAACTATGGCGATTCCCATAGATATATATTAAGCTGGGCCAATTTAATAACCATCCGTATGGCAATGTCGATCTTTGTTAGCGGCATTCAAGACCGCTCTCCCAATATAAAAGGTGATTACCACACTCTTTGGCTGTATAATACAGCACACAAAGAAAAAACAGGCCAAAATCCGCCTGTCAGGCGTGGTGATTGGCATGGAATATAAATCCATGCACCGGCATAATTGCAGTAATCATGTAACAATAGAACAAATAATGTCATGGAGCAAAGCAGCCATTACCAGTGATTGATAAGAAGTCTCCTCGGGCGTCCCTCTGCCCCGACGCGCGTTTCGCTTTTGCTTCAACGTTGAAGCAAAAGCGAAACACGCGTCGGGGCAGAGGGACGCCCGAGGAGACTTCTTATCAATCACTGGTAATGGCTGCTTTGCTCCATGACATTATTTGTTCTATTGTTACATGATTACTGCAATTATGCCGGTGCATGGATTTATATTCCATGCCAATCACCACGCCTGACAGGCGGATTTTGGCCTGTTTTTTCTTTGTGTGCTGTATTATACAGCCAAAGAGGGTGGTAATCACCTTTTATATTGGGAGAGCGGTCTTGAATGCCGCTAACAAAGATCGACATTGCCATACGGATGGTTATTAAATTGGCCCAGCTTAATATATATCTATGGGAATCGCCATAGTTCAGATTATTGGCGGTTTTTGGCAATTTGCAGTGGTAATATAGACTTGAGAGCCCTTATATTTTTGAGAACCCTTATCGTACTAATTTATGGATATTTATTATAACAAATTACACAGTTTTCACATTTATGTGGATGTTTTTATAGGATAAGGGATTTTGCAGCTATTGTTTACCTATTACTATTTTTGATAATGGTGAATTAATTTGGTGTTTGATACATGTGAACAATAATGGGTTCACAACGTCCCTTCATTTATATGTGCATCTCTCCATTTGTATATTTTTAATTCTTTGTTAATAAAAATAAAAATATATCTTTTTATACCAATTGGTCCTCTATCCTGATTTATTCATTTTTTCAGTGGGACATTGTGATTTATATCAATAGTTATGGTATTTACTTTTTGATTACAGAGGCAATTCTATAAGTGATTTATTATATATACCACATGCATGCAACATGCATACTACATATATACCACATATATACTACATGCATACTACATATATACTACATGCATGCAACATACAAATATACTACATATATACTACATGCAGCATAAATACTACATATATACTACATGCATGCAACATACATATATACTACATGCATGCAACATGCATACTACATATATACCACATATATACTACATGCATGCAACATACATATATACTACATGCATGCAACATACATATATACTACATGCATGCAACATACATACATACTACTGTGAGAATCATGTGGGAATAGTGGATGAGGGCAGGTATATCTCGCCCAGATTCCTTTCCTATGTGGCCTAGTCTGGTCAGTATCGCACCTGCTTGCTAATGAATAATGGGAGGTGGATGTAAAAGGATGCCAGGTGGTTGTGTGAGTGTCTCAGCCTGGGAACACAGAGAGCCTGTCTGTGTGAGAGACACACGTGAGTGAAAGCAGTGCCCACTGCAACTGTGGTTTGGCTGGACGGGAGAAGCCCGCCAGTTGGTAGTTAGGGTGTCAATTGTTTAGTTAGTGCCGGACAGGCAAGGATTTGTTTTATGTTTTATTTCCTTTTTGCATTGCTTTCACTGTTAATAAACCTGACCCAGTGTCAGTTATACCCGAACCCCAGCTCTGCGCCTGAGTTTCATGCTGAACGCACGTGACCTTTGACCCCAGCAAAGACGATCCCGGAGTGTTTTATCACATTGTGGTGGAGAATGCGGGCATCACGTTGCAAGCATGAGCATGGAGGACGTGGTGAAAGCGCTGGTACAGTCCACCGCTGTCCAGCAAGAAGCTAATCGGGTGATGATGGCCCAGCTGAAGGAGTTGGTGGACATGACAGTTACCGATCGTTCGCTTCTCCAGCAGGTGGCGCAGCGCTTGGCAAGCTTACCTGAGCTTAAATTGAAAGCCGAGATCTTGGCCCGGCTGGGAGTGACGACCGCTGTCCGTGCACAGAGAGTGCATCAATGGACTTATCAGCCGGATAAACCACCGCGGTCACAGATGTTCGACCTGATCCACGTGACGAAGAAGTGGCTACAACCCGAGGTGCTGACAGCGCCAGAGATAATCCAGAGAGTCGTCATGGACAAGTACCTGAGATCTCTACCGCCAGCCCTGAGGAAGTGGGTAAGCCATGGAAATCCTACGACGGCAGATCAACTGGTGGATCTGGTTGAACGTTACTCCGTGGCGGAAGGACTCCGAGACGACGCTACCCCACCTCGTTCTTCATCATCTCCACGTGGAACCGGTAAGACTGTTCCAGGGAGTAGGGGAGATGGAAAAATCCCTAAGACAGTGGGGGAGGAAAACGGGACTGCCCGCACTGCGAGGCCGAGAGTAACGAACTATGGTCTAAGCAAGGGGCCCGTTAGGTGTTTCCGCTGCCAAGAGATGGGACATATTGCTGCGAACTGTCCGGTCACTACTGAACCCATGCAGTGCGACGTCACAGACTCTAAAAACCGCATGTCTATGGTTGCACGGGTAGTGAGTGTGAATGCCGGTCAAAAAGATGTGGAAAAACATTTGTGTGATTTAACTGTTGATGGCAAAAATGTGGTGGCATTGTTAGACTCGGGAAGTGTGGTGACTCTGGTGAAGGCCAGTCTGGTGTCAGCCCCGACTGGACCATCAGACAAATTTTCTGTAACCTGTGTGCATGGAGACACCTGTTCGTACCTCACCGCGGTCATATGCATTACTACTTCCTATGGGTCTGTGCAACATAAAGTGGGACTCGTCCCGGCGTTATTGCATGATGTTATCCTGGGCCGGGATTTTCCCCACTTCTGGCAATTGTGGGAGAATCAGTTGATGCCCTCGGGTAATAGTGTACATGATTCTTCTCCCAGGGCGCGTGTGGGTCCCGAACCCCTGGAAGAGGTCTCCCCGGAAGACTCGGGGGAAGAGTCTGCTGGAAATGACCTACAGTTCCCGTTTTCAGTCATGGCGGGTGATACGGAGGAGACCGGGGAAGAGGAGGAGGCTGACAGCCGTCCACCTCCCCGTTTGCCGGATTTAGAAGTTCAGAAAGATGACTTCCAAAGCGAGCAAATAAAGGATCCTACCCTTTCTCATGCTAGGACAAATGTAAAAGTGATAAATGGGGTACCCGTAGAACCTGGCTCTAGGCTGGCATATCCTTACATGGTTCTGGAGAATGATTTACTCTATCAGATATAGAAAAAGGGGGAAGATACGGTGCAACTATTAGTCGTGCCAAAACCCTACCGGCGGCAGGTGCTGGACCTGGCCCACAGACATGTGATGGGAGGTCACCTGGGAGTCCAGAAAACCACCGAAAGGATATTACACTGTTTTGTTTGGCCAGGCATGCATCACGATATTCGAGTATATTGTGAGTCTTGTCCTGACTGCCAAGCCTCTGCCCCTAAGCCCCGGTTCTGTAGCCCTTTGGTACCCCTACCTATTATTGAAGTCCCGTTTGAGAGGATTGGGATGGATTTAGTTGGGCCCCTTCCACGCTCTGCACGTGGACACCAACATATCCTGGTCATCTTGGATTATGCCACTCGTTACCCGGAGGCCATCCCTTTGCGTAACACGGCCACCAAGACGATTGCCAAGGAACTGGTGCATGTGTTTAGTCGGGTCGGTATACCAAAACAGATACTCACCGACCAGGGGACCCCCTTTATGTCCAGGGTAATGAAGGAGCTCTGCCGATTGTTACAAATCGAACCGTTACGCACATCCGTGTATCACCCTCAAACAGACGGGTTGGTCGAACGGTTCAATAAAACTCTGAAGCAGATGCTGAAAAAGGTGATAGACAAGGATGGGAAGAACTGGGACTATTTACTTCCGTATTTGCATTTTGCCATCAGGGAAGTACCCCAGTCTTCCACAGGATTCTCGCCTTTCGAGTTATTGTACGCCCGACGTCCTCGCGGACTGTTAGACGTTGCAAAAGAAACCTGGGAGGGTCAGGTCACTCCGTTTAAAACAGTGATAGATCACGTCACACAAATGCAGGACCGTATTGCGGCTGTTATGCCTATCGTCAAAGAACACATGATACAGGCTCAAGGAGCCCAAAAAAGAATCTATGATAGGGGCGCCAAGATCCGTACGTTTGCACCCGGAGATAGGGTGTTGATCCTGGTCCCCACGGTGGACAGTAAGTTCCTGGCAAAGTGGCAGGGCCCCTTTGAGATCAAGGAAAAAGTTGGTGAAGTAAACTACAAAGTATACCAGGCAGGTAAACGGAAACCTGAACAGATTTATCATGTAAATCTGATAAAGCCCTGGAAGGATCGGTCTGCCTTGTCAGCGGAGCTGGCCCGTCCTGTCTGCTCGCATACCGTACCGGAAGTACGGGTTGCAGAGACTCTCTCGGAGCGGCAAAAGACTGAGGTCAGGCAGTTTCTACTTCACAACCAAAAGTTTTTCTCAGGAAAACCCGGGCAGACTATGCAAATGAAACATGACATCGTAACGGAACCTGGTGTCACAGTTCACGTAAAGCCCTACCGAATCCCGGAAGCGCGCCGTGAAGCCGTTTCCCGAGAAGTGAAGGCAATGTTAGAGTTAGGAGTCATTGAGGAATCGCACAGTGCGTGGTCCAGTCCGATTGTGCTAATTCCTAAACCGGACGGCACCATCCGGTTCTGCAATGACTTCAGGAAACTGAATGCGGTCTCAAAATTTGATGCCTATCCTATGCCCCGGGTCGACGAGTTAATAGATCGGTTAGGAAAAGCCCGGTATATTACGACCCTAGATCTAACAAAGGGGTATTGGCAGATCCCTCTGGCGGAGGCTGCCAGAGAAAAGACGGCATTTGCTACGCCGGAAGGTTTATTTCAGTATGTGTATATGCCGTTTGGACTGCACGGGGCACCGACGACCTTCCAGAGACTGATGGATCGAGTCCTGAGGCCACATAGGCGGTACGCTTCGGCCTATTTGGATGACATTGTCATTTACAGCTTGGACTGGGAGACTCATCTCCAGAAAGTACAAGCTGTGATTGACGACCTGTGGGAGGCAGGTCTAACCGCGAACCCCAAGAAATGTCACATCGGGCTAGAAGAAGCACGGTATTTGGGGTATGTAATTGGGAGGGGTGTTGTTAAACCCCAGGTTGATAAGATTCAGGCGGTTCAGGACTGGCCACAACCTGTCAACAAGAAGCAGGTGCAAGCCTTCCTGGGGATCGCCGGCTATTATCGCCGGTTCATACCCAATTTTGCAGCCATCGCTAACCCCCTGACGGATCTTACAAAAGGGAAAGACTCCGTCATGATTAAATGGAGTTTAGCGGCTGAAGAAGCCTTCCATAGCCTAAAACGGGCACTTTGCTCTCAGCCCGTACTGGTGACTCCGGACTTCCGCAGTGAGTTTGTGGTACAAACGGATGCCTCTGATACCGGTATCGGGGCCGTACTCTCACAAGTGAGGGACGGAGTGGAACACCCAGTCCTCTATCTCAGCAGGAAGCTGAATAAACACGAGCAAAGGTATGCAGTCGTAGAAAAAGAGTGCCTAGCCATTAAGTGGGCTCTAGAGGCCCTCAAATATTACCTGGTGGGACGAAAGTTCAGGCTGATCACTGACCATGCCCCTCTCAAGTGGATGCACTTGATCAAGGAACGGAATAGCCGGGTGACCCGGTGGTTCCTTGCCCTGCAGGCCTACAGTTTTACGGTGGAGCACCGCCCAGGGGTACAGATGGGGAATGCAGATGCCCTGTCCCGAGTGCACTGTTTGGCGGGTGTCATTGCTCGACCGGAGTGGTCTGAGCAGAGGGGGGGGATATGTGAGAATCATGTGGGAATAGTGGATGAGGGCAGGTATATCTCGCCCAGATTCCTTTCCTATGTGGCCTAATCTGGTCAGTATCGCACCTGCTTGCTAATGAATAATGGGAGGTGGATGTAAAAGGATGCCAGGTGGTTGTGTGAGTGTCTCAGCCTGGGAACACAGAGAGCCTGTCTGTGTGAGAGACACACGTGAGTGAAAGCAGTGCCCACTGCAACTGTGGTTTGGCTGGATGGGAGAAGCCCGCCAGTTGGTAGTTAGGGTGTCAATTGTTTAGTTAGTGCCGGACAGGCAAGGATTTGTTTTATGTTTTATTTCCTTTTTGCATTGCTTTCACTGTTAATAAACCTGACCCAGTGTCAGTTATACCCGAATCCCAGCTCTGCGCCTGAGTTTCATGCTGAACACACGTGACCTTTGACCCCAGCAAAGGCGATCCCGGAGTGTTTTATCACACTACATATATACCACATGCATGCAACATGCAAACTACATATATACCACATACATACTACATGCATACTACATATATACCACATGCATGCAACATATATACTACATGCATGCAACATGCATACTACATATATACTACATGCATGCAACATATATATACTACATGCATGCAACATGCATACTACATATATACTACATGCATGCAACATACATATATACTATATGCAACATGCATACTACATGCATGCAACATACATACTACATATATACCACATGCATGCAACATGCATACTATATATATACCACATATATACTACATGCATGCAACATACATATATACTACATATATATCACATATATACTACATACATGCAACATATATATAATACATATATACTACATGCAACATACATACTACATACATACTACATATATACCACATGCATGCAACATGCATACTACATATATACTACATGCATGCAACATACATACATACTACATATATACCACATGCATGCAACATGCATACTACATATATACCACATATATACTACATGCATGCAACATACATATATACTACATGCAACATACATACTACATATATACCACATGCATGCAACATGCATACTACATATATACCACATATATACTACATGCATGCAACATACATATATACTACATGCAACATGCATACTACATACATGCAACATACATACTACATATATACCACATGCATGCAACATGCATACTATATACACTCACTGGCCACTTTATTAGGTACACCATGCTAGTAAGGGGTTGGACCCCCTTTTGCCTTCAGAACTGCCTCAATTCTTCGTGGCAGAGATTCAACAAGGTGCTGGAAGCATTCCTCAGAGATTTTGGACCATATTGACATGATGGCATCACACAGTTGGCGCAGATTTGTCGGCTGCACATCCCTGATGCGAATCTCCCGTTCCACCACATCCCAAAGATGCTCTATTGGATTGAGATCTGGTGACTGAGGAGGCCATTTGAGTACAGTAAACTCATTGTCATGTTCAAGAAACCAATCTGAGATGATTCGAGCTTTATGACATGGCGCATTATCCTGCTGAAAGTAGCCATCAGATGTTGGGTACATTGTGGTCATAAAGGGATGGACATGGTCAGCAACAATACTCAGGTAGGCTGTGGCGTTGCAACGATGCTCAATTGGTACCAAGGGCCCAAAGAGTGCCCAGAAAAAAATCCCCACACCATGACACCACCACCACCAGCCTGAACCGTTGATACAAGGCAGGATGGATCCATGCTTTCATGTTGTTTACGCCAAATTCTGACCCTACCATCCAAATGTCGCAGCAGAAATCGAGACTCATCAGACCAGGCAACGTTTTTCCAATCTTCTACTGTCCAATTTCGATGAGCTTGTGCAAATTGTAGCCTCAGTTTCCTGTTCTTAGCTGAGAGGAGTGGTACCCAGTGTGGTCTTCTGCTGCTGTAGCCCATCTGCCTCAAAGTTCGACGCACTGTGCGTTCAGAGATGCTCTTCTGCCTACCTTGGTTGTAACGGGTGGCAATTTGAGTCACTGTTGCCTTTCTATCAGCTCGAACCAGTCTGCCCATTCTCCTCTGACCTCTGGCATCAACATGGCATTTCCGGCCACAGAACTGCCGCTCACTGTTTTTTTTTTCTTTTTCGGACCATTCTCTGTAAACCCTAGAGATGGTTGTGCGTGAAAATCCCAGTAGATCAGCAGTTTCTGAAATTCTCAGACCAGCCCTTCTGGCACCAACAATCATGCCACGTTCAAAGGCACTCAAATCACCTTTCTTCCCCATACTGATGCTCGGTTTGAACTGCAGGAGATTGTCTTGACCATGTCTACATGCCTAAATGCACTGAGTTGCCGCCATGTGATTGGCTGATTAGAAATTAAGTCTTAACACACAGTTGGACAGGTGTACCTAATAAAGTGGCCAGTGAGTGTATACCACATATATACTACATGCATGCAACATACATATATACTACATATATACCACATATATACTACATGCATGCAACATATATATAATACATATATACTACATACTACATACATACTACATATATACCACATGCATGCAACATGCATACTACATATATATTACATATATACTACATGCATGCAACATACTACATATATACCACATGCATGCAACATGCATACTACATATATACTGCATGCAACATACATATATACTACATTCAACATGCTTACTACATATATACTACATGCATGCAACATACATACTACATATATACCACATGCATGCAACATGCATACTATACATACCACATATATACTACATGCATGCAACATACATAGATACAACATATATACTACATGCATGCAACATGCATACTACATATATACTACATATATACTACATGCATGCAACATACATACTACATATATACCACATGCATGCAACATGCATACTATATATACCACATATATACTACATGCATGCAACATATATATAATACATATATACTACATGCAACATACATACTACATACATACTACATATATACCACATGCATGCAACATGCATACTACATATATACCACATATATACTACATGCATGCAACATACATAGATACAACATATATACTACATGCATGCAACATGCATACTACATATATACCACATATTTACTACATGCATGCGACATACATATATACTACATGCAACATGCATACTACATATATACTACATGCATGCAACATACATATATACTACATACAATACATTCATGCAATACATACATATAGACATACAGTACATATAACATAGAGTACATACTCACCATCACTTGTCACTTTGATCCCCGAAGCCATTGTCATCTATGGAATAAATATTAAAATAACAAAGCACGAATATACTCACCCCTGATCCGCAGAAGTCCACGGGTGTCCCACAACAATCTTGCGTGGAGAACAGCAGCATCAGCTGATGCTACCGTTCTCTACGGGCTCCAGGAAACCAGTGTCAGGAGGTAGGTATCCTTCCGCCCTGTATTCCTCCGCCACTGTAAAGAAAAAAAAGTCCCTAGTCTCATTTTATGGCATTGCTGTGTGAAAAATTTCCCATGCAGCTTTTGCCATAAAGTGAGACTAGGGACTTTTTTTTTTTTTTTACACTGGCGGAGGAATACAGGGCAGAAGGATACCTACCTCCGACACTGGTTTCCTGGGCCCCGTAGAGAACGGTAGCATCAGCTGATGCTGCAGTTCTCCACGCAAGATCGTCGTGGGACTCTCGTGGATTTCTGCGGATCAGGGAGTATATTGTTTGTTTGTTATTTTAATATTTATTCCAAAAATGACGATGGCTTCGGGGATCAAAGTGACAAGTGATGGTGAGTATGTACTCTATGTTATATGTACTGTATGTCTATATGTATGTATTGTATGAATGTATGAATGTATTGTATGTAGTATATATGTATGTTGCATGCATGTAGTATATATGTAGTATGCATGTTGCATGTAGTATATATGTATGTTGCATGCATGTAGTATATATGTGGTATATATGTAGTATGCATGTTGCATGCATGTAGTATATATGTTGTATATATGTAGTATGCATGTTGCATGCATGTGGTATATATGTAGTATGTATGTTGCATGTAGTATATATGTATTATATATATGTTGCATGCATGTAGTATATATGTGGTATATATGTAGCATATATGTATGTTGCATGCATGTAGTATATATGTGGTATACAGTGGGGCAAAAAAGTATTTAGTCAGTCAGCAATAGTGCAAGTTCCACCACTTAAAAAGATGAGAGGCGTCTGTAATTTACATCATAGGTAGACCTCAACTATGGGAGACAAACTGAGAAAAAAAAATCCAGAAAATCACATTGTCTGTTTTTTTTTCATTTTATTTGCATATTATGGTGGAAAATAAGTATTTGGTCAGAAACAAGCAATCAAGATTTCTGGCTCTCACAGACCTGTAACTTCTTCTTTAAGAGTCTCCTCTTTCCTCCACTCATTACCTGTAGTAATGGCACCTGTTTAAACTTGTTATCAGTATAAAAAGACACCTGTGCACACCCTCAAACAGTCTGACTCCAAACTCCACTATGGTGAAGACCAAAGAGCTGTCGAAGGACACCAGAAACAAAATTGTAGCCCTGCACGAGGCTGGGAAGACTGAATCTGCAATAGCCAACCAGCTTGGAGTGAAGAAATCAACTGTGGGAGCAATAATTAGAAAATGGAAGACATACAAGACCACTGATAATCTCCCTCGATCTGGTGCTCCACGCAAAATCCCACCCCGTGGGGTCAGAATGATCACAAGAACGGTGAGCAAAAATCCCAGAACCACGCGGGGGGACCTAGTGAATGAACTGCAGAGAGCTGGGACCAATGTAACAAGGCCTACCATAAGTAACACACTACGCCACCATGGACTCAGATCCTGCAGTGCCAGACGTGTCCCACTGCTTAAGCCTGTACATGTCCGGGCCCGTCTGAAGTTTGCTAGAGAGCATTTGGATGATCCAGAGAAGTTTTGGGAGAATGTCCTATGGTCTGATGAAACCAAACTGGAACTGTTTGGTAGAAACACAACTTGTCGTGTTTGGAGGAAAAAGAATACTGAGTTGCATCCATCAAACACCATACCTACTGTAAAGCATAGTGGTGGAAACATCATGCTTTGGGGCTGTTTCCCTGCAAAGGGGCCAGGACGACTGATCCGGGTACATGAATGAATGGGGCCATGTATCGTGAGATTTTGAGTGCAAACCTCCTTCCATCAGCAAGGGCATTGAAGATGAAACGTGGCTGGGTCTTTCAACATGACAATGATCCAAAGCACACCGCAAGAGGGCAACGAAGGAGTGGCTTCGTAAGAAGCATTTCAAGGTCCTGGAGTGGCCTAGCCAGTCTCCAGCTCTCAACCCTATAGAAAACCTTTGGAGGGAGTTGAAAGTCCGTGTTGCCAAGCGAAAAGCCAAAAACATCACTGCTCTAGAGGAGATCTGCATGGAGGAATGTGCCAACATACCAACAACAGTGTGTGGCAACCTTGTGAAGACTTACAGAAAACGTTTGACCTCTGTCATTGCCAACAAAGGATATATCACAAAGTATTGAGATGAAATTTTGTTTCTGACCAAATACTTATTTTCCACCATAATATGCAAATAAAATGAAAAAAAAACAGACAATGTGATTTTCTGGATTTTTTTTTCTCAGTTTGTCTCCCATAGTTGAGGTCTACCTATGATGTAAATTACAGACGCCTCTCATCTTTTTAAGTGGTGGAACTTGCACTATTGCTGACTGACTAAATACTTTTTTGCCCCACTGTATGTATGTTGCATGCATGTAGTATATATGTGGTATATATGTAGTATGCATGTTGCATGCATGTGGTATATATGTAGTATGTATGTAGTATGTATGTTGCATGTAGTATATATGTATTATATATATATGTTGCATGCATGTAGTATATATGTGGTATATATATATAGTATGCATGTTGCATGCATGTGGTATATATGTAGTATGTATGTTGCATGCATGTAGTATATATGTAGTATGCATGTTGCATGCATGTGGTATATATGTAGTATGTATGTTGCATGTATGTAGTATATATGTAGTATATATGTAGTAAGCATGTTGCATGTAGTATATATGTATGTTGCATGCAGTATATATGTAGTATATATATGTAGTATGCATGTTGCATGCATGTGGTATATATGTAGTATGTAGGTTGCATGCATGTAGTATATATGTAGTATATATGTAGTATGCATGTTGCATGCATGTGGTATGTATGTAGTATGTAGTATATATGTATTATATATGTTGCATGCATGTAGTATATATGTAGTATATATGTATGTTGCATGCATGTAGTATATATGTGGTATATTTATAGTATGCATGTTGCATGCATGTGGTATATATGTAGTATGTATGTAGTATGTATGTTGCATGTAGTATATATGTATTATATATATGTTGCATGCATGTAGTATATATGTGGTATATATGTATGTTGCATGCATGTAGTATATATGTGGTATATAAATAGTATGCATGTTGCATGCATGTGGTATATATGTATGTTGCATGCATGTAGTATATAAGTGGTATATATGTAGTATGCATGTTGCATGCATGTGGTATATATGTAGTATGTATGTATGTTGCATGCATGTAGTATATATGTAGTATATATGTAGTATGCATGTTGCATGCATGTGGTATATATGTAGTATGTATGTAGTATGTATGTTGCATGTAGTATATATGTATTATATATATGTTGCATGCATGTAGTATATATGTGGTATATATGTATGTTGCATGCATGTAGTATATATGTGGTATATAAATAGTATGCATGTTGCATGCATGTGGTATATATGTATGTTGCATGCATGTAGTATATATGTGGTATATATGTAGTATGCATGTTGCATGCATGTAGTATATATGTATGTTGCATGCATGTGGTATATATGTAGTATGCATGTAGTATGTATGTGGTATATATGTAGTTTGCATGTTGCATGCATGTGGTATATATGTAGTATGTATGTTGCATGCATGTAGTATATATGTATGTTGCATGCATGTAGTATATATGTGGTATATATGTAGTATGCATGTTGCATGCATGTAGTATATATGTATGTTGCATGCATGTAGTATATATGTAGTATTTATGTTGCATGTAGTATATATGTAGTATATTTGTATGTTACATGCATGTAGTATATATGTAGTATGCATGTAGTATATATGTGGTATATATGTAGTATGCATGTTGCATGCTTGTGGTATATATGTAGTATGCATGTTGCATGCATGTGGTATATATGTAGTATATATGTATGTTGCATGCATGTAGTATATATGTATGTTGCATGCATGTAGTATGTATGTAGCATGTATGTAGTATGTATGTAGCATGTAGTATGTATATAGTATGTATTTTTTTTTTTTTTTTTACATTCAACACATAGGCCGGATGATGGGACTACTACTGTCCCATCATTGGCTAATGTGTCAATCACCGTCATGGTAGCAGGCATCGCCCGATGGGACATGTAGTCCCATCGGACGATCCTGCACAGACCCCCGGACAGTCGGACAGCCCCCCGGCAGGCCGGCACAGCCCCCCGGCAGTCGGTACAGAACACCGGCAGGCCGCTCAGACCCCCGGCAGGCTGGTACAGACCCACGGCAGTCCGCACAGACCCCCGGGCAGTCGGCACAGACCCCCGGAAGGCCGGTTCGGACCCCCGGGCAGTCGGCACGGACCACCGGGAGGCCGGCACGAACCCCCGGGCAGTCGGCACAGACCCCCCCGGAAGGCCCGAACTGACGGCGCATCATGATGACGTCATTTCGGCAGCCAATCAGAGCCACAGCAGTGGCTCTTTGCATTATGGGAACTTCCGATTCCGATATCCGATATTGAAAAAATATCGGTACTCGGTATCGGAATTCCGATACAGCGAATATCGGCCGATACCCGATATTTGCAGTATCGGAATGCTCAACACTAGTGGTCACCGATCATTTCTCTAAAATGGTGCATCCGGTGCCACTCACGCGGCTGCCTTCCGCTCGTGGTCTCGCCGCACTGTTCATAAAGCACGTATTTCGTTTGCACGGTATGCCAGACAAAATAGTCAGTGACCGAGGTCCCCAGTTTGCGTCTCGATTTTGGAGGGAGCTCTGCAGTCTACTCAGTATCGAGCTCAATTTTTCCTCCGCATATCATCCCGAGATGAACGGGTTGGTTGAGAGAGCCAATCTAACTCTGGTCACATACCTGCGACATTTTGTCTCTGCCAGGCAGGACGACTGGACATCCTTACTACCGTGGGCTGAATTTGCCCTGAATAACACAGTGGCTGATTCCACTGGTCAGACGCCATTCCTTCTCAATTACGGCCAGCATCCGCGCGTTCCCGTCCTGATGCCAGTGTCTTGCACTGATTCCAGGGTGGCAGACTGGGCAGTGGAGGCTCGCAACATTTGGGATCGCACCCAGGATGCTATTCGAGCCTCTAAAGAGAGAATGAGAGCATCAGCCGACACACATCAGTGTCCCACTCCAACTTTTGCCCCTGGCGACTTGGTGTGGCTCTCGGCGTGTAATATCAAGCTGCGGGCCGAGTCCTCCAAGTTCGCTCCGCGATACATTGGTCCCTTCAAGGTCCTCGAGGGCATCAGCTCAGTGGTCTACCGTCGGGCTCTTCCACCACACTTGGCCATCTCTGACGTCTTCCACGTGTCCCTTCTCAAGCCTGTTCACATGGCTCGGTTTTCCGAGTCATCTACCGGGACATCAGAGGTCAAAGCCATTGAGAGATGCAGGATTGTGCGTGGCAAAAAGTTTTATTTGGTGGACTGGAAGGGTCATGGTCCGGAGGCCCGGACCTGGGAGCCAGTGGAGAACATCCACCCCCACTCCTGATCGTGGCGTTTGAGCGTGCCGAGGCTCAGAGGGGAGGGGGCCCTAGGAGGAGGGGTAATGTTAGGTGTCGGGTTCCTGCAGCTGCACAGCGGGAATCCAGAGCCTTGCATCCTGCGGTCTACCATTATTCTTCTCCGACCGCTCAGGAGCCTGCACAGCAATCTCGGCGTCGCAGGCGCTCTGCTCAGACCAGCTCTGTAGGACTGGTTGTTGTTGCCACCTCTGGGTCAGCAATAGCAGCGCAGGCTGCCCTCCAGCAAGCCACTCCATGGAGTGGCTAAGTCCTCTCATCACGCTACTGGGCATGCTCACGAGACGATCTCCCATTGGAGATTGGGAGTCACATTCTCAGGTCCTTCTCCTGATCTGATTGGTCCATCCCAGAGATCTGGAAGGTCCCGCATGGCTATAAAAGGTTCGCATGGCCGCTCGGCCATGCGCTAGTGTAGTCTCTAATTGCTACTGTGTGAATGATGATGGATGCATGAACCTGCGAATGACTCATTAAGATTCCCTCCCTCTGATATTACGTGTGTGGATGGGGACTTAGCCTTAGAGTCAGCACCAGTCAGTGGCATGCTACAAGCCACAGTGCTCATCTCCACAGAGCTAGTGTCCGACAGTCCGCCCCTCCTGGGCATTGTCGTATAGCGGCTGAGTCAGTTGCCGCGCTGCGGTCAGCAGCACTTGTGGGTGTACGCGATAGCGACGCCGCACGCACGGTAGGTCTAGACGGACACCGACCCTTTGTCTTGGGCCCGAGTCCGGTGACCATATACCGTGCGCGCACACCGCTGAGACCTGTGAGGTCAACAGGCTCGGCATTTATGTTTATGCCTTAAGGCGACTCTGTGGATATAACAGGGTACGCCCAATGCACACCGGGTGACGTTCAACCCGTGTGCGATATACCGCCATATTGTGCGTCTGCCATTATATAGCAGCAGTTTAACACCTCTGCATGGTGGACCCCGGGTGGCGAACGCACTTTCTATTATTTTATATTTAGTGTGTTCCGCTGTCCCTAACAATATGGCGCAGGTGTGAACGGTGGACGGTGAGGCATGGACTGATCGTCATCAG
Source organism: Dendrobates tinctorius (assembly GCF_039654945.1). NCBI lineage: Eukaryota > Metazoa > Chordata > Amphibia > Anura > Dendrobatidae > Dendrobates > Dendrobates tinctorius. Next base: position 79,919,055 of record NW_027361696.1, read on the forward strand.
GACTGTTTTTGAGCTTTGGGTTTTTGTAGTTTTTATTTTTTTGAAATCTAGTAAATTGTTATAATTGTTCACTTGATAATGTTTATATTTCCTCAGTCCTCGAGTACTGAATTTCACTAGGGGGGAATGTGGCACCCCAGGAGTTTGGTTGCCACAGTGGCATTGCCTCCCTCACAGGGGGTGATGTCATGCCTGGAAGCAAAGAGGGTTTCCCTAATCAGGTAACACTAACATCCAACACTTTTCCTGACTCCAGACCAGAAGATAGAGCTCAAAACCTGCTTTCAGGAAGCTTCCCTATCAGTTCTGGCCTGGAGGTGGGGTTAGTCAGTCTGCAGCAGGGAGTCTGCAAGAGACAGTCTGAGGGAGACAGAGAGGAGAGAGGAAGTCAAGGAAGAACCTGAGGAGAGGAGCTGTAGATAAGCTCAGTCCAGGGCTGCTCTAAGTTCTGGGCATCACTAAATAGTTGTCCTGTCCCTCTTGGAGCATGTATTTTGAGAGGCCACAATCAAGAAATGTTGTAATAAAGATCTCCTTGGAGTGGCCTAGTGTGGGATCACTAGTCTCTTGGGACTCAACATGGTGGGAGGAAGGAAGATCAGGGTGAGAATTAAGTGATCCAGACTTTAGGCTGGTGAGACTGGACCATGTGGAAGACTTCAGAAATGGCAGACCATGCCTCCCTGCAAAGTGGGACAGGAACCTATGTGTCTTGGATGAACGTGTTTCTTGTGCTCCAGCAACAGGCATAGTAACACCTGCTCCATGTCCTCAGTGTCTGCGTTCATGTTCATCAGCTCTTCCACATCCCTTAATTCACGCATTTTATAGTTACTAGAATGCTTGAAACCAAGTTCATATTTAATTAAAGGAAAAAAAATTGGTCACCTGTAGCAATCAAACCACTTTTTATGAGTTTACTCCTTTGTAATGTAACAGAAAGAATGTAAAATTGTATGGATGACAATAGAATTCAATCCAGAAAAATATTTCAGTGCTTGTCTCAGTTTTAGAGATCACAAAACTGTTCACAGATCCTGTAACACTGTATGTCTGAGAAACTACAGCCTACAAAATTTTTAAAAGCTTTTTTACAGTTTTACAGATCACAAAAATGTTCACAGACCACACAACAATAGGTCTGAGAAATGGAGGCCTACATAATTTATAAAAGTTTTTTTTTAGAGTTTTACAAATCACCAAAATGTTTAGTCCACGTAATACTGTATGTCTGAGAAATGGAATCATACAACATTTTTTAAAGATTTGGTTCACTTTTAGACTTCATAGAAATATTCACAAAGTAGCACTGTATGTTTCTGAAATGGAGGCCTAGAATTTTTTTCAAAGCTTTTTAACAGGTTTATGCATCACAAAAATGTTTACAGACCATGTAACATTACGTATGAGAAATGGAGACCTACAAAACTTGTAAAAGCTTTTTTGCAGCTTTACAGATCAGAAAAATGTTCACAGACCATGTAACACTGTATGTCTGAGAAATGGAGACTTACACAATTTTTAAAAGCTTGTTTGCAGTATACCAGATCACAAAAAATTCTCTGTCCACGTAACGAGTTAGATTATACTCACCCCGGGTCTGGTACGGTCTGATGGGTGTTGCGATCCGGTGCCTCCCATCTTCTAGCAATGACGTCCTCCTCCTTACTTCTGCAGCGGTTCCTGCACAGGTATAGTTTATTATGAAGATAATAATACCAAAGAATTTGTGTTTGCAATCATTTTCAGGAAGAAACTGAGTATTATCTGACAAAATTGCAGGGGTGTCAATACTTTTGACCACAACTGTACTTAACTATGGCATTCTAGATACCCGCCCCTAGGTGGGTTTGTAGGTAGCTGGTTCCGCCTGTCTCACCAGCTACCTGGAAAGCTCTCCCTGACACAGTGTAACGAAATCTCAGCAGTACCTCTGCTGATCAACACACTTATTCAAGCTTCCATCCCCAGACCACCTACCTTGGGATACATAATGCTCATTCAGCATCCTGCCACTCATCCTTTCTCCTGGGACACCCACACAGCGCCCCCTAGCGGACACAGTGGTCACTACATCACAGTATGTATGTGTGTATGTCCGGAATTGGCATCTGCACCGTCGCAGTTACAGCCACAAAATTTTGCACAGTCACACGTCTGAACCCCAAGAGCATCATAGGCTATGTTGTGAGGTGAAATTTTAACCCCGCGCGTTCCAATTCACCAAACAATTTGGCCTATTATTCTTATCATTTCTATGGTGTTATCGTCCTTCTGTAAAGCTGGAAATAACACAATTTATTACCGTGCCAACATAGACCACCCTCTGATACAGCCTGCAGGGGGAGCCTAGTATCACACAGGATAGGATACATAGATACATGGCTCAGCAGTCAGTATCACACAGGATAGGATTAGATACACAGCTCAGCAGTCAGTATCACACTGGATAGGATTAGATACACAGCTCAACAGTCAGTATCACACAGGATAGGAATTAATACACGGCTAAGCATGCAGTATCACACAGGATAGGATTAGATACACTGCTCAGCACACAGTATCACACAGAATAGTATTAGATACACTGCTCAGTCATACAGTATCACACAGAATAGTATTAGATACACGGCTCAGCAGACAGTATCACACAGAATAGGATTATATACACAGCTTTGCAGTCAGTGTCACACAGGATAGGATTAGATACATGTCTCAGCAGTCAGTATCACACAGGATAGGATTAGATACACGGCTGAGCAGTCAGCAACATACATGATAGGATTAGATACACTGCTCAGCAGACAGTATCACACAGGATAGGATTAGATACACGGCTGAGCAGTCAGTAACACACGATAGGATTAGATACACAGCTCAGCAGAAAGTATCACACAGGAGAGGATTAGGTACACAGCTCAGCAGGCATTATCACACAGGATAGGGTTAGATACACAGCTCAGAAACAGGATGTGCCAAAGGAGAGGACATTTTTATTCCAAGAATTCCACTCATTCCATCTGATTTGTTTTTTGATTTTAAATGCCTCCAGTTTCCAGTTCAACTGCTATTTGCAATGTCCATTAACAATGCTCAGGGACAGTCCTTGAAAGTAGTAGGGATCAATTTGCAATCTCCATGCTTTTCTCATGGTCAACTTTACATGGTCTGTTCAAGAGTTGGAACTGCCAAAAATCTGTTCATCTTTGCACCGAAAGGAAAAACCAAAAATCTTGAATGAGTTGAAAATAAAATACTATCAATACTTGGGTAATCGTTTAGTTAATTTGTGTTGCAAATCTGTAGTGTTGAATATATGATGTGAAATGTTTTTATGTGCAATATAATTAGAATTTGTTATAACTAACCACAGTTGGTTACTATGCCCAGGCAACGCCAGGCTCTTCAGCTAGTATATATATATATATATATATATATATATATATAGCCACACACACATACATGTATATATATTACATAGTCTCCTTTATTATGTATATTGCTGTCCCTTATACAGTGCCCTCTCTTGTTATGTATAGCACCATCCCTTTCATATTGAATTGTGTATTACATACCTTCCTGTCTTGTTAGCTGTATAATGCAATGATGGCTGATGGAGCATGGGAAAGCTATCTTTCTAATGGAGGAGCTGATGGACTGGTAGTTTGGTCACCGGCTCCTCGATCAGCAGTCAATTTATATCTAAAAAGAGAGGGGACTATGTAATTAAAGAGGGCGCTGTGAATAACAAAATTAACAAGAATACACTATGTAAGAGACAGCACTATACATAACAGCAGAGGATGCTATATAATAAGGGACGGCACCATATATATAACTAGAGAGGATGGTATGTAATAAGGGACGGTGTTATACATAATAAAAGAGGAAACTATGTAACTAAGGATGGTGTTATACAGAATTAGTGAGTACACTATATACTAAGGGGCTGTGTTAGACATAGTGAGTACACTATATACTAAGGGACTGTGTTAGACATAGTGAGTACACTAAACACTAAGGGACTGTGTTAGACATAATAAGCGATAATAATGTCTTCCTCCACCTCCCTTGTTTCTAAGGCAATTATAAGTCCCCCTTCCTCCCATCCCACACCCCTCATTGTCCTCCTCACCTCGCATCCCATTATTGTCCTCTCCCCCACCCCATCATTGCCCTCCACCACCTCCATCATTTTCTTCTCCCCACCACTATCTTTGCTTTCTCCCCCACCACTCCCATCATTGCTCATTCCACCACCTCCATCATTAACTCCTTCTCCACCACCCCCATTATTGCCCTTTCCACCACCACCATCATTGCATTCACTCCCATCATTTCTTTTTTCACCACAACCCCATCATTGCCCTCGCCATCACCCCCATCATTGCCTTCTCCATCACCTCATCACTGCTTTCTCCCCATCACTCCCATCATTGCCTTCTCCATCACTCCCATCATTGCCTTCTCCCCATCACTCCCATCATTACCTTCTCTGTTATGATTGGGTCACCGAGGAGGATAGCAAGACCAAGCTAAGCCACAGAAAACCAGAGAGGTTGGTAACTAAGCGAATTGCAGACCCCTGATCCCATCCACACAACTAGCAGTAGCCGTGGAGCATACCTACGATGATTCTAGATGCCTCAACACAGCTGGAGAACTAAATAAGCCTAAAGCAAGAAAGGGGAAATCTAACCTGCCCCAGAGCAGACCCAAAAGGAATAGATAGCCCCCAAACATATATTGTCGGTGAGACAAGATGAAAAAACAAACACAGGTAGGAAAATAGGCTGAGCAAACGATGGGGCCCAAACTAACTAGACAGGACAGGAAAGGAAAGACACTGTCTGCAATCATGCAAAAAACCCTGCAAAAAATGCCCTACACGTCTGATAGAAAAAATACTGAAGTCACTAGACTTCGCCCACTATATCAGCACTCTGGTATATTCTGAAAACAGAGCAAAGAGAGACCAATCTAATAAGGGACAAAAACAAACTGGCACAAACAATAACATAAGGATGGAAATTCAGCACAGCCCCAGCCGGGGCTGGCTGACCACAGAAAACTGAAATAGACAGAACCAAATCAAATGTGAACAATAGCAAAAGAACACTTAGCTTGAGCATGCAGGGACTGAACTGGAAACTAAGACCTCAGGAGGCAGGAAAAATCACCAGCAGGGATAGAGGGAGTCGGCTGTGTTAAATCCAGTCAGAAACTCCCAATGTCCAATCGTCCTCCTCATTATCAGGTGGCAGGCCTCTGTTAATTAGATCAGCTCCATTACCTCCTGTAACCACCAGAGGGAGCCTGGAAAGAGAACTCGCGACCCATCTGTCAATACAACCATCTCCACTACCTTCATCAGCAACCAGAGGTAGGCCAGAAAGTGAATTCACAACACTTCTCCATCACCCCATCATTGACTTCTCCCCATCACTCCCATCATTGCCTTCTCCCCATCATTGCCTGCTCCATCACCCCATCACTGCCTTCTCCTCATCTCTCCCATCATTGCCTTCTCCCCATCACTCCCATAATTGCCTTCTCCCCATCACTCCCATCATTACCCTCTCCATCACACCCCTCATTGCCTTCTCCATCACCCCATCTTTACCTTCTCCATCACCCCATCATTGCCTTCTCCCCATCACTCCCATCATTGCCTTCTCCCCATCACTCCCATCATTGCCCTCTCCCTCACCCCCATCATTGCCTTCTCCATCACCCCATCTTTGCCTGTTCCATCACCCTATTACTCCCATCACTGGCTTCTCCCCATCACTCCCATCATTGCCTTCTCCCCATCACTCCCATCATTGCCTTCTCCATCACCCCATCACTGCCTTCTCCCCATCACCCCCATCATTGCCTTCTCCATAACCCCATCATTGCCTTTTCCCCATCACTCCCATGATTGCCTGCTCCCTATCACTCCCATCATTGCCCTCTCCATCACCCCCATCATTGCCTTCTCCATCACCCCATCTTTGCCTTCTCCCCATCACTCCCATCATTGCCTTCTCCCCATCACTTCCTTCATTGCCTTCTCTCCATCACCCCCATCATTGCCTTCTCCCCATCACTCCCATCCGAGGGACCCAGCGTGGCGGCGGCAGTACCCGGGGGACCCAGCGCGGTGGCGGCAGCACCAGGTACAGAGTGGGTGGCAGCACCCCGGGGACAGAGTGGATGACAGCACCCCGGGGACACAGTGGACGACAGCACCCCGGGGACAGAGTGGGCGACAGCACCCCAGGGACAGAGTGGGCGACAGTACCCCGGGGACAGAGTGGGCGACAGTACCAGGGGACAGAGCGGGCAGCAGTATCGGAGGACAGAGCGGTAAGCAATAAGATGCCTGGATTATAAGAAGCACCACCATTTTATTAAAAAAACATTTTTTCCTATTTTTCTCCTCAAAATTTGTGGTGCGTCTTATAATCCAGAGCGTCTTATAAAGCGAAAAATACAGTAATCAGAGCACCACATGAAGACCCCCCCACAGGCCGTCCTGAAACACAAGCATATCATTAACTCAAAACTGAAAATAAAGATTAATAACAACCAAAAGACGGATTTAATCAACCAAGGTATCATTGCAATCAGTAGAACGGCAGCAACCTGACACTATCTGTAGGTTAGTGAGCACAATCCTGCTGACAGGTTCCCTTTAATGGTTTTTAGACATAAAGATGCGACTTCCTTTCTCTATTTTTGTACAATAAAGTATGACTGTTTGGGCCACCAGCCTTACTGTTCTGTTATACTCTAAGCTGTCTCCTTCCCCAGGAGGCGTGGAACATATACAGGTGCTTTTCACACAATTAGAATATCATCAAAAAGTTAATTTATTTCAGTTCTTCAATACAAAAAGTGAAACTCATATATTAAATAAAGTAAATACAAACAGAGTGATCTATTTCATGTGTTTATTTCTGTAAATGTTGATGATTATGGCTAACAGCCAATGAAAACCCAAAAGTCATTTTCTCAGTAAATTAGAATACTTTATAACACCAGCTTGAAAAAATGATTTTAAAATCCAAAATGTTGGCCTACTGAAATGTATGTTCAGTAAATGCACTCAATACTTGGCCGAGGCTCCTTTTGCATCAATTACTGCATCAGTGTGGCGTGGCATGGAGGCGATCAGCCTGTGGCACTGCTGAGGTGTTATGGAAGCCCAGTTTGCTTTGATAGCAGCCTTCAGCTCGTCTGCATTGTTGGGTCTGAAAAAAATGGCCTAGAGCAATGGCACTTCTCAAATACATGAAACTCCAATGAGAGCAAGGAACTAAAAGCCATAAAATACCTATCTTTGCACCATTGCCTATATTGTTTTTGCTGCTATTCTGTCCATGCTTGCTATAGATTCCTATGATGTACAAATTGTGGCAATTAATACTATGGGGACTTGCCCCTGATTAGATACTTTAGATATCTTGTTGCTACTCATTTATTTTTATTTGGTTAGTTTTGGCCTCGGTAGAATTAATTAAAGTCAGAGTTTCTATTTATATGATACTTTTGACATATATCGCTGCTAGATACACTACCGTTCAAAAGTTTAAGGTCACTTAGAAATGTCCTTATTTTTGAACGAAAAGCACAGTTTTTTCCAATGAAGCTAACATTAAATGATTCAGAAATACACTCTATACATTGTTAATGTGGTAAATGACTATTCTTGCTGCAAACATCTGGTTTATAATGCAATATCTTCATAGGTGTGTAGAAGCCCATTTCCAACAACCATCACTCCAGTGTTCTTATGGTACTTTGTGTTTGCTATCTGTGTAAGAAGGCTAATGCATGGTTAGAATACCCTTGAAAACCCTTGTGCAAGTATGTTATCACAGCTGAAAACAGTTTGTCTCATTAGAGAAGCTATAAACCTGACCTTCCTTTGAGCTAGTTAAGAATCTGGAGCATTACATTTGTTGGTTCCATTACTCTCAAAATGGCCAGAAAATAAGAACTTTCATGTAAAACTCGACAGTCTTTTCTTGTTCTAAGAAATGAAGGCTATTCCATGCGAGAAGTTGCCAAGAAACTGAAGATTTCCTACAATGGTGTGTACTACTCCCTTCAGAGGAGAGCAGAAACAGGCTCTAACCAGAGTAGAAAGAGAAGTGGGAGCAACAAGACAAATACATTAGAGTCTGTAGTTTGAGAAATCGACGCCTCACAGGTCCTCAACTGGCAGCTTCTTTAAATAGTACATGCAAAACACCAGTGTTAACATCTACAGTGAAGAGGCGACTCCGGGATTCTGGCCTTCAGGGCAGAGTGACAAAGAAAAAGCCATATCTGAGACTGGCTAATAAAAGGAAAATAATAATATGGGCAAAAGAACACAGGCATTGCACAGAGGAGGATTGGTAAAAAGTGTTATGGACAGACGAATCCAAGTTTGAGGTGTTTGGATCACACAGAAGAACATTTGTGAGATGCAGAACAACTTAAAAGATGCTGGAAGAGTGCCTGATGCCATCTTTCAAGCATGGTGGAGGTAATGTGATGGTCTGGGGTTGCTTCTGTGCTGGTAAGGTGGGAGATTTGTACAAGGTAAAAGAGATTTTGAATAAGGAAGGCTATCACTCCATTTTGCAATGCAATGCCATACCCTGTGGACAGCGCTTGATTGGAGCCAATTTCATCCTACAACAGGACAATGACCCAAAGCACACCTCCAAATTATGCAAAAACCATTTAGGGAGGAAGCAGGCAGCTGGTATTCTGTCTGTAATGGAGTGGCCAGCGCAGTCACCAGATCTCAACCCCATTGCGCTGTTGTGGGAGCAGCTTGACCTTATGGTACGCAAAAAGTGCCCATCAAGCCAAACCAACTTGTGGGAGGGGCTTCTGGAAGTATGGGGTGAAATTTCTCCAGATTACCTTAACATTTAACTTCTAGAATGCCAAAGGTCTGCAATGCTGTAATTACTGCAAATGGAGCATTCTTTGACGAAAGCAAAGTTTGAAGGAGAAAATTATCATTTCAAATAAAAATCTTTTTTTACGAACATTGTCAATGTCTGGACTAGATTTTAAATTCATTTGGCAACTCATTTGATTAAAAAAAGTATGCGTTTTCATGGAAAACACAAAATTGTTTGGGTGACCCCAAACTTTTGAACGGTAGTGTAGGTCACACTAGTTGATTATATATGGGTCGATGTGTCTGGTAGGCAGTTTATCATTGGATATGTATCTCAGGTTTTTAATCTTGTTTTATTTTATATGTCTAATAAAGGTATTTCTATTGTTGGGTCTGCTGTCTCTCATCTTCCTCTTGACAATACCCCATAGATTCTCTATGGGGTTAAGGTCAGGTGAGTTTGCTGGCCAATCAAGCACATTGATAGGTATTGGTACTTTTCGCAGTGTAGACAGGTGCCAAGTCCAGCTGGAGAATGATTTTACATCTACTTAAAGCTTGTCGGCAGAGGGAAGCATGAAGTGCTCTAAAATTTCCTGGTAGATGGCTGTGCTGACTTTAGTCTTGATAAAACACAGTGGAGCTACACCAGCAGATGACATGGCTCCCCAAACCATCACTGATTATGGAAATTTCACATTAGACCTCAAGCAGCTTGGATTATGTGCCTCTCCACTCTTCCTCCAGACTCTGGGACCTTGATTTCAAAATGAAATGCAAAATTTACTTTCCTTGTGGAGTGTGTCAATGGCTGCCTTTGGAACATCTGTCAAGTCAGCAGTCTTTCCCATGGTTGTGGAGCCTACTGAAACAGACTAAGGGACCTTTTTAAAATGCTTAGGAAGCCTTTGCAGGTGTTTCTTTTTAATTATTTTAACTTACTGAGATAATTAATTTTGTGTTTTCATTGGCTGTAAGCCATAATCATCAACATTAACAGGAATAAACACTTGTAATATATCACTCTGTAATGACTCTAAATAATATATGAGTTTCACTTTTTGTATTGAAGTCGTTAACATCTTCAGCCTCAAAGGAAGTAAAGTCCTTTTAACATTTCATACTGATGCCTCTACCTTGTGCCAGTCCTTACACTGGTTACCCATCCACTCCAGAATTCAGTATAAACTTAATACACTCACCCACAAAGCACTCCATTACTCAGCACCACCCTACATCTCCTCCCTCGTCTCAGCCTACCACCCTACCCGTTCCCTCCGTTCTGCTAATGACCTGAGGTTAACATCCTCAATAATCAGAACCTCCCACTCCCTTCTCCAAGACTTTTCACGTGCTGCACCAATTCTTTGGAATGAACTATACAGGTTAATACGATTAATCCCCAATCCCCACAGTTTTAAGCGTGCCCTAAAAATACATTTGTTCAGACTGGCCTATCGCCTCAACGCATTAACCTAAATATCCCTAAAATTTTTTACCATAACCAGATTCCTCGCATCATATTCTCACATGCTTTATGCATTTAATAGCCCTCTGTGTCTCTACTATTACATATTTAGACTATTAACTGGTTCATGCAGCATCACAGTAACACCCGATTCTTACACTATGACTGGTCCAAACAATAAAAGCAATTGTTACCATCCACCTTTCATGTCTCCCCTTTTTCCTTATAGATTGTAAGCTTGAGAGCAGGGCCCTCATTCCTCTTGATATCTGTTTTGATCTATGTATTTATTGAAATCCTGTAATGTCTATCGTATGTAGAAGTCCCCTCTATAATGTAAAGTGCTGCGGAATATGTTGGCGCTATAGAAATAAAATTATTATTATCTAATATATAAAGCTCAATGTGGGGGTGTGTGTGTGTCTGTGTGTGTCCGGGATTGGCATCCGCACCGTCACAGCTACAGCCATAAAATTTGGCAGAGCCACACATCTGGACCCCGAGAGCGTCATAGGCTATGTTGTGAGGCGAAATTTTAACCCCGCGCTTTCCAAGTCACCAAACAATTTTGCCCCTATCTACATAAAGTAATGGGGCAAAAGTGTATGTATGTATTGGCATCTGCACCGTCGTAGCTACAGCCACAAAATTTTGCACAGTCACACGTCTGGACCCCGAGAGCATCATAGGCTATGTTGTGAGGCGAAATTTTAACCCCGCGCTTTCCAATTCACCAAACAATTTTGTCCCTATATACATAATGGGGAAAAAGTGAAAGGAAAAGTGTTGGAGGCAAATTGACAGCTGCCAGATGGGAACAAGGGGGTCTTAAAGAATGAGAGCGATGGCGCCAAAGAGTATATACCGTACAGTTGCTAAGGTGGGGCCCTGACATGGGATACTCACCACACACGAGGATATGAACACACACAAAATGCAACACACACTACCACATGCTTCCACACATATACCGCCCTCAGCACACATTTCACCACACATACACTAACCTCGCCACATAAAAGTCAAAACACAAAAGTCGCCACTCAAAACTCACCACGCTGTCCCAGAGCTGTTTAAAAGATGAAAAATGAGCTGTGATTGGTTGCTATCAGCAACAGTTTTCTCTGTAGACAGTTGTGGTAACTTTGGCCTATTATTATTCTTATCATTTCTATGGTGTTATCGTCCTTCTGTAAAACTGGAAATAACACAATTTATTACAGTGCCAACACAGACCACCCTCTGACACAGACTGCAGGGGGAGTCCAGTATCACACAGGATAGGATTAGATACACAGCTCAGCAGTAAGTATCACACAGGATAGGATTAGATACACAGCTCAGCAGTCAGTATCACACAGGAGTGGATTAGACACATGGCTCAGTGTGATGCTTCAGGAGCAGACTACGTCCGAGAGTTGACCCTCTGGGTCGCGGATCTGGAGCCCCCGGGCCGAGTGCACCAGGTGATGACCAACCCCTATACAGGGATCGTTAGGGGCAAGACCACAGAGGTCAGATCCATGACAGCCGGTACTAAGAGGGACATCTCAGGGAGATGCAAGGCAAGAGGTAGGACAGGGAACCACGGACAGAGACAAGGGTACCTAGGCGAGAGAACCAGAGGAAGGAGGAACCCAGCAGAAAGGCCCGTGGGGCGACAGAGCGAGGCACAGAGGGGAGACGGACAGACGGGGAAGCCTAGAGGGAATTATGCAAGAGACTCCGGACAGGAGAAAACAGGGAGACCAGGATGACAGGAACCGACCGGGGAAATGAATACCAGCAGGTAGGTAGGGACAGACAGGGAGGACCTAACGGACAAGGGGAACCGAGGCAGGCAGGGAGGACTGACACAACACAGAAACAGGTGCCGCGATGAGCACCAAGTTGTAGCACAAGACAAGAGGAGTGCGGCCAGAACAGTGCGGGAGATCCACACAATCACCAGGCGCCCTCCTCCTAGGGATGACGCCTGAACTACCTTAGCGCCAGGAAGTGCTCCTCAACCCTGCCCCTCAGCGACGCCCACGGCCAAATGACGAGGATGGACGGGCGCGCGCCCGAAACCTAAGGCCGGCGCGTGCAGCAGGACGGAAGACAGGGCAGGCGCGCGCACGGATGGGGGCGCGCAGGTGAGGAGAGGCTGCGGCAGCTGCCGCCGCTGATGGGGCATCGGCGGGCACGACCGCCGATGTCACAGTACCCCCTCCTTACACCCTCCCCTTCTGAGATTGGCCAGAAATTTTTTCAGAATAAGAGGAGCATTAACATTCTCTCGAGGCTCCCAGAACCTCTCCTCGGGGCCAAAACCCCTCCAATCGATAAGGAAAAAAGTTTTTCCCTTGACTTTTTTCATGGCCAAAATGTCCTTTACTTCAAAAACGTCATCCGAACCCATTGGCGAAGGAGGGGAAATGGAAGCTGTTTGGAACCGATTAAGAACCACGTGTGGCCTGGTTAGCAAAGGACCAGATAGGTTATAGTTAGTGTAGCATCATACATTCCTTTACTGTGTTGTCTTGCCAGTTGGATAAATTCACTGAGCTGTTATAGTTGGTGCTCCGTGCTGTTTGACGGCCCAGCTAAAGAATATTATCCTTGTAAATTGTCTATTTCCATAGCATACCCCTGTTTCTGCATTTTCCTAAACACTGCATTCCTTGCCTGTAAATAAATTAACCCTTTGTTGCTTGCACCTCATCTTGAGTACCGTAGTCTCCCTGCATTGTGGTGGTCCCCCCGGCCATCACTTCACCTCCAGCACTGGAGACCCTTCACACAGCTCTCCTTGTGGACCTGCTGCCAGCCTCCTCCACAGCTTCTGTGTCTCCTAGAAGGAGCCTGGCCACGCTGCATATGACTGCTACAAAGCTTGTTTGGATGTTAAGTTTTTCTCCAGCAGCAATTTGTCTGTTCTTTGGTATGGCACGCTCAGTAAAGTGAATGCAGGAGGAGGAGACCCCCTTTTCTCCTTACCTCCCCCACCACATTCTCCTGCTACAAATGTGACTTCACTGTCCTTTGATTGGCTTCAGCACACGCAGATGAGGAGCTTTGTCTGAGTTGAAGTGAAGTAAAGATTTTAGTCTGGAATCAGCAGTCGTGGGTGTTTCGTGTGCTGCAGAACAGTGCGAGGGGAAGAGGAGCTCACGGGGGGGGACAAGACTGCAGAATCAGCAAGCCCTCTGCACTCCGTGGATACAGTGACACACACACCAGCCTCTCCACGATGATCAGCTTCCTCTCGCTGGCACAGTATCAGCGCTGAATGATGATCTCATCCAGCTGCTCCTGTGTGAGAGACAGGAAGCGGGGCAGGGAGCAGGACGGATCGCTGTAGCTCCGCTGCCATTTTCTCTTTCAGGCAGCAGAGCTGCAGGGATCTCTCCATTCCTGCCCGCCGCACATGAGGGCAATCTGGCCAGGGACCTCCCGTAGCCTCGGGCTGGATAAACTGGTCAGATTGCCCTCATTATTAGCTGTCCTGCAGGGCCCCCCCTCTACCTCTGGGCCTCTGTGCAGCTGCACAGGCTGCACATGCGGTATGTCCGCCCATGGTTCCAAAGCTTGAGCTTCATTTTAAATTATATTGCATGTTCTATTCCATATTCCACGTGGAACGTGGTACATATATAAGAGAAAAAGGGCTAATATCTGGAGCAATGATCTAGAGCAGTCTTACCCTAATTAGTAGAGATGTATACAGTGAATGTTATACAACGTAGATGCTACTAAGTACACATTGGAGATTATTAAGGGAAATTGCTGGTTGTACATTCATATAATATTTATATCTTACTAAATACAAGTGTATGAGTACGGTATCTAGTGCAATGAAGCATCCACCATGCAGTAGAAGGTTAGGAAAGGTGGACTGCAGAGCGGCTATTATGAAACTCTGGAAAAGTCCTCTTTAATAATAAATAATACCATTTTGCTCAGCTGTTTAGTAACTATCTTGAAGCCTGTAGTCAGTGAGAACACAATGTTACTGATGGAAACTGACTTGTAGTATGATTGCAGTAATTTTCCTGTGTGATGTGACCCCTTCCACTGCAAATTACGGTATGTCCTTCTATTGGCAGCTATCAAGCACATGATATCTCTTCCTGGCTCAATGATTTCACAGTTTAGACTACACAAAAATCTAATCTTCCTGGTCTCAAACAGATACAGGAAAGATGTATATCTTTGCACCGTTTTGGTCTCAGACAATAACTCAAAATGCCCAAGGAGAGAACCTTGCCAGTTCCACCCATGAAGAGTACAGGGTATAAAGGCTCTACCCATGAAGTAGACAGGACATGGAAGCTCTTATTCTTCTTCTTCCTTTCCAATCCTGAGGCAGAAAACCGAAGACATAACAGAAATTTCATTGCATCTAGGACACCTTGAGACCGGTATCATAATCATTTATTGAGGGTAGCCTCATATAAGGAATGATTCCTAAAGAATACTTCAAGACTACAAGTACAAAGCGATACTTTCCTGAACGTACAGTGACAAATTACCTTTCTTGAAGGAAAAGTGCCAATTTGTAACCTCTTGTCCAACATTTCCCTTTTTTGTGACTGGTTTAATAACATTGCTGCAGAAAGTTTCTGTAACTAGTCCCATCTGAAACCCAACTTGTTTGCGGTTTTATAATTTATCCTCTTTGTCCATGACTGATGCTTCCACCATTCTGACAGGTGCTGAAGTCTTGCATGTGCGCTGCCCATTCCTGGCCCTGCTTAGTATTCTTTCAGCTGTAGGAAGCGACCTTACTCACATGTGCTGAATATCAGTGAGGCAGTTGCCCACAGTTGGGAGATACAGTGCCTTGCGAAAGTATTCACCCCCTGGGACTTTTCAACCTTTTCCCACATATCATGCTTCAAACATAAAGATACCATATGTAATTTTTTTGTGAAGAATCAACAACAAGTGGGACACAATTGTGAAGTTGAACGAAATTTATTGGTTATTTTAAATTTTTGTGTAAATAAAAAAACTGAAAAGTGGGGCGTGCAAAATTATTCGGCCCCTTTACTTTCAGTGTAGCAAACTCTCTCCAGAAGTTCATTGTGGATCTCTGAATGATCCAATGTTGTCCTAAATGACTAATGATGATAAATATAATTCACCTGTGTGTAATCAAGTCTCAGTATAAATGCACCTGCTCTGTGATAGTCTTAGGGTTCTGTTTAAAGCACGGAGAGCATCATGAAGACCAAGGAACACAACAGGCAGGTCTGTGATACTGTTGTGGAGAAGTTTAAAGCCGGATTGGCAACCCTGTCATGGGCAGCCCATTCTCCAGACCTGAACCCCATTGAAAACCTCTGGAATGTAATCAAGAGGATGATGGATAGTCACAAGCCATCGAAGAAGAACTGCTTAAATTTTTGTACTAGAAGCAGTGTGAAAGACTGATGGCAAGCATGCCAAGACATATGTAAGCTGTTTTTAAAAATCATGGTTATTCCACAAAATATTAATTTCTGAACTCTTCCTGAGTTAAAACATTAGTATTGTTGTGTCTAAATGATTATGACCTTGTTTTCTTTGCATTATTTGAAGTCTGAAAGCACTGGGCTTTTTTTTACATTTTTTCCCATTTCTACTTTTCAGAAAGAAAATCAAATTTTATTTCTTGGAAACTTGTGAATGATAAGTTTTCTTGTTTGTCACCTATTATCTGGAGCTGTTAAGGGTTAATACTAAAATCAGAGTTGAAGTTTCGTTTTATCCATTCAATGTAAGGTTTCGTTTCTCCGTTTTTGTTGCTATAAGATAAATTTTTATAATTGGCATGGGCTGTCATGAAACCAGATTGTTCTCATCAGGTGCAAAGATAAGGGAGGTGGGAGTGTAAAACTCTGAAGAATATGCCATTATACTACTTTCTACGCTATCTAGGTACGGACATATATGTAGTTTCCGGTTTCCTTGCAATATTATTGGCTTATAAAGTGAAATGATGCTATTGGTACTTGAGAACCTTGCATAATTAAGCAAAAGATTATAAAAGATGTGACTAAAATAAAGGGGCTTAGTGATCTGCCTCGATCCTCCCGTACAGAGACCCCAGTCTCCGTGTGGTCATTTGAGTTGCTAGCAACACTGGAATAATTTGGAAATCACTGGCTCAACCGTGAAGGGTTAATTTAGCCCTCCCAAAATAGCTACCTCGACAGAGGCGCCCAACGTGGGGCCCCTGAATAGGGACGCCTCTGCCCCCGGAGGACAACAAGACAAAGGACCCTCGGAGTGGACACAGGTGTTGGAAAATTGGGACTGATCACCCCCCACGACCACGGTAAGTTGGCAGTTATACTGTTCAGACTGACCGTTGGTGTGGTTTTCCTGTGCCTGTTGCTGCAAAGAGGATCTGAGGTTTGACCCCTGGTGGGGTGATTCATGGGTGGAATCATATAGAGGTGCAGTCCCGTTGGGGGCCCAGTGCTTGAACCGTACCTCATAAGGGACGGACACCCTGGATTGACCAGTGATTGTGACTCTCTTTATAGTCAAAATATCCTGAATTCCTGGTCATTGTTAGTTATCAAGCGTGGTCATGTGATCGAAGACTGGGTAGGATACATAACTCAGGTATATATAGAAAGATATATATAACCAGAGGTGTCCGGAGGGATAGTCTCAGACGCCCTCCTCCTTTCACTGAGTACCGCGAATTTTGGGCTTCCCAGAGGGGGTTGACCCTGTGGAACAAACGGAGACGGCTGCTCCAGTATTGTGCACAACTGAAGTAAGGATATTTAGCTCTAAAGGAGAGAATTATGTTTCTGTGGAAGAAAAAGAAAAGTTTGGAATTGTGTGAAGGATCAGATACTGTTAGTCTTATGATTCAAAGACGAGGAAAGAAATGTGTCAGGAATGCAGGAAAAATATTTTTGATTCTGGGATTTCCTAAGGTCGGGAGGTTGCAGCCTTCGCTATGGGATGAAGGAGTTAAAAGGTTGACTGATGATGGATTACTTAAAGGCGTTGAGGAATTCCGTGGCTTGGCACATGAATTGTATAATGAAGGTTACGTGGAAATTGAACAGCAAGTGAATTCTGATTGTTTCTGTTACTGTTATGTTGAAGAAGGAAAAATTGTCTATTATTATGGCAAAGACGGGATGTATTGTGGTTCAAGAAAGTGACTGTGGTATGAGAATGTGATTGGTTAAAGAAGGAACTGAGATTAATGAGAGAATGTGTCAGGCAGTCGGATAGTTAAAAGTGATGATTTGAAACAAGAGGTCTCCCTGCTAGATGACAATTGTACAAGGAGACCGAGAGTTGCAGCCCCCACCTTTGCTGACAGCACCTATTATACGCAGCCAGCCTCAATCCCCATTCACCTGATCCAGAGGAAAAAAAAAAAAAAGTTTTCAGAAGACTTTAACCTGCTGTTCAGAAGAGAGAGAAAAAAAAAAAGCAAGCTAGTAGCTGCAGCTGCTTCAGTACCCCCTCCCATCTTAGCCCACACCATATCCCCCTTCGCCCCCACCGCAGCTGCGAGCACACAGCAAACTCTGCCCCCCCCTCAGACTTCAGCTAGTGGGAATCTTGCTCCTCAGCCCCTCCCTGCTAATTCTCGTTACTGCTCAGTTTGTAATCTCTCTCATATGCCCTGTAAATTTACTAGGGGTAGATTTAATATCACAGTTCCGCTCCAGAATACAATTCCAAGATGATGGTCAGATGGTTTTTTTTGTTATAAAATCTCTATGTAGATGAAGACAGTGAGGAAATCTGTATTTTGCATGCCCTTCTTACAGTTATGATGGCCCTGATAGGCCCAGATCCACCCCCAATATTGCCTGAGGATCAATGACTCACCCCATACCTCTCAGAGATCTAAACTCCTGTCAAAAGGGTCAAATGATATAGGGAAAATGCCAGTAGAACCAGTAAGTGTTTCTCAAACCTGGTGCCTAATCCACATACTCTTTTGTCCCAAATACCCCAGGATGCTGCTTGGTTTACAGTTATTGATCTTACCAATGCCTTCTTTAGCATTCCATTACACCCAGACTGCCAGTTTCTATTTGCATTCACTTAGCAGGAACGACAGTTAATATGGACAGTTATGCCACAAGGGGCACAAAACAGTCCCAACCAGTTTGCAAAAAATATGAGCAGGTGTCTTTTGCCATTGTTGCCATTGTTAGCCTCCTTAAAGCATCTGGAAGCACTGAACTGTCAGGTTTCGGCCTCGAGACTTCAGTTCTGCCTTGGTCAAGTGATATTCTTGGGTCATTGTCTCCTTCAGGGTGCCAGACACCTCGCAGAAGAATAATAGCTGCCAGCTCCCTTCCTTTCCCAAAAGATGAAACTGAACTCCAGCGTTTTCTTGGACTATGCACTTATTGTTGTCAGTGGATACCGGATGCATCCCGCATAATGCAACCCCTTTACAATGCTTTGAAAGACGGTATAATGAACTATAAGGAAAGATGGCAGTGATGAGGATTACCTCCAACATGATTGTTCCCAATTTCTGACTGAAGAAACAGCTACTCCACCAAATGTCAGTGAGAATCCACTCCCAAATCCCGATCTGGTGTTATACACGGATGGTTCAAGATATGCTGACGAGTTTGGTAGATTCCACCCGGGATACGCTGTTACCACAGAGGACACTGTAGAGCACGCAGCTGCACTCCCGCCATCACAGTCAGCACAAGAAGCAGAACTCCAGTCTCTGTCTACTGCAAGTACTTTGGCCAAGAACAGACGGGCTAATATATACACGGACTCTCGGTATGCATTTGGTATTGCTCATGATTTTGGGGCTCTATGGGCCAATCGAGGGTTTATTACTACTGCCAGAACTCCAGTGAAAAATGCTGAAGCTGTTAAAACCCGTATGAACTCAATCAAATTACCTACTCAGGTGGCTATTATCACAGTTAAGGCGTACGGTCCTAGGAACAGTCCACAGACTGTTGGCAACATATTTGCGGATATGCAAGCAAAAGCCGCCGCTCTCTTACCCGTTGAACCAACTATACCAACTATGGTGACCACAAGCTCTCAGCGTAAACAGTTACAAGAAGCATTGACCTACAAGAACCTGATGATCTACAACAGACTGAAGTTTTCTGTCGGACCCCGCGAGACCACTTAATGACGATGCAGAGAATGTCTCCAAAGGAAGAGGTGAAGCAATGGAAGACTGATGGGGCACGTATGGATAATGGTCTCTGGAAAAAGGACCAACTTGTGTGTCTCCCTAAGCAGATGTACCCTGCTATTGCCACATGGGCACATGGGCCTACACATCGAGGAAAGAATCAGGCCCTCGCACTGGTGCAAAAATTCTACTGGGCCCTGGTTCTCCAGTTCGAAGCATTCCCTGTTAGCAACATGACTGCAAAGACCCCAGCGAAGAAACTGGTGATGGAAGTTATTTGCAGATATGGGGTTCTAGAAGTTGTTGAAAGTGATCAAGGCCCAGCCTTTTCTTCTCATGTGTACTAAGAAGTTCTGACAATGCTTGGATCCACTGTAGCCCTCCATACTCCGTACCACCCACAATCCAGTGGGGAAGTTGAGAAGCTGAATGGCACACTGAAGGGACAATTGACCAAAATGATGCAGGAGACTACGGCGAGCTCTATTCATCATGAGATGGGTGGGAACGCAATAAATCAGGTAATTTAATGCTTTATTCAGCTCAGAAGTTAAATTTTATTATATCTTTGAATTATTGTTATGGATCACAATCTAATTATTGATATTGTTGTGGCTGAAAATCTAAACTCAATATCCATATGTTTTTATAGTGTGGGAGGAAACCGGAGAACCCGGAGGAAACCCACACAAACACGGGGAGAACATACAAACTCCTTACAGATGTTGTCCTTGGGACTGGAGCCCAGGACCTCAGTACTGCAAGGCTGCAGTGCTAACCACTGAGCCGCCGTGCTGCCCCAAAATAAAATCAGACAAGTTGTTTCAATTACAGCAGATTCATCCATCGCTTCTTCAGCCTTGTACTGTGTGTAGCGTGGAGAGCTGTCCGCCTTGGCTCTTCACCCTGCGTTGCTCTTGATGGTGTAACATCCTTTCGTGGTGCCAGTTGATGTCATCGGCCTCCACACCAGGGGCAATACCATTTATTCTTGGCTACTTTTCTAAAAGGCCCGAATCTACAAAGATAGAAGGAATATTGGTTAACAGACTGGCATGAATGTTGGTTAGTACCATGGATTGTATGAAAAAGAACAAAGTGTAACCAATATATGAAGAACTGTCTGTAGAGGACAAAATATAATATGTAGCATCCTTAACCCTACAGCTTCCAGACGTCAGTCTACTCTGATAGCACTAAAATATAAAAGCATAATAGCAACAGAACCGCACTGGTGTCATTCCCCACTGATTGTGTTTCATGAGGCATTGAGCCATGAGATTTACTTACTTGTTATCCATAAAGTACATCGATAGTAGAAGTTATTTCATGATCTATAATAGTTATTTTTCTTCACCTCTGGCAGCTCAGCATGGATAGAAGTGACGTCTTTTGCATAAGCCTGCCATAACGGTCCATGATTGACTCTCTCTTCATCGATTAACCAGCAGGCAGCATGGCACATCTCGTGTGCAAGTGTGGATCGTAATCGCTCTGAAAATAAAATAATTTATACAGGCATGAGATGACCTAAGTATAACCTGTTTGGATATTTTTGCTTTACATATCAGGACATATTTTTTTATTATGTGGTTATTAGAAGGTCTTAAAGTAAGGGAAATACAGGAGTGATGGGAGCAATTACAGTCACTATTTAGCACACAGAAAGCGGTGGCTGTAAAAATGTCCTGAAACTGACTGAGAGCCACACTGAACTGTGCACTGTCGAGCTGGCTGTCAGTCAGTGCCGGGGAGTGCTTACAGTCACCACTCTCAGTGACCGGTGACTCTAATTGCCTGGGCCACAACTGCATCACTGAAATCCGACAGCTCCTGGATAAAGTTTATTTTCTTTCGGGTGCTGTGCTTTCTGTACTACGGCTGGTCACCTTCATAACGCTAGTAACCTGCACATTAACCCTATATCTGCAGTTTAAGGGCATTATTGACCAGACAGGCTCCCTTTAGGCCCATATTATTAACAACACATGGCTGCTGCCCTGTTAATTCCTATGAAAGCAGCAAAGGTGTACTTAATTTTTCACACATTGCTTTTCCATGTTGGCCTAGTTTTTGTCAAATAGGTAATGACACAGTGATATTTATCATGAATTGTAGTTTCCCGAGGTTGTATTTAGCTAATTTTAAGACATTCTAAGGACCAAATGCTTTTTTAAAATTTTGTCCTGATATGTAAATCCATAGAATTCAAAGAGGGTGTACTTAGTCCTTCTCATGATTAAATGTACGAGTATAGAAGATGTATTACAACCCAGAGAGCAGCTTGTTCCCATGAATACACGTTATCGTATAAAGCTGCTGGAAGTGATGAGAAACTTACCGACAGAAGTTACGACATTTTCTGAAAGTTCAATCCTGCAGCAACGTTGTCTTCTCCTTCTCAAGGTATAGGTGATACCGGCTACTGGGGGAGGCATCTCTACCCACACAATTTCCATTTCCTCAGGAAGCTAAAAAGATGAAACAAATTCCATTAATCTGTAAACTCTTCGATCCCAGTCTAACAAAGTACCCACCGCTGATCTGTACTGTACATTACTGGTCTCCGTCTATGGGGCAAGTTGTGAGAGCAACAACAGAAATAACCGGATTATAAAATGTCCAAATGTCAACTAGATGGTTTCATTAATAAATGTAGAAATCTGAATGTCAAGCAAAAGTTTGAGAATCTCTGTGTCTATGGCGCTCGTGTAAGGTTTCCACTCATTCAATAGATAAGATGACGACTTTCCTGGGATTTTCAATAGCCAAATTACCAAACAGTGACAAACGTGTTCAGGTGCTCTCCAGAAAGCTAAAGCTGCTTTTCTTCAAAATTATAGAGGGAGGAGGGAGAGGATGGATCTGTCATGTATAACCCAGATACTGATGATAGGATACCTGATTCCTGAAGATGGTTTCATTATACAGCCGGTACAGACGATTCGCTAGCTCTTCTTTATTCTCCTGGAACTTTGTCACGTAGATGGAACTGGGTGATACAATTTCTTCCAGGAAACAACCAGGGATTTTGCACATTGGCATACTGGGAAAAAATAGGAATCATCTATAAATTCACTGGGAACTTTTCTTACGTAGTTCATGGTTTTATATAGAGATATTTATGCACAAAGCAACTCACCTCTCCTGTTTGTCTGGGCTCTCCTCAGTATTAGATGGTTCATTATCCGTATTATCACTAATAATAGTGATGCCGTGATCTGATCTGTGAAATAAATGTAACAAAATATGAGCGCACCACTAATCACTAATCCCCATAAAAGTATCTAGTAATGGAGAAAATGTATGTCTTACCTGGTAGTATTGTCAGAATCCTTATCTGAAGTTGGTACTTTCTGATCTGCGGGAGCAAAAAATATAAATCTCTTTTTAGAACAGTGTGTGAATGGGCAGCTCTGGCCGGCTGTAAAAAGTTACCGCCGGTCACAGACGTCAGCTGGTGAGAGTACTACTCTCATCACCATATGACTGGTCTCGCTAATAGCAGCGAAAGCAGGCAAGGCTGATGAAAGGATTCACCATCCGGTGCCTGTGCAATAAATAAATGATATTTTTTTTAAATGTCATGGGTTCCCCTGTTTTTTTGGTAACCAGTGAAGGTAAAGCTGACAGCTGCGTGGTGAGTGAGTGGACAGATAAGGGCTTATTCCAGAGCTCAGCAAGGTACATGGCCCCAGGATCTTCTCCTATAGAAGTAATCCGGGGAGCAGGGATACCTAGGTCGCCCCTAGCTTTAGAAACAGGGAAGGAGCCCCGAGCCGCGGGATATCAAACTACAGTCATGTGACAGTCAGTGTGAGTGTGAATTGATTTATCTGTGATGTACTATGGTAACAGCAGCATCATTGCAGCATTTTTTTTGTTCGTCACACACTGAAACAAGGAGGGCAGGTGAATACCCCTGTTCTAATTTTCCTACTAAACAAAAATCCTTAAACTTGTGTCACACAGTGTTTCTCTTGGATTGTAAGATGGTCGCCACCCATTTTTTCATAGCCAGATAGATTGAGGTCACTTGGACATTAATAAGGTTGTGATATCATTGACAATCGCTGGGCTGTATTTTCTAGGCAATAAGAGGCTTTGTAGAATTGCAAATCACAGCTAATTAACCCCTTAGCGACCGCCGATACGCCTTTTAACGGCGTTAATTAAGGGTACTAAAACCACAGCGCCGTTAATTCACGGCGCTGTAATTTAAGTGAATAGCGCCCCCCAGTGTCGGATTTTCTCCGGGGTCTCGGCTGCCAGGGGTAGCCGAGACCCCAGAGAACATGAATCGGTCGGTTTTTACCGACCCCCGCTTTTGCGATCGCCGTTATTAACCCTATAACGGCGACCGCAAAAAAAAAAAAAAAAGCCGCGATTTTACATTTAATTTCTCTCTCCTCTGATGTGATCGCACATCAGAGGAGAGAGAAATAGGGTCCCCGATCCCCCCCCGGTACCTCTCCGTGGCCCTCCGTCCCCTCCCGGTGGTCCCACGTCCCGCCGGCATCCTCCGATGGGCGCCGCCATCTTGAAAATGGCGGGCGCATGCGCAGTGCGCCCGCCGGGAATCTGCCGGCTCCGGCTGGCAGATTCCATTCATTATTTTGATCACTATGATAAACGATCATAGTGATCAAAATAAAAAAAAATAGTACATAACCCCCCCGTTTATCACTCCCTTATATAGGCCAATATAATGAAAAAGAAAATATTTTTTTTTTTCAGTTTTCCATTAGGGCTAGGGTTAGGGTTAGGGTAGGGCTAGGGCTAGGGTTAGGGTAGGGCTAGGGCTAGGGTTAGGGTAGGGTTAGGGTAGGCTTAGGGTTGGGCTAGGGTTAGGGTTAGGGTTGGGCTAGGGTTAGGGTTGGGCTAGGGTTAGGCTAGGGTTAGGGTTGTGCTAGGGCTAGGGTTAGGGCTCGGGTCACGACTAGGGTTAGAATTAGGGTTAGGGCGAACTAGAATTAGGGTTAGAATTAGGATTAGGGATTAGGGTTGGGATTAGGATTAGGGTTGGGATTAGGATTAGGGGTGTGTTGGGGTTAGGGTTGGAGCAAGAATTGAGGGGTTTCCACTATTTGCCAACTTTGGGGGTCTAAAAATTGGGGTCTAAAAAATCACTTTTGTGGAAATAAAAAAAGACTTTTTATTTTCACGGCTCTGCGTTTATAAACTTTTGTGAAGCGCTTGGGGGTTCAAAGTGCTCACCACACATCTAGATAAGTTCATTAGGGGGTCTAATTTCCAAAATGGGGTCACTTGTGGGGGGTTTCCACTGTTTAGGCCCATCAGGGGCTCTGCAAGCGCAACATGATGCCCTCAGACCATTCCATCAAAGTCTGCATTCCAAAATGGCACTCCTTCCCTTCCGAGCTCTCCCATGCCCCAAACAGTGGTTCCCCCCCACATATGGGGTATCGGCGTACTCAGGACAAATCGCATAACAACTGTGCGGGTATGATTTCTCCTGTTACCCTTGTAAAAAATAAAAATTTGGGGGCGAAAAGATCATCTTTGTGGAAAAAAATAGATTTCTTATTTTCACGGCTCTACGTTATAAACTTCTGTGAAGCCCTTGGGGGTTCAAAGTGCTCACCACACATCTAGATAAGTTCCTTAATGGGTCTAGTTTCCAAAATGAGGTCACTTGTTGGAGGTTTCCACTGTTTAGGCACATTAAGGGCTCTCCGAACGCAACATGGCATCCGATCTCAATTCCAGCCAATTCTGCGTTGAAAAAGTCAAACGGCGCTCCATCCCTTGCGAGCTCTGCCGTGTGCTGAAATAGTGGTTTACCCCCACATATAGGGTATCGGCGTATTCAGGAGAAATTGTACAACAAATTTTGTGGTTGATTTTCTCTTTTAACACTTGTGAAAATAAAAAAAATTGGTTCTGAAGTAAATTTTTTGCAAAAAAAAGTTAAATATTAATTTTTTCCTTCCACATTGCTTTAGTTCCTGTGAAGCACTTAAAGGGTTAATAAACTTCTTGAATGTGGTTTTGAGCACCTTGAGGGGTCTAGTGTTTAGAATGGTGCCACTTTTGGGTATTTTCTGTCATGTACACCCCTCAAAATGACTTTAAATATGATGTGGTCCCTAAAAAAAATGGTTTTGTAAATTTTGTTGTAAAAATGAGAAATCGCTGGTCAACTTTTAACCCTTATAACTTCCTTCCAAAATTGTGCTGATGTAAAGTAGACATGTGGGAAATGTTATTTATTAAGAAATTTGTGTGACACATCTCTCTGATTTGAGGGCATAAAAATTTAAAGTTTTAAAATTGCAAAATTTTCAAAATTTTCACCATATTTCCATTTTTTTCATAAATAAACACAAGACTTATCGAAGAAATTTTACCACTAATATGAAGTACAATATGTCACGAAAAAACAGTCTTAGAATCAGCGGGATCCATTAAAGCGTTCCAGAGTTATAACCTCATAAAGGGACAGTGGTCAGAATTGTAAAAATTGGCCTGGTCATTAAGCTGCAAACTGGCTCTGTCGCTAAGGGGTTAAATTGCAGTGAATACAATTTTGGGATTAATTCGGGGAAGCAGGAGATTTATAATTTCAAGTGATTCAGTCATCTCTACAAACCAGTAGACAGCAGATTCCACAAAACCTTTTCCTATAAAACTCCTGAGTAATGCAATGTGGCCCCAATATAGCACTGCAGCCCATAGCAGACATAAGGTGGTTTCTAGAGTAGTGGACAGACCACCCATGGTGACACCGCCAGTAATGATGGATGACATATTTTATAGTAATAGTTACCTGGCTTCAAGACAACAACTTCAGTCAGGTCTGCCTCCTTCTGCTTGCCTCGACATCTCCGGATCCCATACAAGAAACTGTGACACAGAAAAATATCTTTATGTAAACTGGTACAGAAGATAATATTCAGATTCCCACCAGAATATGCCCCTGCCCCACCACAGAGGGTACCAGTCCTAATATATCACACCATAATACAGCCCCAGGACGGGCAGCTACAGATTATATCACAGCCCTGTAGTATTGCCCATCTGCTGTAGTTACTGCATCCCCTGTAGGTCAAACACTCACTTATATAGCGCCAGTAATTTCACATGACTTTATAGACATCATCATTGCTGACCCCATTGGGGCTCACAATCTAAATGCCCTATCCTTATGTATTTGGAGTGTGGGATGAAAGTGGTGTACCGGGAGGAAACTCACACAAACACGGAGGAAACTCATACAAACTCCGGCAGATGTTGTCTTTGGTGAGATTTGAACCCAGAACCCCAGTGGTACAAGGCTGCAGTGCTAACCACTGAGCCACCGTGTTGATGCACAGAATAGTAACTGTCCGTATATATTGCTATCGTGCATTTTGAATACTTAATTTAAAATGTAATTAAAATAATATTTTAATGCAATAGGTGATGATCTATTACCATCAGAATACTTCATCCCTGTGTCAGATACAATTGTGTCTACTTGTAATAGTCATTAATAGCTTAAAACGTCTGAGCCGACGTCCACAAATGTTGGCAGACTTCATTGTATTGTCTTTACCCTGAGAGGTGGCACCGTGCTGCCATTGTGACTTATATGCCATACTGCCAGAGACATACTGATAGGGAATTTAGATTGTGAGCCCCATCGGGGACAGTGGTGAGAATGTGTGCAAACTGTAAAGCGCTGTGGAATATGTTAGCACTATATAAAAATAAAGATTACTATTATTATTATTATATGACCTGAACTGTTAATGGAGACTGCAGAGCTCCATCATCCCATTTAGGCTAAGTGCACACGCTGCGGATTGGTCTGCGGAACCACAAGTAAAACCGCAGGTAAAATGACCTGCGGTTTTACCTGCGGATTGGCCTGCAGTTTTCCCCTGCGGTTTATCACCTCTACAATGGAGGAGATGGTAAACCGCAGCAGAATCCGCAGAAACAATTGACATGTCATTTCTTTCTGCGGATTCAAAACCGCAGCTTTTCTGCAGTTAAAAAACCGCAGCATGTGCACAGCAGAATGAAAATCGCATAGATTTACATGCTACTGTACACTGTCTGCAGAACTGCTGCAGATGTGCAGAGGCCAAAACCACAGCGGAACCGCAGCAAAAACCGCAGCGTGTGCACATAGCCTAACTCATCAGCCGGCATGTGATGAAGCCATGTCCCATTATATGAAAGTGGATATCTGGGACTTAAAAAAGAGGCAAGTAGTTGCTAACCAGTAGTCTCGCCCTGTCAACAAGGCATCACGTGACATCAGCAGAGTCCTGTGACCGCTATGTTCCGGTGGAGAATGGTGCTGGGCACAGCAGGCAGGTGGGCAGCAACGGGTTAGATCTTAGGAACATTTTTAAATAAAACATGGATGTCTCCTTTTTATTCCACAGGGGAAACATACAACTCTTTGCAGATGTTGTCCTTGGTGGGATATGAACCCAGGACCCCAATGCTGCAAGGACACAATGCTAACCACTGAGCCACCATGCTGCCCGTTTATTTGGGAAGAGAATAATGTGATATGTGATAAGCAGAGGAGATGGAAACTCACCAGAAGATCAAGGTTCCGACAAAGGAGGCAACCGTTATCATCAGCCCTATGGGCAGGACATAGCGACGCATGACTAGAGATAAAGAAACAAGATGGCGGTTATTAATTCCTATCAGAGACAGAATATTCTAGAAGACATTGTCAGGATAAGGGGCGCCACATTATATATAGCTGCAGGCAGGACTTGGTATAGGATGATGGGAGTTGAGCTAGGAGATGAAGGAAATGACTACTCACTGTTATTATCGTCGCTGATTTCCAAGTTCAGTCTGGGAATCGTCCCAGTCCATGGTCTCTGGGAAACCGCTGTCCAGAAGAGAAAGAAGGAAAAGGAAGACATGAAACCCATGATAGCAGCAAGTGACCCCAATACTGTAACC
The DNA here is from genome assembly GCF_039654945.1 of Dendrobates tinctorius. Taxonomy (NCBI): domain Eukaryota; kingdom Metazoa; phylum Chordata; class Amphibia; order Anura; family Dendrobatidae; genus Dendrobates; species Dendrobates tinctorius. Next base: position 79,947,486 of record NW_027361696.1, read on the forward strand.
TGAGGGGGATAGAAGACTCCTTATAACTGAACCCTAGAAGCTTACACCGTCCCCGGTGATAACGTCCATTACCTGCTGATATCATTGGAACGTTCTCACCTGAACATGAGCAAATCACCAAAAAATAGAGAACAATTCTCTGCATTTCTATATTGTCCAAAATTACCCCTCTAAAGATTCCGTGCCATAACACATAGAACACTGGTCCCAGGGTTGTGATGTCACACAGCATCAGAATTGTGTAGTCTGGGGGCTGCTGATGTCATCAGAGATGACCTGACTGATGGCGGTGTATGGGAATATCATATGTACAGGGGGATTCTACCTTCATTTACCTTTCTGAAAAGCCATAGAGATATTAACTACATTGTATCATCAGCTGAGAGTAAATGTTCACCCATAGATAACATTCAGGAGCTAAATATGTTCAAGGGGCCTCACTGATTAATATCCTCATATTCCTTTATAACAGCCAGAGCTGAGTTCTCTGATACGGAGCTAACAATCTCCTGCATAGCCATAGAGGTAAATACACAATTCTGTCTGCCACCACTAGAGAATATGGGAACTGCTACAAACATGGATACACTCAACTCAATAGTAATCAGTATTCAGTGAGCTCCCCCTAGTGGTGGCTTCAGACAGACACATTTTTTTCTAAAAGGGAATGATTAAATTATAGAATAATGGCTAATTTCTTTGTACTACAGCACCACTTCTGCCAATGGGCCGTGTCCGGTATTGCACTTCAATGACTTTCAAGTGAATGGTGATAAAATACAATATCATAAATAACTGTTCTATAACCAAAACCCATTAACATATAAAGAAAAATTACAATATTTAATACTCATTTATCAATGTCTCTTACCTTCTGGCGGTTCAGTAGGTCTCGCTTCTGCACAATAGAAAAAAATTGTGAACAGCACTACAACAACTCTTCGCACATCCATCCTCTCCAACATCAAACCCTCAAAAGACTCCAGTGCCCTCCAGCGCATAGAACACTGAACGCAGCATTGTGATGTCACAGAGCATCAGAACTGCCAGCTGTGATGATGTCAGCAGCATTGTGATGTCACAGAGCGTCAGAACTGCCAGCTGTGATGACATCAGCAGCATTGTGATGTCACTGTGATGTCACACAGCGTCAGAACTGCCATCTGTGATGATGTCATGAAATAGAAAACTTGCCACTCAACTTAGTATGTCATTTCAAAGGATTTTTATTGTTGCAGTCTATATACGTTTCGGTCTAATCTAGACCTTCATCAGTCTGCAGTAGAGCATAAACAAAGAATCAACATACAAGTCCTCATGTAAGACAAAAATCAACATGCAGTTCCTCATACAGACAGAGGAAAATATATAGCATAGCTTAATAAACAATATCAATAACCCGTGACATAATTATATATACAACATTAGTGGTAGAATATCAGGGAGTGAGGAAGAGGAACAGGAGGAGGAATAAGGAGACCCACTCGACTGCTAGTCACAGAAGGAAGAGATTATATATGAATTTTGGAATAACAGGCTCCTAAATAAAAGATTTGTACATATTGAGTGATTGTAATACACCCGATGGGTAGATATAAGAGAAAGGGTAGTTACCTCAAGAATCAGTATAACCAGGTTATACAGGGCTGCTATAAAACGCTCATGTAGTAGATGCAGCTATAATGAAATGAAACTATATAAACAAGCCCGTACATAATGGAGAGCCAATACAAAAAGACAAGTTGTAATATAAAATAATAAGGTGGCTACCTTGATAATATACAATAAACCTTGTAATGGATTACAGTATGAGTGCAAAGAAGGCTGTGTAGAAAAACAAAATAATAATCAGAGCCAAAATGAGATAAATGAAACAAAAAGCAGAACTATATATATAGAAGATAAATGTAAATGTTGCTACCTTGGTATATAAAGTACATAAGGTCACTGCTGTGAGATTAAAGTGTAGGCACCGGAGGTATAATGAAATGCACCTTTCCTCCAGAGGCTGCTCTTGATAAGGAGGAGAGGGCAATTGAGTGGTAATGAATGATTGTAAGAGGCGCTGAATCAAGAAAAGTTACCAATGGTGGTCAGGGGTTAAGGTGAATCATAAAGACGCGGTGTCCACTACTCGTCTTGTCCACAATAGCTTGAGGAATGTGAAGTTTATATGCCCTGGGGCGGGGACAGTGTAGCGCATCCCAGAAGTCAGGGGGAGCGCTGTCCTGCGTTCCACAGGCAGGAAGGAGCGATGCTGTGCGTTCCATTGACAGGAAGCAGAGTCTGCGTTCCAACAGCAGGAAGAAGTCTTGTTTAGCATTCCACAAGGCAGGAACAGCATTGTGGAACAAATTAAAGAAGAGTGTGATGAAGTGCCATTTTAAACAATATATGTATATAGAATAATGGTGAAATTTGTAATATATATATATATATATATATATATATATATATATTAGGGTGCCAAGGAAATGCAAGGTAAAAGTAGCAAGTTATTGAAGGTCTTACCTCCTAATTTTGTTCCTTTTTGGTCATGGATATTTTATAATTTTCCTTTTTTAAGATTAGTTATCATTTACTGGTTGCTCAATGGCACATCTTATTGCAGTTTTAAATGTTTGTTTAGTATTTATCGTTATGCATATCCTGCTTTATGTATGGTATGTTATGCCGTTTACCGATCAGATTGATTTTATATTTTGATAGATCGGGCGTTTCTGAACGCGGTGATACCAAATGTGTGTGTATATATATATATATATATATATATATATATATATATATTTTACATGGTGAATCCTTTTGCCAAAAGGAACAATTTTGAGGGGTAAGACTTACCAATTTGAAAAGTTCATTTTTCCTTGGCACCCTAATATACATATATATATATATATATATATATATATGTATATCTATAATATATATCTATCTATAATATTATGGGCTAAGCGTCACTCTGTCCGAAGCCTTTATAGACTGCGCAAGTGCAACACGCCTGCGCAGTCTGGCTCCAGACAGAATGAGGCAGCCAGCGGTGAGGAGTGTCTATGGCGCACGGAGATGGCGGTATGCTTACATACCGCCATTTCGGGCGCCATACATACATACTTACCTGACCGGGAGGAGCGTTGCCGCAGCGCTTCTCTTCAGCTGGAGACTGGGGCAGGAGTGCGGCCGGAATCGAGCATAGCGCGATCCGGCGCCATTTTACTGAAGACACATTTGCAGTGTGTCTTCGGCAATATGGCGCTGGACAGCGTTATGGGCATGCGCGCACTTCGGCGCCAGACTCCTCCCCCAGCCTCCAGCAGAACGTGACAACGCTGGAGCACAGGAAAGAAGGGTGATTATGTTTTTTTGTATGTGTGCAGTTTAATAGGGGTGAGGGGGGCCATGCATAACAGGAAAGGGGGGTTGAGGGGACCATGCATACCAGTATTAGGGGGTGAGGGGTAGCATGCATACCAGGATAGGGGTGTGAGGGGACCATGCATGCCAGGATAGGGGGTGAGGGGACCATGCATATCACGAAAGGGGGGTGAGGGGACCACGCATACCAGTATTGGGGGGTGAGGGGTAGAATGCATACCAGGATAGGGGGTGAGAGGACCATGCATATCACTTTTTTTTTTTCACAATGCTTTCCTGCTATTGAGTACCCTAGAATCTGCGGTATGGCTGGTGATTCTGTTATGAATGAGTCACCGGAGGAGGAAAAATCAAAAATACAAGCTAAGTCCAGAAAACCGGAGAGGTTGGTAACTAGCGGATTTCAGACCCCTGATCCTATTCACAACAACTAACAGTAGCCGTGGGATGTTCCTACGGTGGTCCTAGACACCTCGTACACAGCCGGAGAACTAGATAAACCTAAAGAAAGAAAGGGGAAATCTAAACTGCCCCAGAGCAGACCCCAAAGCAATAGCCAGCCCCCAACATGTATTGACAGTGAAAACAGATGAAAACACAAACACAGACAGAAAGACAGGATGAGCAAACGATGGGGCCCTCACTAACTAGATAGGACAGGAAAGAAAAGCAACTGTCTGCAATCACGCAAAAACCCTGCCAAAAATAATGTCCAACACGTCTGATAGAAAAGGCCCTGAAGTCACTAGACTTCAAAATCAGTATATCAGCACTCAGGTATATTCTGAAAACAGAGCAAAGAGATCAACTGATCAGAGACAAAAAATGGAGTTCAGCCAGTCCCAACCAGGGCTGGCTGAACACAAACACTAAGTAAACCAGACAAAATCTCATGAAACAATAGCAGAGCAAAAACTTAGCTTTGCTAGACAGGGCTAAACTGGAGGCCAGAGCTCAGAGCAGAGAGGATCACCAGCAACCCAGCAGGGCGTCGGCGGCCTTATATCCACTCAGAGACTCCTGATGTCCAATCACACTCCACCTGTTCAGATGACAGGTTTTTCCCATCCAAATTGATTTCACTACCTCCTTTTACCAGCAGAGGGAATTCATCGGACATCAAAGGTGAAGGAGAAAATGAGCTCATAACAGAACCGAGTATCGTGGGGCAGTCACAGCCAAAAGATCGTGGAAAGACTGTGTCCCCACAAGCCTAAATGGCAACATCTCCACGGCTAGCAAGTTGGCAATGTGCGCATTCAGTATTTGTGCTTGTCGGTGCGTGGCTTGGTATTTACGCCTCCTTTCATACATCTGGGGCACGGACAATTGGACACTTTCCTGGACAAACAAGTGGATGAGCTTGTTGTGGCCTGTGTCTGTGCAACCGCAGCTTGTGAGCAAGAGGTATGATGATCACCTGCTTCCTGCCCAGTTGATTGGTGAGGCGTATCACAGGTGACATGGCAGTGATTTGACCCGCAGTCGCAGACACTGATTTGGTACCCTGTTGTTCAGCCCACTGACTAGGGTGCTAGGCTGCCTTGTGTTTCCGCATATTGGTGGTGCTTTGGTTGCCTTTGCCCTGGCCTCTGCTCAGCTTCCTATGGCAGATGCTACAGATGGCAACATTTGGTTCAGAAGGACTATCGGAAAAAATTTTCCAGACAGAGGCTGAACGCACCCTTGCCTTGACTTGGGGCAAAGAGGGATTGCTCTTAGCAACAGTTGACACACTTCGCACTCTGCTCAAACCAGTAGCCCTTGGTGCCTTTGTTGGTACTACGTATCCACCTTCATCCTCTGTAATGCTGTGCTGGCTATGCGTGCCAACGGCCCAAGTCGGATCGGTGGTCTCATCATCGACCACCTCGTCGTCCATGTCATCCTCCTTCCGTGTTAATATTGGCGACTGGACAGATGGCAACTGTGTGTCATCACCATCAGCCTCCACCTCTTCACCATGTATATCACGTGGATGAAAGTGGCTTTCTTCTGGACGTGGGGTTTCAAATATTTGGCCATCTTCAACAGAGATGTTCCTTTTCAATGTCGCAAGGTGAGAGGCCGGAGGCAACGAAAGAAAATGGACCAAACAGATCCTCGGAGTGACCAAGGTTGGGGTCAAATGTTTCCTGTGACTACTGACCGGGTGATGAACTAGGAACAGGTTGAGAGTAGGATGACCCAGCGTTATCTGTATGGACAGTAGACTGTTTTGTCATGGACGATTGGGTGCTGCTAGAACATTTTGTGGAGGCCTTGTCAGCCATCCAAGACAGTATCTGCTCTTGTTCTTCTGGTTTCCAGGCCCGTTTATGTTCCAGACCGGGAAATCTCGCCAGGAAACTAGATGCATCAACCTTCTTCAATCTCCCAGACTCTGTACCTTATTGGGCACCAACGACCCCACATCCACGTCCCTGTCCCTTCACAACAGCCTTTTTAGGAATTTTGGATTTTTCTGCCATAGTTGCAGATGTTCAGATGCAGATATTGGGGAACAAGGAGCAGTTAGTGCTTTGTGGAAGGTAGCACTACAGCCTAGTAGTGCTTTGTGTTTTACAAACAGCACCGCAGCAGCAGAAAAAAATTGCCCTGAGGTTTAAGGTGAGATTACGCACCCCAGACACCACACAAGACATTGGTGCTGCCTGCGTGTCAGTTGTGCAGTACCGTGCGTGCGTACTATTTGCTGTTATTATATGAACGCAGCACGGCAGCAGCACAAAAAAGTGCCCTGAGGTTTAAGGCAAGAATATGCACCCCAGGCACCACACAAGACAGCGGTGCTGGCTGCGTGTCAGTTGTGCAGTACCGTGCGTGCTATTCGCTGTGAACGCAGCACGGCAGCAGCACAAAAAAAAACGCCCTGCAGGGGTAAATGTGACCTAAAAAAAAGCTGGGAAAACAGTCACTATTCGGTCCCTGGCCCTATACGTTCAGCTCTGAAAAGAGCTTTTGGGTTTCACAGAGAATTTCTGGCTGATTTGAACTAAAAAACACAACTCTTCCTAGCAGCTGCTCACACTCTCCCTACACTAGCTGTGTTCTACATGCAATGTGCATAAAATGGCGGCGGCAGGCAGGGCTTAGTGCCAGGCTCTCATGACTCATAGGAAGCTGGGCGGCCAGCCAGTCACAGTAATGCCGCCCACAACCATGGTGCGGCATTACTGTGATTGGCAACTGCTGGGTGGGAGAACCGAATAGCGAGGCGAGTAGTGAAATACTCGCTTTGGTTCGAGTACCGCGAGTACCGCATTACTCGCCGAGTACCGAATATCCACGAATATGCTCACTCATCCCGAAAGGAAAGGTGGATTTCATTTTGCCACCGGTGCATACACTTTAATCTCACAGCAGGGACCTGACATTCTTTATATACCAAGGTAGCAACATTTACATTTCTCTTCTATATATTGTATATAGTTCTGCTTTTTGTTTCATTTTCTCTCATTTGGGCTCTGATTATTAGCGTATTTTTCGGACTATAAGACGCACCGGACCATAAGACGCACCCCAATTTTCAGAAGGAAAATAGGGAAAAAAATAATAATGTGTCAAATGGGGGTCCGTCTTACAGTCCGAATTCAGCTTACCTGGGATGGGATCCGGCACAGGTGGAGAAGTAGTCACAGGGGTCATTCAGTGGTCCAGGCTTGTGCGGTGGCAGCGGCTCTGTGCTGGGGCAGCTGCGCTGGGGCTGGGGCAGCTGTGCTGGGGCAGCTGTGCTGGGGCAGGGGCAGCTGTGGCAGGGGCAACTGTGCTGGGTCAGGGGCAGCTGTGGCAGGGGCAGCTGTGCTGGGGCAGGGGCAGCTGTGTTGGGGCAGGTGGGCTGGGGCAGGGGCAGCTGCAGGGCCGGCTCCAGGTTTTTGAGGGCCCCGGGCGAAAAAGTCTCAGTTGGCCCCCCTTAACACATACCACGACTCATGACGTGTGACATCCGTGGTGACGGCCAAAAACGGACTTCTCTCTGTGTGGATCACACGGACACGCATGTGATCCACACGGACACTCGCTCTGTGGCAAAACACGTTCATGTGATGGAGGCTACTGATTAGTAGTGTACGCATGAAAGAAAGAAGAGAGGGGAAATAAAGAACAGAGAAAGAAAGAGAAAGAATGGAAGGAAGAACAGAGAAAGATACAGAGAGAGAAAGAAAGAACATAGAAAGAACGAACAGAGAAAGAAAGAGAAAGAAAGAAAAGAACAGAGTGAAAGAAAGAAAGAACAGAAAGAGAAAGAAAAGAACAGAGAGAAAGAGAAAGAAAGAGGGTAAAGAAAGAAAGAACAGATAGAGAAAGAAAGAGGGGAAAGAACAGAGAGAAAGAAGAAAGAAAAAGAACAAAGAGAAAGAAAGAGTGGACAGAAAAAAAGAACAGAGAGAAAGAAAGAAAGAAAGAAAGAAAGAAAGAAAGAAAGAAAGAAAGAAAGAGAGGAATGAAGAACAGAGAGGGAGAGAAAAGGGAAAGAAAGAACGGAGAGAGAAAAAGAGTTGACAGAAAAAAAGAACAGGGAGAGAAAAAGGAGGGGAAAGAAAGAACAGAGAGGTAGAGAGAAAAAGAAAGAGGGGAAAGAACAGAGAGGAAGAGGGGAAAGAAAGAACAGAGAGAGAGAAAGAAAGAGAGGAAAGAGAACAGACAGAGAGAAAGAACAGAAAGAAAGAGAACAGAGAGCGAAAGAACAGAGAGAGAGAAAAAAAAGATTAGAGAGAAAGAACAGAGAGAGAAAGAAACAGAGAAAGAAAAATTCTATAAAGATACTATAGCAGCCCAGCTCCCATTGTAGTGCCTACCTGAGCCTCCTGGTGCAGGACATATCATGATCCGCTCACATGGCCGACATCCCCGATTCAAAGGCGATCTCGCTGTCCGCTGTCAGAGGAGGACACAGTGATGGATCTGAAGCATTCCCTGAAGTGCCTCCATGGTTCCGTCACAATCTCCTACTGAAATGACCTAATTTCTGGCCAGCTTCCAGCACGTCACTTCCGGTAGAACGTTACGTGCAAGTTTTAAATTGCTCCTTGGGGCTCCGCTGTGTACTCCTGTGTCCCGCGGGGAAAGTAAGCTCCCGGCTGGGGCAGTCTCTCTCTCCAAATCGGGACTGTCTCGCTGGATCCGAGACAGTTGGGACTCGGGAGGTATAAATGCTCCCCACCATACACCTCGTACACGCACGGCTCCGCTTTGTATGCCTCGTACACACACGGCTCCGCTCCGTACACCTTGTACACACGCAGCTTCACTCCGTACACCCCCGGCTCTGCTCCGCTCCATAAACACACGGCTCAGCTCCGTACACACAGGGCTCCATTCCGTACATCTCGTACACACACGGCTCTGCTCCATACACCTCGTACACACACGGCTTCGCTCCGTACACCTCGTACACACACGGCTCTGCTCCATACACCTCGTACACACAGGGCTCCGCTCCGTACATCTCGTACACACACGGCTCTGCTCCATACACCTCGTACACACACGGCTTCGCTCCGTACACCTCGTACACACACGGCTCTGCTCCGTAGACCTCGTACACACACGGCTCTGCTCCGTACAACTTGTAAACCCCTCCTGACCCCACCCAAGAACACACACGGCTCTGCTACATCCACCTTGTAAAACCCCTCCCTGACCCCACACAAGTACACACACGGCTCTGCTACATCCACCTTGTAAACCCCTCCTGACCCCACACAAGTACACACACGGCTCTGCTACATCCACCTTGTTAAACCCCTCCCTGACCCCACACAAGTACACACACGGCTCTGCTACATCCACCTTGTAAAACTCCTCCCTGACCCCACACAAGTACACACACGGCTCTACTACATCCACCTTGTTAAACCCCTCCTGACCCCACACACAGTACACACACGGCTCTGCTACATCCACCTTGTAAAACCCCTCCCTGACCCCACACAAGTACACACACGGCTCTGCTACATCCACCTTGTAAACCCCTCCTGACCCCACACAAGTACAAACACGGCTCTGCTACATCCACCTTGTTAAAACCCCTCCTGACCCCACACACAGTACACACACGGCTCTGCTACATCCACCTTGTTAAACCCCTCCCTGACCCCACACAAGTACACACACGGCTCTGCTACATCCACCTTGTAAACCCCTCCTGACCCCACACAAGTACAAACACGGCTCTGCTACATCCACCTTGTTAAAACCCCTCCTGACCCCACACACAGTACACACACGGCTCTGCTACATCCACCTTGTTAAACCCCTCCCTGACCCCACACAAGTACACACACGGCTCTGCTACATCCACCTTGTAAACCCCTCCTGACCCCACACAAGTACACACACGGCTCTGCTACATCCACCTTGTAAACCCCTCCTGACCCCACACAAGTACACACACGGCTCTGCTACATCCACCTTGTTAAACCCCTCCTGACCCCACACAAAGTACACACACGGCTCTGCTACATCCACCTTGTTAAACCCCTCCTGACCCCACACAAGTACACACGGCTCTGCTACATCCACCTTGTAAAACACCTCCCTGACCCCACACAAGTACACACACGGCTCTGCTACATCCACCTTTTTAAACCCCTCCCTGACCCCACACAGGTACACACACGGCTCTGCTACATCCACCTTGTTAAACCCCTCCTGACCCCACACAAGTACACACATGGCTCTGCTACATCCACCTTGTTAAACCCCTCCTGACCACACACAAGTACACACACGGCTCTGCTACATTCACCTTGTAAACCCCTCCTGACCCCACACAAGTACACACACGACTCTGCTACATCCACCTTGTAAAACCCCTCCTGACACCACACAAATACACAAACGGCTCTGCTACATCCACCTTGTAAAACCCCTCCCTGACCCCACACAAGTACACACACGGCTCTGCTACATCCACCTTGTAAACCCCTCCTGACCCCACACAAGTACACACACGGCTCTACTACATCCACCTTGTTAAACCCCTCCTGACCCCACACACAGTACACACACGGCTCTGCTACATCCACCTTGTTAAACCCCTCCTGACCCCACACAAGTACACACACGGCTCTGCTACATCCACCTTGTTAAACCCCTCCCTGACCCCACTGTCCCACACATAAACGTTACCTCATCCATCCAGACCAGCACTATAATGAAAAGCGACCAGCACAGCACAGCAGAGTCCTGCAGCCACCCTGAGCATGTGACCCGACTCCTCCCCTCCTGTGACCTCATCACAGGTCCTGTGCTGGCACCGCACACAAGATTACAGCCGAAGGAAGCGATGATCATTGCTGGCTGTAAGGGGCTGCGTCACTGCGTGGGTCCCTCGCGGAGGGCGCAGGATGGGGTCAGTACATGGGGGGCGTGGCGGCGGCCGGCGGGTATCCCAGACAGCGTGAGTGGGCCCTCCCATCTCGCCAGGGCCCCGGCACTTGCCCGGGTGCACCGGGTGCTGACGCCGGCCCTGGGCAGCTGTGCTGGGGCAGCTGTGCTGGGGCAGGGGCAGCTGTGGCAGGGGCAGCTGTGCTGGGGCAGGTGGGCTGGGGCAGGGGCAGCTGTGCTGGGGCAGGGGCAGCTGTGCAGGGGCAGGGGCAGCTGTGCTGGGGCAGGTGGGCTCTGCGGTGGTGGCAGCGGGCGGCGCTCTGCGGTGCGGTGGTGGCAGCGGGCTGTGCTCCGGTGCAGGGGCGGCGGCTCCGCCGGTGTTTCTTCGCAGCCCGGAGGCCCCCCGCACACCCCTTGCTGGGTGCCGCCATGTTGCGGCGGCCTCCGGGAGCATGGACGCCGGCAAGATGGCCGCCGGTCCGGGGACGGCGCATGCGCAGCTTCAGATCTCGTGCCGAGATCTCGGGGGACGAGATTCAAGTCTCGGCAACGAGATCTCGTCCCTCGAGATCTCGGGACGAGATCTGAAGCTGCGCATGCGCCGTCCCCGGACCGGCGGCCATCTTGCCGGCATCCATGCTCCCGGAGGCCGCCGCAACATGGCGGCGCCCAGCAAGGGGTATGCGGGGGGCCTCCGGGCTGCGAAGAAACGCCGGCGGAGCCTCCGCCCCTGCATCGGAGCACAGCCCGCTGCCACCACCGCACCGCAGAGCGCCGCCCGCTGCCACCACCGCACCGCAGAGCCTCGCCCGCTGCCACCACCGCACCAGGTACCGTGCATTGCGACCATAAGACGCATCCCCCACTTTCCCCCAAAATTTTGAGGGAAAAAAGTGCGTCTTATGGTCCGAAAAATACGGCATTTTGTTTTTCTACACAGCCTTCTTTTGCACTCATACTGTAATCCATTACAAGGTTTATTGTACATTATCAAGGTAACCACCTTTTTATTTTATATTACAACTTGTCTTTTTGTATTGGCTCTCCCTTATGTACGGGCTTGTTTATATAATTTCATTTCATTATAGCTGCATCTACTACATGAGCGTTTTATAGCAGCCCTGTATAACCTGGTTATACTGATTCTTGAGGTAACTACCCTTTCTCTTATATATACCCATCGGGTGTATTACAATCACTCAATATGTACATATCTTTTATTTAGGAGCCTGTTATTCCAAAATTCATATATAATCTCTTCGATCTGTGACTAGCAGTCGAGTGGGTCTCCTTATTCCTCCTCCTGTTCCTCTTCCTCACTCCCTGATATTCAACCACTAATGTTGTATATATAATTATGTCACGGGTTATTGATATTGTATATTAAGCTATGCTATATGTTTTCCTCTGTCTGTATAGGGACCTGTCCTGCATGTTGATTTTTGTCCTACATGAGGACTTGTATGTTGATTCTTTGTTTATACTTTACTGCAGACTGATGAAGGTCTAGATTAGACTGCAACAATAAAAATCCTTTGAAATGACATCTAAGTTGAGTGCCAAGTTTACTATTTCACTGTACTTTTGGTTTGGGTGACCTACTTGAGCACCTCACGGTAGTGCCACGCTATATTTCACATTACGTCATCAGTGATGTAGTCTGACTAAAGAATAGTAGATGAGCAATGATATTTAAGGGGAACATGTCATATGGTGTATGCCTCCTGAACTGCCCCCGGTAGGTTATAAGTCATGAGATAGGCATCACCAACCTGTTACTAGAATCCTAAACAGATTGCAGAAAAAAGACCTTTAAAGCTTTGTCGCTGGCTATGAAAATTAACTGGTTCACCCAGGAAGTCCTGGTGACAGGAACAGTCTCTCTTCCCAACCCAAGAACCACCTGCTGTAACCAGCCTGATTGTTGGGTGCATCATCGTTCTCCTAGATGAAATTCCGTGCTTGTCGCTGAGTGGATCCTTCTGGTCACACTGCTTTATTATAACGGAATATCTTGTCACGTGGCCGCTAGCACTGATCCCTGATTGCCCAGATGTGGACGGCCACACATACAGTAGCACCCCTATTGTATATATACAGTGCTGCGCAAAATGTTTAGGTGTGGAAAATATGTGTAAAGTAAGCTTTCACATACAGAAGTGTTAGTTTATTTTTATTACTCAACAAAATACAAAGTGAATAAAGAAAAGAGAAATCTACATCAGATCAATATCGGGTGTGTGACCAACGTTGGCCTTCAAAACAGTAGACTTTTTTCTAGGACATCTTGTACAAAGTCAGGGACTTTCTAGGATCATAGTCAGGTGTATGAGCAACCAATTGTAGCTAAGAGGCGATAATGATTATTATTTTTACATGTGGGTTGAAACCCAGTCATTAAATGAAACAGAAACAGGTGTGTAGGAGAATTAAAAGGGGTTGTCCACTACTTTCCATGTCCCTTTCATGTGCCCTAACTTTCATTGACCAACTCTTCACTAAATACTTTGCTTTGTCACATCCTGGTCACATGATCTCTAGCTGTGAATCTCCTGATTCATGTGATGTCATCTCCTATTTGAAAATTGATGGTTGAGGTGTGGCTTGCTGCACATGTGGGTGGGATTTAGTGCGGGCGCACGGTGCTGCATTCAGCAGAACTCACTATTTCTTTCAATACCATACACCAGACACCTTCTTAGCCCTTTAACGACCTTTGACATATATTTACGTCAAAAGTCTTGTCCTTGCCTTTGATGTTTTTGCACGTCTAGCCTACATCTTTCCCTGCAGGTGTTTATTGATTTATTCAGCCATCATGTGCCTTTAACAGCAATTGTTAACCAGGTGAATCCTGCTGACTATCACTGACAGAGGGATTTAACATGCTCTGACCAAAAACACATTATTCATCACTGCCCATTGGCTCCCCCGTAGCAGGATCACAGAGCGCAGATGGGTTGTCATTACAGCTGTGACCAGTAGATGTCCTACTATCATTGATGTTATTATTGGTTGTCTGAGAAGTGTTTTGCCAGGCTGAATGCACTTGATCACACATATAATCATGATACCCTGCTGGCAGCTCCATTTGTAATTGACTATTGATGATGTGCAAAATTTAAAAAAAAACTGACTGTTGTTGGTAATGCTGTTTCTTTTTTGTGATGTTTTTTCAATTTTTGCTCTTTTTCTGTGAGCCATTTTTGAATTTAGTGAAGGCACTCGCACAAATTAGGACCCTTGACGTGGGTTGTGAGCTACCATATTTTGGCCCAAATATCGACCAATACCTCATGGATTTTGTACATCATTTTTCATCTTTTTCTTCATTTTTCCTCCAATATGCAGGATGCTGCCAGGCCTTTTATTGTTGCGTGAACTGGCACATCTGTCCTTGTGGGGTGCACTTAGATAGGGCTTGGCAGCCCGCCTGATCTAATAGTATGGGCATCTATTATCTATCAATAGGCTGTGAGCCAGACATGCATCACACATATATGTGTTGGGCGCCATTTGCAAGCTCTATTTGTGAACATTTTTAATACTAGGCAAACACCCCCTCCATGAATTGGTAGGTTTGTGAGTGGCTGCTCCATCAGTATTTTACATCTGTGCTGCCCCACCTTTATCATGGGGGTCTGCTGCCTCCTGCTTGAGAAAGCCACTAGGCAAAACGTATGTTAGAGTCACGGGGGCCACGGGGTACTAAATACTGGTATACATAATTTTCTTACACTTCCTTGTTTTTTATGCCTACTTCATTATATCAATATTTATGATTTTTTTTCCATAAATGAATGTCCCTATTTACAAATATAACAGGCGATATATATGGAAGTTCCCATGTTTATCTACAGTATAAGCTACTGAGTGATTATACCCATTTCCAATACTTTTGTGCAGTGGCTTCCTTATATGTTTCATTGGTTTCCCTCCACCCCTCATGAGTTTTTATTGCTTCTTATATTTTAACACTATGATTTAATAAAAAATATATCTTTCATATATTTTTTTATTTGGTGTATTCACTTCTTTGGAGTAGGTATATTAAACATTTTTTCCTGTATAATGACTTCTGTATAAGGCAAAATTTAAAAAGGATGTAAAAAAAAATGTAATTTAAGTAAATTTAAATTTTTTCTATTACAAAAATGGGAACTTTCAGTTTATTTTATGAAGGAAGTAAGAACTGCCAAAAATAAGGGACTCAGATACGCCCTGTATTACACATAAAGAAGGATCTCATACACATTCTGTTGAAATTGGTACTCCTAGACTCATAAAGGCAATGCACTTTTGAGGGTTATATCCCAAGAAAATGTACTCCAGACCACAGAATAGGCTTAGGGTTAGCAATATAATACTGATAAGGGTACAGTATGTGCACACTTTGAGTAAAATTTCTGCACTATTTCTGCATCTCTCGGCAGGAAAAATACATCAGCAAAAGTAGTGGAGGATAGTTGCAGGGCAGGAGGTATCTGCACCAGTGTTTTGGGCAGGGTATTGGGAAGCACCTAGCACAGGGGAAGAAGCAGTGGTGTCACCCGATGGCACCAATTGTGGACCTGGGCATTATGCCCTCCGAGTTGGGTGCTTAGATTACGCGTGCCTGATCATGCTGGTGATGATTAGGTTCTTAGAGGCCAGACCCCTGCTTATCTTTGCATGGCAAAGTTTGCAAATGGCTATTTGGTTTGTCTCAGAAATCTCTTTAAAAAAGTCCCAGACCGGGAGCAACTGACTTTTTGATGGTGAAATTCAGCACTTTCGGTTCTCTGTTAGACAGTTGCCCGCCTTCTCCATCTGGTCAGCCCACTGTCTCTTCCTATCTGTTTTGGTACTGCCAATCTCTCATCCTTAGCACTGTGTTGTGTCGGTGACTTTGTCATCCACCACCTTGTCTTCCACCAACATACCCTGGTCCTCCTGACTTCGTGACTTAACAACAAGCCTTAGCGGCAACTGTGTCTCATCATCAACATCATCATCCTCCTCCTTATCTCAAATATTCCATTCCTCATTGTCATGTTCTTGTGGCCATGGCTGTGGCACCCCAGGAGTCCAGTTGCCACAATGGCATTGCCTCCCTCACAGGGGGTGATGTCACGCCTGTAAGAAAAGAGGTTTTCTCTAATCAGGTAACACTAACATCCAACACTTTTCCTGTCTCCAGACCAGAAAGGAGAGCTCAAAACCTGGTTTCAGGGAGCTACCCTATCAGTTCTGGCCTGGAGGCGGGGTAAGTCAGTCTGCAGCAGGGAGTCTGCAAGAGACAGTCTGAGGGAGACAGAGAGGAGAGAGGAAGTCAAGGAAGAACCTGAGGAGTGGAGCTATAGAAAAGCTCACTCCAGGGCCAAGTGATAGAGACTAGACGCCGGAGTCCGTGGTTGTGCGGGTACTGTCCTGGCTGCTAAATCCAGAGGGCAGGGGACTTGAGGTCTCCTGGCCCCATCACAATACCTGAAGGCACAGCAGCAAATGAGAGCTCGGAGCCACCACGAAGAAATAACACCTGTAATAGGCTCAAGCTGCCTGCCATACAGGCAAGAACTAAGGAACAAGAAGGAGCAGAGGACTGAGCACAGCTTTAGGTAGCAAGGACCTGAGAATTAAGAACAATAGGGAGACCTACTCTGAACCCACCTGGCTAGGTGGATTCCAAATTGCTTCCAGGCTGCACAGATCTCCAAAACCAACTGTAATCAGTGCACTGGTTTACACCACAAACCGTGAGTAAAAGAGTGATGATTGCACCCTGCTGTGTCCTCAGAGTTATTTACTGCACCATCCACTCTGCACTACAACCATCACCACTATCTTTAACATCATAAGTACCCTTGGACTTAGCTCTACCTGTGGAGAGCTGTACCAACTCTGCTGCATCACCATCATCCCCAGCACTCTCTTTAAGCAGTGTCGGCTATCCCTTGCTGAATACCACAGGTGGTGTCACAAACTATATCTTATAAACTTTATTCCCCTTTTATCATCATTTTTTTTGGACGCACAGACCCACGGACCGGGTCACTGCTGCCGTGACACATCCCCTTAAGAACCGACCTGGTACCGAGTATCCCAACAGCTCTGGCGGTGCACCATTTTGGCATGACAGGATTCAAGCCTGGAATAGCTGGGTACTGTGTGCCAGAGACTTAAGTGAACTGTGAAACTGCCGCCAGTACTGTGTCCCACGGCGCGCTCGAAGAAAGGGGCATGTTGTTGTGGGGGGAGCCAAAAGAAGAGGCACGAAGTAAAGCGCGGGCCGTGCTCCATGATCAGTGGCAAGAAGCATCAAGCCCCATCTGGGAATACCGGATGGAGCACCATACAGACTGCTCACTCTGGAAATGAAATGCAGAGCCTGGCTAAGATTCACTAGGGGGGAGGAGAAAACATCCAATCTGGGTGGAGATTCAGCGGCTTCCGCAGCCGCAACCCCCATGATGCAGTCAGATTCAGCGGCGGCCGCAGCCTACATGATGCAGCCATGCACAGCTGCGGCCGCAGCACCCGTAATGTAGCCAGATTCAGTGGTGGCCGCAGCCCCCGCGGTTCAGCAAGATCCAGCGGCAGTCTCAGCCCACATAGTGCCACCAGTTCCAGCGGCGGCCACAGCTGCAGCCTCTATAATGCCACTATCAATGCTGTACAAACCGGGAGCAGCATGGTTACCACAGTACTCAGGGGAGTCACACTCCCTGGGCAATTTCAAGGAGAGACTATGTAGTTTGTTTGAAGTGTACCCCTGTCTGAGAGTCAAAAAGTCAGCATCCTCATTGGCCAGTTAACTGGTGTGGCCCAGAGGGAAGTTAAGTCCTGGCTGAACACTGATAAAAGAACTGTCAAGCAAATCTTGGCCAGGCTGAAGGACACCTTTGACATCCAGACTGCAGCAGAAATAAAAATGAGATTCTTTGGGTATAAACAAAGGTGCAGGACAGTATACAGGACTATGCCATTAACCTAGAGGAGGCGCTACGGGTTGTAAAGCAGGTTGACCCAGACTGCGTGCAAGATGAGGATAGATTGCTAACTGATCAATTTACTGAGGGACTCCTGTCTAACTCTCAAAGGACACAGCTGCGCTTAATGGCCCTATTGAATCCTGACCTAGACTTTATGCACTTTAAGGATAGGGCCATCCAGGTGCAGCGTGAATCAAATCCTAGTGGCACAGCGTCCTCTAGGTGCCCAGCAATTACACACCAACAGGAGGTAGCATCCATTAGCCGGGCCCCCCATTGAGGCCGACACACCAACCAAAGATAATGACTCTTCTGCAGACCTACGTTTCCAGGTCCAGGAGCTGACCAAAAGTATGGCTGCACTTACTAAAACTGTGCAGTCCATGCAAGAGGCCCCAAAGAAGATGATTCAGCTGGCCTCCAGTCCAGATGACAGCCCGTGGTGACAACAGAGGAGAATCCCACCAACCAGAGGGAGAGACAATGACCACTACAACCAGGACGCACAACCCATCTGTCACCTCTGCAACAAGGTGGGACACATCGCAAGATTCTGTAATTTAAACGAGCAACCCCTGGGGCAAAGGGCCAACCCCCAGGAGTATAACATCCAGGCCCCCAGAGTTGGTGAGACAAGTACGTGGGAGTACAGCCGGTCCTGCCAGTCATGATTGATGGCTTCCCAATGAACGCCTTACTGGATACCGGCTCCCAGGTGACAAAAATGACATATGTCCTCTTTAAGCAGTACTGGGCTGATTCAGACATTATTCACAGCCCAGATGAACACCTTGCCATCTTTGCCAGCAATGGTCAGCCCTTGCCTCAGGTGGGGTATAAAGACGTGACCATAAAGATTGGCTGAGTAGAATTGTAGTCGCAAGGTTTGATCATAGTTGATAGTGACAAACGAGAATGCAATCCGATGATTACTCTAGGCACTATTGTAACAGAAAATTGTCTTGGAGAAGTTATTGTTTTGTTGAAACAGGTAGCCAAGAAAGCGAGTTCCAGTCAGCAGCGGGTCCTGCAAAAGGAGATCAGAGCACTGATGGTGAGACAACAGGTAGAGCTGTCTGGTGGAGAAGTCGGTAGTGTCAGAGTGAGTGTTGCATTCCCCATTGCAGTACCGCCAAACAGTGAAATGTTAATTTGGTGTCGGGCAGCAATGGGCCTCAGGGGTCAAGATTACCAGACCCTGGTAGAACCAGTGTACTCTGATAGTAGGCCCACTATCCTGACAGCCAGGGGGTAGTCGATGTCCGCAAGGGGAGGGTACCAACACACATCTTGAATTGTGGGGAGAGAGAGGTCCATTTACCCCGGTATGCCACCCTTGCTAAGCTATTATCTGTCGGTAACAATGCAATAGAGGCAGCAGAGCCCTTGCTTCCGTCCGATCAGGTGGACAATGGCTGTGAGGGGCAGCTGGAGGATAGGTGTCAGCAGCTACAAGTAGGCACTGACTCCACCCCTTTGCACCAAAAGCATGGGGCTTACTGGGTGGCTCGAGAGTATGAGCGGGTCTTTAGCAAACATTCTCTAGACTTTGGGCAGGCAAAAGGGGTACAACACCATATCCACATCAGAGATCATCTGCCCATTGAAGAAAGGTACCGGCCTGCATCCCCAGCACACTATCAACGTGCCAAAGAAATGTTTCGGGAAATGAAGTAGGCTGGGGTAATCAGAGATAGTTGTAGCCCCTGGGCAGCTCCATTAGTCCTTGTTAAAAATAAAGATGGTACTATAAGAATGTGTGTTGACTACAGGCGAATTAACAAAATTACACATAAGGACGCCTACCCGTTACCTAGAATTGAGGAATAATTAGCTGCATTGAAAACTGCTAACTATTTCTCGACTTTAGATCTCACCAGTGGGTATTGGCAGGTTCCCATGGCAGAAGCAGACAGAGAGAAGACAGTGTTTACGACACCAATGGGCCTCTGCGAGTTTAACTACATGCCGTTCGGGCTCAGCAGTGCACCAGGGACTTTTCAACAGTTAAAGGAATGCTGCCTAGGACATAAAAACTTTGCAACCATCCAAGATGGCCGCTGAGGGAGCAGGAGACGTTACAAGGAGCCAGTTGCGTAGCGTGGGGGGGGGCGGTCCGCCCCAGACGGCACGTGTGTGGGCGGCGCGGCAGCAGCAGTGCTCCATGACTCAAACTGATGCGACCGATCACAAAGATGACAGCAAAGCAGCCGCCATCATAGAGGCAATGCCGGACTTACAGCAGCAGAAGGTTCCCCGACGTGCGCAATGCTGACACTTCTCCTCCTGATACATAAGCGGCTTCTGACGTCTGAGCTCCTAATGCTCCTGCAGGCTTTCTTGCACCGTTACCTTGGAGATACAGCCGCTTCCTCCTTTCAAACTGTCCCGCTGTAAAGGTAAGGCTGGTTTCACATTAGCGCTTTTTAAGCGCACGCACGGCCGGGGGTAGCTCCGCCCCCGAGCCAGCTCTCTGCCCGGCGTGCCCTCCCCTTGCTTGTAGCGCCGCCTCCTAGCGCACAGCGGCGCCTGCGATTGGCGCACCCTATCTTTAGCATAGGGTGCGCAGATCGTGCGCAGGCCGTGCGCTAGTTGCGCTTTGACCTGCGCTGCGCACTTTTGACGGTGCGCCGTGCGCGCCAAAATCCGAAAAGTTCGATTTTGGCGCGCACGGCGCACCGTCAAAAGTGCGCAGCGCAGGTCAAAGCGCAACTAGCGCACGGCCTGCGCACGATCTGCGCACCCTATGCTAAAGATAGGGTGCGCCAATCGCAGGCGCCGCTGTGCGCTAGGAGGCGGCGCTACAAGCAAGGGGCGGGCACGCCGGGCAGAGAGCCGGCTCGGGGGCGGAGCTACCCCCGGCCGTGCGTGCGCTTAAAAAGCGCTAATGTGAAACCAGCCTAAGTCTCTACCACGCATGCTCAAACAGGAGCCGAGATTGATAGTTTCCACTTCAGGAAGTTGTCGCTAGAGGGAAAAAAGTAAACTGAGCTGTGTCTGCTTCTACTTAGTGGCTTCACAAACATGGCAGACTCATACAGCTCTCTCGTCTGTGCTTTGCTGCTTGGCCACGTTTATTAATTTTCTTTAGTGGAAGGATAAGAGGATAAGCTCACCATCACAGGAATCAGCTGTGGAGACAATGTAACTTCTAATGAAAGGAGCAAACTACCACACTTTTTTTATTTTTGATCTTGGCATTTTATTAAAGCGGGGAATCTGACGCCATTCACCTGTAAGGCACCGCAATGTAGCTGCAGCGCATAGCGATCCAAAGTCCCATGTAGCTCCAGCCTCAAACTAGTGAGGGAGTGAAGCTGGTGGAATGATAACAGCTGCAGAATAGGCAGGCTAAATGTCCCAGATTTATCACAGTGGTCCATGATGTTTGGTCAGTCTGGTGTTTATGACTATCTAACCCAGGGGTGGGGATCCCCGCAGGCTGTAAATGATCTTTTCACCGGACCCCAGGCAGATACCGCCAGATGGCAGTGCTCTGGTCAGCAGCTACGATTTGACAGCTAACCAATATCAGCGCAAGGAAATACTTTGTACTCTCCTGTCCCAAAGTAGAAGACAGCAGCAGTTCCTGTGACATCTATACCGCAGCCCCATGTCTCCTGTGACGTCTATACCGCAGCCCCATGTCTCCTGTGACGTCTATACCGCAGCCCCATGTCTCCTGTGACGTCTATACCGCAGCCCCATATCTCCTGTCCCTTCTATACTGCAGCCCCATGTTTCCTGTGATGTATATACCACAGCCCCATGTCTCCTGTGACATCTATACAGCAGCCCCATGTCTCCAGTGATGTCTATACTGCAGCCCAGGGGCGTAGCGTGGGGGGCGGTCCGCCCCAGGCGGCACGTGTGTGGGGACGGCGCGGCAGCAGCAGCAATTCCTCTCCTCTGTGGGAGAAGCGCGGAGGCACAGTGCAGCAGCAGCAGTAGCCAGCAGGACCTGTCTCTGTATGTCTCCACCGTGGGCGTGGCAGCGCACTTCCGGCCCGGCGAACACCGCTGATGGCAGCTACCAAGTTACCAACAGACTTGTCCTGGGTCGGGGGGCCATCGATCAGGGCACCGGATCCACCCGCCCGCTTTTTGGTAAGAGGGCACAGGAGTCAGTGCCTGCCTGACTGTGTACGTACATCCATTGTGTGCATGTCGCATTGACGCTGTCTATGTGGGTGTGTGGTGTGGCACTGGTGCGGGGTGGGCTCTGTGCTGACCCGGGCTGATGGGCACATCTGGCTACAAGGAATGAATAGTCTTATGGAATGGCCACCAGGATTCTGGACTATGTGCCTGGGCAGGGACTGTAGATGTGTATGTGCCCACTGGGCACTGCCCAGAGATCTCTGCCTACCTGGTCCTGGGGTGTCACTGTAGATGTATATGCGCCCAGAGATCTCTTACATATATATAGAGAACTGCAAGAAGATGAAAGTCTAGAAATGTAGAAATAATAACAGCAGAGTTAGTAGCAGACTAAAAATTAGATCTTTGAGTGTAGTGTGGGCTCTTTGGATGCTTCAACGACCAAAGGGGAGGCAAATGTTTCGACCGCCCCGGGCACCAGAAACAGTTGCTACGCCACTGCAAGGAGCTCCTGCATCATCTGAAGCGATCCACCACCGTGAGCATCGGGATTTAAGAACAAAGTCCCCGGAGCCACAAAGTCCATCAAACCTCACAAGAGGTTGCCTTTATTTCGAGTCCAGAAGCCCTTCCTCCCACCAGAGAAGGGAGATAACAGAGACACGCGGAAGACGGAGGAGCGTGAGGCATACAGAGGACCCTGAAGGCTGGATCTCCCTGTGGCTGGCTGCTGACCGCTCACAGTAAGGAGCAGCGGAAAAAGCACTGACCGCTTGTAATACGAGCGGGGTGGGAAAGAAGAGCCCTGAGAAGCGGAGGAGAGGAAGATCGGGTGAGCTGAAGCCGGCGGGTGTCGGGAAGCGCGCGGCTGGAATTCCCCTCCAGGAGGCCCAGCGCTCATTCCCTGCTGCTGCAGCACGAGCCGCCCCCCTGGGCACAGGCACAGTTTCACAGGCCACCCCAGTGGTTCCAGGGAGAAGAGGTCAGAGAAGGAGCCCTCGGGAGGTGGGTGAGGGGAGAGTTAGGAGGGAGATACTCACCTCTGACTAGGCGGTAGGAAGTAAAGGCCGCGGTCAGTTTCTGACAGGCCCTAAATTAGGACCTGAAAATTCAGAGCCCGTAAAGGCTCCATACATCCTAATGGACACACGATCAGTACTCTGTTTCCCCCTCCCCCCATTAGAAAATTCTGACGGTGGTGATTCTGTCGGGCCACCTTGAGCACAAATATATAGCTCCTGTTTTCACTGAAGTCTGCGCGGTGCTGACAGTTTCTCATTGCTGTGATAAGTGAGGTATGTCTGAGAGAATCGCCTATTCCCCTTCTACTGCCATGATCTAAAAATTAAGTTATGTGGCCCACCGGGGAATATACAGTAGTTCCGTGTTGATTGCGAGAGAGGAAGTCCTAGTGAGATAATGCGAAGATGCTCCATATTTCATAAAAGAATGCTCACTGCTGATAAGTTCAGTTAAACAACTAATAAGAAAATTCTGTTTCCTTCCATTATTACAATCTGGTTCTATAAAAGGTTCCACTGGATGATTCAGTGAATAATGCATGAATAAAATAGCACGTGACCCCCAACTAGTGGTCATTTGAAAAATACCAGTCGAGAGGCCTCCTTTCATTTCAGCCCTTATTCTGCCATACGATCCTACATTGGTTTGCACCGATTTCCGCCTACAGATCTCAGCGGTGTAACACACTGTAGTTCTGGTGCGATTAACGGAAAAGGACTATGGTCAAGATTGGAAAACCATCTGATGCTAGTGCCAACAGTGGCCCACAAATAGCCAAAAAGATGGAAAAATTTCTTACAAAACAAAGTGGCCCTAAGCACGTCTCATCGCAACTTAAAGAGGCAGACGACGATCAAGGGACAGAAGATTTGCAAAAGGATCCTTCTGATTTTTCGGACTCAGATGAACCAATCTCCAGAGGTTTCATTAGAAGTATTTTATCCTCTGCTCTGGCTCCATGGCGAAAGACTTATCTACAATTAAAAAAGAGATCCAGCAGATAGGGGGCAGGGTGGAGGAGCTGGAGGAAGCACATTCAAAATTGTCTGCCTTCACTGGGGACCTGAAATCTGGTCTTCTGCAACAAGAAGATCATATAAATTCCCTCTATACTGCGATGGAGGATATCGAGAATACAGAAGAAACAATCTTAGGATTCGAGGTGTCCCGGAAACCTCAGACCAGGAAGATGTGACAGCCATTCTTCATGAGCTTTTTCTACCTATGCTAGACCAAGAGGAGGGAAAGATGCTAGTCCTTTAGAGAGCACATAGGGCATTAAAACCCAAGCCCAAACAATCAGAATTCCCAAGGGATGTCATTTGCAGAATTTTGGATTTTCGCATGAAAGAAAAGATACTCAAGAAAGCAAGGTTGCTTGGAACCCTGGAGTATAAAGGCTCTAAAATCCGGGTCTTTCAGGACCTGGCGCCATCAGCCCTGTCCAAAAGATTTCAACTGAAGCCATTTACAGATGCTCTCAAACAAAGACAATTTTTGTTTCATTGGCTTTTTCCATTTGGCCTCTTCATCACGGCAGACGGCAGGGGATTTACTGTCAAGTCATCCTCTGACATCGCTAAGCTGTGCACGGAGCTGGACATTCAACTAGACCAGATACCGGATCTTCGCCTTGCCCGCACCGAGTTTAGCCTCCCAGACCTGACATCACAAGAACCATGGAAAAAAAAGGGCAACTCCAAAGAACGAAGAAACAGAAGAAGACGAGCAGGGAGACAAAACCCCTCCATGGACTGAATGGATAACTTTTGTTCCTGGAATATCCGGGCACGCATCCTCTTAGATAATCCGTTAGGACTATCCCGTCTTCATATGGAACAATCAAATAATTTAGCTATGATACATTTCACCATTTCCCCAATGGTTGTTATAATGGCATTTGCAATTTTGTTGATTTCAAAGGAAGTTGATAAGCTAGGGCAACAAGCCCTTGTTGTTGTTAATTACATGTTAACGCTCTTGTTTTTACCTTTCTCTCTTTCCTTTCACAACTTCTCCCTTGTCCGTCGGCAGCTCATCCGCAACCTCAGTCCGAGCCCCGATACCTATTGACCTGACATGGCTGACCGAATGCGAGAGACAACAATAGCGTCATACAACGTAAGAGGTCTGAACGCTCCAGTTAAAAGAACACAGGTACTGGCACATCTTAAGAAATTAGGGGCTGACATTGCACTTCTGCAAGAGACCCACTTTGTCCAGGACAAAATCCCGAGCTTCGAAAGACACTACTATAACACATGGCTTCACTCCTTTTCCTCTTCTAGGAAGGGAAGGGGAGTGGAAATCGTTCTTGCAAAAGACACACCCTTTCAGTATTGGGATCAGCTCCACGATAAAGGTGGCAGATACATTTTCATAAAAGGGATTTTAGCACACAAATTGGTCACGTTGGGTTGTGTTTATGCCCCTAACGTAAAACAAGATACATGGTTCTCTAAAATTATGAGAGAGACGAGCCAATTTATAGAGGGCACTTTGATTTTGGGGGGGGATCTGAATGTCCCTCTTGAGCCCCTAATAGACTCCTCTACCGGGAAGTCTACCATTTCAAAATCCGCATTAACACGCGTTCAAACAACCTTACATCTACATCAATTGATCGACACTTGGAGATTCCTAAATCCAATGGTACGCAACTTTTCACATTTTTCGCAGGCACAGTCGTCCTACAGCAGAATAGACTATCTTTTCGTCCCATTCCAAGTGTCTGCATGTCTGAAGGATTCACAAATAATTTTGAGAGTCCATTCGGATCACTTCCATACTACTGATCAAACTTATGATAGGCCATAGACCAAAAAATAACCCTTGGAGATTGAATGAAACTCTGATGGCGGACGAGCCTTCCAGAGATAAAATAAACAAAAAAGTCAAGGAGTTCTTTGAGACCAACCTTGGTGAGAATATCAAATTTTCAACTATCTGGGAGGCTCACAAGGCCATAGTCAGGGGTGAATTTAACTCTATGGCTTCGCATAGGAACAGAAAAACAGAAAAGAAGAAATGGAGACACTACATAAAAAGATTCAAACATTGGAAAGAGACCATAAGACAACTCTAGATCCCAACACTTTAAACCTACTTGCTCAGAGGAGACTATCTCTCAGAGACTTACTAAACAGAGAATCGATAAAAATTTACACCAGATGGAAACACAGGGTATTTGCACATGGAGATAAAATGACAAAGTTTATGACAACCATGATCAAAAACGTAAAGCCAAATCCCTTATTTACAAGGTTAAACTCCCTGATGGAGTCAAAATCACAAACCCTGACGGAATAGCTGCCGCCTTTAAAGAATATTATTCAACCCTGTATAACTTAAGACCCGGGAGAGAGTGTAGAACAATTGGAAAAAAGGCGAATTAATATACAAGAATTTTGTCAGAGACACCGCACTACACTTGCTCATAGAGCCAGTGCGCGTGTCCTGCGTACCGAAGCAGTGCTAAAAGTTACCTGGGGAGCAGGGCAGCAGAGGTGACCAGGCGTGCTTCAAGCTAATAGTGTCAGGGTCCAGTCAGCGCTGGAAAGTAAAGAGGCACGGGACCTGCGGACACTGAAAATGAGCAAGCTTGCACAGGACCTATGGTCATGTGACTGCAAGGGGGCGTGGCTTAGCGTCCTGCTTTCAGATATGACAGGACACCATACAACAACTCAGAGTCAGGCAAAACGGAGGTCACAACAGTACAGGCAAACGAGGCACAGGAGGGACAAACAGACGGGTAATCAGACAAAGCCAAAGGTCATACCCAAGAGGGCGACGTGGTACCAAGGGGACGAGCAGAGAGAAGTCGGGTCACAAGCAGAGAGTCATACACGAGAGGTATCGCAGTACAAGAGGGTCAGGCATAACTCATAACAGGGACAGAACCGGATCAAAACCACACAAGCAAGCAAGATATCAGGCACAAGGCACACGTATACAAGAGGTCACTTAACTCAGCCGAGGGCAGGAGTATAACTGACATCGGACCCAGGTCCAGTGAGCACTAAATATCCTCCTTCTGCCAGAGAGAGGCAGCACAATTAACTCATAGTCTAACCAGGACGGGTCAAAGCGAAATCCCGTCCTGGATCATGACAAATTCCTACATAATTTAAAACTCCCAATTTTTTCTGAAACTCAGCAACAGGAACTAGCGGCTCCCTTCTCTATCGGGGAACTCCAGTCCACCCTGTCGAGTTGCCCTATGGGCAAGAGCCCGGGTCCGGATGGGCTGCCGACGTCCTACTATAAGACTTTCTGGGAGACACTGGGTCCTCACTTGCTAAAGTTGTGCAACGATGTTTTGAAGGGCGAAACTTTTGAGAGACAAACATTGGAAGCACACATTACATTAATACATAAAGAAGGTAGAGATCCCAAGTTGTGCAGTAATTATAGACCGATCTCACTGCTGAATAATGATCTCAAAATATTTGCAAAAATATGGGCCGCAAGGATCAGCCTGGTCCTGGACACACTTGTCTCTGCGGATCAGGTTGGCTTTGTGAAGGGAAGAGAGGGAAGAGATAACTCCCTGAGAGTTCTGTATTTGATGCAACATGCCCATAACCATCATAAACCTTTAGTTTTGATGGGTACCGACGCAGTGAAGGCGTTTGACAGTGTGGACTGGACATTCATGCGAGAGACCCTGAGAAAGTTTGGTTTCCCCCCAATAGTTATTGAAGCCATCTTTCAAATGTACAAATTTCCATCCGCAAAAGTAAGAGTTAATGGGGACTTCTCGCCCCCTTTTGAGATCAAAAATGGCACACGTCAGGGCTGTCCCCTCTCACCAGCGTTGTTTATCTTAATCATTGAGACATTAATACAGAGTATCAGACAACACCCGGCAGTAGAGGGCATTAAGATTGCAGGTACTCCACATATGGTAGCGGGGTTTGCAGATGATCTTCTCTTGCTTCTTTCGGACCCAGTGAGAGAAATCCCGGCGGTGCTGGAGAGGTTCGAGACTTTTGGAGAGCTCTCGAATTTTAAGATCAACTTAGAGAAATCTGAGGCGATGAGAATAAACATAAGTCCTGGAATAATTCAAAAGCTGAAATCGGCTTTCCCAATCAAATGGAACTCTAAATATATTAAATACCTAGGTATTAAATTAAGCCCACTTTGGAACTCCCTCTTCTCACTCAATTTCGTACCCCTTCTCGATAACACTCTAGGAGCTATTAAGTCATGGAGAGTCCCCTATGTCTCCTGGTTGGGAAGAAAAAACCTCATCAAAGGTTTCCTATTACCCAAGTATAGCTATATCTCCAGAATGTTACCAATCACAGCTCCTAAAATGTTTTTCCAGAGGGTCCGGTCTCTTCTCGGAAGATACATATGGGGGGTCTAAAGCCTAGAATGAGTTATAACACACTTTCCCTACCTAAACATAAAGGGGGTATAGGAATCCCAGACCCACAAAAATACCATTCAGCGGCGACTCTGTCTCTTCTGGTTGATTGGGTAAGGGACAGTGACCACAAACTCTGGATAGTGTGCCTTAGCGGCAACTGTGTCTCATCATCAACATCATCATCCTCCTCCTTATCTCAAATATTCCATTCCTCATTGTCATGTTCTTGTGGCCATGGCTGTGGCACCCCAGGAGTCCAGTTGCCACAGTGGCATTGCCTCCCTCACAGGGGGTGATGTCACGCCTGGAAGCAAAGAGGTTTTCTCTAATCAGGTAACACTAACATCCAACACTTTTCCTGTCTCCAGACCAGAAAGGAGAGCTCAAAACCTGGTTTCAGGGAGCTTCCCTATCAGTTCTGGCCTGGAGGCGGGGTAAGTCAGTCTGCAGCAGGGAGTCTGCAAGAGACAGTCTGAGGGAGACAGAGAGGAGAGAGGAAGTCAAGGAAGAACCTGAGGAGTGGAGCTATAGAAAAGCTCACTCCAGGGCCAAGTGATAGAGACTAGACGCCGGAGTTCCGTGGTTGTGCGGGTACTGTCTTGGCTGCTAAATCCAAAGGGCAGGGGACTTGAGGTCTCCTGGCCCCATCACAATACCTGAAGGCACAGCAGCAAATGAGAGCTCGGAGCCACCACGAAGAAATAACACCTGTAATAGGCTCAAGCTGCCTGCCATACAGGCAAGAACTAAGGAACAAGAAGGAGCAGAGGACTGAGCACAGCTTTAGGTAGCAAGGACCTGAGAATTAAGAACAATTGGAGGCCTACTCTGAACCCACCTGGCTAGGTGGATTCCAAATTGCTTCCAGGCTGCACAGATCTCCAAAACCAACTGTAATCAGTGCACTGGTTTACACCACAAACCGTGAGTAAAAGAGTGATGATTGCACCCTGCTGTGTCC
The DNA here is from genome assembly GCF_039654945.1 of Dendrobates tinctorius. Lineage (NCBI taxonomy): Eukaryota > Metazoa > Chordata > Amphibia > Anura > Dendrobatidae > Dendrobates > Dendrobates tinctorius. The sequence goes on from NW_027361696.1 coordinate 79,976,626, forward strand.
TCAGAGTTATTTACTGCACCATCCACTCTGCACTACAACCATCACCACTATCTTTAACATCATAAGTACCCTTGGACTTAGCTCTACCTGTGGAGAGCTGTACCAACTCTGCTGCATCACCATCATCCCCAGCAGTCTCTTTAAGCAGTGTCGGCTATCCCTTGCTGAATACCACAGGTGGTGTCACAAACTATATCTTATAAACTTTATTCCCCTTTTATCATCATTTTTTTTGGACGCACAGATCTACGGACCGGGTCACTGCTGCCGTGACACATCCCCTTAAGAACCGACCTGGTACCGAGTATCCCAACAGCTCTGGCGGTGCACCATTTTGGCATGACAGGATTCAAGCCTGGAATAGCTGGGTACTGTGTGCCAGAGACTTAAGTGAACTGTGAAACTGCCGCCAGTACTGTGTCCCACGGCGCGCTCGAAGAAAGGGGCATGTTGTTGTGGGGGGAACCAAAAGAAGAGGCACGAAGTAAAGCGCGGGCCGTGCTCCATGATCAGTGGCAAGAAGCATCAAGCCCCATCTGGGAATACCGGATGGAGCACCATACAGACTGCTCACTCTGGAAATGAAATGCAGAGCCTGGCTAAGATTCACTAGGGGGGAGGAGAAAACATCCAATCTGGGTGGAGATTCAGCGGCTTCCGCAGCCGCAACCCCCATGATGCAGTCAGATTCAGCGGCGGCCGCAGCCTACATGATGCAGCCATGCACAGCTGCGGCCGCAGCACCCGTAATGTAGCCAGATTCAGTGGTGGCCGCAGCCCCCGCGGTTCAGCAAGATCCAGCGGCAGCCTCAGCCCACATAGTGCCACCAGTTCCAGCGGCGGCCACAGCTGCAGCCTCTATAATGCCACTATCAATGCTGTACAAACCGGGAGCAGCATGGTTACCACAGTACTCAGGGGAATCACACTCCCTGGGCAATTTCAAGGAGAGACTATGTAGTTTGTTTGAAGTGTACCCCTGTCTGAGAGTCAAAAAGTCAGCATCCTCATTGGCCAGTTAACTGGTGTGGCCCAGAGGGAAGTTAAGTCCTGGCTGAACACTGATAAAAGAACTGTCAAGCAAATCTTGGCCAGGCTGAAGGACACCTTTGACATCCAGACTGCAGCAGAAATAAAAATGAGATTCTTTGGGTGTAAACAAAGGTGCAGGACAGTATACAGGACTATGCCATTAACCTAGAGGAGGCGCTACGGGTTGTAAAGCAGGTTGACCCAGACTTCGTACAAGATGAGGATAGATTGCTAACTGATCAATTTACTGAGGGACTCCTGTCTAACTCTCAAAGGACACAGCTGCGCTTAATGGCCCTATTGAATCCTGACCTAGACTTTATGCACTTTAAGGATAGGGCCATCCAGGTGCAGCGTGAATCAAATCCTAGTGGCACAGCGCCCTCTAGGTGCCCAGCAATTACACACCAACAGGAGGTAGCATCCATTAGCCGGGCCCCCCGTTGAGGCCGACACACCAACCAAAGATAATGACTCTTCTGCAGACCTACGTTTACAGGTCCAGGAGCTGACCAAAAGTATGGCTGCACTTACTAAAACTGTGCAGTCCATGCAAGAGGCCCCAAAGAAGATGATTCAGCTGGCTCCAGTCCAGATAACAGCCTGTGGTGACAACAGAGGAGAATCCCACCAACCAGAGGGAGAGACAATGACCACTACAACCAGGACGCACAACCCATCTGTCACCTCTGCAACAAGGTGGGACACATCGCAAGATTCTGTAATTTAAACGAGCAACCCCTGGGGCAAAGGGCCAACCCCCAGGAGTATAACATCCAGGCCCCCAGAGTTGGTGAGACAAGTACGTGGGAGTACAGCCGGTCCTGCCAGTCATGATTGATGGCTTCCCAATGAACGCCTTACTGGATACTGGCTCCCAGGTGACAAAAATGACATATGTCCTCTTTAAGCAGTACTGGGCTGATTCAGACATTACTCACAGCCCAGATGAACACCTTGCCATCTTTGCCAGCAATGGTCAGCCCTTGCCTCAGGTGGGGTATAAAGACGTGACCATAAAGATTGGCTGAGTAGAATTGTAGTCGCAAGGTTTGATCATAGTTGATAGTGACAAACGAGAATGCAATCCGATGATTACTCTAGGCACTATTGTAACAGAAAATTGTCTTGGAGAAGTTATTGTTTTGTTGAAACAGGTAGCCAAGAAAGCGAGTTCCAGTCAGCAGCGGGTCCTGCAAAAGGAGATCAGAGCACTGATGGTGAGACAACAGGTAGAGCTGTCTGGTGGAGAAGTCGGTAGTGTCAGAGTGAGTGTTGCATTCCCCAATGCAGTACCGCCAAACAGTGAAATGTTAATTTGGTGTCGGGCAGCAATGGGCCTCAGGGGTCAAGATTACCAGACCCTGGTAGAACCAGTGTACTCTGATAGTAGGCCCACTATCCTGACAGCCAGGGGGTAGTCGATGTCCGCAAGGGGAGGGTACCAACACACATCTTGAATTGTGGGGAGAGAGAGGTCCATTTACCCCGGTATGCCACCCTTGCTAAGCTATTATCTGTCGGTAACAATGCAATAGAGGCAGCAGAGCCCTTGCTTCTGTCCGATCAGGTGGACAATGGCTGTGAGGCGCAGCTGGAGGATAGGTGTCAGCAGCTACAAGTAGGCACTGACTCCACCCCTTTGCACCAAAAGCATGGGGCTTACTGGGTGGCTCGAGAGTATGAGCGGGTCTTTAGCAAACATTCTCTAGACTTTGGGCAGGCAAAAGGGGTACAACACCATATCCACATCAGAGATCATCTGCCCATTGAAGAAAGGTACCGGCCTGCACCCCCAGCACACTATCAACGTGCCAAAGAAATGTTTCGGGAAATGAAGTAGGCTGGGGTAATCAGAGATAGTTGTAGCCCCTGGGCAGCTCCATTAGTCCTTGTTAAAAATAAAGATGGTACTATGAGAATGTGTGTTGACTACAGGCGAATTAACAAAATTACACATAAGGACGCCTACCCGTTACCTAGAATTGAGGAATAATTAGCTGCATTGAAAACTGCTAACTATTTCTCGACTTTAGATCTCACCAGTGGGTATTGGCATGTTCCCATGGCAGAAGCAGACAGAGAGAAGACAGTGTTTACGACACCAATGGGCCTCTGCGAGTTTAACTACATGCCGTTCGGGCTCAGCAGTGCACCAGGGACTTTTCAACAGTTAAAGGAATGCTGCCTAGGACATAAAAACTTTGCAACCATCCAAGATGGCCGCTGAGGGAGCAGGAGATGTTACAAGGAGCCAGTTGCGTAGCGTGGGGGGGGCGGTCCGCCCCAGACGGCACGTGTGTGGGCGGCGCGGCAGCAGCAGTGCTCCATGACTCAAACTGATGCGACCGATCACAAAGATGACAGCAAAGCAGCCGCCATCATAGAGGCAATGCCGGACTTACAGCAGCAGAAGGTTCCCCGACGTGAGCAATGCTGACACTTCTCCTCCTGATACATAAGCGGCTTCTGACGTCTGAGCTCCTAATGCTCCTGCAGGCTTTCTTGCACCGTTACCTTGGCGATACAGCCGCTTCCTCCTTTCAAACTGTCCCGCTGTAAAGGTAAGTCTCTACCACGCATGCTCAAACAGGAGCCGAGATTGATAGTTTCCACTTCAGGAAGTTGTCGCTAGAGGGAAAAAGTGAACTGAGCTGTGTCTGCTTTTACTTAGTGGCTTCACAAACATGGCAGACTCATACAGCTCTCTCGTCTGTGCTTTGCTGCTCGGCCACGTTTATTAATTTTCTTTAGTGGAAGGATAAGAGGATAAGCTCACCATCACAGGAATCAGCTGTGGAGACAATGTAACTTCTAATGAAAGGAGCAAACTACCACACTTTTTTTATTTTTGATCTTGGCATTTTATTAAAGCCGGGAATCTGACTCCATTCACCTGTAAGGCACCGCAATGTAGCTGCAGCGCATAGCGATCCAAAGTCCCATGTAGCTCCAGCCTCAAACTAGTGAGGGAGTGAAGCTGGTGGAATGATAACAGCTGCAGAATAGGCAGGCTAAATGTCCCAGATTTATCACAGTGGTCCATGATGTTTGGTCAGTCTGGTGTTTATGACTATCTAACCCAGGGGTGGGGATCCCCGCAGGCTGTAAATGATCTTTTCACCGGACCCCAGGCAGATACCGCCAGATGGCAGTGCTCTGGTCAGCAGCTACGATTTGACAGCTAACCAATGTCAGCGCAAGGAAATACTTTGTACTCTCCTGTCCCAAAGTAGAAGACAGCAGCAGTTCCTGTGACATCTATACCGCAGCCCCATGTCTCCTGTGACGTCTATACCGCAGCCCCATGTCTCCTGTGGCGTCTATACCGCAGCCCCATGTCTCCTGTGACGTCTATACCGCAGCCCCATGTCTCCTGTGATGTCTATACTGCAGCCCCATGTCTCCTGTGATGTCTATACCGCAGCCCCATGTCTCCTGTGATGTCTATACTGCAGCCCCATATCTCCTGTCCCTTCTATACTGCAGCCCCATGTTTCCTGTGATGTATATACCACAGCCCCATGTCTCCTGTGACATCTATACAGCAGCCCCATGTCTCCAGTGATGTCTATACTGCAGCCCAGGGGCGTAGCGTGGGGGAGGTCCGCCCCAGGCGGCACGTGTGTGGGGACAGCGCGGCAGCAGCAGCAATTCCTCTCCTCTGTGGGAGAAGCGTGGAGGCACAGTGCAGCAGCAGCAGTAGCCAGCAGGACCTGTCTCTGTGTGTCTCCACCGTGGGCGTGGCAGCGCACTTCCGGCCCGGCGAACACCGCTGATGGCAGCTACCAAGTTACCAACAGACTTGTCCTGGGTCGGGGGGCCATCGATCAGGGCACCGGATCCACCCGCCCGCTTTTTGGTAAGAGGGCACAGGAGTCAGTGCCTGCCTGACTGTGTACGTACATCCATTGTGTGCATGTCGCATTGACGCTGTCTATGTGGGTGTGTGGTGTGGCACTGGTGCGGGGTGGGCTCTGTGCTGACCCGGGCTGATGGGCACATCTGGCTACAAGGAATGAATAGTCTTATGGAATGGCCACCAGGATTCTGGACTATGTGCCTGGGCAGGGACTGTAGATGTGTATGTGCCCACTGGGCACTGCCCAGAGATCTCTGCCTACCTGGTCCTGGGGTGTCACTGTAGATGTATATGCGCCCAGAGATCTCTTACATATATATAGAGAACTGCAAGAAGATGAAAGTCTAGAAATGTAGAAATAATAACAGCAGAGTTAGTAGCAGACTAAAAATTAGATCTTTGAGTGTAGTGTGGGCTCTTTGGATGCTTCAACGACCAAAGGGGCGGCAAATGTTTCGACCGCCCCGGGCACCAGAAACAGTTGCTACGCCACTGCAAGGAGCTCCTGCATCATCTGAAGCGATCCACCACCGTGAGCATCGGGATTTAAGAACAAAGTCCCCGGAGCCAAAAAGTCCATCAAACCTCACAAGAGGTTGCCTTTATTTCGAGTCCAGAAGCCCTTCCTCCCACCAGAGAAGGGAGATAACAGAGACACGCGGGAGACGGAGGAGCGTGAGGCATACAGAGGACCCTGAAGGCTGGATCTCCCTGTGGCTGGCTGCTGACCGCTCACAGTAAGGAGCAGCGGAAAAAGCACTGACCGCTTGTAATACGAGCGGGGTGGGAAAGAAGAGCCCTGAGAAGCGGAGGAGAGGAAGATCGGGTGAGCTGAAGCCGGCGGGTGTCGGGAAGCGCGCGGCTGGAATTCCCCTCCAGGAGGCCCAGCGCTCATTCCCTGCTGCTGCAGCACGAGCCACCCCCCCGGGCACAGGCACAGTTTCACAGGCCACCCAAGCGGTTCCAGGGAGAAGAGGTCAGAGAAGGAGCCCTCGGGAGGTGGGTGAGGGGAGAGTTAGGAGGGAGATACTCACCTCTGACTAGGCGGTAGGAAGTAAAGGCCGCGGTCAGTTTCTGACAGGCCCTAAATTAGGACCTGAAAATTCAGAGCCCGTAAAGGCTCCATACAGCCTAATGGACACACGATCAGTACTCTGTTTCCCTCTCCCCCCATTAGAAAATTCTGACGGTGGTGATTCTGTCGGGCCACCTTGAGCACAAATATATAGCTCCTGTTTTCACTGAAGTCTGCGCGGTGCTGACAGTTTCTCATTGCTGTGATAAGTGAGGTCTGTCTGAGAGAATCGCCTAATCCCCTTCTACTGCCATGATCTAAAAATTAAGTTATGTGGCCCACCGGGGAATGTACAGTAGTTCCGTGTTGATTGCGAGAGAGGAAGTCCTAGTGAGATAATGCGAAGATGCTCCATATTTCATAAAAGAATGCTCACTGCTGATAAGTTCAGTTAAACAACTAATAAGAAAATTCTGTTTCCTTCCATTATTACAATCTGGTTCTATAAAAGGTTCCACTGGATGATTCAGTGAATAATGCATGAATAAAATAGCACGTGACCCCCAACTAGTGGTCATTTGAAAAATACCAGTCGAGAGGCCTCCTTTCATTTCAGCCCTTATTCTGCCATACGATCCTACATTGGTTCGCACCGATTTCCGCCTACAGCTCTCAGCGGTGTAACACACTGTAGTTCTGGTGCGATTAACGGAAAAGGACTATGGTCAAGATTGGAAAACCATCTGATGCTAGTGCCAACAGTGGCCCACAAATAGCCAAAAAGATGGAAAAATTTCTTACAAAACAAAGTGGCCCTAAGCACGTCTCATCGCAACTTAAAGAGGCAGACGACGATCAAGGGACAGAAGATTTGCAAAAGGATCCTTCTGATTTTTCGGACTCAGATGAACCAATCTCCAGAGGTTTCAGTAGAAGTATTTTATCCTCTGCTCTGGCTCCATGGCGAAAGACTTATCTACAATTAAAAAAGAGATCCAGCAGATAGGGGGCAGGGTGGAGGAGCTGGAGGAAGCACATTCAAAATTGTCTGCCTTCACTGGGGACCTGAAATCTGGTCTTCTGCAACAAGAAGATCATATATATTCCCTCTATACTGCGATGGAGGATATCGAGAATACAGAAGAAACAATCTTAGGATTTGAGGTGTCCCGGAAACCTCAGACCAGGAAGATGTGACAGCCATTCTTCATGAGCTTTTTCTACCTATGCTAGACCAAGAGGAGGGAAAGATGTTAGTCCTTTAGAGAGCACATAGGGCATTAAAACCCAAGCCCAAACAATCAGAATTCCCAAGGGATGTCATTTGCAGAATTTTGGATTTTCGCATGAAAGAAAAGATACTCAAGAAAGCAAGGTTGCTTGGAACCCTGGAGTATAAACGCTCTAAAATCCGGGTCTTTCAGGACCTGGCGCCATCAACCCTGTCCAAAAGATTTCAACTGAAGCCATTTACAGATGCTCTCAAACAAAGACAATTTTTGTTTCATTGGCTTTTTCCATTTGGCCTCTTCATCACGGCAGACGGCAGGGGATTTACTGTCAAGTCATCCTCTGACGTCGCTAAGGTGTGCACGGAGCTGGACATTCAACTAGACCAGATACCGGATCTTTGCCTTGCCCGCACCGAGTTTAGCCTCCCAGACCTGACATCACAAGAACCATGGAAAAAAAAGGGCAACTCCAAAGAACGAAGAAACAGAAGAAGACGAGCAGGGAGACAAAACCCCTCCATGGACTGAATGGATAACTTTTGTTCCTGGAATATCCGGGCACGCATCCTCTTAGATAATCCGTTAGGACTATCCCGTCTTCATATGGAACAATCAGATAATTTAGCTATGATACATTTCACCATTTCCCCAATGGTTGTTATAATGGCATTTGCAATTTTGTTGATTTCAAAGGAAGTTGATAAGCTAGGGCAACAAGCCCTTGTTGTTGTTAATTACATGTTAACGCTCTTGTTTTTACCTTTCTCTCTTTCCTTTCACAACTTCTCCCTTGTCCATTGGCAGCTCATCCGCAACCTCAGTCCGAACCCCGATACCTATTGACCTGACATGGCTGACCGAATGCGAGAGACAACAATAGCGTCATACAACGTAAGAGGTCTGAACGCTCCAGTTAAAAGAACACAGGTACTGGCACATCTTAAGAAATTAGGGACTGACATTGCACTTCTGCAAGAGACCCACTTTGTCCAGGACAAAATCCCGAGCTTCGAAAGACACTACTATAACACATGGCTTCACTCCTTTTCCTCTTCTAGGAAGGGAAGGGGAGTGGCAATCGTTCTTGCAAAAGACACACCCTTTGAGTATTGGGATCAGCTCCACGATAAAGGTGGCAGATACATTTTCATAAAAGGGATTTTAGCACACAAATTGGTCACGTTGGGTTGTGTTTATGCCCCTAACGTAAAACAAGATACATGGTTCTCTAAAACTATGAGAGAGACGAGCCAATTTATAGAGGGCACTTTTTTGATTTTGGGGGGGGATCTGAATGTCCCTCTTGAGCCACTAATAGACTCCTCTACCGGGAAGTCTACCATTTCAAAATCCGCATTAACACGCGTTCAAACAACCTTACATCTACATCAATTGATCGACACTTGGAGATTCCTAAATCCAATGGTATGCAACTTTTCACATTTTTCGCAGGCACAGTCTTCCTACAGCAGAATAGACTATCTTTTCGTCCCATTCCAAGTGTCTGCATGTCTGAAGGATTCACAAATAATTTTGAGAGTCCATTCGGATCACTTCCATACTACTGATCAAACTTATGATAGGCCATAGACCAAAAAATAACCCTTGGAGATTGAATGAAACTCTGATGGCGGACGAGCCTTCCAGAGATAAAATAAACAAAAAAGTCAAGGAGTTCTTTGAGACCAACCTTGGTGAGAATATCAAATTTTCAACTATCTGGGAGGCTCACAAGGCCATAGTCAGGGGTGAATTTAACTCTATGGCTTCGCATAGGAACAAAAACAGAAAAGAAGAAATGGAGACACTACATAAAAAGATTCAAACATTGGAAAGAGACCATAAGACAACTCTAGATCCCAACACTTTAAACCTACTTGCTCAGAGGAGACAATCTCTCAGAGACTTACTAAACAGAGAATCGATAAAAATTTACACCAGATGGAAACACAGGGTATTTGCACATGGAGATAAAATGACAAAGTTTATGACAACCATGATCAAAAACGTAAAGCCAAATCCCTTATTTACAAGGTTAAACTCCCTGATGGAGTCAAAATCACAAACCCTGACGGAATAGCTGCCGCCTTTAAAGAATATTATTCAACCCTGTATAACTTAAGACCCGGGAGAGAGTGTAGAACAATTGGAAAAAAGGCGAATTAATATACAAGAATTATGTCAGAGACACCGCACTACACTTGCTCATAGAGCCAGTGCGCGTGTCCTGAGTACCGAAGCAGTGCTAAAAGTTACCTGGGGAGCAGGGCAGCAGAGGTGACCAGGCGTGCTTCAAGCTAATTGTGTCAGGGTCCAGTCAGCGCTGGAAAGTAAAGAGGCACGGGACCTGCGGACACTGAAAATGAGCAAGCTTGCACAGGACCTATGGTCATGTGACTGCAAGGGGGCGTGGCTTAGCGTCCTGGTTTCAGATATGACAGGACACTATACAACAACTCAGAGTCAGGCAAAACGGAGGTCACAACAGTACAGGCAAACGAGGCACAGGAGGGACAAACAGACGGGTAATCAGACAAAGCCAAAGGTCATACCCAAGAGGGCGACGTGGTACCAAGGGGACGAGCAGAGAGAAGTCGGGTCACAAGCAGAGAGTCATACACGAGAGGTATCGCAGTACAAGAGGGTCAGGCAGAACTCGTAACAGGGACAGAACCGGATCAAAACCACACAAGCAAGCAAGATATCAGGCACAAGGCACACGTATACAAGAGGTCACTTAACTCAGCCGAGGGCAGGAGTATAACTGACATCGGACCCAGGTCCAGTGAGCACTAAATATCCTCCTTCTGCCAGAGAGAGGCAGCACAATTAACTCATAGTCTAACCAGGACGGGTCAAAGCGAAATCCCGTCCTGGATCATGACAAATTCCTACATAATTTAAAACTCCCAATTTTTTCTGAAACTCAGCAACAGGAACTAGCGGCTCCCTTCTCTATCGGGGAACTCCAGTCCACCCTGAAAGAGTTGCCCTATGGGCAAGAGCCCGGGTCCAGATGGGCTGCCGACGTCCTACTATAAGACTTTCTGGGAGATACTGGGTCCTCACTTGCTAAAGTTGTGCAACGATGTTTTGAAGGGCGAAACTTTTGAGAGACAAACATTGGAAGCACACATTACATTAATACATAAAGAAGGTAGAGATCCCAAGTTGTGCAGTAATTATAGACCGATCTCACTGCTGAATAATGATCTCAAAATATTTGCAAAAATATGGGCCGCAAGGATCAGCCTGGTCCTGGACACACTTGTCTCTGCGGATCAGGTTGGCTTTGTGAAGGGAAGAGAGGGAAGAGATAACTCCCTGAGAGTTCTGTATTTGATGCAACATGCCCATAACCATCATAAACCTTTAGTTTTGATGGGTACCGACGCAGTGAAGGCGTTTGACAGTGTGGAATGGACATTCATGCGAGAGACCCTGACAAAGTTTGGTTCCCCCCAATAGTTATTGAAGCCATCTTTCAAATGTACAAATTTCCATCCGCAAACGTAAGAGTTAATGGGGACTTCTCGCCCCCTTTTGAGATCAAAAATGGCACACGTCAGGGCTGTCCCCTCTCACCAGCGTTGTTTATCTTAATCATTGAGACATTAATACAGAGTATCAGACAACACCCGGCAGTAGAGGGCATTAAGATTGCAGGTACTCCACATATGGTAGCGGGGTTTGCAGATGATCTTCTCTTGCTTCTTTCGGACCCAGTGAGAGAAATCCCGGCGGTGCTGGAGAGGTTCGAGACTTTTGGAGAGCTCTCGAATTTTAAGATCAACTTAGAGAAATCTGAGGCGATGAGAATAAACATAAGTCCTGGAATAATTCAAAAGCTGAAATCGGCTTTCCCAATCAAATGGAACTCTAAATATATTAAATACCTAGGTATTAAATTAAGCCCACTTTGGAACTCCCTCTTCTCACTCAATTTCGTACCCCTTCTCGATAACACTCTAGGAGCTATTAAGTCATGGAGAGTCCCCTATGTCTCCTGGTTGGGAAGAAAAAACCTCATCAAAGGTTTCCTATTACCCAAGTATAGCTATATCTCCAGAATGTTACCAATCACAGCTCCTAAAATGTTTTTCCAGAGGGTCCGGTCTCTTCTCGGAAGATACATATGGGGCGTCTAAAGCCTAGAATGAGTTATAACACACTTTCCCTACCTAAACATAAAGGGGGTATAGGAATCCCAGACCCACAAAAATACCATTCAGCGGCGACTCTGTCTCTTCTGGTTGATTGGGTAAGGGACAGTGACCACAAACTCTGGATAGTGATCGCGAAAGAATCATTGTCGGTTTCAATTGCCACTTTACTCCTTTCATCCACGGCATTTTTTAAAAAAAGTCTCCTCCCAAAATGCAATCACAAAGAATTTGATTAAGTCTTGGTCTATATTTTCATCCTCACTGGTGCTGCTCCCATCCCCTCTGATAAAGGTAAAAGACATACCTGGCCTCTACCTAGACCGTCCGGATAATAGAGACACAGATGCACTACACAAGATAAATGACAACCTAAATGACTTTATGGAGGACGGAGCGATCCTCCCACTTCAGGATTTACAAGCGAAATTCCCGCACTACCACATTAACTTCCTTCATTATAACAGGCTCAAAAACTCGTTTAGGTCATATTTACAATCGGGATTCCCACTTAGAGAGCTGACTGCTTTCGAAAAGTTGTTGGCCCAGACAAACAAACCAAGGGGCGTGTTGGGTAAATTTTATCAGATGCTTCTTTCCCATGCTACCTCAGTTAAAAAAGCGTACATATTAAAATGGGAAAGAGATCTTGGGGTGGAGTTACAGGAATGGGAGGTTGACAAGATATATAAAAACTCGCATGGTCCTTCTGGATGTGTAAAGATCCCAGAAAACTCCTACAAGGTCCTGGCCAGGGGGTACGCCACTCCGGACATAAAAAAGAAATGGCAACCTGAGGCGTCCTCGGATTGCTGGAGATGTTTTGAGGAGATAGGATCTTATATGCACATATGGTGGCAGTGCGATAAAGTTCAGCCATTCTGGAGTAAATTACTTAAAATTTCGACAAAACTCTGTCAGCTCCCAGACCCTCCATCCCCGAGATTGATCTTTTTGAATTGGTCAGCTGAAACAGCACAATCCAAACACAAAAAACTTCTAATGTATTTATTGGCAGCAGCTAAAATGTTAATCCCTTTATACTGGCAATCTGAGTCCTGCCCTTCTATAGCAGAATGGCTACACAAAGTTAACCAAATTTATTATATTGAAGAGATAATGGCCAGGACGACCTTTGGAACAAGTAAATTTAACTTGATCTGGGCGCCTTAGATACTTTTTAGAGAATCAGATGAATACCTAAATCTTCTAAATGCACAGTAGAATGTATTCAATTTACCTGAAAGTTAATCATAAGGAAAGGTAATATAGGTTGCTTCTTCGTGTGGGACAAGGAATTATCACTGCTGACTGGACACTTACCCCCATTGTTTCCTACACCCTAACCTACCCCAAACCCCTCTATTCTCTAGATTTCCACACTATTTCTTTCTTATTTCCTGCTTCTTCAGTTAAAATTTACCCTACACTGTGACAAATGTAGGCATATTACTGGAAATGATGTAAAAGTACTGGTATTGCCTTTTTCTTGAAGGCCCTGAAGAAAACACGGCTACTTGTTTCAATGTGTGACAAGTGGTTATTTTGTAAAAGAAAAATATACCAGTATTGGGTCAGGAAGATGGGCAGGAAAGCGATGTAACTTTTGACAAAGCATTTTATCTGTCGCATGTATTGTTTTTTCCTTCTTGTTTAAAACTAATAAAAAAAAGTTTAAAAACAAAAAAACCAAAAACTTAGAAACCGTTCTGCTGTATCTGGATGACATCATTGTCTTCTGCAAAACCTAGGAAAATCTCTTGAAGCACTGGCCGAGGTGTTCAAAGCCCTGTCCAACTTTGGCTTGAAAGTAAAGCCGTCCAAATGCCACCTTTTGAACCCAAGGTGCAGTACCTAGGCCATATGGTAAGTGCGGAAGGCTTGGCACCAGACCCTGACAAAGTCACCGTTATCCGAGACTGGCAAAGACCCAGCAACGTTCATGAAGTACGGCAGTTTCTTGGGTTGGTGGGCTACTACTGGAGATTCATCAAGGGCTTCACCAAAATAGCCGCTCCTCTGCAAGACCTGCTAGTAGGCCAATTCAAGAAGGCGAAGAACAAGAGTGCTCCATTCGAGTGGAACAACAGGATAGAAGAATCCTTCACTTGGTTGAAATTGACTCTTACAGGAGATGAAGTTCTGGCCTATCTTGACTATAACCAACCATTTATACTTTACAGGGGTGCCTGCAGCGTGCGATTAGGAGCCATGCTGTCACAAGTGCAGAAAGGTAGAGAGAGAGTGATTGCCTATGCCAGCAGGAAGCTTCGTCCCACTGAAAAGAACCCCGACAACTACAGTTCCTTTAAGCTGGAGTTCCTCGCCATAGTCTGGGCGGTAACAAAATGCTTCTGTGGTGCCCCTGAGGGATCAGTCGCCACAGAGGTACTGCACCTCACCCAGAGGTGTGGTACTCCACTCTCAGGTAAGGAGGGAGCACCTCACAGGACTCTAACACCAGCACCCAACACACACCCTATACCAGCAGGGCATCTGGATGTACCCTACAGGAGAAGGATCTCAACCCTGCCTGGTGGTAAAGGGTGTTAGGAGGTGGGTGGAGCTAGTAGGATGAGAGCGGGAGAAGAGAGTTTAGTGATGAGTCTGTCAGGAGGGGAGGAAGTGGAAAGACGTGTGTCAGGAGGAGCTGCAGGGAAGGAGACAGACAGAAGGAAGCTCCCTGTAGAGGGAAGGAATCCTAGAGGCACAGACAGCGACCATACTGCCCGTGGGGCTCATTCCACGCCATCTAAATGTCGGAAGGAGGGATCAGGTCGCAGTATAGGGACTGGCCCTAAAACTAGTGGAGTGAACAACAGACTCAGCTAGATCAACCAAAGGCTACGAACATTGCAAGTGCTGCAGCCAAATCCACAATTATTCTCTGAAAAGGCAGACACATAGGATCCAGGGACCTAGAGGTTATTCCCGACAAGATCTGAGCTTGCTGGCTTGGGACACTGCTTGTGAAGGTGCTGGACAGGAGGGATGAAATAAGCACAGTGAGACAGCCAGGAAAGGCACACACTGAAGGGAGTCCTGGGAATGTGTATCCTCATCTACCTGGGAGTTTGCTGAACCCCTCACCTGGAGGACGCAGCACCAAGCTGGCACTTAGGCCCATAAGAACTGTGAGTAAACCTTTGGAACTGGACCCAGCTGTGTCCTCTAATTCTTCCTGCGTCACCTACCCAACTCTGCTACATCTACCACCACCAAACAGAACATCTTTGCTATCACCACTTCCCTGGGAAAAAGCTCTGCCTGTGGAGAGCTATACCAACTCTGCTGCATCACCACCAGTCCCAGAGGATCTGCTCTGCAGCACTGGTCACCTCTGAAAAGAAACCACAGGTGGCATCACAAACTTATCTACACATAGACTTTATTCCTCATTAGTTCTCATTTTTCAAGGACACTCAGGGCCACGGACCAGGTCACTGCTGTCATGATACATCCCTTTAAGACACTGGCCCGGTACAGAGTAACCCACAGCCCTGAAGGGGTGTTCCATTTCAAGCACTACCTGGCTTCAGCGAAGTTTACCATCTACACAGACATTAATCTGCTAACCCACCTTGAAACGGCAATGCTGGGTGCGCTGGAGCAGCGATGGATGGCTCGGCTATCCAATTATGAGTTTACCATCAAGTACCAAGCGGAGCATAGGAGCGCTAATGCTGATGCACTGTCCAGGATGCCCAGTTCACCAGATGGGGAGAAGATCCAGAAGAACTCTAAGAAATCGAGTTACCAGCCTTCCGCCATCCAGCTGCGGCCCAGCGCTCCCAAGGGGAGCAAGCCCTACATTATGCGAGAGGCCATGTTTAACCCATTGCCTCATCATGAGTGGGCAGAGACACAAGATAGTGACCCAGCTGTCCGCCTAGTAAAGGAGTTGCTGACACAAGCTGATTCACACCCTCGATGCTCCACAGGAAACACAGTTATGGAAGGAGAAGGGCAAGCTGTTCATCTATGAGGGTAAGCTGTGTTGGAGGAACATCAACTCACGCACCCACAAACTGGTCTGGTAGGTGGTAGTCCCAAAGCGGGATGCGCCAATGGTCTTGGAGGCGTACCACGAAGGAACAGGACATTTCAGATGGAAGAAGTTGGAGGTCCTACTTCATGAAAGATTCTACTGGGTTGGCATGAGGAGAGGCATTGAGAAGTGGTGCCGAGAATGTGGCCCAAGCAACCTGCGCAGGAAAGACCGCAACAGCCAGCGAGTTCCATTACAGCACATAGTCAAAAAACAGCCCCTTGAACTGGTAGCTTTGGATCATGTGAAATTGACTCTGAGCAGGACTGGCTACACCTACGCTCTGATCATCGTTGACCATTACTCAAGGTTCTTGGTAGTCGTGCTTGTCAAAGACCAAACAGTGAAGACGGCAGCCAAAGCATTTCAAGAATACTTTTGTCGACTGCATGGTTACTTTGAACAAGTGCTCACCGACCAAGACCCTTCCTTTGAGGCAGGAGTTCTGTAACCTTTAATGCTGCAAGAAAATTAGGATGATGCCGGACCATCCACAGACAAATGGCATGTGTGAGAAGATGAACCAGGTGGTAATTGTGGACTCATCAAAGTAAATTTCAAAGAAAATTAGTTATATATACTGGCTTCTAAACAAAAACTAATTTTAAAAATGTATATACTTTATTATTGAAAGACCACAAAACACAACAAACACAAACCAAGCAACTTGGTGCTGATCAAAAAACTCCAGACGAATTAGCGTATTGGAGAACAAGACAGGATAGGGGGACAGTGGCCTACATATCCCTAATAGGCCCTATACTGGCCCCTACCTGACAGCGGAGGTTGGCACCCTCTTGAAACGCAAATGGCGCCCCCACTCCATGGTGGCTGTTTAATACTGTTTCTCAGGATGAGTACAAAATGACCAATCAAACAAAGAAAACTAACTGGTCAATTTTACACAGTCCAATAAATGACAATTCAAATAGACTTCGATTATCACACACCACCAAAATTTATGTAAAAAGGGTACAACCAGTAACCGAAGAAAATAATTATTTTATGGGGAGAGCAGGAGGAGGGAAATTTCCTAACTGAATTCCCTATTTATTACAGTCCCTACCTATCAGCGGAGCTTTTTCACCCTAATTTATATTGGTGCCCCCGCTCCGCGTCGGCTATCCCTTATTAACCCTACTAACTTCCGTAAAAACAAATTAGTCTCACAAACAAGAGACTTGAGGGTACTAGAATATATAGGGATTAAATGGACTATGGACCAATAACCTCCTAAATCTCATAGGCAGCTACTTGAGGGCTATCAAATATATAAAGGCTCTCAAACCCTTAAGGAGAAGAGCATATGTGACATAGCAATAAATCTCTTATCAAAAACTATGTCCCTTGGCAACAATCTAAATAAATGACTGGATTAATACTCCTATTATAGCATAACATATTTGAAAAACATATTCACCCCCCATAGACATATATAGGTATTAACGCAATAATTGCTGTGTGCCCTCATATTGCACCATGCCCAAATCTTAGATCAGCCAATATAAACAACTTGAAACTTAGCTTAATGCTTATTAAAGCTTCATATCACCACGTCTCGACGCGTTTCCCTCCTAACATGGGAGTTCCTCAGGAGGCTCATGATAATCCCTTCATACTCTCTCGGAGCATCAGATGTCGTGCCTGGTTGCAGGTATCCAAATGGCATGTGCGAGAAGATGAACCAGTGGTAAATGACTTATTGAAGACCTTGCCTCTGGAAGAGCGAAATCCATGGCCAGAGAAGTTGCTGGATCTGGAAGATCTATACAATCATATCCCGGTAAACTCGACCAACTGCACCCCAGCCTACCTGATGAGCACAAGACCTGGCAAGTTACCCATTGATTTGGACATGGGAGTTTTAACACCTGAGATGACATCACCAGATGCAGACTGGGATACAGAGCGGCAGCAACAATACCGCAAAGTGCAAGAATGTGTAGAGAAAAGTTTATCCCAGGCAAGAGAAAGGCAGGAAAGAAATTACAATCAGCACACCCCTGCAGTTCCCTTGTCACCTGGAGAACAGGTACTCAAAAGGAAGAGACAGATGCACAAATTGGATGATAAGTGGGAGGCTGAACCATACACCGTCAAGCCTTCAAACTTTGATAACACCAAAGAATGCCTCGTCAGTAAGGATGGAGGAGAAACCTCAGCGGTAGTGTCAAGGGATCATCTAAAACTGTGCCCTGACCAACTGAAGGAAAGGATTGAAGACCAAGACACTCCTCAGCCCGTGGAAAAGAAGAAACATACCGTTCTTGGAGACTTTCCCCGGTCTTGGACACAGGTGAATCAAGTCATCTTAGTACCTGTCCTGGTCTTTCCCCAGCCTACTGCACTTGAAGCAGCAGAGACTCTAGACCCGTCGGCTCCAGTAACAGATGCCACATCTGCAGTGGAATGCTAAAATCTGCCCCCTGCTAGCGGTGAATCTGTCAGACCCATGGTGAGTCTAAGAAGTCGCAGACGGCTGCCCAGTTTACCAGTAAGTTGCAGGCCTACCGGGTTCACAACATCAACAACCAACACACTAGGGATTCCAGTTCTGCATAGATCCACCCATAGTGCGAGAGGTCAGGTCCCAGCCCAGTAGAGGGACTAAAATGAAAATAAGTTAATAATATGTATAATTGCCACCGTTAAGCATGAGACCCTACAGAGACTTACTGTATGAACTTTTAAAATTTTTTGTAATAACCTGTTGAAGGATAATTGGGCCACAGGACTATTTATGGCCAGGACCTTACTTGTATTTAGTTGACAATATGTGTTAGGCGTCGGGTTCCCGCAGGTGCACAGCGGGAATCCAGAGCCTTGCATCCTGCGGTCTCCCATTCTTCTCCGACCGCTCAGCAATCTTGGCGTCGCAGGCGCTCTGCTCAGACCAGCTCTGTAGGACTGGTTGTTGTTGCCACCTCTGGGTCAGCAATAACAGCGCAGGCTGCCCTGCAGCAAGCCCCTCGAGTGGCTAAGTCCTCGCGTCACGCTACTGGGCATGCTCACGAGACGATTTCCTATTGGAGATCGGGAGTCTCGTGCTCAGGTCCTTCTCCTGATCTAACTGGTCCATCCTAGAGATTTGGAAGGTCCCGCATGGCTATAAAAGGTCCGCATGGCCGCTCGGCCATTCGCTAGTGTAGTCTCTATTTGCTACTGTGTGAATGATGATGGATGCATGAACCTGCGAATGACTCATTAAGATCCCCTCCCTCTGATATTACGTGTGTGGATAGGGACTTAGCCTTAGAGTCAGCGCCAGTCAGTGGCATGCTACAAGCCACAGTGCTCATCTCCACAGAGCTAGCGTCCGACAGTGCGCCCCTCCTGTGCATTGTCATATAGTGGCTGAGTCAGTTGCCGCGCTGCGGTCAGCAGCACTTTTGGGCTTCCGGACACCGACCCTGTGTCTTGGGCCCGAGTCCGGTGACCATATACCGTTGCGCACACCGCTGAGACCTGTGAGGTCAACAGGCTCGGCATTTATGTTTATGGCTTAAGGCGACTCTGTGGATATAACAGAGCACGCCCAGTGCACACCGGGTGACGTTCAACCTGTGTGCGATATACCGCTATATTGTGCGTCTGCCATTATATAGCAGCAGTTTAACACCTCTGCACGGTGGACCCCGGATGGCGAACGCACTTTCTATGTTATATTTAGTGCGATCCGCCGTCCCTAACATTACACTAGCGCCAGGGTCTGGCTAGTAATGGCAGACCTGCAGCAGCTACAGCGGTACATTCGGCAGCTGGAGAGCAGGTTGGCGGCTATTGAGAGCTCCACCTCAGCTGCGAATGCTACAGTGGCCGCTGCTCAGGCAGTCGCAGAGGCTGTCTCACGCGTGTCCACGCCCACGCCTATGCCGACAATAACCCGCCTCCTGTTGCCCGATAAGTTTTCCGGTGACAGCACCGCCTGCAGGGGTTTCGTGAGCCAGTGCTCTATCCAGCTGGATTTACTGGCCACGCGATTTCCCAAAGAGCGAGAAAAGGTGGGGTTTATTGTTTCTCTCCTATCAGGTAGGGTGTTAGAGTGGGCTACACCATTGTGGGAGCGTGATGATCCCGTGGTTCAGGGCGCTGCTCAGTTCCTCACGGCTCTGAAGCAGGTCTTTTTGGGACCACAGATCACGTACGACACCTCTCTCCAATTATTGGCCCTAACACAGGGGTCTCTCTCGGTCAGCCATTATGCCGTCCGATTCCGGACATTGGCTTCCGAACTGGAGTGGCATGATAAAGCACTCGTCCCTGTGTTTTGGAGAGGGTTAGTGGAGCATGTCAAAGATGCTCTAGCAACCAGAGAGGTCCCCACAAGTTTGGAGGAGTTGATTGCCATCTCCATCCGCATTGATCTCTGATTTACAGAGCGCAGGCTGGAACGTGTGCCATCCAGACGAAGGGTTAATTTGGCTCCCACCTTCTCCGAGCCACTAAGATTTCCCGCTCAGGAGCTTACACCTTCTGAACCTATGGAGGTGCCTCGCGCCAGCCCCAAGCCACGTCCAGTGCGAAGCTTCGCACGCTGTTACCAGTGCCGGCAGTTTGGTCATTCGGCTAGCATGTGTCCTCTGCAGTTGAAAAAACTATCACGTCCAGTGGTCGTAGCTGGTGGTCTAACTAATATGAAAACCTTTTCCCCCAAACCAGTATTCCGAGGGACATTAGATAGCGGTGCTTCCACCTGGGAGGTAGAGGTCACGGTGGACTCCGGGGCAGAAGGAAACTTCATGTCCTCATCATTTGCCCAAAAGCACGCTATTCCGCTGGTACTACTGCCTCGTCCCTTGACCATCAGGGTGGTTGACGGTGCGCCTTTACCATCCCAAGTTACACACCAGACAGCACTTCTTGGTTTCTCAATCTCACCCTCTCATCACGAGACGTTGTCCCTGTTCATTTTGCCAGATGGCATCGACCAGGTGCTTCTCAGACTTCCGTGGCTCCATTACCATTCCCCTCATATAGATTGGTCTTCGGGGAGTATACTGGGTTGGAGCAAGGACTGTGAGGGAAGGTGCATGAGGGGCAGTGTTCAAGTAGCATCCACGGAGGTGCCCGCAGATCTTTCGGCGCTCCCTGGACACTACCTGCAATACGCGGATGTCTTCTCCAAAAAATCAGCGGAGACGCTGCCGCCGCACCGTCCTTACGATTGCCCGATAGACCTATTGCCAGGCGCGGAGCCTCCTAGAGGCCGCGTGTACCCTCTATCTCTCCCGGAGACAGAGGCCATGTCACAATATATCCGGGAGAACCTGGCAAGAGGATTTATCAGAAAATCTGTGTCGCCGGCTGGTGCAGGGTTCTTCTTCGTGCAGAAGAAGAGTGGGGAGTTGCTCCCCTGCATTGACTACAGAGGTCTCAACGCCATTACTGTAAAAAACAAATACCCTCTTCCTTTGATCTATTAGTTGTTTGACAGATTGCGAGTGGCCCGGATCTTTACGAAATTAGATCTACGGGAGGCGTACAACCTGATCCGCATACGCGAAGGAGACGAGTGGAAGACAGCCTTTAATACCAGGGATGGCCACTATGAGTATCTGGTCATGCCCTTCGGCCTCTGTAATGCGCCTGCTGTCTTCCAGGACTTCATAAATGACGTCTTTCGCAATATGCTCTCTACCTCGGTGGTGGTCTATCTGGATAACATCCTCATCTTTTCTCCAGATGTGGCCTCTCACCGGAGAGACGTCTGCAAGGTCTTCGACCGTTTGCGGGCGAAATCTGTCTTCGCCAAGCTGGAGAAGTGACAGTTTGAGCAGGAGTCCTTGCCGTTCCTGGGCTATATCATCTTGACCCAGGGGTTGGCTATGGATCCTGCCAAATTGCAAGCAGTAATGGACTGGCAGGAGCCCCATTCTCTAAAAGCGGTGCAGCAGTGTTTGGGGTTCGTTAACTATTACCTCCAGTTCATTCCCCACTTCTCCACACTGGTAGCTCCTTTGGTCGCTCTCACAAAGAAAGGAGCCAATCCAAAGATTTGGTCAAAACAGGTCTCCACGGCCTTTTCGTCCCTGAAAACCCATTTTGCTGCCGCTCCCATCCTCCACCGTCCCGATGTGGATAAACCTTTTATCCTAGAGGTAGATGCCTCATCCGTTGGTGCAGGAGCAGTCCTTTTCCAGAACAATGCTCAAGGTCGGAAGCATCCCTGCTTCTTCTTCTCAAAGACCTTCTCACCGGCAGAGAGAAACTACTCCATCGGGGACAGGGAGTTGCTGGCCATGAAATTGGCCTTTTCTGAGTGGAGACATCTCCTGGAGGGAGCCCGGTTTCTCTTCCAGGTGTACACTGACCATAAAAACCTGGTCAATTTGCAAACGACCCAGCGCTTGAACTCTCGTCAAGCTAGGTGGTCGCTCTTCTTCTCCCACTTCCGCTTCACCTTGCATTACCTGTCTGGAGAGAACATCCGTGCGGATGCTCTTTCTTGCTCGGTGGTCTCAGGGGAGGAAGAGGAGGCTGAGCCTCGGCTAATTGTCCCCACGGAGAGCCTGAGGACCGTGGCTCCGGTCGCTCTTGAGGCAGTTACACCAGGCAAGACCTTTGTCCCTCCTCACCTGCGGCCGGAGGTCCTCGCGTGGGCACACGCGTCCAGGGTGGGTGGTCACTTTGGCATTAAGCGGACCACAGAACTCCTGACAAGGTCTTATTGGTGGCCGCACATGACTCGGGACACTAAAGAGTACATTCAAGTATGCGTCTCTTGTGCTCGGAACAGGTCCTCTAGGCAGAGGCCGGCCGGGTTACTGTATCCCTTGCCGGTGGCAGACAGATCTGGGAGATGGTCGGCATGGACTTTGTGGTCGGCCTGCCCAAATCTGGTGGCAGCACGGTCATTTGGGTGGTCACTAGTGTTGAGCATTCCGATACTGCAAATATCGGGTATCGGCCGATATTCGCTGTATCGGAATTCCGATACCGAGTACCAATATTTTTTCAATATCGGATATCGGAATCGGAAGTTCCCATAATGCAAAGAGCCACTGCTGTGGCTCTGATTGGCTGCCGAAATGACGTCATCATGATGCGCAGTCTGTGCGCATCATGATGCGCCGTCAGTTCGGGCCTTCCGGGGGGGGCGTCTGTGCCGACTGCCCGGGGGTTCGTGCCGGCCTCCCGGTGGTCCATGCCGACTGCCCGGGGGTCCGTACCGGCCTTCCGGGGGTCTGTGCTGACTGCCCGGCGGTCTGTGCGGACTGCCGTGGGTCTGTACCGGCCTGCCGAGGGTCTGAGCGGCCTGCCGGTGGTCTGTACCGACTGCCGGGGGGCTGTGCCGGCCTGCCAGGGGGCTGTCCGACTGTCCGGGGGTCTGTGCAGGCTGCGGGGGTCTGTGCAGGATCGTCCGATGGGACTACAAGTCCCATCGGGCGATGCCTGCTACCATGACGGTGATTGACACATTAGCCAATGATGGGACAGTAGTAGTCCCATCATCCGGCCTATGTGTTGAATGTAAAAAAAAAAAAAATACATACTACATACATACTACATGCTACATACATACTACATACATGCTACATACATACTACATGCATGCAACATACATATATACTACATGCATGCAACATACATACATACTACATATATACCACATGCATGCAACATGCATAATACATATATACCACATGCATGCAACATGCATACTACATATATACCACATATATACTACATGCATACTACATATATACTACATGCATGCAACATACAAATATACTACATATATACTACATGCAGCATAAATACTACATATATACTACATGCATGCAACATACATATATACTACATGCATGCAACATGCATACTACATATATACCACATATATACTACATGCATGCAACATACATATATACTACATGCATGCAATATACATATATACTACATGCATGCAACATACATACATACTACTGTGAGAATCATGTGGGAATAGTGGATGAGGGCAGGTATATCTCGCCCAGATTCCTTTCCTATGTGGCCTAATCTGGTCAGGATCGCACCTGCTTGCTAATGAATAATGGGAGGTGGATGTAAAAGGATGCCAGGTGGTTGTGTGAGTGTCTCAGCCTGGGAACACAGAGAGCCTGTCTGTGTGAGAGACACATGTGAGTGAAAGCAGTGCCCACTGCAACTGTGGTTTGGCTGGACGGGAGAAGCCCGCCAGTTGGTAGTTAGGGTGTCAATTGTTTAGTTAATGCCGGACAGGCAAGGATTTGTTTTATGTTTTATTTCCTTTTTGCATTGCTTTCACTGTTAATAAACCTGACCCAGTGTCAGTTATACCCGAATCCCGGCTCTGCGCCTGAGTTTCATGCTGAACGCACGTGACCTTTGACCCCAGCAAAGGCGATCCCGGAGTGTTTTATCACATTGTGGTGGAGAATGCGGGCATCACGTTGCAAGCATGAGCATGGAGGACGTGGTGAAAGCGCTGGTACAGTCCACCGCCGTCCAGCAAGAAGCTAATCGGGTGATGATGGCCCAGCTGAAGGAGTTGGTGGACATGACAGTTACCGATCGTTCGCTTCTCCAGCAGGTGGCGCAGCGCTTGGCAAGCTTATCTGAGCTTAAATTGAAAGCCGAGATCTTGGCCCGGCTGGGAGTGACGACCGCTGTCCGTGCACAGAGAGTGCATCAATGGACTTATCAGCCGGATAAACCACCGCGGTCACAGATGTTCGACCTGATCCACGTGACGAAGAAGTGGCTACAACCCGAGGTGCTGACAGCGCCAGAGATAATCCAGAGAGTCGTCATGGACAAGTACCTGAGATCTCTACCTCCAGCCCTGAGGAAGTGGGTAAGCCATGGAAATCCTACGACGGCAGATCAACTGGTGGATCTGGTTGAACGTTACTCCGTGGCGGAAGGACTCCGAGACGACGCTACCCCACCTCGTTCTTCATCATCTCCACGTGGAACCGGTAAGACTGTTCCAGGGAGTAGGGGAGATGGAAAAATCCCTAAGACAGTGGGGGAGGAAAACGGGACTGCCCGCACTGCGAGGCCGAGAGTAACGAACTATGGTCTAAGCAAGGGGCCCGTTAGGTGTTTCCGCTGCCAAGAGATGGGACATATTGCTGCAAACTGTCCGGTCACTACTAAACCCATGCAGTGCGACGTCACAGACTCTAAAAACCGCATGTCTATGGTTGCACGGGTAGTGAGTGTGAATGCCGGTCAAAAAGATGTGGAAAAACATTTGTGTGATTTAACTGTTGATGGTAAAAATGTGGTGGCATTGTTAGACTCGGGAAGTGTGGTGACTCTGGTGAAGGCCAGTCTGGTGTCAGCCCCGACTGGACCATCAGACAAATTTTCTGTAACCTGTGTGCATGGAGACACCTGTTCGTACCTCACCGCGGTCATATGCATTACTACTTCCTATGGGTCTGTGCAACATAAAGTGGGACTCGTCCCGGCGTTATTGCATGATGTTATCCTGGGCCGGGATTTTCCCCACTTCTGGCAATTGTGGGAGAATCAGTTGATGCCCTCGGGTAATAGTGTACATGATTCTTCTCCCAGGGCGCGTGTGGGTCCCGAACCCCTGGAAGAGGTCTCCCCGGAAGACTCGGGGGAAGAGTCTGCTGGAAATGACCTACAGTTCCCGTTTTCAGTCATGGCGGGTGATACGGAGGAGACCGGGGAAGAGGAGGAGGCTGACAGCCGTCCACCTCCCCGTTTGCCGGATTTAGAAGTTCAGAAAGATGACTTCCAAAGCGAGCAAATAAAGGATCCTACCCTTTCTCATGCTAGGACAAATGTAAAAGTGATAAACGGGGTACCCGTAGAACCTGGCTCTAGGCTGGCATATCCTTACATGGTTCTGGAGAATGATTTACTCTATCAGATAGAGAAAAAGGGGGAAGATACGGTGCAACTATTAGTCGTGCCAAAACCCTACCGGCGGCAGGTGCTGGACCTGGCCCACAGACATGTGATGGGAGGTCACCTGGGAGTCCAGAAAACCACCGAAAGGATATTACACTGTTTTGTTTGGCCAGGCATGCATCACGATATTCGAGTATATTGTGAGTCTTGTCCTGACTGCCAAGCCTCTGCCCCTAAGCCCCGGTTCTGTAGCCCTTTGGTACCCCTACCTATTATTGAAGTCCCGTTTGAGAGGATTGGGATGGATTTAGTTGGGCCCCTTCCACGCTCTGCACGTGGACACCAACATATCCTGGTCATCTTGGATTATGCCACTCGTTACCCGGAGGCCATCCCTTTGCGTAACACGGCCACCAAGACGATTGCCAAGGAACTGGTGCATGTGTTTAGTCGGGTCGGTATACCAAAACAGATACTCACCGACCAGGGGACCCCCTTTATGTCCAGGGTAATGAAGGAGCTCTGCCGATTGTTACAAATCGAACCGTTACGCACATCCGTGTATCACCCTCAAACAGACGGGTTGGTCGAACGGTTCAATAAAACTCTGAAGCAGATGCTGAGAAAGGTGATAGACAAGGATGGGAAGAACTGGGACTATTTACTTCCGTATTTGCATTTTGCCATCAGGGAAGTACCCCAGTCTTCCACAGGATTCTCGCCTTTCGAGTTATTGTACGCCCGACGTCCTCGCGGACTGTTAGACGTTGCAAAAGAAACCTGGAAGGGTCAGGTCACTCCGTTTAAAACAGTGATAGATCACGTCACACAAATGCAGGACCGTATTGCGGCTGTTATGCCTATCGTCAAAGAACACATGATACAGGCTCAAGGAGCCCAAAAAATAATCTATGATAGGGGCGCCAAGATCCGTACGCTTGCACCCGGAGATAGGGTGTTGATCCTGGTCCCCACGGTGGACAGTAAGTTCCTGGCAAAGTGGCAGGGCCCCTTTGAGATCAAGGAAAAAGTTGGTGAAGTAAACTACAAAGTATACCAGGCAGGTAAACGGAAACCTGAACAGATTTATCATGTAAATCTGATAAAGCCCTGGAAGGATCGGTCTGCCTTGTCAGCGGAGCTGGCCCGTCCTGTCTGCTCGCATACCGTACCGGAAGTACGGGTTGCAGAGACTCTCTCGGAGCGGCAAAAGACTGAGGTCAGGCAGTTTCTACTTCACAACCAAAAGTTTTTCTCAGGAAAACCCGGGCAGACTATGCTAATGAAACATGACATCGTAACGGAACCTGGTGTCACAGTTCACGTAAAGCCCTACCGAATCCCGGAAGCGCGCCGTGAAGCCGTTTCCCGAGAAGTGAAGGCAATGTTAGAGTTAGGAGTCATTGAGGAATCGCACAGTGCGTGGTCCAGTCCGATTGTGCTAATTCCTAAGCCGGACGGCACCATCCGGTTCTGCAATGACTTCAGGAAACTGAATGCGGTCTCAAAATTTGATGCCTATCCTATGCCCCGGGTCGACGAGTTAATAGATCGGTTAGGAAAAGCCCGGTATATTACGACCCTAGATCTAACAAAGGGGTATTGGCAGATCCCTCTGGCGGAGGCTGCCAGAGAAAAGACGGCATTTGCTACGCCGGAAGGTTTATTTCAGTATGTGTATATGCCGTTTGGACTGCACGGGGCACCGACGACCTTCCAGAGACTGATGGATCGAGTCCTGAGGCCACATAGGCGGTACGCTTCGGCCTATTTGGATGACATTGTCATTTACAGCTTTGACTGGGAGACTCATCTCCAGAAAGTACAAGCTGTGATTGACGACCTGTGGGAGGCAGGTCTAACCGCGAACCCCAAGAAATGTCACATCGGGCTAGAAGAAGCACGGTATTTGGGGTATGTAATTGGGAGGGGTGTTGTTAAACCCCAGGTTGATAAGATTCAGGCGGTTCAGGACTGGCCACAACCTGTCAACAAGAAGCAGGTGCAAGCCTTCCTGGGGTTCGCCGGCTATTATCGCCGGTTCATACCCAATTTTGCAGCCATCGCTACCCCCCTGACGGATCTTACAAAAGGGAAAGACTCCGTCATGATTAAATGGAGTTTAGCGGCTGAAGAAGCCTTCCATAGCCTAAAACGGGCACTTTGCTCTCAGCCCGTACTGGTGACTCCGGACTTCCGCAGTGAGTTTGTGGTACAAACGGATGCCTCTGATACCGGTATCGGGGCTGTACTCTCACAAGTGAGGGACGGAGTGGAACACCCAGTCCTCTATCTCAGCAGGAAGCTGAATAAACACGAGCAAAGGTATGCAGTCGTAGAAAAAGAGTGCCTAGCCATTAAGTGGGCTCTAGAGGCCCTCAAATATTACCTGGTGGGACGAAAGTTCAGGCTGATCACTGACCATGCCCCTCTCAAGTGGATGCACTTGATCAAGGAACGGAATAGCCGGGTGACCCGGTGGTTCCTTGCCCTGCAGGCCTACAGTTTTACGGTGGAGCACCGCCCAGGGGTACAGATGGGGAATGCAGATGCCCTGTCCCGAGTGCACTGTTTGGCGGGTGTCATTGCTCGACCGGAGTGGTCTGAGCAGAGGGGGGGATATGTGAGAATCATGTGGGAATAGTGGATGAGGGCAGGTATATCTCGCCCAGATTCCTTTCCTATGTGGCCTAATCTGGTCAGTATCGCACCTGCTTGCTAATGAATAATGGGAGGTGGATGTAAAAGGATGCCAGGTGGTTGTGTGAGTGTCTCAGCCTGGGAACACAGAGAGCCTGTCTGTGTGAGAGACACACGTGAGTGAAAGCAGTGCCCACTGCAACTGTGGTTTGGCTGGATGGGAGAAGCCCGCCAGTTGGTAGTTAGGGTGTCAATTGTTTAGTTAGTGCCGGACAGGCAAGGATTTGTTTTATGTTTTATTTCCTTTTTGCATTGCTTTCACTGTTAATAAACCTGACCCAGTGTCAGTTATACCCGAATCCCAGCTCTGCGCCTGAGTTTCATGCTGAACACACGTGACCTTTGACCCCAGCAAAGGCGATCCCGGAGTGTTTTATCACACTACATATATACCACATGCATGCAACATGCAAACTACATATATACCACATACATACTACATGCATACTACATATATACCACATGCATGCAACATATATACTACATGCATGCAACATGCATACTACATATATACCACATATATACTACATGCATGCAACATATATATATATACTACATGCATGCAACATGCATACTACATATATACTACATGCATGCAACATACATATATACTATATGCAACATGCATACTACATGCATGCAACATACATACTACATATATACCACATGCATGCAACATGCATACTATATATATACCACATATATACTACATGCATGCAACATACATATATACTACATATATATCACATATATACTACATACATGCAACATATATATAATACATATATACTACATGCAACATACATACTACATACATACTACATATATACCACATGCATGCAACATGCATACTACATATATACTACATGCATGCAACATACATACATACTACATATATACCACATGCATGCAACATGCATACTACATATATACCACATATATACTACATGCATGCAACATACATATATACTACATGCAACATACATACTACATATATACCACATGCATGCAACATGCATACTACATATATACCACATATATACTACATGCATGCAACATACATATATACTACATGCAACATGCATACTACATACATGCAACATACATACTACATATATACCACATGCATGCAACATGCATACTATATATACCACATATATACTACATGCATGCAACATACATATATACTACATATATACCACATATATACTACATGCATGCAACATATATATAATACATATATACTACATACTACATACATACTACATATATACCACATGCATGCAACATGCATACTACATATATATTACATATATACTACATGCATGCAACATACTACATATATACCACATGCATGCAACATGCATACTACATATATACTGCATGCAACATACATATGTACTACATTCAACATGCTTACTACATATATACTACATGCATGCAACATACATACTACATATATACCACATGCATGCAACATGCATACTATACATACCACATATATACTACATGCATGCAACATATATATAATACATATATAGTACATGCAACATACATACTACATACATACTACATATATACCACATGCATGCAACATGCATACTACATATATACCACATATATACTACATGCATGCAACATACATAGATACAACATATATACTACATGCATGCAACATGCATACTACATATATACCACATATTTACTACATGCATGCGACATACATATATACTACATGCAACATGCATACTACATATATACTACATGCATGCAACATACATATATACTACATACAATACATTCATGCAATACATACATATAGACATACAGTACATATAACATAGAGTACATACTCACCATCACTTGTCACTTTGATCCCCGAAGCCATTGTCATCTATGGAATAAATATTAAAATAACAAAGCACGAATATACTCACCCCTGATCCGCAGAAGTCCACGGGTGTCCCACAACAATCTTGCGTGGAGAACAGCAGCATCAGCTGATGCTACCGTTCTCTACGGGCTCCAGGAAACCAGTGTCGGGAGGTAGGTATCCTTCCGCCCTGTATTCCTCCGCCACTGTAAAGAAAAAAAAGTCCCTAGTCTCATTTTATGGCATTGCTGTGTGAAAAATTTCCCATGCAGCTTTTGCCATAAAGTGAGACTAGGGACTTTTTTTTTTTTTTTACACTGGCGGAGAAATACAGGGCAGAAGGATACCTACCTCCGACACTGGTTTCCTGGGCCCCGTAGAGAACGGTAGCATCAGCTGATGCTGCAGTTCTCCACGCAAGATCGTCGTGGGACTCTCGTGGATTTCTGCGGATCAGGGAGTATATTGTTTGTTTGTTATTTTAATATTTATTCCAAAAATGACGATGGCTTCGGGGATCAAAGTGACAAGTGATGGTGAGTATGTACTCTATGTTATATGTACTGTATGTCTATATGTATGTATTGTATGAATGTATGAATGTATTGTATGTAGTATATATGTATGTTGCATGCATGTAGTATATATGTAGTATGCATGTTGCATGTAGTATATATGTATGTTGCATGCATGTAGTATATATGTGGTATATATGTAGTATGCATGTTGCATGCATGTAGTATATATGTTGTATATATGTAGTATGCATGTTGCATGCATGTGGTATATATGTAGTATGTATGTTGCATGTAGTATATATGTATTATATATATGTTGCATGCATGTAGTATATATGTGGTATATATGTAGCATATATGTATGTTGCATGCATGTAGTATATATGTGGTATACAGTGGGGCAAAAAAGTATTTAGTCAGTCAGCAATAGTGCAAGTTCCACCACTTAAAAAGATGAGAGGCGTCTGTAATTTACATCATAGGTAGACCTCAACTATGGGAGACAAACTGAGAAAAAAAAATCCAGAAAATCACATTGTCTGTTTTTTTTTCATTTTATTTGCATATTATGGTGGAAAATAAGTATTTGGTCAGAAACAAGCAATCAAGATTTCTGGCTCTCACAGACCTGTAACTTCTTCTTTAAGAGTCTCCTCTTTCCTCCACTCATTACCTGTAGTAATGGCACCTGTTTAAACTTGTTATCAGTATAAAAAGACACCTGTGCACACCCTCAAACAGTCTGACTCCAAACTCCACTATGGTGAAGACCAAAGAGCTGTCGAAGGACACCAGAAACAAAATTGTAGCCCTGCACCAGGCTGGGAAGACTGAATCTGCAATAGCCAACCAGCTTGGAGTGAAGAAATCAACTGTGGGAGCAATAATTAGAAAATGGAAGACATACAAGACCACTGATAATCTCCCTCGATCTGGTGCTCCACGCAAAATCCCACCCCGTGGGGTCAGAATGATCACAAGAACGGTGAGCAAAAATCCCAGAACCACGCGGGGGGACCTAGTGAATGAACTGCAGAGAGCTGGGACCAATGTAACAAGGCCTACCATAAGTAACACACTACGCCACCATGGACTCAGATCCTGCAGTGCCAGACGTGTCCCACTGCTTAAGCCTGTACATGTCCGGGCCCGTCTGAAGTTTGCTAGAGAGCATTTGGATGATCCAGAGGAGTTTTGGGAGAATGTCCTATGGTCTGATGAAACCAAACTGGAACTGTTTGGTAGAAACACAACTTGTCGTGTTTGGAGGAAAAAGAATACTGAGTTGCATCCATCAAACACCATACCTACTGTAAAGCATGGTGGTGGAAACATCATGCTTTGGGGCTGTTTCCCTGCAAAGGGGCCAGGACGACTGATCCGGGTACATGAATGAATGGGGCCATGTATCGTGAGATTTTGAGTGCAAACCTCCTTCCATCAGCAAGGGCATTGAAGATGAAACGTGGCTGGGTCTTTCAACATGACAATGATCCAAAGCACACCGCAAGAGGGCAACGAAGGAGTGGCTTCGTAAGAAGCATTTCAAGGTCCTGGAGTGGCCTAGCCAGTCTCCAGCTCTCAACCCTATAGAAAACCTTTGGAGGGAGTTGAAAGTCCGTGTTGCCAAGCGAAAAGCCAAAAACATCACTGCTCTAGAGGAGATCTGCATGGAGGAATGTGCCAACATACCAACAACAGTGTGTGGCAACCTTGTGAAGACTTACAGAAAACGTTTGACCTCTGTCATTGCCAACAAAGGATATATCACAAAGTATTGAGATGAAATTTTGTTTCTGACCAAATACTTATTTTCCACCATAATATGCAAATAAAATGAAAAAAAACAGACAATGTGATTTTCTGGATTTTTTTTTCTCACTTTGTCTCCCATAGTTGAGGTCTACCTATGATGTAAATTACAGACGCCTCTCATCTTTTTAAGTGGTGGAACTTGCACTATTGCTGACTGACTAAATACTTTTTTGCCCCACTGTATGTATGTTGCATGCATGTAGTATATATGTGGTATATATGTAGTATGCATGTTGCATGCATGTGGTATATATGTAGTATGTATGTAGTATGTATGTTGCATGTAGTATATATGTATTATATATATGTTGCATGCATGTAGTATATATGTGGTATATATATGTAGTATGCATGTTGCATGCATGTGGTATATATGTAGTATGTATGTTGCATGCATGTAGTATATATGTAGTATATATGTAGTATGCATGTTGCATGCATGTGGTATATATGTAGTATGTATGTTGCATGTATGTAGTATATATGTAGTATATATGTAGTAAGCATGTTGCATGTAGTATATATGTATGTTGCATGCAGTATATATGTAGTATATATATGTAGTATGCATGTTGCATGCATGTGGTATATATGTAGTATGTAGGTTGCATGCATGTAGTATATATGTAGTATATATGTAGTATGCATGTTGCATGCATGTGGTATATATGTAGTATGTATGTAGTATGTAGTATATATGTATTATATATGTTGCATGCATGTAGTATATATGTAGTATATATGTATGTTGCATGCATGTAGTATATATGTGGTATATTTATAGTATGCATGTTGCATGCATGTGGTATATATGTAGTATGTATGTAGTATGTATGTTGCATGTAGTATATATGTATTATATATATGTTGCATGCATGTAGTATATATGTGGTATATATGTATGTTGCATGCATGTAGTATATATGTGGTATATAAATAGTATGCATGTTGCATGCATGTGGTATATATGTATGTTGCATGCATGTAGTATATAAGTGGTATATATGTAGTATGCATGTTGCATGCATGTTGTATATATGTAGTATGTATGTATGTTGCATGCATGTAGTATATATGTAGTATATATGTAGTATGCATGTTGCATGCATGTGGTATATATGTAGTATGTATGTAGTATGTATGTTGCATGTAGTATATATGTATTATATATATGTTGCATGCATGTAGTATATATGTGGTATATATGTATGTTGCATGCATGTAGTATATATGTGGTATATAAATAGTATGCATGTTGCATGCATGTGGTATATATGTATGTTGCATGCATGTAGTATATATGTGGTATATATGTAGTATGCATGTTGCATGCATGTAGTATATATGTATGTTGCATGCATGTGGTATATATGTAGTATGCATGTAGTATGTATGTGGTATATATGTAGTTTGCATGTTGCATGCATGTGGTATATATGTAGTATGTATGTTGCATGCATGTAGTATATATGTATGTTGCATGCATGTAGTATATATGTATGTTGCATGCATGTAGTATATATGTGGTATATATGTAGTATGCATGTTGCATGCATGTAGTATATATGTATGTTGCATGCATGTAGTATATATGTAGTATTTATGTTGCATGTAGTATATATGTAGTATATTTGTATGTTACATGCATGTAGTATATATGTAGTATGCATGTAGTATATATGTGGTATATATGTAGTATGCATGTTGCATGCTTGTGGTATATATGTAGTATGCATGTTGCATGCATGTGGTATATATGTAGTATATATGTATGTTGCATGCATGTAGTATATATGTATGTTGCATGCATGTAGTATGTATGTAGCATGTATGTAGTATGTATGTAGCATGTAGTATGTATATAGTATGTATTTTTTTTTTTTTTTTACATTCAACACATAGGCCGGATGATGGGACTACTACTGTCCCATCATTGGCTAATGTGTCAATCACCGTCATGGTAGCAGGCATCACCCGATGGGACATGTAGTCCCATCGGACGATCCTGCACAGACCCCCGGACAGTCGGACAGCCCCCCGGCAGGCCGGCACAGCCCCCCGGCAGTCGGTACAGAACACCGGCAGGCCGCTCAGACCCCCGGCAGGCTGGTACAGACCCACGGCAGTCCGCACAGACCCCCGGGCAGTCGGCACAGACCCCCGGAAGGCCGGTTCGGACCCCCGGGCAGTCGGCACGGACCACCGGGAGGCCGGCACGAACCCCCGGGCAGTCGGCACAGACCCCCCCGGAAGGCCCGAACTGACGGCGCATCATGATGACGTCATTTCGGCAGCCAATCAGAGCCACAGCAGTGGCTCTTTGCATTATGGGAACTTCCGATTCCGATATCCGATATTGAAAAAATATCGGTACTCGGTATCGGAATTCCGATACAGCGAATATCGGCCGATACCCGATATTTGCAGTATCGGAATGCTCAACACTAGTGGTCACCGATCATTTCTCTAAAATGGTGCATCCGGTGCCACTCACGCGGCTGCCTTCCGCTCGTGGTCTCGCCGCACTGTTCATAAAGCACGTATTTCGTTTGCACGGTATGCCAGACAAAATAGTCAGTGACCGAGGTCCCCAGTTTGCGTCTCGATTTTGGAGGGAGCTCTGCAGTCTACTCAGTATCGAGCTCAATTTTTCCTCCGCATATCATCCCGAGATGAACGGGTTGGTTGAGAGAGCCAATCTAACTCTGGTCACATACCTGCGACATTTTGTCTCTGCCAGGCAGGACGACTGGACATCCTTACTACCGTGGGCTGAATTTGCCCTGAATAACACAGTGGCTGATTCCACTGGTCAGACGCCATTCCTTCTCAATTACGGCCAGCATCCGCGCGTTCCCGTCCTGATGCCAGTGTCTTGCACTGATTCCAGGGTGGCAGACTGGGCAGTGGAGGCTCGCAACATTTGGGATCGCACCCAGGATGCTATTCGAGCCTCTAAAGAGAGAATGAGAGCATCAGCCGACACACATCAGTGTCCCACTCCAACTTTTGCCCCTGGCGACTTGGTGTGGCTCTCGGCGTGTAATATCAAGCTGCGGGCCGAGTCCTCCAAGTTCGCTCCGCGATACATTGGTCCCTTCAAGGTCCTCGAGGGCATCAGCTCAGTGGTCTACCGTCGGGCTCTTCCACCACACTTGGCCATCTCTGACGTCTTCCACGTGTCCCTTCTCAAGCCTGTTCACATGGCTCGGTTTTCCGAGTCATCTACCGGGACATCAGAGGTCAAAGCCATTGAGAGATGCAGGATTGTGCGTGGCAAAAAGTTTTATTTGGTGGACTGGAAGGGTCATGGTCCGGAGGCCCGGACCTGGGAGCCAGTGGAGAACATCCACCCCCACTCCTGATCGTGGCGTTTGAGCGTGCCGAGGCTCAGAGGGGAGGGGGCCCTAGGAGGAGGGGTAATGTTAGGTGTCGGGTTCCTGCAGCTGCACAGCGGGAATCCAGAGCCTTGCATCCTGCGGTCTACCATTATTCTTCTCCGACCGCTCAGGAGCCTGCACAGCAATCTCGGCGTCGCAGGCGCTCTGCTCAGACCAGCTCTGTAGGACTGGTTGTTGTTGCCACCTCTGGGTCAGCAATAGCAGCGCAGGCTGCCCTCCAGCAAGCCACTCCATGGAGTGGCTAAGTCCTCTCATCACGCTACTGGGCATGCTCACGAGACGATCTCCCATTGGAAATTGGGAGTCACATTCTCAGGTCCTTCTCCTGATCTGATTGGTCCATCCCAGAGATCTGGAAGGTCCCGCATGGCTATAAAAGGTTCGCATGGCCGCTCGGCCATGCGCTAGTGTAGTCTCTAATTGCTACTGTGTGAATGATGATGGATGCATGAACCTGCGAATGACTCATTAAGATTCCCTCCCTCTGATATTACGTGTGTGGATGGGGACTTAGCCTTAGAGTCAGCACCAGTCAGTGGCATGCTACAAGCCACAGTGCTCATCTCCACAGAGCTAGTGTCCGACAGTCCGCCCCTCCTGGGCATTGTCGTATAGCGGCTGAGTCAGTTGCCGCGCTGCGGTCAGCAGCACTTGTGGGTGTACGCGATAGCGATGCCGCACGCACGGTAGGTCTAGACGGACACCGACCCTTTGTCTTGGGCCCGAGTCCGGTGACCATATACCGTGCGCGCACACCGCTGAGACCTGTGAGGTCAACAGGCTCGGCATTTATGTTTATGCCTTAAGGCGACTCTGTGGATATAACAGGGTACGCCCAATGCACACCGGGTGACGTTCAACCCGTGTGCGATATACCGCCATATTGTGCGTCTGCCATTATATAGCAGCAGTTTAACACCTCTGCATGGTGGACCCCGGGTGGCGAACGCACTTTCTATTATTTTATATTTAGTGTGTTCCGCTGTCCCTAACAATATGGCGCAGGTGTGAACGGTGGACGGTGAGGCATGGACTGATCGTCATCAGGACTGTTTTTGAGCTTTGGGTTTTTGTAGTTTTTATTTTTTTGAAATCTAGTAAATTGTTATAATTGTTCACTTGATAATGTTTATATTTCCTCAGTCCTCGAGTACTGAATTTCACTAGGGGGAATGTGGCACCCCAGGAGTTTGGTTGCCACAGTGGCATTGCCTCCCTCACAGGGGGTGATGTCATGCCTGGAAGCAAAGAGGGTTTCCCTAATCAGGTAACACTAACATCCAACACTTTTCCTGACTCCAGACCAGAAGATAGAGCTCAAAACCTGCTTTCAGGAAGCTTCCCTATCAGTTCTGGCCTGGAGGTGGGGTTAGTCAGTCTGCAGCAGGGAGTCTGCAAGAGACAGTCTGAGGGAGACAGAGAGGAGAGAGGAAGTCAAGGAAGAACCTGAGGAGAGGAGCTGTAGATAAGCTCAGTCCAGGGCTGCTCTAAGTTCTGGGCATCACTAAATAGTCGTCCTGTCCCTCTTGGAGCATGTATTTTGAGAGGCCACAATCAAGAAATGTTGTAATAAAGATCTCCTTGGAGTGGCCTAGTGTGGGATCACTAGTCTCTTGGGACTCAACATGGTGGGAGGAAGGAAGATCAGGGTGAGAATTAAGTGATCCAGACTTTAGGCTGGTGAGACTGGACCATGTGGAAGACTTCAGAAATGGCAGACCATGCCTCCCTGCAAAGTGGGACAGGAACCTATGTGTCTTGGATGAACGTGTTTCTTGTGCTCCAGCAACAGGCATAGTAACACCTGCTCCATGTCCTCAGTGTCTGCGTTCATGTTCATCAGCTCTTCCACATCCCTTAATTCACTCATTTTATAGTTACTAGAATGCTTGAAACCAAGTTCATATTTAATTAAAGGAAAAAAAATTGGTCACCTGTAGCAATCAAACCACTTTTTATGAGTTTACTCCTTTGTAATGTAACAGAAAGAATGTAAAATTGTATGGATGACAATAGAATTCAATCCAGAAAAATATTTCAGTGCTTGTCTCAGTTTTAGAGATCACAAAACTGTTCACAGATCCTGTAACACTGTATGTCTGAGAAACTACAGCCTACAAAATTTTTAAAAGCTTTTTTACAGTTTTACAGATCACAAAAATGTTCACAGACCACACAACAATAGGTCTGAGAAATGGAGGCCTACATAATTTATAAAAGTTTTTTTTTACAGTTTTACAAATCACCAAAATGTTTAGTCCACGTAATACTGTATGTCTGAGAAATGGAATCATACAAAATTTTTTAAAGATTTGGTTCACTTTTAGACTTCATAGAAATATTCACAAAGTAGCACTGTATGTTTCTGAAATGGAGGCCTAGAATTTTTTTCAAAGCTTTTTAACAGGTTTATG
Organism: Dendrobates tinctorius; assembly: GCF_039654945.1. Lineage (NCBI taxonomy): Eukaryota > Metazoa > Chordata > Amphibia > Anura > Dendrobatidae > Dendrobates > Dendrobates tinctorius. Next base: position 80,014,545 of record NW_027361696.1, read on the forward strand.
CATCACAAAAATGTTTACAGACCATGTAACATTACGTATGAGAAATGGAGACCTACAAAATTTGTAAAAGCTTTTTTGCAGCTTTACAGATCAGAAAAATGTTCACAGACCATGTAACACTGTATGTCTGAGAAATGGAGACTTACACAATTTTTAAAAGCTTGTTTGCAGTATACCAGATCACAAAAAATTCTCTGTCCACGTAACGAGTTAGATTATACTCACCCCGGGTCTGGTACGGTCTGATGGGTGTTGCGATCCGGTGCCTCCCATCTTCTAGCAATGACGTCCTCCTCCTTACTTCTGCAGCGGTTCCTGCACAGGTATAGTTTATTATGAAGATAATAATACCAAAGAATTTGTGTTTGCAATCATTTTCAGGAAGAAACTGAGTATTATCTGACAAAATTGCAGGGGTGTCAATACTTTTGACCACAACTGTACTTAACTATGGCATTCTAGATACCCGCCCCTAGGTGGGTTTGTAGGTAGCTGGTTCCGCCTGTCTCACCAGCTACCTGGAAAGCTCTCCCTGACACAGTGTAACGAAATCTCAGCAGTACCTCTGCTGATCAACACACTTATTCAAGCTTCCATCCCCAGACCACCTACCTTGGGATACATAATGCTCATTCAGCATCCTGCCACTCATCCTTTCTCCTGGGACACCCACACAGCGCCCCCTAGCGGACACAGTGGTCACTACATCACAGTATGTATGTATGTATGTGTGTATGTCCGGAATTGGCATCTGCACCGTCGCAGTTACAGCCACAAAATTTTGCACAGTCACACGTCTGAACCCCAAGAGCATCATAGGCTATGTTGTGAGGTGAAATTTTAACCCCGCGCGTTCCAATTCACCAAACAATTTGGCCTATTATTCTTATCATTTCTATGGTGTTATCGTCCTTCTGTAAAGCTGGAAATAACACAATTTATTACCGTGCCAACATAGACCACCCTCTGATACAGCCTGCAGGGGGAGCCTAGTATCACACAGGATAGGATACATAGATACATGGCTCAGCAGTCAGTATCACACAGGATAGGATTAGATACACAGCTCAGCAGTCAGTATCACACTGGATAGGATTAGATACACAGCTCAACAGTCAGTATCACACAGGATAGGAATTAATACATGGCTAAGCATGCAGTATCACACAGGATAGGATTAGATACACTGCTCAGCACACAGTATCACACAGAATAGTATTAGATACACTGCTCAGTCATACAGTATCACACAGAATAGTATTAGATACACGGCTCAGCAGACAGTATCACACAGAATAGGATTATATACACAGCTTTGCAGTCAGTGTCACACAGGATAGGATTAGATACATGTCTCAGCAGTCAGTATCACACAGGATAGGATTAGATACACGGCTGAGCAGTCAGCAACATACATGATAGGATTAGATACACTGCTCAGCAGACAGTATCACACAGGATAGGATTAGATACACGGCTGAGCAGTCAGTAACACACGATAGGATTAGATACACAGCTCAGCAGAAAGTATCACACAGGAGAGGATTAGGTACACAGCTCAGCAGGCATTATCACACAGGATAGGGTTAGATACACAGCTCAGAAACAGGATGTGCCAAAGGAGAGGACATTTTTATTCCAAGAATTCCACTCATTCCATCTGATTTGTTTTTTGATTTTAAATGCCTCCAGTTTCCAGTTCAACTGCTATTTGCAATGTCCATTAACAATGCTCAGGGACAGTCCTTGAAAGTAGTAGGGATCAATTTGCAATCTCCATGCTTTTCTCATGGTCAACTTTACATGGTCTGTTCAAGAGTTGGAACTGCCAAAAATCTGTTCATCTTTGCACCGAAAGGAAAAACCAAAAATCTTGAATGAGTTGAAAATAAAATACTATCAATACTTGGGTAATCGTTTAGTTAATTTGTGTTGCAAATCTGTAGTGTTGAATATATGATGTGAAATGTTTTTATGTGCAATATAATTAGAATTTGTTATAACTAACCAGAGTTGGTTACTATGCCCAGGCAACGCCAGGCTCTTCAGCTAGTATATATATATACATATATATATATATATATATATACACACTCACTGGCCACTTTATTAGGTACACCTGTCCAACTGTGTGTTAAGACTTAATTTCTAATCAGCCAATCACATGGCGGCAACTCAGTGCATTTAGGCATGTAGACATGGTCAAGACAATCTCCTGCAGTTCAAACCAAGCATCAGTATGGGGAAGAAAGGTGATTTGAGTGCCTTTGAACGTGGCATGATTGTTGGTGCCAGAAGGGCTGGTCTGAGAATTTCAGAAACTGCTGATCTACTGGGATTTTCACGCACAACCATCTCTAGGGTTTACAGAGAATGGTCCGAAAAAGAAAAAAAATCCAGTGAGCGGCAGTTCTGTGGCCGGAAATGCCATGTTGATGCCAGAGGTCAGAGGAGAATGGGCAGACTGGTTCGAGCTGATAGAAAGGCAACAGTGACTCAAATTGCCACCCGTTACAACCAAGGTAGGCAGAAGAGCATCTCTGAACGCACAGTGCATCGAACTTTGAGGCAGATGGGCTACAGCAGCAGAAGACCACACTGGGTACCACTCCTCTCAGCTAAGAACAGGAAACTGAGGCTACAATTTGCACAAGCTCATCGAAATTGGACAGTAGAAGATTGGAAAAACGTTGCCTGGTCTGATGAGTCTCGATTTCTGCTGCGACATTCGGATGGTAGGGTCAGAATTTGGCGTAAACAACATGAAAGCATGGATCCATCCTGCCTTGAATCAACGGTTCAGGCTGGTGGTGGTGGTGTCATGGTGTGGGGAATTTTTTCTGGGCACTCTATGGGCCCCTTGGTACCAATTGAGCATCGTTGCAACGCCACAGCCTACCTGAGTATTGTTGCTGACCATGTCCATCCCTTTATGACCACAATGTACCCAACATCTGATGGCTACTTTCAGCAGGATAATGCGCCATGTCATAAAGCTCGAATCATCTCAGATTGGTTTCTTGAACATGACAATGAGTTTACTGTACTCAAATGGCCTCCTCAGTCACCAGATCTCAATCCAATAGAGCATCTTTGGGATGTGGTGGAACGGGAGATTCGCATCAGGGATGTGCAGCCGACAAATCTGCGCCAACTGTGTGATGCCATCATGTCAATATGGTCCAAAATCTCTGAGGAATGCTTCCAGCACCTTGTTGAATCTCTGCCACGAAGAATTGAGGCAGTTCTGAAGGCAAAAGGGGGTCCAACCCCTTACTAGCATGGTGTACCTAATAAAGTGGCCAGTGAGTGTATATATAGCCACACACACATACATGTATATATATTACATAGTCTCCTTTATTATGTATATTGCTGTCCCTTATACAGTGCTCTCTCTTGTTATGTATAGCACCATCCCTTTCATATTGAATTGTGTATTACATACCTTCCTGTCTTGTTAGCTGTATAATGCAATGATGGCTGATGGAGCATGGGAAAGCTTCCTTTCTAATGGAGGAGCTGATGGACTGGTAGTTTGGTCACCGGCTCCTCGATCAGCAGTCAATTTATATCTAAAAAGAGAGGGGACTATGTAATTAAAGAGGGCGCTGTGAATAACAAAATTAACAAGAATACACTATGTAAGAGACAGCACTATACATAACAGCAGAGGATGCTATATAATAAGGGACGGCACCATATATATAACTAGAGAGGATGGTATGTAATAAGGGACGGTGTTATACATAATAAAAGAGGAAACTATGTAACTAAGGATGGTGTTATACAGAATTAGTGAGTACACTATATACTAAGGGGCTGTGTTAGACATAGTGAGTACACTATATACTAAGGGACTGTGTTAGACATAGTGAGTACACTAAACACTAAGGGACTGTGTTAGACATAATAAGCGATAATAATGTCTTCCTCCACCTCCCTTGTTCCTAAGGCAATTATAAGTCCCCCTTCCTCCCATCCCACACCCCTCATTGTCCTCCTCACCTCGCATCCCATTATTGTCCTCTCCCCCACCCCATCATTGCCCTCCACCACCTCCATCATTTTCTTCTCCCCACCACTATCTTTGCTTTCTCCCCCACCACTCCCATCATTGCTCATTCCACCACCTCCATCATTAACTCCTTCTCCACCACCCCCATTATTGCCCTTTCCACCACCACCATCATTGCATTCACTCCCATCATTTCTTTTTTCACCACAACCCCATCATTGCCCTCGCCATCACCCCCATCATTGCCTTCTCCATCACCTCATCACTGCTTTCTCCCCATCACTCCCATCATTGCCTTCTCCATCACTCCCATCATTGCCTTCTCCCCATCACTCCCATCATTACCTTCTCTGTTATGATTGGGTCACCGAGGAGGATAGCAAGACCAAGCTAAGCCACAGAAAACCAGAGAGGTTGGTAACTAAGCGAATTGCAGACCCCTGATCCCATCCACACAACTAGCAGTAGCCGTGGAGCATACCTACGATGATTCTAGATGCCTCAACACAGCTGGAGAACTAAATAAGCCTAAAGCAAGAAAGGGGAAATCTAACCTGCCCCAGAGCAGACCCAAAAGGAATAGATAGCCCCCAAACATATATTGTCGGTGAGACAAGATGAAAAAACAAACACAGGTAGGAAAATAGGCTGAGCAAACGATGGGGCCCAAACTAACTAGACAGGACAGGAAAGGAAAGACACTGTCTGCAATCATGCAAAAAACCCTGCAAAAAATGCCCTACACGTCTGATAGAAAAAATACTGAAGTCACTAGACTTCGCCCACTATATCAGCACTCTGGTATATTCTGAAAACAGAGCAAAGAGAGACCAATCTAATAAGGGACAAAAACAAACTGGCACAAACAATAACATAAGGATGGAAATTCAGCACAGCCCCAGCCGGGGCTGGCTGACCACAGAAAACTGAAATAGACAGAACCAAATCAAATGTGAACAATAGCAAAAGAACACTTAGCTTGAGCATGCAGGGACTGAACTGGAAACTAAGACCTCAGGAGGCAGGAAAAATCACCAGCAGGGATAGAGGGAGTCGGCTGTGTTAAATCCAGTCAGAAACTCCCAATGTCCAATCGTCCTCCTCATTATCAGGTGGCAGGCCTCTGTTAATTAGATCAGCTCCATTACCTCCTGTAACCACCAGAGGGAGCCTGGAAAGAGAACTCGCGACCCATCTGTCAATACAACCATCTCCACTACCTTCATCAGCAACCAGAGGTAGGCCAGAAAGTGAATTCACAACACTTCTCCATCACCCCATCATTGACTTCTCCCCATCACTCCCATCATTGCCTTCTCCCCATCATTGCCTGCTCCATCACCCCATCACTGCCTTCTCCTCATCTCTCCCATCATTGCCTTCTCCCCATCACTCCCATAATTGCCTTCTCCCCATCACTCCCATCATTACCCTCTCCATCACACCCCTCATTGCCTTCTCCATCACCCCATCTTTACCTTCTCCATCACCCCATCATTGCCTTCTCCCCATCACTCCCATCATTGCCTTCTCCCCATCACTCCCATCATTGCCCTCTCCCTCACCCCCATCATTGCCTTCTCCATCACCCCATCTTTGCCTGTTCCATCACCCTATTACTCCCATCACTGGCTTCTCCCCATCACTCCCATCATTGCCTTCTCCCCATCACTCCCATCATTGCCTTCTCCATCACCCCATCACTGCCTTCTCCCCATCACCCCCATCATTGCCTTCTCCATAACCCCATCATTGCCTTTTCCCCATCACTCCCATGATTGCCTGCTCCCTATCACTCCCATCATTGCCCTCTCCATCACCCCCATCATTGCCTTCTCCATCACCCCATCTTTGCCTTCTCCCCATCACTCCCATCATTGCCTTCTCCCCATCACTTCCTTCATTGCCTTCTCTCCATCACCCCCATCATTGCCTTCTCCCCATCACTCCCATCCGAGGGACCCAGCGTGGCGGCGGCAGTACCCGGGGGACCCAGCGTGGTGGCGGCAGCACCAGGTACAGAGTGGGTGGCAGCACCCCGGGGACAGAGTGGATGACAGCACCCCGGGGACACAGTGGACGACAGCACCCCGGGGACAGAGTGGGCGACAGCACCCCAGGGACAGAGTGGGCGACAGTACCCCGGGGACAGAGTGGGCGACAGTACCAGGGGACAGAGCGGGCAGCAGTATCGGAGGACAGAGCGGTAAGCAATAAGATGCCTGGATTATAAGAAGCACCACCATTTTATTAAAAAAACATTTTTTCCTATTTTTCTCCTCAAAATTTGGGGTGCGTCTTATAATCCAGAGCGTCTTATAAAGCGAAAAATACGGTAATCAGAGCACCACATGAAGACCCCCCCACAGGCCGTCCTGAAACACAAGCATATCATTAACTCAAAACTGAAAATAAAGATTAATAACAACCAAAAGATGGATTTAATCAACCAAGGTATCATTGCAATCAGTAGAACGGCAGCAACCTGACACTATCTGTAGGTTAGTGAGCACAATCCTGCTGACAGGTTCCCTTTAATGGTTTTTAGACATAAAGATGCGACTTCCTTTCTCTATTTTTGTACAATAAAGTATGACTGTTTGGGCCACCAGCCTTACTGTTCTGTTATACTCTAAGCTGTCTCCTTCCCCAGGAGGCGTGGAACATATACAGGTGCTTTTCACACAATTAGAATATCATCAAAAAGTTAATTTATTTCAGTTCTTCAATACAAAAAGTGAAACTCATATATTAAATAAAGTAAATACAAACAGAGTGATCTATTTCATGTGTTTATTTCTGTAAATGTTGATGATTATGGCTAACAGCCAATGAAAACCCAAAAGTCATTTTCTCAGTAAATTAGAATACTTTATAACACCAGCTTGAAAAAATGATTTTAAAATCCAAAATGTTGGCCTACTGAAATGTATGTTCAGTAAATGCACTCAATACTTGGCCGAGGCTCCTTTTGCATCAATTACTGCATCAGTGTGGCGTGGCATGGAGGCGATCAGCCTGTGGCACTGCTGAGGTGTTATGGAAGCCCAGTTTGCTTTGATAGCAGCCTTCAGCTCGTCTGCATTGTTGGGTCTGAAAAAAATGGCCTAGAGCAATGGCACTTCTCAAATACATGAAATTCCAATGAGAGCAAGGAACTAAAAGCCATAAAATACCTATCTTTGCACCATTGCCTATATTGTTTTTGCTGCTATTCTGTCCATGCTTGCTATAGATTCCTATGATGTACAAATTGTGGCAATTAATACTATGGGGACTTGCCCCTGATTAGATACTTTAGATATCTTGTTGCTACTCATTTATTTTTATTTGGTTAGTTTTGGCCTCGGTAGAATTAATTAAAGTCAGAGTTTCTATTTATATGATACTTTTGACATATATCGCTGCTAGATACACTACCGTTCAAAAGTTTAAGGTCACTTAGAAATGTCCTTATTTTTGAACGAAAAGCACAGTTTTTTCCAATGAAGCTAACATTAAATGATTCAGAAATACACTCTATACATTGTTAATGTGGTAAATGACTATTCTTGCTGCAAACATCTGGTTTATAATGCAATATCTTCATAGGTGTGTAGAAGCCCATTTCCAACAACCATCACTCCAGTGTTCTTATGGTACTTTGTGTTTGCTATCTGTGTAAGAAGGCTAATGCATGGTTAGAATACCCTTGAAAACCCTTGTGCAAGTATGTTATCACAGCTGAAAACAGTTTGTCTCATTAGAGAAGCTATAAACCTGACCTTCCTTTGAGCTAGTTAAGAATCTGGAGCATTACATTTGTTGGTTCCATTACTCTCAAAATGGCCAGAAAATAAGAACTTTCATGTAAAACTCGACAGTCTTTTCTTGTTCTAAGAAATGAAGGCTATTCCATGCGAGAAGTTGCCAAGAAACTGAAGATTTCCTACAATGGTGTGTACTACTCCCTTCAGAGGAGAGCAGAAACAGGCTCTAACCAGAGTAGAAAGAGAAGTGGGAGGCCCCGCTGCACAACTGAGCAACAAGACAAATACATTAGAGTCTGTAGTTTGAGAAATCGACGCCTCACAGGTCCTCAACTGGCAGCTTCTTTAAATAGTACATGCAAAACACCAGTGTTAACGTCTACAGTGAAGAGGCGACTCCGGGATTCTGGCCTTCAGGGCAGAGTGACAAAGAAAAAGCCATATCTGAGACTGGCTAATAAAAGGAAAATAATAATATGGGCAAAAGAACACAGGCATTGCACAGAGGAGGATTGGTAAAAAGTGTTATGGACAGACGAATCCAAGTTTGAGGTGTTTGGATCACACAGAAGAACATTTGTGAGATGCAGAACAACTTAAAAGATGCTGGAAGAGTGCCTGATGCCATCTTTCAAGCATGGTGGAGGTAATGTGATGGTCTGGGGTTGCTTCTGTGCTGGTAAGGTGGGAGATTTGTACAAGGTAAAAGAGATTTTGAATAAGGAAGGCTATCACTCCATTTTGCAATGCAATGCCATACCCTGTGGACAGCGCTTGATTGGAGCCAATTTCATCCTACAACAGGACAATGACCCAAAGCACACCTCCAAATTATGCAAAAACCATTTAGGGAGGAAGCAGGCAGCTGGTATTCTGTCTGTAATGGAGTGGCCAGCGCAGTCACCAGATCTCAACCCCATTGCGCTGTTGTGGGAGCAGCTTGACCTTATGGTACGCAAAAAGTGCCCATCAAGCCAAACCAACTTGTGGGAGGGGCTTCTGGAAGTATGGGGTGAAATTTCTCCAGATTACCTTAACATTTAACTTCTAGAATGCCAAAGGTCTGCAATGCTGTAATTACTGCAAATGGAGCATTCTTTGACGAAAGCAAAGTTTGAAGGAGAAAATTATCATTTCAAATAAAAATCTTTTTTTACGAACATTGTCAATGTCTGGACTAGATTTTAAATTCATTTGGCAACTCATTTGATTAAAAAAGTATGCGTTTTCATGGAAAACACAAAATTGTTTGGGTGACCCCAAACTTTTGAACGGTAGTGTAGGTCACACTAGTTGATTATATATGGGTCGATGTGTCTGGTAGGCAGTTTATCATTGGATATGTATCTCAGGTTTTTAATCTTGTTTTATTTTATATGTCTAATAAAGGTATTTCTATTGTTGGGTCTGCTGTCTCTCATCTTCCTCTTGACAATACCCCATAGATTCTCTATGGGGTTAAGGTCAGGTGAGTTTGCTGGCCAATCAAGCACATTGATAGGTATTGGTACTTTTCGCAGTGTAGACAGGTGCCAAGTCCAGCTGGAGAATGATTTTACATCTACTTAAAGCTTGTCGGCAGAGGGAAGCATGAAGTGCTCTAAAATTTCCTGGTAGATGGCTGTGCTGACTTTAGTCTTGATAAAACACAGTGGAGCTACACCAGCAGATGACATGGCTCCCCAAACCATCACTGATTATGGAAATTTCACATTAGACCTCAAGCAGCTTGGATTATGTGCCTCTCCACTCTTCCTCCAGACTCTGGGACCTTGATTTCAAAATGAAATGCAAAATTTACTTTCCTTGTGGAGTGTGTCAATGGCTGCCTTTGGAACATCTGTCAAGTCAGCAGTCTTTCCCATGGTTGTGGAGCCTACTGAAACAGACTAAGGGACCTTTTTAAAATGCTTAGGAAGCCTTTGCAGGTGTTTCTTTTTAATTATTTTAACTTACTGAGATAATTAATTTTGTGTTTTCATTGGCTGTAAGCCATAATCATCAACATTAACAGGAATAAACACTTGTAATATATCACTCTGTAATGACTCTAAATAATATATGAGTTTCACTTTTTGTATTGAAGTCGTTAACATCTTCAGCCTCAAAGGAAGTAAAGTCCTTTTAACATTTCATACTGATGCCTCTACCTTGTGCCAGTCCTTACACTGGTTACCCATCCACTCCAGAATTCAGTATAAACTTAATACACTCACCCACAAAGCACTCCATTACTCAGCACCACCCTACATCTCCTCCCTCGTCTCAGCCTACCACCCTACCCGTTCCCTCCGTTCTGCTAATGACCTGAGGTTAACATCCTCAATAATCAGAACCTCCCACTCCCTTCTCCAAGACTTTTCACGTGCTGCACCAATTCTTTGGAATGAACTATACAGGTTAATACGATTAATCCCCAATCCCCACAGTTTTAAGCGTGCCCTAAAAATACATTTGTTCAGACTGGCCTATCGCCTCAACGCATTAACCTAAATATCCCTAAAATTTTTTACCATAACCAGATTCCTCGCATCATATTCTCACATGCTTTATGCATTTAATAGCCCTCTGTGTCTCTACTATTACATATTTAGACTATTAACTGGTTCATGCAGCATCACAGTAACACCCGATTCTTACACTATGACTGGTCCAAACAATAAAAGCAATTGTTACCATCCACCTTTCATGTCTCCCCTTTTTCCTTATAGATTGTAAGCTTGAGAGCAGGGCCCTCATTCCTCTTGATATCTGTTTTGATCTATGTATTTATTGAAATCCTGTAATGTCTATCGTATGTAGAAGTCCCCTCTATAATGTAAAGTGCTGCGGAATATGTTGGCGCTATAGAAATAAAATTATTATTATCTAATATATAAAGCTCAATGTGGGGGTGTGTGTGTCTGTGTGTGTCCGGGATTGGCATCCGCACCGTCACAGCTACAGCCATAAAATTTGGCAGAGCCACACGTCTGGACCCCGAGAGCGTCATAGGCTATGTTGTGAGGCGAAATTTTAACCCCGCGCTTTCCAAGTCACCAAACAATTTTGCCCCTATCTACATAAAGTAATGGGGCAAAAGTGTATGTATGTATTGGCATCTGCACCGTCGTAGCTACAGCCACAAAATTTTGCACAGTCACACGTCTGGACCCCGAGAGCATCATAGGCTATGTTGTGAGGCGAAATTTTAACCCCGCGCTTTCCAATTCACCAAACAATTTTGTCCCTATATACATAATGGGGAAAAAGTGAAAGGAAAAGTGTTGGAGGCAAATTGACAGCTGCCAGATGGGAACAAGGGGGTCTTAAAGAATGAGAGCGATGGCGCCAAAGAGTATATACCGTACAGTTGCTAAGGTGGGGCCCTGACATGGGATACTCACCACACACGAGGATATGAACACACACACAAAATGCAACACACACTACCACATGCTTCCACACATATACCGCCCTCAGCACACATTTCACCACACATACACTAACCTCGCCACATAAAAGTCAAAACACAAAAGTCGCCACTCAAAACTCACCACGCTGTCCCAGAGCTGTTTAAAAGATGAAAAATGAGCTGTGATTGGTTGCTATCAGCAACAGTTTTCTCTGTAGACAGTTGTGGTAACTTTGGCCTATTATTATTCTTATCATTTCTATGGTGTTATCGTCCTTCTGTAAAACTGGAAATAACACAATTTATTACAGTGTCAACACAGACCACCCTCTGACACAGACTGCAGGGGGAGTCCAGTATCACACAGGATAGGATTAGATACACAGCTCAGCAGTAAGTATCACACAGGATAGGATTAGATACACAGCTCAGCAGTCAGTATCACACAGGAGTGGATTAGACACATGGCTCAGTGTGATGCTTCAGGAGCAGACTACGTCCGAGAGTTGACCCTCTGGGTCGTGGATCTGGAGCCCCCCGGGCCGAGTGCACCAGGTGATGACCAACCCCTATACAGGGATCGTTAGGGGCAAGACCACAGAGGTCAGATCCATGACAGCCGGTACTAAGAGGGACGTCTCAGGGAGATGCAAGGCAAGAGGTAGGACAGGGAACCACGGACAGAGACAAGGGTACCTAGGCGAGAGAACCAGAGGAAGGAGGAACCCAGCAGAAAGGCCCGTGGGGCGACAGAGCGAGGCACAGAGGGGAGACGGACAGACGGGGAAGCCTAGAGGGAATTATGCAAGAGAATCCGGACAGGAGAAAACAGGGAGACCAGGATGACAGGAACCGACCGGGGAAATGAATACCAGCAGGTAGGTAGGGACAGACAGGGAGGACCTAACGGACAAGGGGAACCGAGGCAGGCAGGGAGGACTGACACAACACAGAAACAGGTGCCGCGATGAGCACCAAGTTGTAGCACAAGACAAGAGGAGTGCGGCCAGAACAGTGCGGGAGATCCACACAATCACCAGGCGCCCTCCTCCTAGGGATGACGCCTGAACTACCTTAGCGCCAGGAAGTGCTCCTCAACCCTGCCCCTCAGCGACGCCCACGGCCAAATGACGAGGATGGACGGGCGCGCGCCCGAAACCTAAGGCCGGCGCGTGCAGCAGGACGGAAGACAGGGCAGGCGCGCGCACGGATGGGGGCGCGCAGGTGAGGAGAGGCTGCGGCAGCTGCCGCCGCTGATGGGGCATCGGCGGGCACGACCGCCGATGTCACAGTACCCCCTCCTTACACCCTCCCCTTCTGAGATTGGCCAGAAATTTTTTCAGAATAAGAGGAGCATTAACATTCTCTCGAGGCTCCCAGAACCTCTCCTCGGGGCCAAAACCCCTCCAATCGATAAGGAAAAAAGTTTTTCCCTTGACTTTTTTCATGGCCAAAATGTCCTTTACTTCAAAAACGTCATCCGAACCCATTGGCGAAGGAGGGGAAATGGAAGCTGTTTGGAACCGATTAAGAACCACGTGTGGCCTGGTTAGCAAAGGACCAGATAGGTTATAGTTAGTGTAGCATCATACATTCCTTTACTGTGTTGTCTTGCCAGTTGGATAAATTCACTGAGCTGTTATAGTTGGTGCTCCGTGCTGTTTGACGGCCCAGCTAAAGAATATTATCCTTGTAAATTGTCTATTTCCATAGCATACCCCTGTTTCTGCATTTTCCTAAACACTGCATTCCTTGCCTGTAAATAAATTAACCCTTTGTTGCTTGCACCTCATCTTGAGTACCGTAGTCTCCCTGCATTGTGGTGGTCCCCCCGGCCATCACTTCACCTCCAGCACTGGAGACCCTTCACACAGCTCTCCTTGTGGACCTGCTGCCAGCCTCCTCCACAGCTTCTGTGTCTCCTAGAAGGAGCCTGGCCACGCTGCATATAACTGCTACAAAGCTTGTTTGGATGTTAAGTTTTTCTCCAGCAGCAATTTGTCTGTTCTTTGGTATGGCACGCTCAGTAAAGTGAATGCAGGAGGAGGAGACCCCCTTTTCTCCTTACCTCCCCCACCACATTCTCCTGCTACAAATGTGACTTCACTGTCCTTTGATTGGCTTCAGCACACGCAGATGAGGAGCTTTGTCTGAGTTGAAGTGAAGTAAAGATTTTAGTCTGGAATCAGCAGTCGTGGGTGTTTCGTGTGCTGCAGAACAGTGCGAGGGGAAGAGGAGCTCACGGGGGGGGACAAGACTGCAGAATCAGCAAGCCCTCTGCACTCCGTGGATACAGTGACACACACACCAGCCTCTCCACGATGATCAGCTTCCTCTCGCTGGCACAGTATCAGCGCTGAATGATGATCTCATCCAGCTGCTCCTGTGTGAGAGACAGGAAGCGGGGCAGGGAGCAGGACGGATCGCTGTAGCTCCGCTGCCATTTTCTCTTTCAGGCAGCAGAGCTGCAGGGATCTCTCCATTCCTGCCCGCCGCACATGAGGGCAATCTGGCCAGGGACCTCCCGTAGCCTCGGGCTGGATAAACTGGCCAGATTGCCCTCATTATTAGCTGTCCTGCAGGGCCCCCCCTCTACCTCTGGGCCTCTGTGCAGCTGCACAGGCTGCACATGCGGTATGTCCGCCCATGGTTCCAAAGCTTGAGCTTCATTTTATATTATATTGCATGTTCTATTCCATATTCCACGTGGAACGTGGTACATATATAAGAGAAAAAGGGCTAATATCTGGAGCAATGATCTAGAGCAGTCTTACCCTAATTAGTAGAGATGTATACAGTGAATGTTATACAACGTAGATGCTACTAAGTACACATTGGAGATTATTAAGGGAAATTGCTGGTTGTACATTCATATAATATTTATATCTTACTAAATACAAGTGTATGAGTACGGTATCTAGTGCAATGAAGCATCCACCATGCAGTAGAAGGTTAGGAAAGGTGGACTGCAGAGCGGCTATTATGAAACTCTGGAAAAGTCCTCTTTAATAATAAATAATACCATTTTGCTCAGCTGTTTAGTAACTATCTTGAAGCCTGTAGTTAGTGAGAACACAATGTTACTGATGGAAACTGACTTGTAGTATGATTGCAGTAATTTTCCTGTGTGATGTGACCCCTTCCACTGCAAATTACGGTATGTCCTTCTATTGGCAGCTATCAAGCACATGATATCTCTTCCTGGCTCAATGATTTCACAGTTTAGACTACACAAAAATCTAATCTTCCTGGTCTCAAACAGATACAGGAAAGATGTATATCTTTGCACCGTTTTGGTCTCAGACAATAACTCGAAATGCCCAAGGAGAGAACCTTGCCAGTTCCACCCATGAAGAGTACAGGGTATAAAGGCTCTACCCATGAAGTAGACAGGACATGGAAGCTCTTATTCTTCTTCTTCCTTTCCAATCCTGAGGCAGAAAACCGAAGACATAACAGAAATTTCATTGCATCTAGGACACCTTGAGACCGGTATCATAATCATTTATTGAGGGTAGCCTCATATAAGGAATGATTCCTAAAGAATACTTCAAGACTACAAGTACAAAGCGATACTTTCCTGAACGTACAGTGACAAATTACCTTTCTTGAAGGAAAAGTGCCAATTTGTAACCTCTTGTCCAACATTTCCCTTTTTTGTGACTGGTTTAATAACATTGCTGCAGAAAGTTTCTGTAACTAGTCCCATCTGAAACCCAACTTGTTTGCGGTTTTATAATTTATCCTCTTTGTCCATGACTGATGCTTCCACCATTCTGACAGGTGCTGAAGTCTTGCATGTGCGCTGCCCATTCCTGGCCCTGCTTAGTATTCTTTCAGCTGTAGGAAGCGACCTTACTCACATGTGCTGAATATCAGTGAGGCAGTTGCCCACAGTTGGGAGATACAGTGCCTTGCGAAAGTATTCACCCCCTGGGACTTTTCAACCTTTTCCCACATATCATGCTTCAAACATAAAGATACCATATGTAATTTTTTTGTGAAGAATCAACAACAAGTGGGACACAATTGTGAAGTTGAACGAAATTTATTGGTTATTTTAAATTTTTGTGTAAATAAAAAAACTGAAAAGTGGGGCGTGCAAAATTATTCGGCCCCTTTACTTTCAGTGTAGCAAACTCTCTCCAGAAGTTCATTGTGGATCTCTGAATGATCCAATGTTGTCCTAAATGACTAATGATGATAAATATAATTCACCTGTGTGTAATCAAGTCTCAGTATAAATGCACCTGCTCTGTGATAGTCTTAGGGTTCTGTTTAAAGCACGGAGAGCATCATGAAGACCAAGGAACACAACAGGCAGGTCTGTGATACTGTTGTGGAGAAGTTTAAAGCCGGATTGGCAACCCTGTCATGGGCAGCCCATTCTCCAGACCTGAACCCCATTGAAAACCTCTGGAATGTAATCAAGAGGATGATGGATAGTCACAAGCCACCGAAGAAGAACTGCTTAAATTTTTGTGCTAGAAGCAGTGTGAAAGACTGATGGCAAGCATGCCAAGACATATGTAAGCTGTTTTTAAAAATCATGGTTATTCCACAAAATATTAATTTCTGAACTCTTCCTGAGTTAAAACATTAGTATTGTTGTGTCTAAATGATTATGACCTTGTTTTCTTTGCATTATTTGAAGTCTGAAAGCACTGGGCTTTTTTTTACATTTTTTCCCATTTCTACTTTTCAGAAAGAAAATCAAATTTTATTTCTTGGAAACTTGTGAATGATAAGTTTTCTTGTTTGTCACCTATTATCTGGAGCTGTTAAGGGTTAATACTAAAATCAGAGTTGAAGTTTCGTTTTATCCATTCAATGTAAGGTTTCATTTCTCCGTTTTTGTTGCTATAAGATAAATTTTTATAATTGGCATGGGCTGTCATGAAACCAGATTGTTCTCATCAGGTGCAAAGATAAGGGAGGTGGGAGTGTAAAACTCTGAAGAATATGCCATTATACTACTTTCTACGCTATCTAGGTACGGACATATATGTAGTTTCCGGTTTCCTTGCAATATTATTGGCTTATAAAGTGAAATGATGCTATTGGTACTTGAGAACCTTGCATAATTAAGCAAAAGATTATAAAAGATGTGACTAAAATAAAGGGGCTTAGTGATCTGCCTCGATCCTCCCGTACAGAGACCCCAGTCTCCGTGTGGTCATTTGAGTTGCTAGCAACACTGGAATAATTTGGAAATCACTGGCTCAACCGTGAAGGGTTAATTTAGCCCTCCCAAAATAGCTACCTCGACAGTGGCGCCCAACGTGGGGCCCCTGAATAGGGACGCCTCTGCCCCCGGAGGACAACAAGACAAAGGACCCTCGGAGTGGACACAGGTGTTGGAAAATTGGGACTGATCACCCCCCACGACCACGGTAAGTTGGCAGTTATACTGTTCAGACTGACCGTTGGTGTGGTTTTCCTGTGCCTGTTGCTGCAAAGAGGATCTGAGGTTTGACCCCTGGTGGGGTGATTCATGGGTGGAATCATATAGAGGTGCAGTCCCGTTGGGGGCCCAGTGCTTGAACCGTACCTCATAAGGGACGGACACCCTGGATTGACCAGTGATTGTGACTCTCTTTATAGTCAAAATATCCTGAATTCCTGGTCATTGTTAGTTATCAAGCGTGGTCATGTGATCGAAGACTGGGTAGGATACATAACTCAGGTATATATAGAAAGATATATATAACCAGAGGTGTCCGGAGGGATAGTCTCAGACGCCCTCCTCCTTTCACTGAGTACCGCGAATTTTGGGCTTCCCAGAGGGGGTTGACCCTGTGGAACAAACGGAGACGGCTGCTCCAGTATTGTGCACAACTGAAGTAAGGATATTTAGCTCTAAAGGAGAGAATTATGTTTCTGTGGAAGAAAAAGAAAAGTTTGGAATTGTGTGAAGGATCAGATACTGTTAGTCTTATGATTCAAAGACGAGGAAAGAAATGTGTCAGGAATGCAGGAAAAATATTTTTGATTCTGGGATTTCCTAAGGTCGGGAGGTTGCAGCCTTCGCTATGGGATGAAGGAGTTAAAAGGTTGACTGATGATGGATTACTTAAAGGCGTTGAGGAATTCCGTGGCTTGGCACATGAATTGTATAATGAAGGTTACGTGGAAATTGAACAGCAAGTGAATTCTGATTGTTTCTGTTACTGTTATGTTGAAGAAGGAAAAATTGTCTATTATTATGGCAAAGACGGGATGTATTGTGGTTCAAGAAAGTGACTGTGGTATGAGAATGTGATTGGTTAAAGAAGGAACTGAGATTAATGAGAGAATGTGTCAGGCAGTCGGATAGTTAAAAGTGATGATTTGAAACAAGAGGTCTCCCTGCTAGATGACAATTGTACAAGGAGACCGAGAGTTGCAGCCCCCACCTTTGCTGACAGCACCTATTATACGCAGCCAGCCTCAATCCCCATTCACCTGATCCAGAGGAAAAAAAAAAAAAAGTTTTCAGAAGACTTTAACCTGCTGTTCAGAAGAGAGAGAAAAAAAAAAAGCAAGCTAGTAGCTGCAGCTGCTTCAGTACCCCCTCCCATCTTAGCCCACACCATATCCCCCTTCGCCCCCACCGCAGCTGCGAGCACACAGCAAACTCTGCCCCCCCCTCAGACTTCAGCTAGTGGGAATCTTGCTCCTCAGCCCCTCCCTGCTAATTCTCGTTACTGCTCAGTTTGTAATCTCTCTCATATGCCCTGTAAATTTACTAGGGGTAGATTTAATATCACAGTTCCGCTCCAGAATACAATTCCAAGATGATGGTCAGATGGTTTTTTTTGTTATAAAATCTCTATGTAGATGAAGACAGTGAGGAAATCTGTATTTTGCATGCCCTTCTTACAGTTATGATGGCCCTGATAGGCCCAGATCCACCCCCAATATTGCCTGAGGATCAATGACTCACCCCATACCTCTCAGAGATACTATCTAAACTCCTGTCAAAAGGGTCAAATGATATAGGGAAAATGCCAGTAGAACCAGTAAGTGTTTCTCAAACCTGGTGCCTAATCCACATACTCTTTTGTCCCAAATACCCCAGGATGCTGCTTGGTTTACAGTTATTGATCTTACCAATGCCTTCTTTAGCATTCCGTTACACCCAGACTGCCAGTTTCTATTTGCATTCACTTAGCAGGAACGACAGTTAATATGGACAGTTATGCCACAAGGGGCACAAAACAGTCCCAACCAGTTTGCAAAAAATATGAGCAGGTGTCTTTTGCCATTGTTGCCATTGTTAGCCTCCTTAAAGCATCTGGCAGCACTGAACTGTCAGGTTTCGGCCTCGAGACTTCAGTTCTGCCTTGGTCAAGTGATATTCTTGGGTCATTGTCTCCTTCAGGGTGCCAGACACCTCGCAGAAGAATAATAGCTGCCAGCTCCCTTCCTTTCCCAAAAGATGAAACTGAACTCCAGCGTTTTCTTGGACTATGCACTTATTGTTGTCAGTGGATACCGGATGCATCCCGCATAATGCAACCCCTTTACAATGCTTTGAAAGACGGTATAATGAACTATAAGGAAAGATGGCAGTGATGAGGATTACCTCCAACATGATTGTTCCCAATTTCTGACTGAAGAAACAGCTACTCCACCAAATGTCAGTGAGAATCCACTCCCAAATCCCAATCTGGTGTTATACACGGATGGTTCAAGATATGCTGACGAGTTTGGTAGATTCCACCTGGGATACGCTGTTACCACAGAGGACACTGTAGAGCACGCAGCTGCACTCCCGCCATCACAGTCAGCACAAGAAGCAGAACTCCAGTCTCTGTCTACTGCAAATACTTTGGCCAAGAACAGACGGGCTAATATATACACGGACTCTCGGTATGCATTTGGTATTGCTCATGATTTTGGGGCTCTATGGGCCAATCGAGGGTTTATTACTACTGCCAGAACTCCAGTGAAAAATGCTGAAGCTGTTAAAACCCGTATGAACTCAATCAAATTACCTACTCAGGTGGCTATTATCACAGTTAAAGCGTACGGTCCTAGGAACAGTCCACAGACTGTTGGCAACATATTTGCGGATATGCAAGCAAAAGCCGCCGCTCTCTTACCCGTTGAACCAACTATACCAACTATGGTGACCACAAGCTCTCAGCGTAAACAGTTACAAGAAGCATTGACCTACAAGAACCTGATGATCTACAACAGACTGAAGTTTTCTGTCGGACCCCGCGAGACCACTTAATGACGATGCAGAGAATGTCTCCAAAGGAAGAGGTGAAGCAATGGAAGACTGATGGGGCACGTATGGATAATGGTCTCTGGAAAAAGGACCAACTTGTGTGTCTCCCTAAGCAGATGTACCCTGCTATTGCCACATGGGCACATGGGCCTACACATCGGGGAAAGAATCAGGCCCTCGCACTGGTGCAAAAATTCTACTGGGCCCTGGTTCTCCAGTTCGAAGCATTCCCTGTTAGCAACATGACTGCAAAGACCACAGCGAAGAAACTGGTGATGTAAGTCATATGCAGATATGGGGTTCTAGAAGTTGTTGAAAGTGATCAAGGCCCAGCCTTTTCTTCTCATGTGTACTAAGAAGTTCTGACAATGCTTGGATCCACTGTAGCCCTCCATACTCCGTACCACCCACAATCCAGTGGGGAAGTTGAGAAGCTGAATGGCACACTGAAGGGACAATTGACCAAAATGATGCAGGAGACTACGGCTCCATGGCCAGAGCTCCTACCCTCTGTACTATACCACATCCGTACTACCCCTATTACAAAACATGGCTTGTCCCCATATGAGATATTGTTTGGTACTAGGCCCCCAGTTGCAAATATCCAGCCTTAGCAGTTATCAGAAGAGACTGACCGTGTTGTTCAACGTTATTCTGCTTAGTAAAAATCTTGCTAACACCTATGTTCTAGTTTTCTTTTCCAGATTCAGCAGAAACCGACACCTGTCATAACCTGAAGCCTGGTGATTTGGTAGTCGTGAAGAGGCATTTCAGGAAGCACGGACTAGAACCCTTGTATGACGGTCCCTATGAAGTCCTCCCCATCACCCAATAAGCCAATAGCAAATGAAGGGGACATAATGTTTTGGTTTTTCGCATTTTCCATATTATTATTATTGGTAGAAGTTAAAGTTAAAGTTAGAAGATATTCTAAGACTCAAAGATCAATACGATAAAGACAATGATTGTAATAAGGACAGTTGGTGGTCAGACACCTTCTCCTTTCTCAATCCAGCCAATTGATTTAAGGGAATTGGGGGCTGGATAGCTGGGATCTTACAGAGCTTGTTACACATTGCTGCCTGTATCCTTGTAGTATATGTGATACTAAAACTTGTTCTTTGGTGTATTTCTGTATATATTAGGAAATTCTGCACTAAGACAGCTAATGATGATACCAAAGGTGTCGTTGCCCCTGCTCTTCTCTGCACCGATCTCAAAAGGCTACTTGATGAAGAAGTTGAAGCCAAGCACATGCCTACCTACAAAAGTTCCCCACCACCGTCATCAAAAATTGTTATTCGTGAACTGCAGTATACAGGGGGGACGGGTGCGCCGCGACAGCCATGACTGGTAACACGGCATCAGTCATGTGAAGACCAGTACCCCTCAAGCTATTAGCTTGGGATAGCACCTCTGATGCTGCATATGTGTTAAAATTTTTTATCTAGGGGGGAATGTTAAGGGTTAATACTAAAATCAGAGTTGAAGTTTCGTTTTATCCATTCAATGTAAGGTTTCGTTTCTCCGTTTTTGTTGCTATAAGATAAATTTTTATAATTGGCATGGGCTGTCATGAAACCAGATTGTTCTCATCAGGTGCAAAGATAAGGGAGGTGGGAGTGTAAAACTCTGAAGAATATGCCATTATACTACTTTCTACGCTATCTAGGTACGGACATATATGTAGTTTCCGGTTTTCTTGCAATATTATTGGCTTATAAAGTGAAATGATGCTATTGGTACTTGAGAACCTTGCATAATTAAGCAAAAGATTATAAAAGATGTGACTAAAATAAAGGGGCTTAGTGATCTGCCTCGATCCTCCCGTACAGAGACCCCAGTCTCCGTGTGGTCATTTGAGTTGCTAGCAACACTGGAATAATTTGGAAATCACTGGCTCAACCGTGAAGGGTTAATTTAGCCCTCCCAAAATAGCTACCTCGACAGAGCCGGTGAGCTCTATTCATCATGAGATGGGTGGGAACGCAATAAATCAGGTAATTTAATGCTTTATTCAGCTCAGAAGTTAAATTTTATTATATCTTTGAATTATTGTTATGGATCACAATCTAATTATTGATATTGTTGTGGCTGAAAATCTAAACTCAATATCCATATGTTTTTATAGTGTGGGAGGAAACCGGAGAACCCGGAGGAAACCCACACAAACACGGGGAGAACATACAAACTCCTTACAGATGTTGTCCTTGGGACTGGAGCCCAGGACCTCAGTACTGCAAGGCTGCAGTGCTAACCACTGAGCCGCCGTGCTGCCCCAAAATAAAATCAGACAAGTTGTTTCAATTACAGCAGATTCATCCATCGCTTCTTCAGCCTTGTACTGTGTGTAGCGTGGAGAGCTGTCCGCCTTGGCTCTTCACCCTGCGTTGCTCTTGATGGTGTAACATCCTTTCGTGGTGCCAGTTGATGTCATCGGCCTCCACACCAGGGGCAATACCATTTATTCTTGGCTACTTTTCTAAAAGGCCCGAATCTACAAAGATAGAAGGAATATTGGTTAACAGACTGGCATGAATGTTGGTTAGTACCATAGATTGTATGAAAAAGAACAAAGTGTAACCAATATATGAAGAACTGTCTGTAGAGGACAAAATATAATATGTAGCATCCTTAACCCTACAGCTTCCAGACGTCAGTCTACTCTGATAGCACTAAAATATAAAAGCATAATAGCAACAGAACCGCACTGGTGTCATTCCCCACTGATTGTGCTTCATGAGGCATTGAGCCATGAGATTTACTTACTTGTTATCCATAAAGTACATCGATAGTAGAAGTTATTTCATGATCTATAATAGTTATTTTTCTTCACCTCTGGCAGCTCAGCATGGATAGAAGTGACGTCTTTTGCATAAGCCTGCCATAACGGTCCATGATTGACTCTCTCTTCATCGATTAACCAGCAGGCAGCATGGCACATCTCGTGTGCAAGTGTGGATCGTAATCGCTCTGAAAATAAAATAATTTATACAGGCATGAGATGACCTAAGTATAACCTGTTTGGATATTTTTGCTTTACATATCAGGACATATTTTTTTATTATGTGGTTATTAGAAGGTCTTAAAGTAAGGGAAATACAGGCGTGATGGGAGCAATTACAGTCACTATTTAGCACACAGAAAGCGGTGGCTGTAAAAATGTCCTGAAACTGACTGAGAGCCACACTGAACTGTGCACTGTCGAGCTGGCTGTCAGTCAGTGCCGGGGAGTGCTTACAGTCACCACTCTCAGTGACCGGTGACTCTAATTGCCTGGGCCACAACTGCATCACTGA
This sequence comes from Dendrobates tinctorius, assembly GCF_039654945.1. Lineage (NCBI taxonomy): Eukaryota > Metazoa > Chordata > Amphibia > Anura > Dendrobatidae > Dendrobates > Dendrobates tinctorius. The sequence goes on from NW_027361696.1 coordinate 80,037,223, forward strand.
AATCCGACAGCTCCTGGATAAAGTTTATTTTCTCTCGGGTGCTGCGCTTTCTGTACTACGGCTGGTCACCTTCATAACGCTAGTAACCTGCACATTAACCCTATATCTGCAGTTTAAGGGCATTATTGACCAGACAGGCTCCCTTTAGGCCCATATTATTAACAACACATGGCTGCTGCCCTGTTAATTCCTATGAAAGCAGCAAAGGTGTACTTAATTTTTCACACATTGCTTTTCCATGTTGGCCTAGTTTTTGTCAAATAGGTAATGACACAGTGATATTTATCATGAATTGTAGTTTCCCGAGGTTGTATTTAGCTAATTTTAAGACATTCTAAGGACCAAATGCTTTTTTAAAATTTTGTCCTGATATGTAAATCCCTAGAATTCAAAGAGGGTGTACTTAGTCCTTCTCATGATTAAATGTACGAGTATAGAAGATGTATTACAACCCAGGGAGCAGCTTGTTCCCATGAATACACGTTATCGTATAAAGCTGCTGGAAGTGATGAGAAACTTACCGACAGAAGTTACGACATTTTCTGAAAGTTCAATCCTGCAGCAACGTTGTCTTCTCCTTCTCAAGGTATAGGTGATACCGGCTACTGGGGGAGGCATCTCTACCCACACAATTTCCATTTCCTCAGGAAGCTAAAAAGATGAAACAAATTCCATTAATCTGTAAACTCTTCGATCCCAGTCTAACAAAGTACCCACCGCTGATCTGTACTGTACATTACTGGTCTCCGTCTATGGGGCAAGTTGTGAGAGCAACAACAGAAATAACCGGATTATAAAATGTCCAAATGTCAACTAGATGGTTTCATTAATAAATGTAGAAATCTGAATGTCAAGCAAAAGTTTGAGAATCTCTGTGTCTATGGCGCTCGTGTAAGGTTTCCACTCATTCAATAGATAAGATGACGACTTTCCTGGGATTTTCAATAGCCAAATTACCAAACAGTGACAAACGTGTTCAGGTGCTCTCCAGAAAGCTAAAGCTGCTTTTCTTCAAAATTATAGAGGGAGGAGGGAGAGGATGGATCTGTCATGTATAACCCAGATACTGATGATAAGATACCTGATTCCTGAAGATGGTTTCATTATACAGCCGGTACAGACGATTCGCTAGCTCTTCTTTATTCTCCTGGAACTTTGTCACGTAGATGGAACTGGGTGATACAATTTCTTCCAGGAAACAACCAGGGATTTTGCACATTGGCATACTGGGAAAAAATAGGAATCATCTATAAATTCACTGGGAACTTTTCTTACGTAGTTCATGGTTTTATATAGAGATATTTATGCACAAAGCAACTCACCTCTCCTGTTTGTCTGGGCTCTCCTCAGTATTAGATGGTTCATTATCCGTATTATCACTAATAATAGTGATGCCGTGATCTGATCTGTGAAATAAATGTAACAAAATATGAGCGCACCACTAATCACTAATCCCCATAAAAGTATCTAGTAATGGAGAAAATGTATGTCTTACCTGGTAGTATTGTCAGAATCCTTATCTGAAGTTGGTACTTTCTGATCTGCGGGAGCAAAAAATATAAATCTCTTTTTAGAACAGTGTGTGAATGGGCAGCTCTGGCCGGCTGTAAAAAGTTACCGCCGGTCACAGACGTCAGCTGGTGAGAGTACTACTCTCATCACTATCTGACTGGTCTCGCTAATAGCAGCGAAAGCAGGCAAGGCTGATGAAAGGATTCACCATCCGGTGCCTGTGCAATAAATAAATGATATTTTTTTTAAATGTCATGGGTTCCCCTGTTTTTTTGGTAACCAGTGAAGGTAAAGCTGACAGCTGCGTGGTGAGTGAGTGGACAGATAAGGGCTTATTCCAGAGCTCAGCAAGGTACATGGCCCCAGGATCTTCTCCTATAGAAGTAATCCGGGGAGCAGGGATACCTAGGTCGCCCCTAGCTTTAGAAACAGGGAAGGAGCCCCGAGCCGCGGGATATCAAACTACAGTCATGTGACAGTCAGTGTGAGTGTGAATTGATTTATCTGTGATGTACTATGGTAACAGCAGCATCATTGCAGCATTTTTTTTGTTCGTCACACACTGAAACAAGGAGGGCAGGTGAATACCCCTGTTCTAATTTTCCTACTAAACAAAAATCCTTAAACTTGTGTCACACAGTGTTTCTCTTGGATTGTAAGATGGTCGCCACCCATTTTTTCATAGCCAGATAGATTGAGGTCACTTGGACATTAATAAGGTTGTGATATCATTGACAATCGCTGGGCTGTATTTTCTAGGCAATAAGAGGCTTTGTAGAATTGCAAATCACAGCTAATTAACCCCTTAGCGACCGCCGATACGCCTTTTAACAGCGGTAATTAAGGGTACTAAAACCACAGCGCCGTTAATTCACTGCGCTGTAATTTAAGTGAATAGCGCCCCCCAGTGTCGGATTTTCTCCGGGGTCTCGGCTGCCAGGGGTAGCCGAGACCCCAGAGAACATGAATCGGTCGGTTTTTACCGACCCCCGCTTTTGCGATCGTCGTTATTAACCCTATAACGGCGACCGCAAAAAAAAAAAGCCGCGATTTTACATTTAATTTCTCTCTCCTCTGATGTGATCGCAAATCAGAGGAGAGAGAAATAGGGTCCCCGATCCCCCCCCGGTACCTCTCCGTGGCCCTCCGTCCCCTCCCGGTGGTCCCACGTCCCGCCGGCATCCTCCGATGGGCGCCGCCATCTTGAAAATGGCGGGCGCATGCGCAGTGCGCCCGCCGGGAATCTGCCGGCTCCGGCTGGCAGATTCCATTCATTATTTTGATCACTATGATAAACGATCATAGTGATCAAAATAAAAAAAAAAGTACATAACCCCCCCGTTTATCACTCCCTTATATAGGCCAATATAATGAAAAAGAAAATATTTTTTTTTTTCAGTTTTCCATTAGGCCTAGGGTTAGGGTTAGGGTAGGGCTAGGGCTAGGGTTAGGGTAGGGCTAGGGCTAGGGTTAGGGTAGGGTTAGGGTAGGCTTAGGGTTGGGCTAGGGTTAGGGTTAGGGTTGGGCTAGGGTTAGGGTTGGGCTAGGGTTAGGCTAGGGTTAGGGTTGTGCTAGGGCTAGGGTTAGGGCTCGGGTCACGACTAGGGTTAGAATTAGGGTTAGGGCGAACTAGAATTAGGGTTAGAATTAGGATTAGGGATTAGGGTTGGGATTAGGATTAGGGTTGGGATTAGGATTAGGGGTGTGTTGGGGTTAGGGTTGGAGCAAGAATTGAGGGGTTTCCACTATTTGCCAACTTTGGGGGTCTAAAAATTGGGGTCTAAAAAATCACTTTTGTGGAAATAAAAAAAGACTTTTTATTTTCACGGCTCTGCGTTTATAAACTTTTGTGAAGCGCTTGGGGGTTCAAAGTGCTCACCACACATCTAGATAAGTTCATTAGGGGGTCTAATTTCCAAAATGGGGTCACTTGTGGGGGGTTTCCACTGTTTAGGCCCATCAGGGGCTCTGCAAGCGCAACATGATTCCCTCAGACCATTCCATCAAAGTCTGCATTCCAAAATGGCACTCCTTCCCTTCCGAGCTCTCCCATGCCCCAAACAGTGGTTCCCCCCCACATATGGGGTATCGGCGTACTCAGGACAAATCGCATAACAACTGTGCGGGTATGATTTCTCCTGTTACCCTTGTAAAAAATAAAAATTTGGGGGCGAAAAGATCATCTTTGTGGAAAAAAATAGATTTCTTATTTTCACGGCTCTACGTTATAAACTTCTGTGAAGCCCTTGGGGGTTCAAAGTGCTCACCACACATCTAGATAAGTTCCTTAATGGGTCTAGTTTCCAAAATGAGGTCACTTGTTGGAGGTTTCCACTGTTTAGGCACATTAAGGGCTCTCCGAACGCAACATGGCATCCGATCTCAATTCCAGCCAATTCTGCGTTGAAAAAGTCAAACGGCGCTCCATCCCTTGCGAGCTCTGCCGTGTGCTGAAATAGTGGTTTACCCCCACATATAGGGTATCGGCGTATTCAGGAGAAATTGTACAACAAATTTTGTGGTTGATTTTCTCTTTTAACACTTGTGAAAATAAAAAAAATTGGTTCTGAAGTAAATTTTTTGCAAAAAAAAGTTAAATATTAATTTTTTCCTTCCACATTGCTTTAGTTCCTGTGAAGCACTTAAAGGGTTAATAAACTTCTTGAATGTGGTTTTGAGCACCTTGAGGGGTCTAGTGTTTAGAATGGTGCCACTTTTGGGTATTTTCTGTCATGTACACCCCTCAAAATGACTTTAAATATGATGTGGTCCCTAAAAAAAATGGTTTTGTAAATTTTGTTGTAAAAATGAGAAATCGCTGGTCAACTTTTAACCCTTATAACTTCCTAACAAAAAAAAATTTTGCTTCCAAAATTGTGCTGATGTAAAGTAGACATGTGGGAAATGTTATTTATTAAGAAATTTGTGTGACACATCTCTCTGATTTGAGGGCATAAAAATTTAAAGTTTTAAAATTGCAAAATTTTCAAAATTTTCACCATATTTCCATTTTTTTCATAAATAAACACAAGACTTATCGAAGAAATTTTACCACTAATATGAAGTACAATATGTCACGAAAAAACAGTCTTAGGCCGGTTTCACATTAGCGCATTTTATGCGCACGCACGGCCGGGGGTAGCTCCGCCCCCGATCCGGCTCTCTGCCCGGCGTGCCCGCCCCTTGCCTGTAGCGCCGCCTCCTAGCGGACGGCGGCGCCTGCGATCGGCGCACCCTATCTTTAGCATAGGGTGCGCCGATCGTGCGCAGGTCGTGCGCTAGTTGCGCTTTGACCTGCGCTGCGCACTTTTGACGGTGCGCCGTGCGCGCCAAAATCGAACTTTTCGGATTTTGGCGCGCACGGCGCACCGTCATAAGTGCGCAGCGCAGGTCAAAGCGCAACTAGCGCACGACCTGCGCACGATCGGCGCACCCTATGCTAAAGATAGGGTGCGCCGATCGCAGGCGCCGCCGTCCGCTAGGAGGCGGCGCTACAGGCAAGGGGCGGGCACGCCGGGCAGAGAGCCGGATCGGGGGCGGAGCTACCCCCGGCCGTGCGCGCGCTGAAAATGCGCTAGTGTGAAACCGGCCTTAGAATCAGCGGGATCCATTAAAGCGTTCCAGAGTTATAACCTCATAAAGGGACAGTGGTCAGAATTGTAAAAATTGGCCTGGTCATTAAGCTGCAAACTGGCTCTGTCGCTAAGGGGTTAAATTGCAGTGAATACAATTTTGGGATTAATTCGGGGAAGCAGGAGATTTATAATTTCAAGTGATTCAGTCATCTCTACAAACCAGTAGACAGCAGATTCCACAAAACCTTTTCCTATAAAACTCCTGAGTAATGCAATGTGGCCCCAATATAGCACTGCAGCCCATAGCAGCCATAAGGTGGTTTCTAGAGTAGTGGACAGACCACCCATGGTGACACCGCCAGTAATGATGGATGACATATTTTATAGTAATAGTTACCTGGCTTCAAGACAACAACTTCAGTCAGGTCTGCCTCCTTTTGCTTGCCTCGACATCTCCGGATCCCATACAAGAAACTGTGACACAGAAAAATATCTTTATGTAAACTGGTACAGAAGATAATATTCAGATTCCCACCAGAATATGCCCCTGCCCCACCACAGAGGGTACCAGTCCTAATATATCACACCATAATACAGCCCCAGGACGGGCAGCTACAGATTATATCACAGCCCTGTAGTATTGCCCATCTGCTGTAGTTACTGCATCCCCTGTAGGTCAAACACTCACTTATATAGCGCCAGTAATTTCACATGACTTTATAGACATCATCATTGCTGATCCCATTGGGGTTCACAATCTAAATGCCCTATCCTTATGTATTTGGAGTGTGGGATGAAAGTGGTGTACCGGGAGGAAACTCACACAAACACGGAGGAAACTCATACAAACTCCGGCAGATGTTGTCTTTGGTGAGATTTGAACCCAGAACCCCAGTGGTACAAGGCTGCAGTGCTAACCACTGAGCCACCGTGTTGATGCACAGAATAGTAACTGTCCGTATAAATTGCTATCGTGCATTTTGAATACTTAATTTAAAATGTAATTAAAATAATATTTTAATGCAATAGGTGATGATCTATTACCATCAGAATACTTCATCCCTGTGTCAGATACAATTGTGTCTACTTGTAATAGTCATTAATAGCTTAAAACGTCTGAGCCGACGTCCACAAATGTTGGCAGACTTCATTGTATTGTCTTTACCCTGAGAGGTGGCACCGTGCTGCCATTGTGACTTATATGCCATACTGCCAGAGACATACTGATAGGGAATTTAGATTGTGAGCCCCAACGGGGACAGTGGTGAGAATGTGTGCAAACTGTAAAGCGCTGTGGAATATGTTAGCACTATATAAAAATAAAGATTACTATTATTATTATTATATGACCTGAACTGTTAATGGAGACTGCAGAGCTCCATCATCCCATTTAGGCTAAGTGCACACGCTGCGGATTGGTCTGCGGAACCACAAGTAAAACCGCAGGTAAAATGACCTGCGGTTTTACCTGCGGATTGGCCTGCAGTTTTCCCCTGCGGTTTATCACCTCCACAATGGAGGAGATGGTAAACCGCAGCAGAATCCGCAGAAACAATTGACATGTCATTTCTTTCTGCGGATTCAAAACCGCAGCTTTTCTGCAGTTAAAAAACCGCAGCATGTGCACAGCAGAATGAAAATCACATAGATTTACATGCTACTGTACACTGTCTGCAGAACTGCTGCAGATGTGCAGAGGCCAAAACCACAGCGGAACCGCAGCAAAAACCGCAGCGTGTGCACATAGCCTAACTCATCAGCCGGCATGTGATGAAGCCATGTCCCATTATATGAAAGTGGATATCTGGGACTTAAAAAAGAGGCAAGTAGTTGCTAACCAGTAGTCTCGCCCTGTGAACAAGGCATCACGTGACATCAGCAGAGTCCTGTGACCGCTATGTTCCGGTGGAGAATGGTGCTGCGCACAGCAGGCAGGTGGGCAGCAACGGGTTAGATCTTAGGAACATTTAAAAAAAAAAAAAACATGGATGTCCCCTTTTTATTCCACAGAAGAAACATACAACTCTTTGCAGATGTTGTCCTTGGTGGGATATGAACCCAGGACCCCAATGCTGCAAGGGCACAATGCTAACCACTGAGCCACCATGCTGCCCGTTTATTTGGGAAGAGAATAATGTGATATGTGATAAGCAGAGGAGATGGAAACTCACCAGAAGATCAAGGTTCCGACAAAGGAGGCAACCGTTATCATCAGCCCTATGGGCAGGACATAGCGACGCATGACTAGAGATAAAGAAACAAGATGGCGGTTATTAATTCCTATCAGAGACAGAATATTCTAGAAGACATTGTCAGGATAAGGGGCGCCACATTATATATAGCTGCAGGCAGGACTTGGTATAGGGTGATGGGAGTTGAGCTAGGAGATGAAGGAAATGACTACTCACTGTTATTATCGTCGCTGATTTCCAAGTTCAGTCTGGGAATTGTCCCAGTCCATGGTCTCTGGGAAACCGCTGTCCAGAAGAGAAAGAAGGAAAAGGAAGACATGAAACCCATGATAGCAGCAAGTGACCCCAATACTGTAACCTGAGGGGGATAGAAGACTCCTTATAACTGAACCCTAGAAGCTTACACCGTCCCCGGTGATAACGTCCATTACCTGCTGATATCATTGGAACGTTCTCACCTGAACATGAGAAAATCACCAAAAAATAGAGAACAATTCTCTGCATTTCTATATTGTCCAAAATTACCCCTCTAAAGATTCCGTGCCATAACACATAGAACACTGGTCCCAGGGTTGTGATGTCACACAGCATCAGAATTGTGTAGTCTGGGGGCTGCTGATGTCATCAGAGATGACCTGACTGATGGCGGTGTATGGGAATATCATATGTACAGGGGGATTCTACCTTCATTTACCTTTCTGAAAAGCCATAGAGATATTAACTACATTGTATCATCAGCTGAGAGTAAATGTTCACCCATAGATAACATTCAGGAGCTAAATATGTTCAAGGGGCCTCACTGATTAATATCCTCATATTCCTTTATAACAGCCAGAGCTGAGTTCTCTGATACGGAGCTAACAATCTCCTGCATAGCCATAGAGGTAAATACACAATTCTGTCTGCCACCACTAGAGAATATGGGAACTGCTACAAACATGGATACACTCAACTCAATAGTAGTCAGTATTCAGTGAGCTCCCCCTAGTGGTGGCTTCAGACAGACACATTTTTTTCTAAAAGGGAATGATTAAATTATAGAATAATGGCTAATTTCTTTGTACTACAGCACCACTTCTGCCAATGGGCCGTGTCCGGTATTGCACTTCAATGACTTTCAAGTGAATGGTGATAAAATACAATATCATAAATAACTGTTCTATAACCAAAACCCATTAACATATAAAGAAAAATTACAATATTTAATACTCATTTATCAATGTCTCTTACCTTCTGGCGGTTCAGTAGGTCTCGCTTCTGCACAATAGAAAAAAATTGTGAACAGCACTACAACAACTCTTCGCACATCCATCCTCTCCAACATCAAACCCTCAAAAGACTCCAGTGCCCTCCAGCGCATAGAACACTGAACGCAGCATTGTGATGTCACAGAGCATCAGAACTGCCAGCTGTGATGATGTCAGCAGCATTGTGATGTCACAGAGCGTCAGAACTGCCAGCTGTGATGACATCAGCAGCATTGTGATGTCACTGTGATGTCACACAGCGTCAGAACTGCCATCTGTGATGATGTCATGAAATAGAAAACTTGCCACTCAACTTAGTATGTCATTTCAAAGGATTTTTATTGTTGCAGTCTATATACGTTTCGGTCTAATCTAGACCTTCATCAGTCTACAGTAGAGCATAAACAAAGAATCAACATACAAGTCCTCATGTAAGACAAAAATCAACATGCAGTTCCTCATACAGACAGAGGAAAATATATAGCATAGCTTAATAAACAATATCAATAACCCGTGACATAATTATATATACAACATTAGTGGTAGAATATCAGGGAGTGAGGAAGAGGAACAGGAGGAGGAATAAGGAGACCCACTCGACTGCTAGTCACAGAAGGAAGAGATTATATATGAATTTTGGAATAACAGGCTCCTAAATAAAAGATTTGTACATATTGAGTGATTGTAATACACCCGATGGGTATATATAAGAGAAAGGGTAGTTACCTCAAGAATCAGTATAACCAGGTTATACAGGGCTGCTATAAAACGCTCATGTAGTAGATGCAGCTATAATGAAATGAAACTATATAAACAAGCCCATACATAAGGGAGAGCCAATACAAAAAGACAAGTTGTAATATAAAATAATAAGGTGGCTACCTTGATAATATACAATAAACCTTGTAATGGATTACAGTATGAGTGCAAAGAAGGCTGTGTAGAAAAACAAAATAATAATCAGAGCCAAAATGAGATAAATGAAACAAAAAGCAGAACTATATATATAGAAGATAAATGTAAATGTTGCTACCTTGGTATATAAAGTACATAAGGTCACTGCTGTGAGATTAAAGTGTAGGCACCGGAGGTATAATGAAATGCACCTTTCCTCCAGAGGCTGCTCTTGATAAGGAGGAGAGGGCAATTGAGTGGTAATGAATGATTGTAAGAGGCGCTGAATCAAGAAAAGTTACCAATGGTGGTCAGGGGTTAAGGTGAATCATAAAGACGCGGTTTCCACTACTCGTCTTGTCCACAATAGCTTGAGGAATGTGAAGTTTATATGCCCTGGGGCGGGGACAGTGTAGCGCATCCCAGAAGTCAGGGGGAGCGCTGTCCTGCGTTCCACAGGCAGGAAGGAGCGATGCTGTGCGTTCCATTGACAGGAAGCAGAGTCTGCGTTCCAACAGCAGGAAGAAGTCTTGTTTAGTATTCCACAAGGCAGGAACAGCATTGTGGAACAAATTAAAGAAGAGTGTGATGAAGTGCCATTTTAAACAATATATGTATATAGAATAATGGTGAAATTTGTAATATATATATATATATATATATTAGGGTGCCAAGGAAATGCAAGGTAAAAGTAGCAAGTTATTGAAGGTCTTACCTCCTAATTTTGTTCCTTTTTGGTCATGGATATTTTATAATTTTCCTTTTTTAAGATTAGTTATCATTTACTGGTTGCTCAATGGCACATCTTATTGCAGTTTTAAATGTTTGTTTAGTATTTATCGTTATGCATATCCTGCTTTATGTATGGTATGTTATGCCGTTTACCGATCAGATTGATTTTATATTTTGATAGATCGGGCGTTTCTGAACGCGGTGATACCAAATGTGTGTGTATATATATATATATATATATATATATATATATATATATATATATTTTACATGGTGAATCCTTTTGCCAAAAGGAACAATTTTGAGGGGTAAGACTTACCAATTTGAAAAGTTCATTTTTCCTTGGCACCCTAATATACATATATATATATATATATATATATATGTATATCTATAATATATATCTATCTATAATATTATGGGCTAAGCGTCACTCTGTCCGAAGCCTTTATAGACTGCGCAAGTGCAACACGCCTGCGCAGTCTGGCTCCAGACAGAATGAGGCAGCCAGCGGTGAGGAGTGTGTATGGCGCACGGAGATGGCGGTATGCTTACATACCGCCATTTCGGGCGCCATACATACATACTTACCTGACCGGGAGGAGCGTTGCCGCAGCGCTTCTCTTCAGCTGGAGACTGGGGCAGGAGTGCGGCCGGAATCGAGCATAGCGCGATCCGGCGCCATTTTACTGAAGACACATTTGCAGTGTGTCTTCGGCAATATGGCGCTGGACAGCGTTATGGGCATGCGCGCACTTCGGCGCCAGACTCCTCCCCCAGCCTCCAGCAGAACGTGACAACGCTGGAGCACAGGAAAGAAGGGTGATTATGTTTTTTTGTATGTGTGCAGTTTAATAGGGGTGAGGGGGGCCATGCATAACAGGAAAGGGGGGTTGAGGGGACCATGCATACCAGTATTAGGGGGTGAGGGGTAGCATGCATACCAGGATAGGGGTGTGAGGGGACCATGCATGCCAGGATAGGGGGTGAGGGGACCATGCATATCACGAAAGGGGGGTGAGGGGACCACGCATACCAGTATTGGGGGGTGAGGGGTAGAATGCATACCAGGATAGGGGGTGAGAGGACCATGCATATCACTTTTTTTTTTTCACAATGCTTTCCTGCTATTGAGTACCCTAGAATCTGCGGTATGGCTGGTGATTCTGTTATGAATGAGTCACCGGAGGAGGAAAAATCAAAAATACAAGCTAAGTCCAGAAAACCGGAGAGGTTGGTAACTAGCGGATTTCAGACCCCTGATCCTATTCACAACAACTAACAGTAGCCGTGGGATGTTCCTACGGTGGTCCTAGACACCTCGTACACAGCCGGAGAACTAGATAAACCTAAAGAAAGAAAGGGGAAATCTAAACTGCCCCAGAGCAGACCCCAAAGCAATAGCCAGCCCCCAACATGTATTGACAGTGAAAACAGATGAAAACACAAACACAGACAGAAAGACAGGATGAGCAAACGATGGGGCCCTCACTAACTAGATAGGACAGGAAAGAAAAGCAACTGTCTGCAATCACGCAAAAACCCTGCCAAAAATAATGTCCAACACGTCTGATAGAAAAGGCCCTGAAGTCACTAGACTTCAAAATCAGTATATCAGCACTCAGGTATATTCTGAAAACAGAGCAAAGAGATCAACTGATCAGAGACAAAAAATGGAGTTCAGCCAGTCCCAACCAGGGCTGGCTGAACACAAACACTAAGTAAACCAGACAAAATCTCATGAAACAATAGCAGAGCAAAAACTTAGCTTTGCTAGACAGGGCTAAACTGGAGGCCAGAGCTCAGAGCAGAGAGGATCACCAGCAACCCAGCAGGGCGTCGGCGGCCTTATATCCACTCAGAGACTCCTGATGTCCAATCACACTCCACCTGTTCAGATGACAGGTTTTTCCCATCCAAATTGATTTCACTACCTCCTTTTACCAGCAGAGGGAATTCATCGGACATCAAAGGTGAAGGAGAAAATGAGCTCATAACAGAACCGAGTATCGTGGGGCAGTCACAGCCAAAAGATCGTGGAAAGACTGTGTCCCCACAAGCCTAAATGGCAACATCTCCACGGCTAGCAAGTTGGCAATGTGCGCATTCAGTATTTGTGCTTGTCGGTGCGTGGCTTGGTATTTACGCCTCCTTTCATACATCTGGGGCACGGACAATTGGACACTTTCCTGGACAAACAAGTGGATGAGCTTGTTGTGGCCTGTGTCTGTGCAACCGCAGCTTGTGAGCAAGAGGTATGATGATCACCTGCTTCCTGCCCAGTTGATTGGTGAGGCGTATCACAGGTGACATGGCAGTGATTTGACCCGCAGTCGCAGACACTGATTTGGTACCCTGTTGTTCAGCCCACTGACTAGGGTGCTAGGCTGCCTTGTGTTTCCGCATATTGGTGGTGCTTTGGTTGCCTTTGCCCTGGCCTCTGCTCAGCTTCCTATGGCAGATGCTACAGATGGCAACATTTGGTTCAGAAGGACTATCGGAAAAAAATTTCCAGACAGAGGCTGAACGCACCCTTGCCTTGACTTGGGGCAAAGAGGGATTGCTCTTAGCAACAGTTGACACACTTCGCACTCTGCTCAAACCAGTAGCCCTTGGTGCCTTTGTTGGTACTACGTATCCACCTTCATCCTCTGTAATGCTGTGCTGGCTATGCGTGCCAACGGCCCAAGTCGGATCGGTGGTCTCATCATCGACCACCTCGTCGTCCATGTCATCCTCCTTCCGTGTTAATATTGGCGACTGGACAGATGGCAACTGTGTGTCATCACCATCAGCCTCCACCTCTTCACCATGTATATCACGTGGATGAAAGTGGCTTTCTTCTGGACGTGGGGTTTCAAATATTTGGCCATCTTCAACAGAGATGTTCCTTTTCAATGTCGCAAGGTGAGAGGCCGGAGGCAACGAAAGAAAATGGACCAAACAGATCCTCGGAGTGACCAAGGTTGGGGTCAAATGTTTCCTGTGACTACTGACCGGGTGATGAACTAGGAACAGGTTGAGAGTAGGATGACCCAGCGTTATCTGTATGGACAGTAGACTGTTTTGTCATGGACGATTGGGTGCTGCTAGAACATTTTGTGGAGGCCTTGTCAGCCATCCAAGACAGTATCTGCTCTTGTTCTTCTGGTTTCCAGGCCCGTTTATGTTCCAGACCGGGAAATCTCGCCAGGAAACTAGATGCATCAACCTTCTTCAATCTCCCAGACTCTGTACCTTATTGGGCACCAACGACCCCACATCCACGTCCCTGTCCCTTCACAACAGCCTTTTTAGGAATTTTGGATTTTTCTGCCATAGTTGCAGATGTTCAGATGCAGATATTGGGGAACAAGGAGCAGTTAGTGCTTTGTGGAAGGTAGCACTACAGCCTAGTAGTGCTTTGTGTTTTACAAACAGCACCGCAGCAGCAGAAAAAAATTGCCCTGAGGTTTAAGGTGAGATTACGCACCCCAGACACCACACAAGACATTGGTGCTGCCTGCGTGTCAGTTGTGCAGTACCGTGCGTGCGTACTATTTGCTGTTATTATATGAACGCAGCACGGCAGCAGCACAAAAAAGTGCCCTGAGGTTTAAGGCAAGAATATGCACCCCAGGCACCACACAAGACAGCGGTGCTGGCTGCGTGTCAGTTGTGCAGTACCGTGCGTGCTATTCGCTGTGAACGCAGCACGGCAGCAGCACAAAAAAAAACGCCCTGCAGGGGTAAATGTGACCTAAAAAAAAGCTGGGAAAACAGTCACTATTCGGTCCCTGGCCCTATACGTTCAGCTCTGAAAAGAGCTTTTGGGTTTCACAGAGAATTTCTGGCTGATTTGAACTAAAAAACACAACTCTTCCTAGCAGCTGCTCACACTCTCCCTACACTAGCTGTGTTCTACATGCAATGTGCATAAAATGGCGGCGGCAGGCAGGGCTTAGTGCCAGGCTCTCATGACTCATAGGAAGCTGGGCGGCCAGCCAGTCACAGCAATGCCGCCCACAACCATGGTGCGGCATTACTGTGATTGGCAACTGCTGGGTGGGAGAACCGAATAGCGAGGCGAGTAGTGAAATACTCGCTTTGGTTCGAGTACCGCGAGTACCGCATTACTCGCCGAGTACCGAATATCCACGAATATGCTCACTCATCCCGAAAGGAAAGGTGGATTTCATTTTGCCACCGGTGCATACACTTTAGTCTCACAGCAGGGACCTGACATTCTTTATATACCAAGGTAGCAACATTTACATTTCTCTTCTATATATTGTATATAGTTCTGCTTTTTGTTTCATTTTCTCTCATTTGGGCTCTGATTATTAGCGTATTTTTCGGACTATAAGACGCACCGGACCATAAGACGCACCCCAATTTTCAGAAGGAAAATAGGGAAAAAAATAATAATGTGTCAAATGGGGGTCCGTCTTACAGTCCGAATTCAGCTTACCTGGGATGGGATCCGGCACAGGTGGAGAAGTAGTCACAGGGGTCATTCAGTGGTCCAGGCTTGTGCGGTGGCAGCGGCTCTGTGCTGGGGCAGCTGCGCTGGGGCTGGGGCAGCTGTGCTGGGGCAGCTGTGCTGGGGCAGGGGCAGCTGTGGCAGGGGCAACTGTGCTGGGTCAGGGGCAGCTGTGGCAGGGGCAGCTGTGCTGGGGCAGGGGCAGCTGTGCTGGGGCAGGGGCAGCTGCAGGGCCGGCTCCAGGTTTTTGAGGGCCCCGGGCGAAAAAGTCTCAGTTGGCCCCCCTTAACACATACCACGACTCATGACGTGTGACATCCGTGGTGACGGCCAAAAACGGACTTCTCTCTGTGTGGATCACACGGACACGCATGTGATCCACACGGACACTCGCTCTGTGGCAAAACACGTTCATGTGATGGAGGCTACTGATTAGTAGTGTACGCATGAAAGAAAGAAGAGAGGGGAAATAAAGAACAGAGAAAGAAAGAGAAAGAATGGAAGGAAGAACAGAGAAAGATACAGAGAGAGAAAGAAAGAACATAGAAAGAACGAACAGAGAAAGAAAGAGAAAGAAAGAAAAGAACAGAGTGAAAGAAAGAAAGAACAGAAAGAGAAAGAAAAGAACAGAGAGAAAGAGAAAGAAAGAGGGTAAAGAAAGAAAGAACAGATAGAGAAAGAAAGAGGGGAAAGAACAGAGAGAAAGAAGAAAGAAAAAGAACAAAGAGAAAGAAAGAGTGGACAGAAAAAAAGAACAGAGAGAGAAAGAAAGAAAGAAAGAAAGAAAGAAAGAAAGAAAGAAAGAAAGAAAGAGAGGAATGAAGAACAGAGAGGGAGAGAAAAGGGAAAGAAAGAACGGAGAGAGAAAAAGAGTTGACAGAAAAAAAGAACAGGGAGAGAAAAAGGAGGGGAAAGAAAGAACAGAGAGGTAGAGAGAAAAAGAAAGAGGGGAAAGAACAGAGAGGAAGAGGGGAAAGAAAGAACAGAGAGAGAGAAAGAAAGAGAGGAAAGAGAACAGACAGAGAGAAAGAACAGAAAGAAAGAGAACAGAGAGCGAAAGAACAGAGAGAGAGAAAAAAAAGATTAGAGAGAAAGAACAGAGAGAGAAAGAAACAGAGAAAGAAAAATTCTATAAAGATACTATAGCAGCCCAGCTCCCATTGTAGTGCCTACCTGAGCCTCCTGGTGCAGGACATATCATGATCCGCTCACATGGCCGACATCCCCGATTCAAAGGCGATCTCGCTGTCCGCTGTCAGAGGAGGACACAGTGATGGATCTGAAGCATTCCCTGAAGTGCCTCCATGGTTCCGTCACAATCTCCTACTGAAATGACCTAATTTCTGGCCAGCTTCCAGCACGTCACTTCCGGTAGAACGTTACGTGCAAGTTTTAAATTGCTCCTTGGGGCTCCGCTGTGTACTCCTGTGTCCCGCGGGGAAAGTAAGCTCCCGGCTGGGGCAGTCTCTCTCTCCAAATCGGGACTGTCTCGCTGGATCCGAGACAGTTGGGACTCGGGAGGTATAAATGCTCCCCACCATACACCTCGTACACGCACGGCTCCGCTTTGTATGCCTCGTACACACACGGCTCCGCTCCGTACACCTTGTACACACGCAGCTTCACTCCGTACACCCCCGGCTCTGCTCCGCTCCATAAACACACGGCTCAGCTCCGTACACACAGGGCTCCATTCCGTACATCTCGTACACACACGGCTCTGCTCCATACACCTCGTACACACACGGCTTCGCTCCGTACACCTCGTACACACACGGCTCTGCTCCGTAGACCTCGTACACACACGGCTCAGCTCCGTACACCTCGTACACACACGGCTTCGCTCCGTACACCTCGTACACACACGGCTCTGCTCCATACACCTCGTACACACAGGGCTCCGCTCCGTACATCTCGTACACACACGGCTCTGCTCCATACACCTCGTACACACACGGCTTCGCTCCGTACACCTCGTACACACACGGCTCTGCTCCGTAGACCTCGTACACACACGGCTCTGCTCCGTACAACTTGTAAACCCCTCCTGACCCCACCCAAGAACACACACGGCTCTGCTACATCCACCTTGTAAAACCCCTCCCTGACCCCACACAAGTACACACACGGCTCTGCTACATCCACCTTGTAAACCCCTCCTGACCCCACACAAGTACACACACAGCTCTGCTACATCCACCTTGTTAAACCCCTCCCTGACCCCACACAAGTACACACATGGCTCTGCTACATCCACCTTGTAAAACTCCTCCCTGACCCCACACAAGTACACACACGGCTCTACTATATCCACCTTGTTAAACCCCTCCTGACCCCACACACAGTACACACACGGCTCTGCTACATCCACCTTGTAAAACCCCTCCCTGACCCCACACAAGTACACACACGGCTCTGCTACATCCACCTTGTAAACCCCTCCTGACCCCACACAAGTACAAACACGGCTCTGCTACATCCACCTTGTTAAAACCCCTCCTGACCCCACACACAGTACACACACGGCTCTGCTACATCCACCTTGTTAAACCCCTCCCTGACCCCACACAAGTACACACACGGCTCTGCTACATCCACCTTGTAAACCCCTCCTGACCCCACACAAGTACAAACACGGCTCTGCTACATCCACCTTGTTAAAACCCCTCCTGACCCCACACACAGTACACACACGGCTCTGCTACATCCACCTTGTTAAACCCCTCCCTGACCCCACACAAGTACACACACGGCTCTACTACATCCACCTTGTAAACCCCTCCTGACCCCACACAAGTACACACACGGCTCTGCTACATCCACCTTGTAAACCCCTCCTGACCCCACACAAGTACACACACGGCTCTGCTACATCCACCTTGTTAAACCCCTCCTGACCCCACACAAAGTACACACACGGCTCTGCTACATCCACCTTGTTAAACCCCTCCTGACCCCACACAAGTACACACGGCTCTGCTACATCCACCTTGTAAAACACCTCCCTGACCCCACACAAGTACACACACGGCTCTGCTACATCCACCTTTTTAAACCCCTCCCTGACCCCACACAGGTACACACACGGCTCTGCTACATCCACCTTGTTAAACCCCTCCTGACCCCACACAAGTACACACATGGCTCTGCTACATCCACCTTGTTAAACCCCTCCTGACCACACACAAGTACACACACGGCTCTGCTACATTCACCTTGTAAACCCCTCCTGACCCCACACAAGTACACACACGACTCTGCTACATCCACCTTGTAAAACCCCTCCTGACACCACACAAATACACAAACGGCTCTGCTACATCCACCTTGTAAAACCCCTCCCTGACCCCACACAAGTACACACACGGCTCTGCTACATCCACCTTGTAAACCCCTCCTGACCCCACACAAGTACACACACGGCTCTACTACATCCACCTTGTTAAACCCCTCATGACCCCACACACAGTACACACACGGCTCTGCTACATCCACCTTGTTAAACCCCTCCCTGACCCCACACAAGTACACACACGGCTCTGCTACATCCACCTTGTTAAACCCCTCCCTGACCCCACTGTCCCACACATAAACGTTACCTCATCCATCCAGACCAGCACCATAATGAAAAGCGACCAGCACAGCACAGCAGAGTCCTGCAGCCACCCTGAGCATGTGACCCGACTCCTCCCCTCCTGTGACCTCATCACAGGTCCTGTGCTGGCACCGCACACAAGATTACAGCTGAAGGAAGCGATGATCATTGCTGGCTGTAAGGGGCTGCGTCACTGCGTGGGTCCCTCGCGGAGGGCGCAGGATGGGGTCAGTACATGGGGGGCGTGGCGGCGGCCGGCGGGTATCCCAGACAGCGTGAGTGGGCCCTCCCATCTCGCCAGGGCCCCGGCACTTGCCCGGGTGCACCGGGTGCTGACGCCGGCCCTGGGCAGCTGTGCTGGGGCAGCTGTGCTGGGGCAGGGGCAGCTGTGGCAGGGGCAGCTGTGCTGGGGCAGGTGGGCTGGGGCAGGGGCAGCTGTGCTGGGGCAGGGGCAGCTGTGCAGGGGCAGGGGCAGCTGTGCTGGGGCAGGTGGGCTCTGCGGTGGTGGCAGCGGGCGGCGCTCCGGTGCAGGGGCGGCGGCTCCGCTGATGTTTCTTCGCAGCCCGGAGGCCCCCCGCACACCCCTTGCTGGGTGCCGCCATGTTGCGGCGGCCTCCGGGAGCATGGACGCCGGCAAGATGGCCGCCGGTCCGGGGACGGCGCATGCGCAGCTTCAGATCTCGTGCCGAGATCTCGGGGGACGAGATTCAAATCTCGGCAACGAGATCTCGTCCCCCGAGATCTCGGGACGAGATCTGAAGCTGCGCATGCGCCGTCCCCGGACCGGCGGCCATCTTGCCGGCATCCATGCTCCCGGAGGCCGCCGCAACATGGCGGCGCCCAGCAAGGGGTGTGCGGGGGGCCTCCGGGCTGCGAAGAAACGCCGGCGGAGCCTCCGCCCCTGCATCGGAGCACAGCCCGCTGCCACCACCGCACCGCAGAGCGCCGCCCGCTGCCACCACCGCACCGCAGAGCCTCGCCCGCTGCCACCACCGCACCGCAGAGCCTCGCCCGCTGCCACCACCGCACCGCAGAGCCTCGCCCGCTGCCACCACCGCACCAGGTACCGTGCATTGCGACCATAAGAAGCACCCCCCACTTTCCCCCAAAATTTTGAGGGAAAAAAGTGCGTCTTATGGTCCGAAAAATACGGCATTTTGTTTTTCTACACAGCCTTCTTTTGCACTCATACTGTAATCCATTACAAGGTTTATTGTACATTATCAAGGTAACCACCTTTTTATTTTATATTACAACTTGTCTTTTTGTATTGGCTCTCCCTTATGTACGGGCTTGTTTATATAATTTCATTTCATTATAGCTGCATCTACTACATGAGAGTTTGATAGCAGCCCTGTATAACCTGGTTATACTGATTCTTGAGGTAACGACCCTTTCTCTTATATATACCCATCGGGTGTATTACAATCACTCAATATGTACATATCTTTTATTTAGGAGCCTGTTATTCCAAAATTCATATATAATCTCTTCGATCTGTGACTAGCAGTCGAGTGGGTCTCCTTATTCCTCCTCCTGTTCCTCTTCCTCACTCCCTGATATTCAACCACTAATGTTGTATATATAATTATGTCACGGGTTATTGATATTGTATATTAAGCTATGCTATATGTTTTCCTCTGTCTGTATAGGGACCTGTCCTGCATGTTGATTTTTGTCCTACATGAGGACTTGTATGTTGATTCTTTGTTTATACTTTACTGCAGACTGATGAAGGTCTAGATTAGACTGCAACAATAAAAATCCTTTGAAATGACATCTAAGTTGAGTGCCAAGTTTACTATTTCACTGTACTTTTGGTTTGGGTGACCTACTTGAGCACCTCACGGTAGTGCCACGCTATATTTCACATTACGTCATCAGTGATGTAGTCTGACTAAAGAATAGTAGATGAGCAATGATATTTAAGGGGAACATGTCATATGGTGTATGCCTCCTGAACTGCCCCCGGTAGGTTATAAGTCATGAGATAGGCATCACCAACCTGTTACTAGAATCCTAAACAGATTGCAGAAAAAAGACCTTTAAAGCTTTGTCGCTGGCTATGAAAATTAACTGGTTCACCCAGGAAGTCCTGGTGACAGGAACAGTCTCTCTTCCCAACCCAAGAACCACCTGCTGTAACCAGCCTGATTGTTGGGTGCATCATCGTTCTCCTAGATGAAATTCCGTGCTTGTCGCTGAGTGGATCCTTCTGGTCACACTGCTTTATTATAACGGAATATCTTGTCACGTGGCCGCTAGCACTGATCCCTGATTGCCCAGATGTGGACGGCCACACATACAGTAGCACCCCTATTGTATATATACAGTGCTGCTCAAAATGTTTAGGTGTGGAAAATATGTGTAAAGTAAGCTTTCACATACAGAAGTGTTAGTTTATTTTTATTACTCAACAAAATACAAAGTGAATAAAGAAAAGAGAAATCTACATCAGATCAATATCGGGTGTGTGACCAACGTTGGCCTTCAAAACAGTAGACTTTTTTCTAGGACATCTTGTACAAAGTCAGGGACTTTCTAGGATCATAGTCAGGTGTATGAGCAACCAATTGTAGCTAAGAGGCGATAATGATTATTATTTTTACATGTGGGTTGAAACCCAGTCATTAAATGAAACAGAAACAGGTGTGTAGGAGAATTAAAAGGGGTTGTCCACTACTTTCCATGTCCCTTTCATGTGCCCTAACTTTCATTGACCAACTCTTCACTAAATACTTTGCTTTGTCACATCCTGGTCACATGATCTCTAGCTGTGAATCTCCTGATTCATGTGATGTCATCTCCTATTTGAAAATTGATGGTTGAGGTGTGGCTTGCTGCACATGTGGGTGGGATTTAGTGCGGGCGCACGGGGCTGCATTCAGCAGAACTCACTATTTCTTTCAATGCCATACACCAGACACCTTCTTAGCCCTTTAACAACCTTTGACATATATTTACGTCAAAAGTCATGTCCTTGCCATTGATGTTTTTGCACGTCTAGCCTACATCTTTCCCTGCAGGTGTTTATTGATTTATTCAGCCATCATGTGCCTTTAACAGCAATTGTTAACCAGGTGAATCCTGCTGACTATCACTGACAGAGGGATTTAACATGCTCTGACCAAAAACACATTATTCATCACTGCCCATTGGCTCCCCCGTAGCAGGATCACAGAGCGCAGATGGGTTGTCATTACAGCTGTGACCAGTAGATGTCCTACTATCATTGATGTTATTATTGGTTGTCTGAGAAGTGTTTTGCCAGGCTGAATGCACTTGATCACACATATAATCATGATACCCTGCTGGCAGCTCCATTTGTAATTGACTATAGATGATGTGCAAAATTTTAAAAAAAACTGACTGTTGTTGGTAATGCTGTTTCTTTTTTGTGATATTTTTTCAATTTTTGCTCTTTTTCTGTGAGCCATTTTTGAATTTAGTGAAGGCACTCGCACAAATTAGGACCCTTGACGTGGGTTGTGAGCTACCATATTTTGGCCCAAATATCGACCAATACCTCATGGATTTTGTACATCATTTTTCATCTTTTTCTTCATTTTTCCTCCAATATGCAGGATGCTGCCAGGCCTTTTATTGTTGCGTGAACTGGAACATCTGTCCTTGTGGGGTGCACTTAGATAGGGCTTGGCAGCCCGCCTGATCTAATAGTATGGGCATCTATTATCTATCAATAGGCTGTGAGCCAGACATGCATCACACATATATGTGTTGGGCGCCATTTGCAAGCTCTATTTGTGAACATTTTTAATACTAGGCAAACACCCCCTCCATGAATTGGTAGGTTTGTGAGTGGCTGCTCCATCAGTATTTTACATCTGTGCTGCCCCACCTTTATCATGGGGGTCTGCTGCCTCCTGCTTGAGAAAGCCGCTAGGCAAAACGTATGTTAGAGTCACGGGGGCCACGGGGTACTAAATACTGGTATACATAATTTTCTTACACTTCCTGGTTTTTTATGCCTACTTCATTATATCAATATTTATGATTTTTTTTCCATAAATGAATGTCCCTATTTACAAATATAACAGGCGATATATATGGAAGTTCCCATGTTTATCTACAGTATAAGCTACTGAGTGATTATACCCATTTCCAATACTTTTGTGCAGTGGCTTCCTTATATGTGTCATTGGTTTCCCTCCACCCCTCATGAGTTTTTATTGCTTCTTATATTTTAACACTATGATTTAATAAAAAATGTATCTTTCATATATTTTTTTATTTGGTGTATTCACTTCTTTGGAGTAGGTATATTAAACATTTTTCCTGTATAATGACTTCTGTATAAGGCAAAATTTAAAAAGGATGTAAAAAAAATGTAATTTAAGTAAATTTAATTTTTTTTATTACAAAAATGGGAACTTTCAGTTTATTTTATGAAGGAAGTAAGAACTGCCAAAAATAAGGGACTCAGATACGCCCTGTATTACACATAAAGAAGGATCTCATACACATTCTGTTGAAATTGGTACTCCTAGACTCATAAAGGCAATGCACTTTTGAGGGTTATATCCCAAGAAAATGTACTCCAGACCACAGAATAGGCTTTGGGTCAGCAATATAATACCGATAAGGGTACAGTATGTGCACACTTTGAGTAAAATTTCTGTACTATTTCTGCATCTCTCGGCAGGAAAAATACATCTGCAAAAGTAGTCGAAGGATCGTTGCAGGGCAGGAGGTATCTGCACCAGTGTTTTGGCAGGGTATTGGGAAGCACCTAGCACAGGGGAAGAAACAGTGGTGTCACCCGATGGCACCAATTGTGGACCTGGGCATTATGCCCTCCGAGTTGGGTGCTTAGATTACGCGTGCCTGATCATGCTGGTGATGCTTAGGTTCTTAGAGGCCAGACCCCTGCTTATCTTTGCATGGCAAAGGTTGCAAATGGCTATTTGGTTTGTCTCAGAAATCTCTTTAAAAAAGTCCCAGAACGGGAACAACTGACTTTTTGATGGTGAAATTCAGCACTTTCGGTTCTCTGTGAGACAGTTGCCCGCCTTCTCCATCTGGTCAGCCTACTGCCTCTTCTGTCTGTTTTGATACTGCCAATCTCTCACACTTAGCACTGTGTTGTGTCGGTGACTTTGTCATCCACCACCTTGTCTTCCACCAACATACCCTGGTCCTCCGGACTTCGTGACTTAACAACAAGCCTTAGCGGCAACTGTGTCTCATCATCAACATCATCAACCTCCTCCTTATCTCAAATATTCAATTCCTCATTGTCATGTTCTTGTGGCCATGGCTGTGGCACCCCAGGAGTCCAGTTGCCACAGTGGCATTGCCTCCCTCACAGGGGGTGATGTCATGCCTGGAAGCAAAGAGGTTTTCCCTAATCAGGTAACACTAACATCCAACACTTTTCCTGTCTCCAGACCAGAAAGGAGAGCTCAAAACCTGATTTCAGGGAGCTTCCCTATTAATTCTGGCCTGGAGGCGGGGTAAGTCAGTCTGCAGCAGGGAGTCTGCAAGAGACAGTCTGAGGGAGACAGAGAGGAGAGAGGAAGTCAAGTTAGAACCTGAGGAGTGGAGCTATAGATAAGCTCACTCCAGGGCCAAGTGATAGAGACTAGACGCCGGAGTCCGTGGTTGTGCGGGTACTGTCCCGGCTGCTAAATCCAGAGGGCAGGGGACTTGAGGTCTCCTGGCCCCATCACAATACCTGAAGGCACAGCAGCAAATGAGAGCTCGGAGCCACCACGAAGAAGTAACACCTGTAATAGGCTCAAGCTGACTGCCATACAGGCAAGAACCAAGGAACAAGAAGGAGCAGAGTATTGAGCACAGCTTTAGGTAGCAAGGACCTGAGAATTAAGCACAATAGGGAGGCC
Organism: Dendrobates tinctorius; assembly: GCF_039654945.1. NCBI lineage: Eukaryota > Metazoa > Chordata > Amphibia > Anura > Dendrobatidae > Dendrobates > Dendrobates tinctorius. Next base: position 80,061,296 of record NW_027361696.1, read on the forward strand.
TACTCTGAACCCACCTGGCTAGGTGGATCCCAAATTGCTTCCAGGCTGCACAGATCTCCAAAACCAACTGTAATCAGTGCACTGGATTATACCACAAACCGTGAGTAAAAGAGTGAAGATTGCACCCTGCTGTGTCCTCAGAGTTATTTATTGCACCATCCACTCTGCACTACAACCGTCACCACTATCTTTAACATCATAAGTACCCTTGGACTTAGCTCTACCTGTGGAGAGCTGTACCAACTCTGCTGCATCACCATCATCCCCACCAGTCTCTTTAAGCAGTGTCGGCTATCCCTTGCTGAATACCACAGGTGGCATCACAAACTATATCTTATAAACTTTATTCCCCTTTTATCATCATTTTCTTTGGACGCTCAGGCCCACGGACCGGGTCACTGCTGCCGTGACACATCCCCTTAAGAACCGACCTGGTACCGAGTATCCCAACAGCTCTGGCGGTGCACCATTTTGGCATGACAGGATTTTCAAGCCTGGAATAGCTGGGTACTGTGTGCCAGAGACTTAAGTGAACTGTGAAACTGCCGCCAGTACTGTGTCCCACGGCGCGCTCGAAGAAAGGGGCATGTTGTTGTGGGGGGAACCAAAAGAAGAGGCACGAAGTAAAGCGCGGGCCGTGCTCCGTGATCAGTGGCAAGAAGCATCAAGCCCCATCTGGGAATACCGGATGGAGCACCATACAGACTGCTCACTCTGGTAATGAAATGCAGGGCCTGGCTAAGATTCACTAGGGGGAGGAGAAAACGTCCAATCTGGGTGGAGATTCAGGGGCTTCCGCAGCCGCAACCCACATGATGCAGTCAGATTCAGCGGCGGCCGCAGCCCACGTGATGCAGCCATATACAGCTGCGGCCGCAGCCCCCGTAATGTAGCCAGATTCAGTGGTGGCCGCAGCCCCTGCAGTTCAGCAAGATCCAGCGGCAGCCTCTGCCCATATAGTGCCACCAGTTCCAGCGGCGGCCACAGCTGCAGCCTCTATAATGCCACTATCAATGCTGTACATACCGGGAGCAGCATGGTTACCGCAGTACTCAGGAGAGTCACACTCCCTGGACAATTTCAAGGAGAGACTATATAGTTTGTTTGAAGTGTACCCCTGTCTGAGAGTCAAAAAGTCAGCATCCTCATTGGCCAGTTAACTGGTGTGGCCCAGAGGGAAGTTAAGTCCTGGCTGAACACTGATAAAAGAACTGTCAAGCAAATCTTGGCCAGGCTGAAGGACACCTTTGACATCCACTCTGCAGCAGAAATAAAAATGAGATTCTTTGGGTGTAAACAAAGGTGCAGGACAGTATACAGGACTATGCCATTAACCTAGAGGAGGCGCTACGGGTTGTAAAGCAGGTTGACCCAGACTACGTGCAAGATGAGGATAGATTGCTAACTGATCAATTTACTGAGGGACTCCTGTCTAACTCTCAAAGGACACAGCTGCGCTTCATGGCCCTATAGAATCCTGACCTGGACTTTACGCACTTTAAGGATAGGGCCATCCAGGTGCAGCGTGAATCAAATACTAGTGGCACAGCGCCCTCTAGGTGCCCATCAATTACACACCAACAGTATTCAGCTGGCCTCCAGTCCAGATGACAGCCCGTGGTGACAACAGAGGAGAATCCCACCAACCAGAGGGAGAGACAACGACCACTACAACCAGGACGGACAACCCATCTGTCACCGCTGCAACAAGGTGGGACACATCGCAAGATTCTGTAATTTAAATGAGCAACCCCTGGGGCAAAGGGCCAACCCCCAGGAGTATAACATCCAGGCCCCCAGAGTTGGTGAGGCAAGTACGTGGGAGTACAGCCGGTCCTGCCAGTCATGATTGACGGCTTCCCAATGAACGCCTTACTGGACACCGGCTCCCAGGTGACAAAAATGACATATGTCCTCTTTAAGCAGTACTGGGCTGATTCAGACAATACTCGCAGCCCAGATGAACACCTTGCCATCTTTGCCAGCAATGGTCAGCCCTTGCCTCAGGTGGGGTATAAAGACGTGACCATAAAGATTGGCTGAGTAGAATTGTAGTCGCAAGGTTTGATCATAGTTGATAGTGACAAACGAGAATACAATCCGATGATTACTCTAGGCACTATTGTAGTAGAAAATTGTCTTGGAGAAGTTATTGTTTTGTTGAAACAGGTAGCCGAGAAAGCGAGTTCCAGTCAGCAGCGGGTCCTGCAAAAGGAGATCAGAGCACTGATGGTGAGACAACAGGTAGAGCTGTCTGGTGGTGAAGTCGGTAGTGTCAGAGTGAGTGTTGCATTCCCCATTGCAGTACCCCCAAACAGTGAAATGTTAATTTGGTGTCGGGCAGCAATGGGCCTCAGGGGTCAAGAATACCAGACCCTGGTAGAACCAGTGTACTCTGATAGTAGGCCCACTATCCTGACAGCCAGGGGGTAGTCGATGTCCGCAAGGGGAGGGTACCAACACACATCTTGAATTGTGGGGAGAGAGAGGTCCATTTACCCCGGTATGCCACCCTTGCTAAGCTATTATCTGTCGGTAACAATGCAATAGAGGCAGCAGAGCCCTTGCTTCCGTCCGATCAGGTGAACAATGGCTGTGAGGGGCAGCTGGAGGATAGGTGTCAGCAGCTACAAGTAGGCACTGACTCCACCCCTTTGCACCAAAAGCATGGGGCTTACCGGGTGGCTCGAGAGTATGAGCGGGTCTTTAGCAGACATCCTCTAGACTTTGGGCAGGCAAAAGGGGTACAACACCATATCCACATCAGAGATCATCTGCCCATTGAAGAAAGGTACCGGCCTGCACCCCCAGCACACTATCAACGTGCCAAAGAAATGTTACGGGAAATGAAGGAGGCTGGGGTAATCAGATATAGTTGTAGCACCTGGGCAGCTCCATTAGTCCTTGTTAAAAATAAAGATGGTACCATGAGAATGTGTGTTGACTACAGGCGAATTAACAAAATTACACATAAGGACGCCTACCCGCTACCTAGAATTGAGGAATAATTAAGCTGCATTGAGAACTGCTAACTATTTCTCGACTTTAGATCTCACCAGTGGGTATTGGCAGGTTCCCATGGCAGAAGCAGACAGAGAGAAGACAGTGTTTACGACACCAATGGGCCTCTGCGAGTTTAACTACATGCCGTTCGGGCTCAGCAGTGCACCAGGGACTTTTCAACAGTTAAAGGAATGCTGCCTAGGACATAAAAACTTTGAAACCATCCAATATGGCCGCTGAGGGAGCAGGAGACGTTACAAGGAGCCAGTGGCATAGCGTGGGGGGGTGGGGGGGGGCGGTCCGCCCCAGGCGGCACGTGTCTGGGGGCGGCGCGGCAGCAGCAGTACTCCATGACTCAAACTGATGCGACCGATCACAAAGATGACAGCAAAGCAGCCGCCATCATAGAGGCAATGCCGGACTTACAGCAGCAGAAGGTTCCCCGACGTGCGCACTGCTGACACGTCTCCTCCTGATACATAAGCGGCTTCTGACGTCTGAGCTCCTAATGCTCCTGCAGGCTTTCTTGCACCGTTACATTGGAGTTACAGCCGCTTCCTCCTTTCAAACTGTTCCGCTGTAAAAGTAAGTCTCTACCACGCATGCTCAAACAGGAGCAGAGATTGCTAGTTTCCACTTCAGGAAGTTGTCGCTAGAGGGAAAAAGTGAACTGAGCTGTGTCTGCTTTTACTTAGTGGCTTCACAAACATGGCAGACTCATACAGCTCTCTCGTCTGTGCTTTGCTGCTCGGCCACGTTTATTAATTTTCTTTAGTGGAAGGATAAGAGGATAAGCTCACCATCACAGGAATCAGCTGTGGAGACAATGTAACTTCTAATGAAAGGAGCAAACTACCACACTTTTGTTTATTTTTGATCTTGGCATTTTATTAAAGCCGGGAATCTGACTCCATTCACCTGTAAGGCACCGCAATGTAGCTGCAGCGCAGAGCGATCCAAAGTCCCATGTAGCTCCAGCCTCAAACTAGTGAGGGAGTGAAGCTGGTGGAATGATAACAGCTGCAGAATAGGCAGGCTAAATGTCCCAGATTTATCACAGTGGTCCATGATGTTTGGTCAGTCTGGTGTTTATGACTATCTAGCCCAGGGGTGGGGATCCCCGCAGGCTGTAAATGATCTTTTCACCGGACCCCAGGCAGATACCGCCAGATGGCAGTGCTCTGGTCAGCAGCTACGATTTGACAGCTAACCAATGTCAGCGCAAGGAAATACTTTGTACTCTCCTGTCCCAAAGAAGAAGACAGCAGCAGTTCCTGTGACATCTATACCGCAGCCCCATGTCTCCTGTGATGTCTATACCGCAGCCCCATGTCTCCTGTGACGTCTATACCGCTGCCCCTTGTCTCCTGTGACGTCTATACCGCAGCCCCATGTCTCCTGTGACGTATATACCGCAGCCCCATGTCTCCTGTGACGTCTATACTGCAGCCCCATGTTTCCTGTGATGTATATACCACAGCCCCATGTCTCCTGTGACGTCTATACCGCAGCCCTATGTCTCCTGTGACGTCTATACCGCAGCCCCATATCTCCTGTGACATCTATACAGCAGCCCCATGTCTCCAGTGATGTCTATACTGCAGCCCCATATCTCCTGTCCCTTCTATACTGTAGCCCCATGTTTCCTGTGATGTATATACCACAGCCCCATGTCTCCTGTGACATCTATACAGCAGCCCCATGTCTCCAGTGATGTCTATACTGCAGCCCAGGGGCGTAGCGTGGGGGGCGGTCCGCCCCAGGCGGTACGTGTGTGGGGGCGGCGCGGCAGCAGCAGCAATTCCTCTCCTCTGTGGGAGAAGCGCGGAGGCGCAGTGCAGCAGCAGCAGTAGCCAGCAGGACCTGTCAGTGTGTCTCCACCGTGGGCGTGGCAGCGCACTTCCGGCCCGGCGAACACTGCTGATGGCAGCTACCAAGTTATCAACAGACTTGTCCTGGGTCGGAGGGCCATCGATCAGGGCACCGGATCTACCCGCCCGCTTTTTGGTAAGAGGGCACAGGAGTCAGTGCCTGCCTGACTGTGTACGTACATCCATTGTGTGCATGTCACATTGATGCTGTCTATGTGGGTGTGTGGTGTGGCACTGGTGCGGGGTGGGCTCTGTGCTGACCCGGGCTGATGGGCACATCTGGCTACAAGGAATGAATCGTCTTATGGAATGGCCACTAGGATTCTGGACTATGTGCCTGGAAAGGGACTGTAGATGTGTATGTGCCCACTGGGCACTGCACAGAGAAATCTGCCCACCTGGTCCTGGGGTGTCACTGTAGATGTATATGCGCCCAGAGATCTCTTACATATATATAGAGTACTGCTAGAAGATGAAAGTCTAGAAATGTAGAAATAATAACAGCAGAGTTAGTAGCAGACTAAAAATTAGATCTTTGAGTGTAGTGTGGGCTCTTTGGTGCTTCAACGACCAAAGGGGCAGCAAATTTTTCGACCGCCCCGGGCGCCACAAACAGTTGCTACGCCACTGCAAGGAGCTCCTGCATCATCTGAAGCGATCCACCACCGTGAGCATCGGGATTTAAGAACAAAGTCCCCGGAGCCACAAAGTCCATCAAACCTCACAAGAGGTTGCCTTTATTTCGAGTCCAGAAGCCCTTCCTCCCACCAGAGAAGGGAGATAACAGAGACACGCGGGAGACGGAGGAGCATGAGGCATACAGAGGACCCTGAAGGCTGGATCTCCCTGTGGCTGGCTGCTGACCGCTCACAGTAAGGAGCAGCGGAAAAAGCACTGACCGCTTGTAATACGAGCGGGGTGGGAAAGAAGAGCCCTGAGAAGCGGAGGAGAGGAAGATCGGGTGAGCTGAAGCCGGTGGGTGTCGGGAAGCGCGCGGCGGGAATTCCCCTCCAGGAGGCCCAGTGCTCATTCCCTGCTGCTGCAGCACGAGCCGCCCCCCCGGGCACAGGCACAGTTTCACAGGCCACCCCAGCGGTTCCAGGGAGAAGAGGTCAGAGAAGGAGCCCTCGGGAGGTGGGTGAGGGGAGAGTTAGGAGGGAGATACTCACCTCTGACTAGGCGGTAGGAAGTAAAGGCCGCGGTCAGTTTCTGACAGGCCCTAAATTAGGACCTGAAAATTCAGAGCCCGTAAAGGCTCCATACAGCCTAATGGACACACGATTACTACTCTCCCCTGTCTCCCCCTCCCCCCATTAGAAAATTCTGACGGTGGTGATTCTGTCGGGCCACCTTGAGCACAAATATATAGCCCCTGTTTTCACTGAAGTCTGCGCGGTGCTGACAGTTTCTCATTGCTGTGATAAGTGAGGTCTGTCTGAGGCCGGTTTCACATTAGCGCATTTTATGCGCACGCACGGCCGGGGGTAGCTCCGCCCCCGATCCGGCTCTCTGCCCGGCGTGCCCACCCCTTGCCTGTAGCGCCGCCTCCTAGCGGACGGCGGCGCCTGCGATCGGCGCACCCTATCTTTAGCATAGGGTGCGCCGATCGTGCGCAGGTCGTGCGCTAGTTGCGCTTTGACCTGCGCTGCGCACTTATGACGGTGCGCCGTGCGCGCCAAAATCCGAAAAGTTGGATTTTGGCGCGCACGGCGCACCGTCAAAAGTGCGCAGCGCAGGTCAAAGCGCAACTAGCGCACGACCTGCGCACGATCGGCGCACCCTATGCTAAAGATAGGGTGCGCCGATCGCAGGCGCCGCTGTCCGCTAGGAGGCGGCGCTACAAGGAAGGGGCGGGCACGCCGGGCAGAGAGCCGGCTCGGGGGCGGAGCTACCCCCGGCCGTGCGCGCGCTGAAAATGCGCTAATGTGAAACCGGCCTGAGAGAGTCGCCTAATCCCCTTCTACTGCCATGATCTAAAAATTAAGTTATGTGGCCCACCGGGGAATGTACAGTAGTTCCGTGTTGATTGCGAGAGAGGAAGTCCTAGTGAGATAATGCGAAGATGCTCCATATTTCATAAAAGAATGCTCACTGCTGATAAATTCAGTTAAACAACTAATAAGAAAATTCTGTTTCCTTCCATTATTCCAATCTGGTTCTATAAAAGGTTCCACTGGATGATTCAGTGAATAATGCATGAATAAAATAGCACGTGACCCCCATCTAGTGGTCATTTGAAAAATACCAGTCGGGAGGCCTCCTTTCATTTCAGCCCTTATTCTGCCATACGATCCTACAGTACATTGGTTCGCACCGATTTCCGCCTACAGCTCTCAGCGGTGTAACACACTGTAGTTCTGGTGCGATTAACGGAAAAGGACTATGGTCAAGATTGGAAAACCATCTGATGCTAGTGCCAACAGTGGCCCACAAATAGCCAAAAAGATGGAAAAATTTCTTACAAAACAAAGTGGCCCTAAGCACGTCTCATAGCAACTTAAAGAGGCAGACGACGATCAAGGGACAGAAGATTTGCAAAAGGATCCTTCTGATTTTTCGGACTCAGATGAACCAATCTCCAGAGGTTTCATTAGAAGTATTTTATCCTCTGCTCTGGCTCCATGGCGAAAGACTTATCTACAATTAAAAAAGAGATCCAGCAGATAGGGGGCAGGGTGGAGGAGCTGGAGGAAGCACATTCAAAATTGTCTGCCTTCACTGGGGACCTGAAATCTGGTCTTCTGCAACAAGAAGACCATATAAATTCCCTCTATACTGCAATGGAGGATATCGAGAATCGAAACAGAAGAAACAATCTTAGGATTCGAGGTGTCCCGGAAACCTCAGACCAGGAAGATGTGACAGCCATTCTTCATGAGCTTTTTCTACCTATGCTAGACCCAGAGGAGGGAAAGATGCTAGTCCTTGAGAGAGCACATAGGGCGTTAAAACCCAAGCCCAAACAATCAGAATTCCCAAGGGATGTTATTTGCAGAATTTTGGATTTTTGCATGAAAGAAAAGATACTCAAGAAAGCAAGGTTGCTTGGAACCCTGGAGTATAAAGGCTCTAAAATCCGGGTCTTTCACGACCTGGCGCCATCAACCCTGTCCAAAAGATTTCAACTGAAGCCGTTTACAGATGCTCTCAAACAAAGACAATTTTTGTTTCATTGGCTTTTTCCATTTGGGCTCTTCATCACAGCAGACGGCAGGGGATTTACTGTCAAGTCATCCTCTGACGTCGCTAAGGTGTGCACGGAGCTGGACATTCAACTAGACCAGATACCGGATCTTCGCCTTGCCCGCACCGAGTTTAGCCTCCCAGACCTGACATCACAAGAACCATGGAAAAAAACGGGCAACTCCAAAGAACGAAGAAACAGAAGACGAGCAGGGAGACAAAACCCCTCCATGGACTGAATGGATAACTTTTGTTCCTGGAATATCCGGGCACGCATCCTCTTAGATAATCCGTTAGGACTATCCCGCCTTCATATGGAACAATGAGATAATTTAGCTATGATACATTCCACCATTTCCCCAATGGTTGTTATAATGGCATTTGCAATTTTGTTGATTTCAAAGGAAGTTGATAAGCTAGGGCAACAAGCCCTTGTTGTTGTTAATTACATGTTAACGCTCTTGTTTTTTACCTTTCTCTCTTTCCTTTCACAACTTCTCCCTTGTCCGTCAGCAGCTCATCCACAACCTCAGTCCGAGCCCCGATACCTATTGACCTGACATGGCTGACCGAATGCGAGAGACAACAATAGCGTCATACAACGTAAGAGGTCTGAACGCTCCCGTTAAAAGAACACAGGTACTGGCACATCTTAAGAAATTAGGGACTGACATTGCACTTCTGCAAGAGACACACTTTGTCCAGGACAAAATCCCGAGCTTCAAAAGACACTACTATAACACATGGTTTCACTCCTTTTCCTCTTCTAGGAAGGGAAGGGGAGTGGCAATCGTTCTTGCAAAAGACACACCCTTTCAGTATTGGGATCAGCTCCACGATAAAGATGGCAGATACATTTTCATAAAAGGGATTTTAGCACACAAACTGGTCACGTTGGGTTGTGTTTATGCCCCTAACGTAAGACAAGATACATGGTTCTCTAAAGTTATGAGAGAGACGAGCCAATTTATAGAGGGCACTTTGATTTTGGGGGGGATCTGAATGTCCCTCTTGAGCCACTAATAGACTCCTCTACCGGGAAGTCTACCATTTCAAAATCCGCATTAACACGCGTTCGAACAACCTTACATCTACATCAATTGATCGACACTTGGAGATTCCTAAATCAAACGGTACGCGACTTTTCAAATTTTTCGCAGGCACAGTCGTCCTACAGCAGAATAGACTATCTTTTCGTCCCATTCCAAGTGTCTGCATGTCTGAAGGATTCACAAATAATTTTGAGAGTCCATTCGGATCACTTCCATACTACTGATCAAACTTATGATAGGCCATAGACCAAAAAATAAACCTTGGAGATTGAATAAAACTCTGATGGCAGACGAGCCTTCCAGAGATAAAATACACAAGAAAATCAAGGAGTTCTTTGAGACCAACCTTGGTGAGAATATCAAATTTTCAACTATCTGGGAGGCTCACAAGGCCGTAGTCAGGGGTGAATTTAACTCTATGGCTTCGCATAGGAACAAAAACAGAAAAGAAGAAATGAAGACACTACATAAAGATATTCAAACATTGGAAAGAGACCATAAGACAACTCTAGATCCCAACACTTTAAACCTACTTGCTCAGAGGAGACAATCTCTCAGAGACTTACTAAACAGAGAATCGATAAAAATTTACACCAGATGGGAACACAGGGTATTTGCCCATGGAGATAAAATGACAAAGTTTATGACAACCATGATCAAAAAACGTAAAGCCAAATCCCTTATTTACAAGGTTAAACGCCCTGATGGAGTCAAAATCACAAACCCTGACGGAATAGCTGCCGCCTTTAAAGAATATTATTCAACCCTGTATAACTTAAGACCGGGAGTGTAGAACAATTGGAAAAAAGGCGAATTAATATACAAGAATTCCTACATAATTTAAAACTCCCAATTTTTTCTGAAACTCAGCAACAGGAACTAGCGGCTCCCTTCTCTATCGGGGAACTCCAGTCCACCCTGTCGAGTTGCCCTATGGGCAAGAGCCCGGGTTCGGATGGGCTGCCGACGTCCTACTATAAGACTTTCTGGGAGACACTGGGTCCTCACTTGCTAAAGTTGTGCAACGATGTTTTGAAGGGCGAAACTTTTGAGAGACAAACATTGGAAGCACACATTACATTAATACATAAAGAAGGTAGAGATCCCAAGTTGTGCAGTAATTATAGACCGATCTCACTGCTGAATAATGATCTCAAAATACTTGCAAAAATATGGGCCGCAAGGATCAGCCTGGTCCTGGACACACTTGTCTCTGCGGATCAGGTTGGCTTTGTGAAGGGAAGAGAGGGAAGAGATAACTCCCTGAGAGTTCTGTATTTGATGCAACATGCCCATAACCATCATAAACCTTTAGTTTTGATGGGTACCGATGCAGTGAAGGCGTTTGACAGTGTGGACTGGACATTCATGCGAGAGACCCTGAGAAGTTTGGTTTCCCCCCAATAGTTATTGAAGCCATCTTTCAAATGTACAAATTTCCATCCGCAAAAGTAAGAGTTAATGGGGACTTCTCGCCCCCTTTTGAGATCAAAAATGGCACACGTCAGGGCTGTCCCCTCTCACCAGCGTTGTTTAATCTTAATCATTGAGACATTAATACAGAGTATCAGACAACACCCGGCAGTAGAGGGCATTAAGATTGCAGGTACTCCACATATGGTAGCGGGGTTTGCAGATGATCTTCTCTTGCTTCTTTCGGACCCAGTGAGAGAAATCCCGGCGGTGCTGGAGAGGTTCGAGACTTTTGGAGAGCTCTCGAATTTTAAGATCAGCTTAGAGAAATCTGAGGCGATGGGAATAAACATATGTCCTAGAATAATTCAAAAGCTGAAAACGGCTTTCCCAATTAAATGGAACTCTAAATATATTAAATACCTAGGTATTAAATTAAGCCCACTTTGGAACTCCCTCTTCTCACTCAATTTCGTACCCCTTCTCGATAACACTCTAGGAGCTATTAAGTCGTGGAGAGTCCCCTATGTCTCCTGGTTGGGAAGAAAAAACCTCATCAAAGGTTTCCTATTACCCAAGTATAGCTATATCTCCAGAATGTTACCAATCACAGTTCCTAACATGTTTTTCCAAAGGGTCCGGTCTCTTCTCGGAAGATACATATGGGGGGTCTAAAGCCTAGAATGAGTTATAACACACTTTCCCTACCTAAACATAAAGGAGGTATAGGAATCCCAGACCCACAAAAATACCATTCAGCGGTGACTGTCTCTTCTGGTTGATTGAGTAAGGGACAGTGACCACAAACTCTGGATAGAGATCGCGAAAGAATCATTGTCGGTTCCAATTGCCACTTTACTCCTTTTATCCACGGCATTTTTTAAAAAAAAGTCTCCTCCCAAAATGCAATCACAAAGAACTTGATTAAGTATTGGTCTATATTTTCATCCTCACTGATGCCGCTCCCATCCCCTCTGATAAAGGTAAAAGACCTACCTGGCCTCTACCTAGACCGTCCGGATAATAGAGACACAGATGCACTACACAAGATAAATGACAACCTAGATGACTTTATGGAGGACGGAGCGATCCTCCCACTTCAGGATTTACAAGCGAAATTCCCACACTACCACATTAACTTCCTTCATTATAACAGGCTCAAAAACTCGTTTAGGTCATATTTACAATCGGGATTCCCATTTAGAGAGCTGACTGCTTTCGAAAAGTTGTTGGCCCAGACAAACAAACCAAGGGGCGTGTTGGGTAAACTTTATCAGATGCTTCTTTCCCATGCTACCTCAGTTAAAAGAGCGTACATATTAAAATGGGAAAGAGACCTTGGGGTGGAGTTACAGGAATGGGAGGTTGACAAGATATATAAAAACTCGCATGGTCCTTCTGGATGTGTAAAGATCCCAGAAAACTCCTACAAGGTCCTGGCCAGGTGGTACGCCACTACGGACATAAAAAAGAAATAGCAACCTGAGGCGTCCTCGGATTACTGGAGATGTTTTGAGGAGATGGGATCTTATATGCACATATGGTGGCAGTGCGATAAAGTTCAGCCATTCTGGAGTAAATTACTTAAAATTTCGACAAAACTCTGTCAGCTCCCAGACCCTCCATCCCCGAGATTGATCTTTTTGAATTAGTCAGGTGAAACAGCACAATCCAAACACAAAAAACTTCTAATGTATTTATTGGCAGCAGCTAAAATGTTAATCCCTTTATACTGGCAATCTCAGACCTGCCCTTCTATAACAGAATGGCTACACAAAGTTAACCAAATTTATTATATTGACGAGATAATGGCCAGCACGACCTTTGGAACAAGAAAATTTAACTTGATCTGGGCGCCTTAGATACTTTTTAGAGAATCAGATGAATACCTAAATCTTCTAAATGCACAGTAGAATGTATTCAATTTACCTGAAAGTCAATCATAAGGAAAGGTAATATAGGTTGCTTCTTCGTGCGGACAAGGGATTATCACTGCTGACTGGACACTTACCCCCATTGTTTCCTACACCCTAACCTACCCCAAACCCCTCTATTCTCTAGATTTCCACACTATTTCTTTCTTATTTCCTGCTTCTTCAGTTAAAATTTACCCTACACTGTGACAAATGTAGGCATATTACTGGAAATGATGTAAAAGTACTGGTATTGTCTTTTTCTTGAAGGCCCTGAAGAAAACACGGCTACTTGTTTCAATGTGTGACAAGTGGTTATTTTGTAAAAGAAAAATATACCAGTATTGGGTCAGGAAGATGGGCAGGAAAGCGATGTAACTTTTGACAAAGCATTTTATCTGTCGCATGTATTGTTTTTTCCTTCTTGTTTAAAACTAATAAAAAAAAAGTTTAAAAGCAAAAAAAACAAAAACTTTGAAACCGTTCTGCTGTACCTGGATAACATCATTGTCTTCTGCAAAACCTAGGAAAATCTCTTGAAGAACTGGCCGAGGTGTTCAAAGCCCTGTCCAACTTTGGCTTGAAAGTAAAGCCGTCCAAATGCCACCTTTTGAACCCAAGGTGCAGTACCTGGGCAATATGGTAAGCGCAGAAGGCTTGGCACCAGACACTGACAAAGTCACCGTTATCCGAGACTGGCAAAGACCCAGCAATGTTCATGAAGTACGGCAGTTTCTTGGGTTGGTGGGCTACTACTGGAGATTCATCAAGGGCTTCACCAAAATAGCCGCTCCTCTGCAAGACCTGCTAGTAGGCCAATTCAAGAAGGTGAAGAACAAGAGTGCTCCATTCGAGTGGAACAACAGGATAGAAGAATCCTTCACTTGGTTGAAATTGACTCTTACAGGAGATGAAGTCCTGGCCTATCCTGACTATAACCAACCATTTATACTTTACAGGGGTGCCTGCAACGTGCGATTAGGAGCCGTGCTGTCACTAGTGCAGAAAGGTAGAGAGAGAGTGATTGCCTATGCCAGCAGGAAGCTTCGTCCCACTGAAAAGAACCCCGACAACTACAGTTCCTTTAAGCTGGAGTTCCTCGCCATAGTCTGGGTGGTAACAAAACGCTTCTGTGGCGCCCCTGAGGGATCAGTCGCCACAGAGGTACTGCACCTCACCCAGGTGTGTGGTACCCCACTCTCAGATAAGGAGGGAGCACCTCACAGGACTCTAACACCTGCACCCAACACACACCCTATAGCAGCAGGGCATCTGGATGTACCCTACAGGAGAAGGATCTCAACCCTGCCTGGTGGTAAAGGGTGTTAGGAGGTGGGTGGAGCTAGTAGGACGAGAGCGGGAGAAGAGAGTTTAGTGATGAGTCTGCCAGGAGGGGAGGAAGTGGAAAGACGTGTCAGGAGGAGCTGCAGGGAAGGAGACATTCAGAAGGAAGCTCCCTGTAGAGGGAAGGAATCCTAGAGGCACAGACAGCGACCATACTGCCCGTGGGGCTCATTCCACGCCATCTAAATGTCGGGAGGAGGGATCAGGTCGCAGTATAGGGACTGGCCCTAAAACTAGTGGAGTGAACAACAGACTCAGCTAGATCAACCAAAGGCTACGAACATTGCAAGTGCTGCAGCCAAATCCACAATTATTCTCTGAAAAGGCAGACACATAGGATCCAGGGACCTAGAGGTTATTCCCGACAAGATCTGAGGTTGCTGGCTTGGGACACTGCTTGTGAAGATGCTGGACAGGAGGGAGGAAATCAGAACAGTGAGACGGCCAGGAAAGGCACACACTGAAGGGAGTCCTGGGAATGTGTATCCTCATCTACCTGGGAGTTTGCTGAGCCCCTCACCTGGAGGACGCAGCACCAAGCTGGCACTTAGGCCCATAAGAACTGTGAGTAAACCTTTGGAACTGGACCCAGCTGTGTCCTCTAATTCTTCCTGTGTCACCTACCCAACTCTGCTACATCTACCACCACCAAGCAGAACATATTTGCTATCACCACTTCCCTGGGAAAAAAGCTCTGCCTGTGGAGAGCTATAACAACTCTGCTGCATCACCACCAGTCCCAGAGGATCTGCTCTGCAGCACTGGTCACCTCTGAAAAGAAACCACAGGTGGCATCACAAACTTATCTACACATAGACTTTATTCCTCATTAGTTCTCATTTTTCATGGACACTCAGGGCCACGGACCAGGTCACTGCTGTCATGATACATCCCTTTAAGACACTGGCCCGGTACAGAGTAACCCACAGCCCTGAAGGGGTGTTCCATTTCAAGCACTACCTTGCTTCAGCGAAGTTTACCATCTACACAGACAATAATCCGCTAACCCACCTTGAAACGGCAATGCTGGGTGCGCTGGAGCAGCGATGGATGGCTCGGCTGTCCAAATATGAGTTTACCATCAAGTACCAAGCGTAGTATAGGAACGCTAATGCTGATGCACTGTCCAGGATGCCCAGTTCACCAGACAGGGAGAAGATCCAGAAGAACTCTAAGAAATCGAGTTACCAGCCTTCCGCCATCCAGCTGCGGCCCAGCGCTCCCAAGGGGAGCAAGCCCTACATTATACGAGAGGCCATGTTTAACCCATTGCCTCATCATGAGTGGGCAGAGACACAAGATAGTGACCCAGCTGTCCGCCTAGTAAAGGAGTTGCTGACACAAGCTGATTCACACCCTGGTCTAGATGCTCCACAGGAAACACAGTTGTGGAAGGAGAAGGGCAAGCTGTTCATCTATGAGGGTAAGCTGTGTTGGAGGAACATCAACTCACGCACCCACGAACTGGTCTGGTAGGTGGTAGTCCCAAAGCGGGATGCGCCAATGGTCTTGGAGGCATACCACGATGGAACAGGACATTTCAGATGGAAGAAGTTGGAGGTCCTACTTCATGAAATATTCTACTGGGTTGACATGAGGAGAGGCATTGAGAAGTGGTGCCGAGAATGTGGCCCATTCAACCTGCGCAGGAAAGACCGCAACAGCCAGCGAGTCCCATTACAGCACATAGTCACAAAACAGCCCCTTGAACTGGTAGCTTTGGATCATGTGAAATTGACTCTGAGCAGGACTGGCTACACCTATGCTCTGATCATCGTTGACCATTACTCAAGGTTCTTGGTAGTCGTGCCTGTCAAAGACTAAACAGTGAAAATGGCAGCCAAAGCATTTCAAGAATACTTTTGTCAACTGCACGGTTACTTTGAACAAGTGCTCACCGACCAAGACCCAGCCTTTGAGGCAGAAGTGTTCCAGGAGTTCTGTAACCTTTAATGCTGCAAGAAAATTAGGATGATGCCGGACCATCCACAGACAAATGGCATGTGTGAGAAGATGAACCAGGTGGTAATTGTGGACTCATCAAAGTAAATTTCAAAGAAAATTAGTTATATATACTGGCTCCTAAAAAAAACCTAATTTTAAAAATGTATATACTTTATTATTCAAAGACCACAAAACACAACAAACACAAACCAAGCAACTTGGTGCTGATCAAAAAACTCCAGACCAATTCTCAGGATGAGTACAAAATGACCAATCAAACAAAGAAAACTAACTGATCAATTTTACACAGTCCAATAAATAACAATTCAAATAGACTTCGATTATCACACACCACCAAAATTTATGTAAAAAGGGTACAACCGAAGAAAATAATTATTTTATGGGGAGAGCAGAAGGAGGGAAATTTCCTAACAGGATTCCCTATTTATTACAGTCCCTACCTATCAGTGGAGCTTTTTCACCCTAATTTATATTGGTGCCCCCGCTCCGCGTCGGCTATCCCTTATTAACCCTACTAACTTCCGTATAAACAAATTAGTCTCACAAACAAGAGACTTGAGGGTACTAGAATATATAGGGATTAAATGGACTATGGACCAATAACCTCCTAAATCTCATAGGCAGCTACTTGAGGGCTATCAAATATATAAATGCGAAATGAGATGAATCCAGTGAGCCAAGTTTGAAGTATGTAAAAAATCTTTTTCTTTATTTCAAACGTAGATTAAAATTTTTTTTATCCATAGCAGCATATTGTAAATATATAAAGGCTCTCAAACCCTTAAGGAGAAGAGCATATGTGACATAGCAACAAATCTCTTATCAAAAACCATGTTCCTTGGCAACAATCTAAATAAATGACTTCATTAATACTCCTAGGGGTATCTATTATAGCATAACATATTTGAAAAACATATTCACCCCCATAGACATATATAGGTATTAACTCAATAATTGCTGTGTGCACTCATATTGCACCATGCCCAAATTTTAGATCAGCCAATATAAACAACTTGAAACTTAGCTTAATGCTGATTAAAGCTTCATATCACCACGTCTCGACGCGTTTCCCTCCAAACATGGGAGTTCCTCAGGAGGCTCATGATAATCCCTTCATACTCTCTCGGAGCATCAGATGTCGTGCCTGGTTGCTGGTATCCAAATGGCATGTGCGAGAAGATGAACCAGTGGTAAATGACCTATTGAAGACCTTGCCTCTAGAAGAGCGAAATCCATGGTCAGAGAAGTTGCCGGATCTGGAAGATCTATACAATCATATCCCGGTAAACTCGACCAACTGCACCCCAGCCTACCTGATGAGCGCAAGACCTGGCAAGTTACCCATTGATTTGGACATGGGAGTTTTAACACCTGAGATGACATCACCAGATGCAGACTGGGATACAGAGCGGCAGCAACAATACCGCAAAGTGCAAGAATGTGTAGAGAAAAGTTTATCCCAGGCAAGAGAAAGGCAGGAAAGAAATTACAATCAGCACACCCCTGCAGTTCCCTTGTCACCTGGAGAACAGGTACTCAAAAGGAAGAGACAGATGCACAAATTGGATGATAAGTGGGAGGCTGAACCATACACCGTCAAGCCTTCAAACTTTGATAACACCAAAGAATGCCTCGTCAGTAAGGATGGAGGAGAAACCTCAGCGGTAGTGTCAAGGGATCATCTAAAACTGTGCCCTGACCAACTGAAGGAAAGGATTGAAGACCAAGACACTCCTCAGCCCGTGGAAAAGAAGATACATACTGTTCTTGGAGACTTTCCCCGGTCTTGGACACAGGTGAATCAAGTCATCTTAGTACCTGTCCTGGTCTTTCCCCAGCCTACTGCACTTGAAGCAGCAGAGACTCTAGACCCGTCGGCTCCAGTAACAGATGCCACATCTGCAGTGGAATGCTAAAATCTGCCCACTGCTAGCGGTGAATCTGTCAGACCCATGGTGAGTCTAAGAAGTCGCAGACGGCTGCCCAGTTTACCAGGAAGTTGCAGGCCTACCAGGTTCACAACGTCAACAACCAACACACTAGGCCAGGCTAGATCATTACGGATTCCAGTTCTGCATAGATCCACCCATAGTGCGAGAGGTCAGGTCCCAGCCCAGTAGAGGGACTAAAATGTAAATAAGTTAATAATATGTATATTTGCCACGTTAAGCATGAGACCCTACAGAGACTTAAGTATGAACTTTTAAAATTTTTTGTAATAACCTGTTGAAGGATAATTGGGCCACAGGACTATTTATGGCCAGGACCTTACTTGTATATAGTTGACAATATGTGTTAGGCGTCGGGTTCCCGCAGCTGCACAGCGGGAAACCAGAGCCTTGCATCCTGCAGTCTCCCATTCTTCCCCGACCGCTCAGCAATCTTGGCATCTGGCAGGACTGGTTGTTGTTGCCACCTCTGGGTCAGCAATAGCAGCGCAGGCTGCCCTGCAGCAAGCCACTCCAGTGGCTAAGTCCTCTCGTCACGCTACAGGGCATGCTCACGAGACGATCTCCCATTGGAGATCGGGAGTCACGTGCTCAGGTCCTTCTCCTGATCTGATTGGTCCATCCCAGAAATTTGGAAGGTCCCACATGGCTATAAAAGGTCCGCATGGCCGCTCGGCCATGCGCTAGAGTAGTCTCTAATTGCTACTGTGTGAATGATGATGGATGCATGAACCTGCGAATGACTCATTAAGTTTCCCTCCCTCTGATATTACGTGTGTGGATGGGGACTTAGCCTTAGAGTCAGCACCAGTCAGTGGCATGCTACAAGCCACAGTGCTCATCTCCACAGAGGTAGCGTCCGACAGTGCGCCCCTCCTGAGCATTGTTCTATAGCGGCTGAGTCAGTTGCCGCGCTGCGGTCAGCAGCACTTGTGGGTGTCAGCGGTAGCGACGCCGCACGCACGGTAGGTCTAGACGGACACCGACCCTGTGTCTTGGGCCCGAGTCCGGTGACCATATACCGTGTGCGCACACCGCTGAGACCTGTGAGGTCAACAGGCTCGGCATTTATGTTTATGCCTTAAGGCGACTCTGTGGACATAACAGAGTACGCCCAGTGCACACCGGGTGACGTTCAACCCGTGTGCGATATACCGCCATATTGTGTGTCTCCCATTATATAGCAGCAGTTTAACACCTCTGCACGGTGGACCCCGGGTGGCGAACGCACTTTCTATTATTTTATATTTAGTGTGTTCTGCCGGCCCCTACAATATGGCACAGGAGTGAACGGTGGACGGTGAGGCATGGACTGATCGTCATCAGGACTGTTTTTGAGCTTTGGGTTTTTGTAGTTTATTTTTTTGAAATCTAGTAAATTGTTATAATTGTTCACTTGATAATGTTTATATTTCCTCAGTCCTCGAGTACTGAATTTCACTAGGGGGAATGTGGCACCCCAGGAGTTCGGTTGCTACAGTGGCATTGCCTCCCTCACAGGGGGTGATGTCATGCCTGGAAGCAAAGATGGTTTCCCTAATCAGGTAACACTAACATCCAACACTTTTCCTGACTCCAGACCAGAAGATAGGGAAGCTTCCTGAAACCAGGTTTTGAGCTCTATCAATTCTGGCCTGGAGGCGGGGTTAGTCAGTCTGCAGCAGGGAGTCTGCAAGAGACAGTCTGAGGGAGACAGAGAGGAGAGAGGAAGTCAAGGAAGAACCTGAGGAGAGGAGCTGTAGATAAGCTCAGTCCAGGGCTGCTCTAAGTTCTGGGCATCACTAAATAGTCATCCTGTCCCTCTTGGAGCATGTATTTTGAGAGGCCACAATCAAGAAATGTTGTAATTAAGATCTCCTTGGAGTGGCCTAGTGTGGGATCACTAGTCTCTTGGGACTCAACATGGTTGGAGGAAGGAAGATCAGGGTGAGAATTAAGTGATGCAGACTTTAGGCTGGTGAGACTGGACCATGTGGAAGACTTCAGAAATGGCGGACCATGCATCCCTGCAAAGTGGGACAGGAACCCATGTGTCTTGGATGAACGTGTTTCTTGTGCTCCAGCAACAGGCATAGTAACACCTGCTCCACGTCCTCAGTATCTGCGTTCACGTTCATCAGCTCTTCCACATCCCTTAATTCACGCATTTTATAGTTACTAGAATGCTTGAAACCAAGTTTATATTTAATTAAAGGAAAAAAAAAAAATTGGTCACCTGTAGCAATCAAACCACTTTTTATGAGTTTACTCCTTTGTAACGTAACAGAAAGAATGCAAAATTGTATGGATGACAATAGAATTCAATCCAGAAAAATATTTCAGTGCTTGTCTCAGTTTTAGAGATCACAAAACTGTTCACAGATCCTGTAACACTGTATGTCTGAGAAACTACAGCCTACAAAATTTTTAAAAGCTTTATTACAGTTTTACAGATCACAAAAATGTTCACAGACCACACAACAATAGGTCTGAGAAATGGAGGCCTACATAATTTTTAAAAGTTTTTTTTTTTACAGTTTTACAAATCACAAAAATGTTTAGTCCACGTAATACTGTATGTCTGAGAAATGGAAACATACAAAATTTTTTAAAGATTTGGTTCACTTTTAGACCTCATAGAAATATTCACAAAGTAACACTGTATGTTTCAGAAATGGAGGCCTAGAATTTTTTTCAAAGCTTTTTAGCAGGTTTATGCATCACAAAAATGTTTACAGACCATGTAACATTACGTATGAGAAATGGAGACCTACAAAATTTGTAAAAGCTTTTTTGCAGCTTTACAGATCAGAAAAATGTTCACAGACCATGTAACACTGTATGTCTGAGAAATGGAGACTTGCACAATTTTTAAAAGCTTGTTTGCAGTATACCAGATCACAAAAAATTCACTGTCCATGTGACACTGTATGTCTTAAAAATGAAGGCCTACACAGTTTTTTTAAAAGCTTTTTAGCAATACTAGAGATCACAGAAATTTACTGCACACTACGGAATAGTGAATAGAAACGAGTTAGATTATACTCACCCCGGGGTCTGGTCCGGTCTGATGGGTGTTGCGGTCTGGTGCCTCCCATCTTCTGGCAATGACGTCCTCCTCCTTACTTCTGCAGCGGCTCCTGCACAGGTGTAGTTTATCTGCCCTGTTGAGGGCAGAGTAATGTACTGCAGTGCGCAGGCGCTGGACCTTTCTGACCTTTCCTGGCGCCTGCGCACTGCAGCACTCTGCACTGCCCTCAACAGGGTATAACTGCGCAGGAGCCGAGGCAGAAGTAAGGAGGAGGACGCCATCACTAGAAGATGGGAGGCGCCGGACCGCGACACCCATCTGACCGTACCGGACCCCTGAGTCATTATAATCCAACTTATTTTTCTTATCTTACAATCATAGAATCGTAGAGTTGGAAGGGACCTCCTGGGCCATCTGTTCCACTCATTGATCACTCTAACTGTCAAAAAGTTTTTTCTTATATCTAATCTGTGTCTCCTCCCATTCAGTTATAGGGCTAACAACAGCACATGTGAAAAAGACTTTTGTAAACTAATAGATCACAGACTGAATATGAGTCAACAGTGTGATGCAGCAGCAAAAAAGGCAAATGCAATTCTAGGATGTATTAACAGAAGCATACAGTCTAGATCATGTGAAGTCATTATTGCCCTCTACTCCTCTTTGGTCAGACCTCATCTGGAATACTGTGTCCAGTTTTGGGCACCACATTTTTAAAAAGACATCAACAAACTAGAGCAAGTTCAGAAAAGAGCGACCAGAATGGTGACCGGTCCGCAAACCCTGTCTTATGAGGAAAGGTTGCAGGATTTTGGAATGTTTAGCTTGCAGAAGAGAAGACTGAGAGGAGACTTAATAGCTATCTACAAATATCTGAAGGGCTGTCACATTGTAGAAGGATCATCTTTATTCTCATTTGCGCAAGGAAAGACTAGAAGCAATGGGATGAAACTGAATGGGAGGAGACACAGATTAGACATTAGAAAAAACTTTTTGACAGTTAGAGTGATCAATGAGCGGAACAGGCTGCCACGAGAGGTGGTGAGTTCTCCTTCAATAGAAGTCTTCAAACAGAGGCTGGACAGACATCTGTCTGGGATGATTTAGCGAATCCTGCTTTGAGCAGGGGGTTGGACCAGATGGCCCAGGAGGTCCCTTCCAACTCTACGATTCTATGATTCTATGACCGGACACCCATGTTACCTTTCCCAACAGGTCGAGAGAACCATCTCCGTCTGTTTTGTCTGTCATATGGCCTCATCTCTACATTAGGCCGCCCCCAGTGGTCAGAATATCGGCCTTGATCTTTTGCCCTCCAGTCACAGTCTGTCTGCGTCATCAGACACTGTTTAGTCACCACACTTCTACAGTGCGCTCCGTCACCTCCTTTCCTGTCTATGCGTCTTGTAACAAATGGTACATCACCACATCTAAGTTTGCTTTTCAGTGCATTAACCTCATGGTTCATTGCATCTGCTGTCTCTGTAGCAACCTCCAGTTCACGCTGTAATCTACGGTACAATGTATCGGCACATTGAGCCTCTTTCTCTGCTTCTTCCACCTGGCGCTTCAGCTGTTTCAGACGCACATTATTTTCCTCTGCCAGGCTTTTGTACTGCTCAGAATTATGCCTTTCATCATCCATTTGCATTAGTACATCCTTCAGTTTTTTCTCTGTATGCCATACTTGTTTGCTTGCAGATTGTCGCTTTTTAGTTTCAGCATCAAGCTGTTCCTCCAGTTGTGCAACCTTTACTTTTAACTCATTTTTCTGGTGATCAATTTGCTGACGGGCATTCTTGTTCTTCTGAACATTACTGCGTTCTGCATTCAGATCAGCATTCATCTGGTTAACCTGAAGTGTGGCCTTTCTCAGTCTGTTATTGACTAATTCAACGTTGCCATGTTCTTCCTCCAATTCTTCTTTAAGCTGAGCAATGCAAGACTCTAAACACCTCTTTTCTTCCAAAGCCAGAGCATCTTTACCACTGTTGTTGGCAATCATATCAGCCAGTTCATCTTTTTCCTGCTGTACTTGCCTCTTAGCATGCTCTGCAGCAGCAAGCTCCTCCTGCATATGGATCATCTCTTCTTCCCTACTTTTCAGCTTCTTCTTATCTTCACTCTGTTCACCAATTGGGCCTGGCCTCTGTAAGTCTTCTTCCCAGTTCTTCTCTCGCAGAAGACCTCTTACCGTTTGTTAGTTTCTCGTACCTCTTCTCTGAGGGACTTATTCAGACCTTGCCACGTTGCCAGGTGACCTTTGAACTTGAAGACTTCCTTCTCTAGCTCTTCTAGTCTGTGCTCCCTTTCTCTCTCAGAGCCACAGTCACCCCCAGAGACTGAGTCACCCCAATCATCCGAGTGAACCCTCCAGTTACCCTCTGACCGTGTGTCCGTTCCAGTCGTCTCATTTCCCAGCCCACCATCCATCATGTCACAAGATGTCAGGTCCGTAAGTTGGGCAGATGCACCCTTTCTTCCGGTCACTCCTACAACTGATTTGTCCACTTTAGCAAGCATCACCGTGCCACTGTCTGCTAGCCCAGCAGTAGAAATGTCTCCAACCCCTTGCTGTAGATGAACTCCCCTCTCCCACAAGCCAGAGAACAGTCTAGAGTCGCGGCCTATAACCACTGGACAGGACAGATTCGGGACTATCGCTACATCCTGTCCCTCGATGTCCCAACCTTTCTCAAAGACTACCCTGGCGACTGGGCAACTCTTAGTGCGCCCGTGGTTGCAAGTAACCCCCACCTTTCTGCCGGGTATCTCAGGAGCAACCCGCACCAGAGTCACCGGGCTCCCAGGGTCGACCAGACCAACTATATCTTCATTATCTATCTGGAGGCCACACCCCCTTAGCATCGTGCCGGCTGGGTAGTTTACCAGGCAGATAGGACAGACATAGGACATTTGCTCCTGGCAACAGTTCATCTGTACCAGCTTTTTCACATTGGGATGCTCCGCCCCCATTCCCCAGGACTCCACCCCCTTTTGGGCGACTATCCCCTTTTGGGACTCCACCCCTTTTTGGGTTACCACCCCCATTTGGGTCATCACCTGCCTCTGAGACTCCACCCCTTCTCGGATTACCACCCCGATTTGGGTCACCGCCCCCTTTCAGGATTTCCCCATGTCTTTTCTACAGGTCTCCTTAGACCACAGTTCACACCAAAACAATTTATGTCTTTAACGATACCACACAAGTTCTTGTTGGCACCACCACAGCTCCTGCTGTCACCGATCTTAAACACCTCCGGCTGCCGTTCACACACAGCTGCTGGTGTCACCTTCATAACTCCGCCGAGTTACAGGAAGCTGCTTTTCACCTTCATAACCCCGCCGAGTTACAGCAAGCTGCTTGTCACCTTCGTAACCCCGCCGAGTTACAGCAAGTTGCTTGTCACCTTCTTGACCCCACTGAGCCAACGCCAGCTGACTTGAGAGGGAAAAGAAAATAACACAACACACACACAAAACTCATGTGTCCTGTCTGTGTGCTGTTCAGGACGTCCGTCTCCTCCTGAGACCATCCAAAAAACAGGGTGCACCGGGTACTATTCAGGGAGCCGACCCTCCTCCCTGGGTTTCCCAACACACCGGCCTCACCAGGTCCAGGGGCTCAGCGGGTGCTCTTCATGACTTCCGTCTCCACCTGAGACTGCCCAACACTCACGCCTCACCAGGTCCAAGGTCACAGCACGTGCTCCAGTGATCCGATTCTTCTCCCAGAACCTCCCAACACTGACCCTCCAGGACCTTGCTCACTGAACCCTCCAGGTACACAGTCTCTCACTGACCCCAGTCAGTATAACACGGACACCTGTCCGTTACCTGTGTCAGCCACACAGGTTCTCGAGTACCTCTTATCCACAGAGGCACCCTATAGCAATCACCAGTCTCTTTCTCTGACCCCGGTCAGCACATCACATGGCTTTCACGACCGTCACCTGCCAGCCACGCAGGTTCTCGGACCCCTCTACCGCAGAGTTGTCCTATAAGTCTCTTCCACTAACCCCAGTCAGCATATCACATGGCTTTCAAGACCATCAGCCCTCCTGGCTCAGCGTTACCAGCACTGCAACATGTGTTGTTGGAACCGTTGCCCTTAGCAACCGAATTTTGCAGTCCTCGTCCGTTGCCAAATAACCAGCCAAATAACCAGATCCAGCATGGGTTTTCCATAAAACAATAACAGTCCATGCGGTTTATTCGGTCATCATAAACCCAAAGCAATAGAAAGTTCATATCAAACAGCATAGCGTCCATGACAGAGCTCCACCCTGTAGTCAGACAGATTTATGCAATGTCCAATATGCAGGCTCTCTAGCCTCACAGTTATCTCACCCTGTCAGGGTTACCTCATGGTTGCTTCACCACACTGCAGACATCCATTCCCTCCTCTGGGAACTCTCAGACACATGCAGCCCTTACACACAGGCACTTCAGAAAGGCAGACACATCTTCCAGCGAGACCTTCCAAACGGACCAACCAGGCCCAAGCATTCACTCATGTGACCTACCCTGGCTACCTTATATGGTCCGTAGCCACGCCCACCGGATCATATGGCTATGACCTCATCACAGGTCCTTCAATCATTCACACTCATATACAGTTGTGGCCAAAAGTATTGACACCCCTGCAATTTTGTCAGATAATACTCAGTTTCTTCCTGAAAATGATTGCAAACACAAATTCTTTGTTATTATTATCTTCATTTAGTTTGTCTTAAATGAAAAAACAAAAAGAATTGTCCTAAAGCCAAATTGGATATAATTCCACACCAAACATAAAAAAAGAGGGTGGACAAAACTATTGGCACTGTTCGAAAAATAATGTGATGCTTCTCTAATTTGTGTAATTAACAGCACCTGTAACTTATCTGTGGCACCTAACAGGTGTTGGCAATAACTAAATCACACTTGCAGCCAGTTGACATGGATTAAAGTTGACTCAACCTCTGTCCTGTGTCCTTGTGTGTACCACATTGAGCATGGAGAAAAGAAAGAAGACCAAAGAACTGTCTGAGGACTTGAGAAACCAAATTGTGAGGAAGCATGAGCAATCTCAAGGCTGCAAGTCCATCTCCAAAGACCTGAATGTTCCTGTGTCCACTGTGCGCAGTGTCATCAAGAAGTTTAAAGCCCATGGCACTGTGGCTAACCTCTCTAGATGTGGACGGAAAAGAAAAATTGACAAGAGATTTCAACGCAAGATTGTGCGGATGTTGGATAAAGAACCTCAACTAACATCCAAACAAGTTCAAGCTGCCCTGCAGTTCGAGGGTACAACAGTGTCAACCCGTACTATCCGTCGGCGTCTGAATGAAAAGGGACTGTATGGTAGGAGACCCAGGAAGACCCCACTTCTTACCCCAAGACATAAAAAGCCAGGCTGGAGTTTGCCAAAACTTACCTGAAAAAGCCTAAAATGTTTTGGAAGAATGTTCTCTGGTCAGATGAGACAAAAGTAGAGCTTTTTGGACAAAGGCATCAACATAGAGTTTACAGGAGAAAAAAAGAGGCATTCAAAGAAAAAAAACATGGCCCCTACAGTCAAACATGGCGGAGATTTCCTGATGTTTTGGGGTTGCTTTGCTGCCTCTGGCACTGGACTGCTTGACCGTGTGCATGGCATAATGAAGTCTGAAGACTACCAACAAATTTTGCAGCATAATGTAGGGCCCAGTGTGAGAAAGCTGGGTCTCCCTCAGAGGTCATGGGTCTTCTAGCAGGACAATGACCCAAAACACACTTCAAAAAGCACTAGAAAATGGTTTGAGAGAAAGCACTGGAGACTTCTAAGGTGGCCAGCAATGAGTCCAGATCTAAAAATGGCAGTTTGGAGAAGGCACCCTTCAAATATCAGGGACCTGGAGCAGTTTGCCAAAGAAGAATGGTCTAAAATTCCAGCAGAGCATTGTAAGAAACTCATTGATGGTTACCGGAAGCGGTTGGTCACAGTTATTTTGGCTAAAGGTTGTGCAACCAAGTATTATGCTGAGGGTGCCAATACTTTTGTCTGGACCATTTTTGGAGTTTTGTGTGAAATGATCAATGTTTTGCTTTTTGCTTCATTCTCTTTTGTGTTTTTCCATTTAAGACAAATTAAATGAAGATAATAATACCAAAGAATTTGTGTTTGCAATCATTTTCAGGAAGAAACTGAGTATTATCTGACAGAATTGCAGGGGTGTCAATACTTTTGGCCACAACTGTACTTCACTATGGCATTCTAGATACCCGCCCCTAGGTGGGTTTGTAGGTAGCTGGTTCCGCCTGTCTCACCAGCTACCTGGAAAGCTCTCCCTGACACGAAATCTCAGCAGTACCTCTGCTGATCAACACACATATTCAAGCTTCCATCCCCAGGCCACCTACCTTGGGATACATAATGATCATTCAGCATCCTGCCACTCATCCTCTTTCCTGGGACACCCACACAGCGCCCCCTAGGGAACACAGTGGTCACTACACCACAGTATGTATGTATGTATGTATGTATGTATGTGTGTATGTCCGGGATTGGCATCTGCACCGTCGCAGTTACAGCCACAAAATTTTGCACAGTCACACGTCTGGACCCCGAGAGCGTCATAAGCTATGTTGTGAGGTGAAACTTTAACCCCGCGCATTCCAATTCACCAAACAATTTGGCCTATTATTCTTATCATTTCTGTGGTGTTATCGTCCTTCTGTAAAGCTGGAAATAACACAATTTATTACCATGCCAACACAGACCACCCTCTGACGCAGACTGCAGGGGGAGCCCAGTATCACACAGGATAGGATTAGATACACGGCTCAGCAGTCAGTATCATACAGGATAGGATTAGATACACAGCTCAGCAGTCAGTATCACACAGGAGAGGATTAGACACATGGCTCAGCAGTCAGTATCACACAGGATAGGATTAGATACACAGCTCAGCAGTCAGTATCACACAGGATAGGATTAGATACACAGCTCAACAGTCAGTATCACACAGGATAGGAATAGATGCACGGCTATGCATGCAGTATCACACAGGATAGGATTAGATACACAGCTCAGCAGACATTATCACACAGGATAGGGTTAGATACACAGCTCAGAAACAGGATGTACCAAAGGAGAGGACATTTTTATTCCAAGAATTCCACTCATTCCATCTGATTTGTTTTTTAATTTTAAATGCCTCCAGTTTCCAGTTCAACTGCTATTTGCAATGTCCATTAACAATGCTCAGGGACAGTTCTTGAAAGTAGTAGGGATCGATTTGCAATCTCCATGCTTTTCTCATGGTCAACTTTACGTGGTCTGTTCAAGAGTTGGAACTGCCAAAAATCTGTTCATCTTTGCACCGAAAGGAAAAACCAAAAATCTTGAATGAGTTGAAAATAAAATACTATCAATACTTGGGTAATCGTTTAGTTAATTTGTGTTGCAAATCTGTAGTGTTGAATATATGATGTGAAATGTTTTTATGTGCAATATAATTAGAATTTGTTATAACTAACCACAGTTGGTTACTATGCCCAGGCAACGCCGGGCTCTTCAGCTAGTATATATATATATATATATATAGCCACACACACATACATGTATATATATTACATAGTCTCCTTTATTATGTATATTGCTGTCCCATATACAGTGCCCTCTCGTTATGTATAGCACCACCCCTTTCATATTGAATTATATATTACATACCTTCCTGTCTTGTTAGCTGTATAATGCAATGATGGCTGATGGAGCATGGGAAAGCTTCCTTTCTAATGGAGGAGCTGGTGGACTGGTAGTTTGGTCACCGGCTCCTCGATCAGCAGTCAATTTATATCTAAAAAGAGAGGGGACTATGTAATTAAAGAGGGCGCTGTGAATAACAAAATTAACAAGAATACACTATGTAAGAGACAGCACTATACATAACAGCAGAGGATGCTATATAATAAGGGACGGCACCATATATAACTAGAGAGGATGGTATGTAATAAGGGACGGTGTTATACATAATAAAAGGAAACTATGTAACTAAGGATGGTGTTATACAGAATTAGTGAGTACACTATATACTAAGAAGCTGTGATAGACATAGTGAGTACACTATATACTAAGGGACTGTGTTAGACATAATAAGCGATAATAATGTCTTCCTCCACCTCCCTTGTTCCTCAGGCAATTATAAGTCCCCCTTCCTCCCATCCCACACCCCTCATTGTCCTCCTCACCTCGCATCCCATTATTGTCCTCTCTCCCACCCCATCATTGCCCTCCACCACCTCCATCATTTTCTTCTCCCCACCACTCCCATCACTGCTCATTCCACCACCTCCTTCATTTCCTCCTCCTCCACCACCCCCATTATTGCCCTTTCCACCACCACCATCATTGCATTCTCCCCCACCACTCCCATCATTTCTTTTTCCACCACCACCCCATCATTGCCCTCGCCATCACCCCCATCATTGCCTTCTCCATCACCCCATCACTGCTTTCTCCCCATCACTCCCATCATTGCCTTCTCCCCATCACTCCCATCATTACCTTCTCTGTTATGATTGGGTCACCGAGGAGGATAGCAAGACCAAGCTAAGCCACAGAAAACCAGAGAGGTTGGTAACTAAGCGAATTGCAGACCCCTGATCCTATCCACACAACTAGCAGTAGCCGTGGAGCGTACCTACGATGATTCTAGATGCCTCAACACAGCCAGAGAACTAAATAAGCCTAAAGCAAGAAAGGGGAAATCTAACCTGCCCCAGAGCATACCCAAAAGGAATAGATAGCCCCCAAACATATATTGTCGGTGAGACAAGATGAAAAAACAAACGCAGGTAGGAAAATAGGCTGAGCAAACGATGGGGCCCAAACTAACTAGACAGGACAGGAAAGGAAAGACACTGTCTGCAATCATGCAAAAAACCCTGCAAAAAATGCCCTACACGTCTGATAGAAAAAATACTGAAGTCACTAGACTTCGCCCACTATATCAGCACTCTGGTATATTCTGAAAACAGAGCAAAAGAGAGACCAATCTAATAAGGGACAAAAACAAACTGGCACAAACAATAACATAAGGATGGAAATTCAGCACAGCCCCAGCCGGGGCTGGCTGGCCACACAAAACTGAAATAGACAGAACCAAATCAAATGTGAACAATAGCAAAAGAACACTTAGCTTGAGCATGCAGGGACTGAACTGGAAACTTAGACCTCAGGAGGTAGGAAAAATCACCAGCAGGGATAGAGGGAGTCGGCTGTGTTAAATCCAGTCAGAAACTCCCAATGTCCAATTGTCCTCCTCATTATCAGGTGGCAGGACTTTGTTAATTAGATCAGCTCCATTACCTCCTGTAACCACCAGAGGGAGCCAGGAAAGAGAACTCGCGACCCATCTGTCAATACAACCATCTCCACTACCTTCATCAGCAACCAGAGGTAGGCCAGAAAGTGAATTCACAACACTTCTCCATCACCCCATCATTGACTTCTCCCCATCACTCCCATCATTGCCTTCTCCCCATCATTGCCTGCTCCATCACCCCATCACTGCCTTCTCCTCATCTCTCCCATCATTGCCTTCTCCCCATCACTCCCATAATTGCCTTCTCCCCATCACTCCCCTCATTGCCTTCTCCATCACCCCATCTTTACCTTCTCCATCACCCCATCATTGCCTTCTCCCCATCACTCCCATCATTGCCTTCTCCCCATCACTCCCATCATTGCCTTCTCCCCATCATTGCCTGCTCCATCACCCCATCACTGCCTTCTCCTCATCTCTCCCATCATTGCCTTCTCCCCATTACTCCCATCATTGCCTGCTCCATCACCCCATCACTTCCATCATTGCCTTTTCCCCTTATTGCCTTCTCCATCACCCCATCACTGCTTTCTCCCCATCACTCCCATCATTGCCTTCTCCCCATCACTCCCATCATTGCCTGCTCCATCACCCCATCACTTCATTCATTGCCTTCTCCCCATCACTACCATCATTGCCTTCTCCATCACCCTGTCAGTACCTTCTTCCCATCACCTCCATCATTGCCTTCTCCATCACCCCATCATTGCCTTCTCCCCATCACTGCCTGCTCCCCATCACTTCCATCATTGTCTTCTCCCTATCACTCCCATCATTGCCTTCTCCCCATCACTCCCATAATTGCCTTCTCCCCATCACTCCCATCATTGCCCTCTCCATCACCCCCATCATTGCCTTCTCCATCACCCCATCTTTGCCTTCTCCATCACCCCATCACTGCCTTCTCCCCATCACTCCCATCATTGCCTTCTCCCCATCACTCCCATAATTGCCTTCTCCCCATCACTCCCATCATTGCCCTCTCCATCACCCCCATCATTGCCTTCTCCATCACCCCCATCATTGCCTTCTCCATCACCCCATCACTGCCTTCTCCATCACCCCATCACTACCTTCTCCATCACCCCATCACTGCCTTCTCCCCATCACTCACATCATTGCCTTCTCCCCATCACTCCCATCATTGCCTTCTCCATCACCCCATCACTGCCTTCTCCCCATCACTCCCATGATTGCCTGCTCCATCACCCCATCATTGCCTTCTCATCTCTCCCATCATTGCCTTCTCCCCATTACTCCCATCATTGCCTGCTCCATCACCCCATCACTTCCATCATTGCCTTTTCCCCTTATTGCCTTCTCCATCACCCCATCACTGCTTTCTCCCCATCACTCCCATCATTGCCTGCTCCATCACCCCATCACTTCATTCATTGCCTTCTCCCCATCACTACCATCATTGCCTTCTCCATCACCCCATCATTGCCTTCTCCCCATCACTGCCTGCTCCCCATCACTTCCATCATTGTCTTCTCCCTATCACTCCCATCATTGCCTTCTCCCCATCACTCCCATAATTGCCTTCTCCCCATCACTCCCATAATTGCCCTCTCCATCACCCCCATCATTGCCTTCTCCATCACTCCATCTTTGCCTTCTCCATCACCCCATCACTACCTTCTCCATCACCCCATCACTGCCTTCTCCCCATCACTCCCATCATTGTCTTCTCCCCATCACTCCCATAATTGCCTTCTCCCCATCACTACCATCATTGCCCTCTCCATCACCCCCATCATTGCCTTCTCCATCACCCCATCACTACCTTCTCCATCACCCCATCACTGCCTTCTCCATCACCCCATCACTGCCTTCTCCCCATCACTCCCATCATTGTCTTCTCCCCATCACTCCCATAATTGCCTTCTCCCCATCACTCCCATTATTGCCCTCTCCATCACCCCCATCATTGCCTTCTCCATCACCCCATCTTTGCCTTCTCCATCACCCCATCACTACCTTCTCCATCACCCCATCACTACCTTCTCCCCATCACTCCCATCATTGCCTTCTCCCCATCACTCCCATAATTGCCTTCTCCCCATCACTCCCATCATTGCCCTCTCCATCACCCTCATCATTGCCTTCTCCATCACCCCATCTTTGCCTTCTCCATCACCCCATCACTACCTTCTCCATCACCCCATCACTGCCTTCTCCCCATCACTCACATCATTGCCTTCTCCCCATCACTCCCATAATTGCCTTCTCCCCATCACTCCCATCATTGCCTTCTCCATCACCCTATCACTGCCTTCTCCTCATCACCCCATCACTGCCTTCTCCCCATCACTCCCATGATTGCCTGCTCCATCACCCCATCATTGCCTTCTCATCTCTCCCATTATTGCCTTCTCCCCATTACTCCCATCATTGCCTGCTCCATCACCCCATCACTTCCATCATTGCCTTTTCCCCTTATTGCCTTCTCCATCACCCCATCACTGCTTTCTCCCCATCACTCCCATCATTGCCTTCTCCCCATCACTCCCATCATTGCCTGCTCCATCACCCCATCACTTCATTCATTGCCTTCTCCCCATCACTACCATCATTGCCTTCTCCATCACCCTGTCAGTACCTTCTTCCCATCACCTCCATCATTGCCTTCTCCATCACCCCATCATTGCCTTCTCCCCATCACTGCCTGCTCCCCATCACTTCCATCATTGTCTTCTCCCTATCACTCCCATCATTGCCTTCTCCCCATCACTCCCATAATTGCCTTCTCCCCATCACTCCCATCATTGCCCTCTCCATCACCCCCATCATTGCCTTCTCCATCACCCCATCTTTGCCTTCTCCATCACCCCATCACTGCCTTCTCCATCACCCCATCACTGCCTTCTCCCCATCACTCCCATAATTCCTTCTCCCCATCACTCCCATCATTGCCTTCTCCCCATCACCCCCATCATTGCCTTCTCCATCACCCCATCTTTGCCTTCTCCATCACCCCATCACTGCCTTCTCCATCACCCCATCACTACCTTCTCCATCACTCACATCATTGCCTTCTCCCCATCACTCCCATCATTGCCTTCTCCCCATCACTCCCATCATTGCCTTCTCCATCACCCCATCACTGCCTTCTCCCCATCACCCCCATCACTGCCTTCTCCCCATCACTCCCATGATTGCCTGCTCCATCACCCCATCATTGCCTTCTCCCCATCACTCCCATCATTGCCTTCTCCCCATCACTCCCATCATTGCCCTCTCCATCACCCCATCTTTGCCTTCTCCCCATCACTCCCTTCATTGCCTTCTCTCCATCACCCCCATCATTGCCTTCTCCCCATCACTCCCATCCTTGCCTTCTCCATCACCCCATCACTGCATTCTCTCCATCACTCCCATTTCAGCGCTGAAATCTCATCTCCCGAGATTTCAATGCAGAGATCTCCATCTGCGCTTGCGTGGCGGCCATTTTCCAGGAAGCAATCCACCGCACAGGCATAGATGGAACGGCAGAGCCCCCCACGCAGCACAGGACAGAGCCCGGCAGCGGCAGGCCCCGGGGACACAGTGCAGCGGCACCCCAGGGACCCATTGCGGTGGCGGCAGTACCCGGGGGACCCAGCGCGGTGGCAGCAGCACCAGGTACAGAGTGGGCGGCAGCACCCCGGGGACAGAGTGGGTGATAGCACACCGGGGACAGAGTGGGCGACAGCACACCGGGGACAGAGTGGGCGACAATAAGATGCAGGACTCTGTTAATTAGATTAGCTCCATTACCTCCTGTAACCACCAGAGGGAGCCAGGAAAGAGAACTTGCGACCCCTCTGTCAATACAACCATCTCCACTACCTTCTTCAGCAACCAGAGGTAGGCCAGAAAGTGAATTCACAACACTTCTCCATCACCCCATCATTGACTTCTCCCCATCACTCCCATCATTGCCTTCTCCCCATCATTGCCTGCTCCATCACCCCATCACTGCCTTCTCATCTCTCCCATCATTGCCTTCTCCCCATCACTCCCATAATTGCCTTCTCCCCATCACTCCCATCATTGCCCTCTCCCCATCACCCCCCTCATTGCCTTCTCCATCACCCCATCTTTACCTTCTCCATCACCCCATCATTGCCTTCTCCCCATCACTCCCATCATTGCCTTCTCCCCATCACTCCCATCATTGCCCTCTCCCTCACCCCCCATCATTGCCTTCTCTCCATCACTCCCATCATTGCCTTCTCCCCATCATTGCCTGCTCCATCACCCCACCACTGCCTTCTCCTCATCTCTCCCATCATTGCCTTCTCCCCATTACTCCCATCATTGCCTGCTCCATCACCCCATCACTTCCATCATTGCCTTTTCCCCTTATTGCCTTCTCCATCACCCCATCACTGCTTTCTCCCCATCACTCCCATCATTGCCTTCTCCCCATCACT
The DNA here is from genome assembly GCF_039654945.1 of Dendrobates tinctorius. Lineage (NCBI taxonomy): Eukaryota > Metazoa > Chordata > Amphibia > Anura > Dendrobatidae > Dendrobates > Dendrobates tinctorius. The sequence goes on from NW_027361696.1 coordinate 80,095,767, forward strand.
CCCATCATTGCCTGCTCCATCACCCCATCACTTCATTCATTGCCTTCTCCCCATCACTACCATCATTGCCTTCTCCATCACCCTGTCAGTACCTTCTTCCCATCACCTCCATCATTGCCTTCTCCATCACCCCATCATTGCCTTCTCCCCATCACTGCCTGCTCCCCATCACTTCCATCATTGTCTTCTCCCTATCACTCCCATCATTGCCTTCTCCCCATCACTCCCATAATTGCCTTCTCCCCATCACTCCCATCATTGCCCTCTCCATCACCCCCATTGCCTTCTCCATCACCCCATCTTTGCCTTCTCCATCACCCCATCACTGCCTTCTCCCCATCACTCCCATCATTGCCTTCTCCCCATCACTCCCATAATTCCTTCTCCCCATCACTCCCATCATTGCCTTCTCCCCATCACCCCCATCATTGCCTTCTCCATCACCCCATCTTTGCCATCTCCATCACCCCATCACTGCCTTCTCCATCACCCCATCACTACCTTCTCCATCACTCCCATCATTGCCTTCTCCCCATCACTCCCATAATTGCCTTCTCCCCATCACTCCCATCATTGCCCTCTCCATCACCCCCATCATTGCCTTCTCCATCACCCCATCTTTGCCTTCTCCATCACCCCATCACTGCCTTCTCCCCATCACTCCCATCATTGCCTTCTCCCCATCACTCCCATAATTCCTTCTCCCCATCACTCCCATCATTGCCTTCTCCCCATCACCCCCATCATTGCCTTCTCCATCACCCCATCTTTGCCTTCTCCATCACCCCATCACTGCCTTCTCCATCACCCCATCACTACCTTCTCCATCACTCCCATCATTGCCTTCTCCCCATCACTCCCATCATTGCCTTCTCCCCATCACTCCCATCATTGCCCTCTCCATCACCCCCATCATTGCCTTCTCCATCACCCCATCTTTGCCTTCTCCATCACCCCATCACTGCCTTCTCCCCATCACTCCCATCATTGCCTTCTCCCCATCACTCCCATAATTCCTTCTCCCCATCACTCCCATCATTGCCTTCTCCCCATCACCCCCATCATTGCCTTCTCCATCACCCCATCTTTGCCTTCTCCATCACCCCATCACTGCCTTCTCCATCACCCCATCACTACCTTCTCCATCACTCACATCATTGCCTTCTCCCCATCACTCCCATCATTGCCTTCTCCCCATCACTCCCATCATTGCCTTCTCCATCACCCCATCACTGCCTTCTCCCCATCACCCCCATCACTGCCTTCTCCCCATCACTCCCATGATTGCCTGCTCCATCACCCCATCATTGCCTTCTCCCCATCACTCCCATCATTGCCTTCTCCCCATCACTCCCATCATTGCCCTCTCCATCACCCCATCTTTGCCTTCTCCCCATCACTCCCTTCATTGCCTTCTCTCCATCACCCCCATCATTGCCTTCTCCCCATCACTCCCATCCTTGCCTTCTCCATCACCCCATCACTGCATTCTCTCCATCACTCCCATTTCAGCGCTGAAATCTCATCTCCCGAGATTTCAATGCAGAGATCTCCATCTGCGCTTGCGCGGCGGCCATTTTCCAGGAAGCAATCCACCGCACAGGCATAGATGGAACGGCAGAGCCCCCCACGCAGCACAGGACAGAGCCCGGCAGCGGCAGGCCCCGGGGACACAGCGCAGCGGCACCCCAGGGACCCATTGCGGTGGCGGCAGTACCCGGGGGACCCAGCGCGGTGGCAGCAGCACCAGGTACAGAGTGGGCGGCAGCACCCCGGGGACAGAGTGGGTGATAGCACACCGGGGACAGAGTGGGCGACAGCACACCGGGGACAGAGTGGGCGACAATAAGATGCCTGGATTATAAGAAGCACCACCATTTTATTAAAAAAAAGTTTTTTCCTATTTTTCTCCTCAAAATTTGGGGTGCGTCTTATAATCCGGAGCATCTTATAAAGCGAAAAATACGGTAATCAGAGCACCACATGAAGACCCCCCCACAGGCCGTCCTGAAACACAAGCATATGATTAGCTCAAAACTGAAAATAAAGATTAATAACAACCAAAAGACGGATTTAATCAACCAAGGTATCATTGCAATCAGTAGAACGGCGGCAACCTGACACTATCTGTAGGTTAGTGAGCACAATCCTGCTGACGGGTTCCCTTTAATGGTTTTTAGACATAAAGATGTGACTTCCTTTCTCTATTTTTGTACAATAAAGTATGACTGTTTGGGCCACCAGCCTTACTGTTCTGTTATACTCTAAGCTGTCTCCTTCCCCAGGAGGCCTGGAACATATACAGGTGCTTTTCACAAAATTAGAATATCATCAAAAAGTTAATTTATTTCAGTTCTTCAATACAAAAAGTGAATCTCATTAAATAAAGTAAATACAAACAGAGTGATCTATTTCATGTGTTTATTTCTGTAAATGTTGATGATTATGGCTAACAGCCAATGAAAACCCAATAGTCATTTTCTCAGTAAATTAGAATACTTTATAACACCAGCTTGAAAAAATGATTTTAAAATCCGAAATGTTGGCCTACTGAAATGTATGTTCAGTAAATGCACTCAATACTTGGCCGGGGCTCCTTTTGCATCAATTACTGCATCAGTGTGGCGTGGCATGGAGGCGATCAGCCTGTGGCACTGCTGAGGTGTTATGGAAGCTCAGGTTGCTTTGATAGCAGCCCTCAGCTCGTCTGCATTGTTGGGTCTGAAAAAAATGGCCTAGAGCAATGGCACTTCCCAAATACAAGAAATTCCAATGAGAGCAAGGAAGCAAAAGCCATAAAATACCTATCTTTGCACCATTGCCTATATTGTTTTTGCTGCTATTCTGTCCAGTATGCTTGCTATAGATTCCGATGATGTACAAATTGTGGCAATTAATACTATGGGGACTTGCCCCTGATTTGATACTTTAGCTATCTTGTTGCTACTCATTTATTTTCATTTGGTTAGTTTTGGCCTCGGTAGAGTTAAAGTCAGAGTTTCTATTTATATGATACTTTTGACATATATCGCTGCTAGATACACTACCGTTCAAAAGTTTAAGGTCACTTAGAAATGTCCTTATTTTTGAACGAAAAGCAGTTTTCTCCAATGAAGCTAACATTGCATGATTCAGAAATACACTCTATACATTGTTAATATGGTAAATGACTATTCTTGCTGCAAACATCTGGTATATAATGCAATATATTCATAGGTGTGTAGAAGCCCATTTCCAACAACCATCACTCCAGTGTTCTTATGGTACTTTGTGTTTTTTTTTTTGAAGGTGCGCCCGTGTGCGCCGAACGCAGCATGTTGCATTTCGGCGCGCTCGGCGCACCTTCAAAAGTGCGCAGCGCATGGCAAAATCCTGCTAGCACACGGCCGGCGCACGATCTGTGCACCCTATCCTAAAGATAGGGTGCGCAGATCGCAAGCGCCCATGTGCACTAGTAGGCGGCGATGACCGGATGGGGCGGGCAGGGAGCCAGGAGGGGGCGGGGCTTAGCGGCGCCGTGCGCTGCAGGAAATAAACGCTAGTGTGAAACTAGCCTAAGAAGGCTAATGGATGGTTAGAATACCCTTGTGCAAGTATGTTAGCACAGCTGAAAACAGTTTGGCTGATTAGAGAAGCTATAAATCTGACCTTCCTTTGAGCTAGTTAAGAATCTGGAGCATTACATTTGTTGGTTCCATTACTCTCAAAATGGCCAGAAAATAAGAACATTCATGTGAAACGCGACAGTCTTTTCTTGTTCTAAGAAATGAAGGCTATTCCATGCGAGAAGTTGCCAAGAAACTGAAGATTTCCTACAATGGTGTGTACTACTCCCTTCAGAGGAGAGCAGAAACAGGCTCTAACCAGAGTAGAAAGAGAAGTGGGAGGCCCCGCTGCACAACTGTGCAACAAGACAAATACATTAGAGTCTGTAGTTTGAGAAATCGATGCCTCACAGGTCCTCAACTGGCAGCTTCTTTAAATAGTACACGCAAAACACCAGTGTTAACCTCTACAGTGAAGAGGCGACTCCGGGATTCTGGCCTTCATGGCAGAGTGACAAAGAAAAAGCCATATTTGAGACTGGCTAATAAAAGGAAAATAATAATATGGGCAAAAGAACACAGGCATTGGACAGAGGAGGATTGGTAAAAAGTGTTATGGACAGACGAATCCAAGTTTGAGGTGTTTGGATCACACAGAAGAACATTTGTGAGACGCAGAACAACTGAAAAGATGGAAGAGTGCCTGACGCCATCTGTCAAGCATGGTGGAGGTAATGTGATGGTTTGGGGTTGCTTTTGTGCTGGTAAGGTGGGAGATTTGTACAACGTAAAAGAGATTTTGAATAAGGAAGGCTATCACTCCATTTTGCAATGCAATGCCATACCCTGTGGACAGCGCTTGATTGGAGCCAATTTCATCCTACAACAGGACAATGACCCAAAGCACACCTCCAAATTATGCAAGAACTTTTTAGGGAGGAAGCAGGCAGCTGGTGTTCTGTCTAATGGAGTGGCCAGTGCAGTCACCAGATCTCAACCCCATTGCGCTGTTGTGGGAGCAGCTTGACCGTATGGTACGCAAAAAGTGCCCATCAAGCCAAACCAACTTGTGGGAAGGGCTTCTGGAAGTATGGGGTGAACTTTCTCCAGATTACCTTAACTTTTAACTGCTAGAATGCCAAAGGCCTGCAATGCTGTAATTGCTGCAAATGGAGCATTCTTTGACGAAAGCAAAGTTTGAAGGAGAAAATTATCATTTCAAATAAAAATCTTTTTTTACGAACATTGTCAATGTCTGGACTAGATTTTAAATTCATTCGGCAACTCATTTGATTAAAAAAAGTATGAGTTTTCATGGAAAACACAAAATTGTCTGGGTGACCCCAAACTTTTGAACGGTAGTGTAGGTCACACTAGTTGATTATATATGGGTCTATGTGCCTGGTAGGCAGTTTATCATTGGATATGTATCTCGGGTTTTTAATCTTGTTTTATTTTATATGTCTAATAAAGGTATTTCTATTGTTGGGTCTGCTGTCTCTCATCTTCCTCTTGACAATACCCCATAGATTCTCTATGGGGTTAAGGTCAGGTGAGTTTGCTGGCCAATCAAGCACATTGATAGGTATTGTTACTTTTTGCAATGTAGACAGGTGCCAAGTCCAGCTGGAGAATGACTTTACATCTCCTTAAAGCTTGTCGGCAGAGGGAAGCATGAAGTGCTCTAAAATTTCCTGGTAGATGGCTGTGCTGACTTTAGTCTTGATAAAACACAGTGGAGCTACACCAGCAGATGACATGGCTCCCCAAACCATCACTGATTGTGGAAACTTCACATTAGACCTCAAGCAGCTTGGATTATGTGCCTCTCCACTCTTCCTCCAGACTCTGGGACCTTGATTTCAAAATGAAATGCAAAATTTACTTTCCTTGTGGAGTGTGTCAATGGCTGCCTTCGGAACATCTGTCAAGTCAGCAGTCTTCCCCATGGTTGTGGAGCCTACTGAAACAGACTAAGGGACCTTTTTAAAATGCTTAGGAAGCCTTTGCAGGTGTTTCTTTTTAATTATTTTAACTTACTGAGATAATGAATTTTGTGTTTTCATCGGCTGTAAGCCATAATCATCAACATTAACAGGAATAAACACTTGAAATATATCACTCTGTAATGACTCTAAATAATATATGAGTTTCACTTTTTGTATTGAAGTCGTTAACATCTTCAGCCTCAAAGGAAGTAAAGTCAATTTAACATTTCATACTGATGCCTCTACCTTGTGCCAGTATAAACTTATTACCCTCACCCACAAAGCACTCCATGGCTCAGCACCACCCTACATCTCCTCCCTCGTCTCAGCCTACCACCCTACGTTCTGCTATTGACCTGAGGTTAACATCCTCAATAATCAGAACCTCCCACTCCCTTCTCCAAGACTTTTCACGTGCTGCGCCAATTCTTTGGAATGCACTATACAGGTTAATACGATTAATCCCCACAGTTTTAAGCGTGCCCTAAAAATGCATTTGTTCAGACTGGCCTATCGCCTCAACGCATTAACCTAAATATCCCTAAAATTTTTTTACCATAACCAGATTCCTCGCATCATATTCTCACATGCTTTATGCATTTAATAGCCCTCTGTGTCTCTACTGTTACATATTTAGACTATTAACTGGTTCATGCAGGATCACAGTAACACCTGATTCTTACACTATGACTGGTCCAAACAATAAAAGCAATTGTTGCCATCCACCTTTCATGTCTCCCCTTTTTCCTTATAGATTGTAAGCTTGAGAGCAGGGCCCTCATTCCTCTTGATATCTGTTTTGATCTATGTAGTTATTGAAATGCTGTAATGTCTATCGTATGTAGAAGTCCCCTCTATAATGTAAAGTGCTGCGGAATATGTTGGCGCAATAGAAATAAAATTATTATTATCTAATATATAAAGCTCAATGTGGGTGTGTGTGTGTGTGTGTGTGTGTGTGCGTATGTCCAGGATTGGCATCCGCACCGTCACAGCTACAGCCATAAAATTTGGCAGAGCCACACATCTGGACCCCGAGAGCGTCATAGGCTATGTTTTGAGGCAAAATTTTAACCTCGCACGTTGCAATTCACCAAACAATTTTACCCCTATCTACATAATGGGGAAAAAGTGTATGTATGTATTGGCATCTGCACCGTCGTAGCTACAGCCACAAAATTTTTCACAGTCACACGTCTGGACCCCGAGAGCGTCATAGGCTATGTTGTGAGGTGAAATTTTAACCCCGCGCATTCCAATTCACCAAACAATTTTGTCCCTATCTACATAATGAGGAAAAAGTGAAAGGAAAAGCGTTGGAGGCAAATTGACAGCTGCCAGATGTGAACAAGGGGGTCTTAAAGAATGAGAGCGATGGCGCCAAAGAGTATATACCGTACAGTTGCTAAGGTGGGGCCCTGACATGGGATACTCACCACACATGGGGATATGAACACACACACAAAATGCGCCACAAACTACCACGTGCTTCCACACATGTACCACCCTCAGCAAACATTTCACCACACATACACTAACCTCGCCACATAAAAGTCGAAACACAAAAGTCTCCACTCAAAACTCGCCACGCTGTCCCAGAGCTGTTTAAAAGATGAAAAATGAGCTGTGATTGGTTGCTATCAGCAACAGTTTTCTTTGTAGACAGTTGTGCTAACTGAGGCCTATTATTATTCTTATCATTTCTATGGTGTTATCGTCCTTCTGTAAAGCTGGAAATAACACAATTTATTACCGTGCCAACACAGACCACCCTCTGACATAGACTGCAGGGGGAGCCCAGTATCACACAGGATAGGATTAGATACACGTCTCAGCAGTAAGTATCACACAGGATAGGATTAGATACACAGCTCAGCAGTCAGTATCACACAGGATAGGATTAGACACATGGCTCAGTGTGACGCTTCAGGAGCAGACTACGTCCGAGAGTTGACCCTCTGGGTCGTGGATCTGGAGCCCCCCGGGCTGAGCGCACCAGGTGATGACCAAACCCTATACAGGGATCGTTAGGGGCAAGACCACAGAGGTCAGATCCACGACAGCCGGTACCAAGAGGGACGGCTCAGGGAGATGCAAGGCAAGAGGTAGGACAGGGAACCACGGACAGGGACAAGGGTACCTAGGCGAGAGAACCAGAGGAAGGAGGAACCCAGCAGAAAGGCCTGTGGGGCGACAGAGCGAGGCACAGAGGGGAGACGGACAGACGGGGAAGCCTAGAGGGAATTATGCAAGAGAATCCGGACAGGAGAAAACAGGGAGACCAGGATGGCAGGAACCGACCGGGGAAATGAATACCAGCAGGTAGGTAGGGACAGACAGGGAGGACCTAACGGACAAGGGGAACCGAGGCAGGCAGGGAGGACTGACACAACAGAGAAACAGGTGCCGCGATGAGCACCAAGTAGTAGCACAAGACAAGAGGAGTGCGGCCAGAACAGTACGGGAGATCCACACAATCACCAAACGCCCTCCTCCTAGGCAGGACGCCTGAAGTACCTTAGCGCCAGGAAGTGCTCCTCATCCCTGCCCCTCAGCGACGCCCACGGCCAAATGACGAGGATGGACGGGCGCGCGCCCACAACCTATGGCCGGCGCGTGCAGCAGGACGGAAGACAGGGCGGGCGCGCGCACGGGCAGAGGCGCGCAGGTGAGAAGAGGCTGCGGTGGCTGCCACTGATTGGGCATCGGCGGGCACGACCGCCGATGTCACAGTACCCCCCTCATTACACCCTCTCCTGAGGTTGGCCAGAAATTTTTTCAGAATAAGAGGAGCATTAACATTCTCTCGAGGCTCCCAGTACCTCTCTTTGGGGCCAAAACCCCTCCAATCGATAAGGAAAAAAGTTTTTCCCTTGACTTTTTTCATGGCCAAAATGTCCTTTACTTCAAAAACGTCATCCGAACCCACTGGCGAAGGAGGGGAAATGAAAGCTGTTTGGAACCGATTAAGAACCACAGGTTTCAGGAGCGAGACATGGAAGGCGTTAGGGACTCGGAGCGAAGCAGGCAACCTGTCATGCTCGCCATGTCTGTTATTTCCGCCATGTCTGTTGTGCCTCATGACCCTGGAGCGGTGTGCACGCGCATCTCATGTCTGCTATGCTGCTTGTTCCCTAGAGCAGTGTGCACACTCACTTCATGTCTGCTGAGCTGCAAGATGCTTGCGTTTCTGCTTTGCCTTCTGTGATCTTCTCGTCATGTCTAGAATCCCTGATCATGTGGCTTTCCTAGGATCCTGCACTGTCTGGTTCTGCAATCATCGTCATGTCTGAAACTTTGTTTGTTGTGAGTTCATTTTCCCCTTCGTCACTGAGGTCTGGTGAACTCCCTATTCTGGTAAAGGAAGGTAATGAGCCTGCTTATCAGGCACCTGAGCCTAATGATGATGACTGGCTGAGTGGAGTCACGGACTGGATATAAGGCTGCCGTCGCCCTTCTGCCCTGCGGGTGATTTCTCTGTGGACTTCTTGGAGACCAGTCTGATTCCTGCTCCTCTAAAGCTAAGTTTTCTGCTTTGCCTGTTAGCATTTGTGTTTTGTTTTTGTTTGCCTTGCTTTTCTGGATTCTGCCATTCCCTGCTGGGTGAGCTGAATCTCCTTTTGCCGGTTGCTCTGTCTTCAGAATATTCCTGAGTACTGACATAGCCTTTTTGAAGCCTAGCGTCTTCAGGGCCTTTTTTCACTGTCAGTTTGTTGGCTCTTATTTTCATAGGGATTTTCACGGATTGCAGACAGCAGCCTTCCTGTCCTTTCCTATCTAGTTAGCTTGGGCCCCGTCTTTGCTCAGTCTATCTTTCTGTCTGTGTTAGTGTTCTTTCTTCTTGCCTCACCGTCATTATATGTTGGGGGCTGCCTTTTGCTTTGGGGTCTGCTCTGGGGCAGTTTAGATTTCCCTTTCTGTCTTTAGGCTATATAGTCCTCCGGCTGTGATCGAGGGGTCTAGGGCATCGTAGGAAGCCCCCACGGCTACTGCTAGTTGTGTTGTTAGGTTCAGGGGTCTGCAATCCGATAGCTGCCAACTTCTCTGGTTTTCTGGACTTAGCTAGCATTTCTGTTTTTGCCTCCTACGGTGACTCATTCATAACACTTGATCATGTGACGTTTCCTAAGATCCTGCACTGTCTGGTTCTGTGATCATCTCGTCATGTCTGAAACTCTGATCATGTGACCTTTCCTAGGATCCTGCACTGTCTGGTTCTGCAATCATCTCGTCATGTCTGGAACTCTGATCATGTGACCCATCTAGGTTTCAGCACTGATTCTGCAGTCATCTCGTCATGTCTGGAACTCTGATCATGTGACTATGCTCTGTTATCCTGTGGCTCTGAAGTGCTCCCCTGGTCCTGACCTGGAAGAGGAGGTGCTATGCCCTATATCAGGCCGCCCCTTCCTATGCTCAGGGCCTGAGTATTGTGTGGTGTCCCTGCATGGCTGCTTGGTCTGTGGGGCGCTCCCTCTATTCTGTGCCCTTGCACTCTGCTCTGTCGTGCATCTCTGCACATGCTCCGTACTCGTACTCCATCTCTTGTCCCGTGCCTTGTCTTATGTTCGTCCGCTGTGCCATGTTCGTCTTTGTCCTGCTTGGACTTGTAGTCCTTCTGTTTCTCTGCCTTGCCCGTTTTCGCTATGCCTTGTTTCGTACCTTGCCTTGCTCTGCCTTGTTCCTCCCTATGGTCTCAGTCTTTGCTTGCTCTGCCTCGCTCTCTCCTATGGTGCACTGTAGTGCTCCCTGGCACACGCATCATCCCTCCTTTCTTTCCTTTCGTGCTCCTTTCCATGTCTAGTCCCAAGGCTCTGCCTTGGCCTGGCTCTGGGCTTCGCCTACGCTCCGCTGCTAGACTCTTTCCTATTTTGCTCTCTTGCACGTTTCTAGGCTAGTCCCAAGGTTCTCCCTTGGCCGGGCTCTGGGCTTTGGCCTACGCTCCGCTGCTAGCTCTGTTCTTGCTCTGACCTGATTACGTGTTTCTGCCTATGCTTCCGTTCCTGGTTCTGTACTCTGCTTAAGCCCTGCCTTGTTTCTCGTCTTGTCTTCCCTTGCTCTGTTTCTTCGTGTGCCCTTTGCATATGCCAGGCCTTCCTAGCCTCCTGTTTGTGCCTCAGCCGTGCCTGCCCTAGCCGTGCCCGCCTGCTTGTGCCTCAGCCGTGCTTGTCGGTCAGTGACAGCTGTGTCGCCTGCCATGCCTCAGCCGGGTTCGCTGGAGTCTTGCCTGGTTGTCAGTGCCGCAGCCCGATCAGCTAGCCAGTGCCCCAGCCGTGCCCTCTGTGCTCCCTTGCACTTCACGCTGTTTCCGCACTGTGCTCTGCGTGCTCTCTAAAGCATGCGCAGGCCCTCGCCTGCCCATGGCATACCTCCCCGTGCTTATGTAAAAGTACGCGCAGGCTTTGCCATGTCCCCTGTCGTGCCCTCTTGCACACACAGGCCCTAGCCCTGTCCAGGAACCCTGACCCTGATGTGCCTCTCTGCACGCGCAGGCCTCTGCCTCACCTGGACCCTGGCGTGCCCCTTTGCATGCTCAGGACTCTGTCTTGTACCTCGTGCCTTGGCGAGTCTCCACACATGCACCCTGTCTTGTTTTGTGAACCCTGGCATGTCCCCTACACACGCACTTTGCCTTGCGCCTAGCCTTGAACCCTGGCGTGTTCCCTACACACGCACCTTGCCTTGCACGTAGCCTTGGACCTCGGCGTGTTCCCTAACACGCACCATGCCTGGATATCTGTCGTGCCTCCTTGCCTGAAACCTGGTTTGCCTGCTGGATGCCCGGAACCTGCCGATCGCTGCCAGAGATCATGAGTTGGATGACTGCGGTCTGACGTCCGGAGCTGATGTCCGCAGCCTGATGCCTTGATGATGTCGATCGTTGCCAGCAGTCCGGAGTCCGATGCCATCGTGCCGTTACCTGTACCTAGGCGTGCCACCTGGCACGTACCATGCTATGGACCTTGGCGTGCCCACGCACGCACCTTTCTGTGTTTGCTTTCTCACTTTTTTACACTGTATGTGATCCTGAGTATCCTCATGAAGATACCTTGCACCTACGTCTTGTCTTGTCTTGCTTCCTGCTCGTCCTTGTCTTCAGACACTTGGTCTTGCCCCTGACGCTCCCTGTATAGGGGGTGGTTTCTCACAAGGTAAGCTCGCCCTAGGTGGGTGGGTGCCACGACCCAGAGGGTCCACTCAAAAGATGGGCTCAGCAGGAGCTGAGTCCGTCACACAACCTCAGTTTATAAGCCACCTCATTAATGCGTCTAAGCACTTCAAAAGGCCCGATGTATCGGGGACTTAACTTGTAAGAAGGGACCTTCAGGTGGATATGCTTAGTCGAAAGCCAGACTTTGTCGCCAGGATGGTATGGAGGAAGATCCTTCCGTCTATTGTCCGCATGTTTCTTAATTCGGTTACTGGCCTTCTCGAGCGCCTCCCTGGTCTCCCTCCAGATTTGCCCAAACTCCTTGGCGCGAGTATCTGCTGCGGGAACTCCTGACAAAGTGGAAAAGGGCAGCGGAATACTAGGATTCTGTCCTGTTACCACAAGGAACGGCGACTTGGAGGTAGATTCGCTGGAGTGATTGTTATGCGCGAATTCTGCCCAAGGTAGGAGAGAGACCCAATTGTCCTGATGGGCGTTGGAAAAGTGACGTAAGAAGGCTATCAAAACTTGATTAATCCGCTCCACTTGCCCGTTGGTCTGAGGATGATACGCAGTGGAGAAGTCGAGAGACGTGCCCATAAGCCGACAGAGAGCCCTCCAGAATCGAGAAGTAAACTGGACCCCCCGATCATACACGATCCGCTGAGGAAGGCCATGCAGTCTGACGATCTGGTGGATGAAGATCTCGGCCAACCTCGGGGCGGACGGCAGTCCGGGCAAGGGAATGAAATGAGCCATCTTCGAGAAGCGATCTGCTACGACTAAGATGGTAGTACAACCAGCTGAGCGGGGCAAATCAGTCACGAAATCCATGGCGATTTGCTGCCAAGGGGCTTCCGGAACAGGTAAAGGAGACCGGCCGGCAGGGTCCTAGAAACCTTGTTCTGAGCACAGGTCATGCAAGAGGCTACATAGTCCATCACGTCTTGGCGAAGGGAGGGCCACCAGTAGTAACGGGAGAGGAGTAAAAGAGTCTTCTTAGTCCCAACGTTTCCTGCGACCTTGGAGGAATGCCCCCAGTGTAGCACCTCCGAACGCTTGTTCTGGGGAACGAAGGTTTTGCCTGGCGGCGGCGAAGAGAAACTCACAGGAGCCACGGTGATAACTTTAGCAGGCTCGATAATATACGAAGGGTCCTCTTCTCCCTCCGGCGACTGCAAAGACCTGGAAAGTGCATCCGCTTTGATGTTCTTATTGCCAGGTCGGAAGTGGAGCTTAAAATCAAAACGAGAAAAATACAGAGCCCATCTGGCCTGTCTGGATTTGAGTCTTTGAGCGGACTGCAGATCGGTCCATAAGAATTTGGCCTGTGAAGATAGTAAAGGGGTGTACTGCCCCTTCGAGTATCGCCACTCCTCTAGGGCCACCTTAATGGCTAGCAATTCCCAGTCTCCAATGGAGTAATTGCATTCCGCAGGAGAAAAGGACTTAGAAAAAAATCCACAGGGAACCAGATGTCCAGATGGAGCCTGCTGGGAAAGAACAGCCCTGGCTCCGGTGGAGGAGGCATCCACCTCTAGGCCAAAGAGCCTACTGGCTACCGGACGATGCAAGATCGGAGCTGATGCAAAAGAGCATTTCAGAGCAAGGAAGGCGTCTTCAGCTTCGGGAGACCAGTTGTTTGACCTAGTCCCTTTACGGGTCAGGGCCGTGATGGGCTTGGTAACTGTAGAAAAATGAGGCACAAATTGTTGGTAATAGTTAGCGAATCCGAGGAAACGCTGGATGGCCTTTACGCCAACGGGCCGAGGCCACTTGAGTACTGCAGAGAGTTTCTCTGGATCCATCTTCAGACCGGAATCAGTGATGATATATCCCAAGAAGGGTAACGACGTTTGCTCAAAGAGGCACTTTTCAATTTTGGCGTAGAGATGATTCTCTCGAAGGCGATGGAGGACCATGCGTACGCTTCTCCATTGAGAGGACAGATCAGGCGAGAAGATGAGAATATAATTTAAGTACACCACCACGCAGGAATAGAGTAGATCCCGGAACACCTCATTAACAAATTCCTGGAACACTGCCGAAGCGTTGCAGAGACCGAACGGCATGACTAAATATTCATATTGTCCATCACGGGTATTGAAGGCAATCTTCCACTCATCCCCTGGGCGGATCTGGATTAGATTGTAGGCTCCCCGCAGATCCAACTTCGTGAAGATCCGGGCCCCCCTCAGCCGGTCGAAGAGTTCTGGAATCAGCGGGAGCGGATACCGATTCTTAACGGTGATGTCGTTCAGGCCCCGGTAGTCAATACATGGTCGCAATGATCTGTCTTTCTTCCGGACAAAGAAAAAACCTGCGCCTGCAGGGGATGAGGATTTCCGAATAAACCCCTTGGTCAGGTTTTCCTGTATGTATTCTGTCATAGCCGTGGTCTCTTCTGGGGACAGAGGATATGTTCTCCCTCTGGGAGGGGAGGCTCCAGGGATCAGGTCGATAGGGCAGTCATAGGACCGGTGCGGTGGCAAAGAATCCGCTTCCTTCTTGCTGAAAACATCGGCGTATGCGTGGTACGGTGCGGGAAGGCCCGGAAGGTCGACTGGCCTAGGCAGAGAACGAGGACGAACAAGGGCCAGTATCTCCTGAGCGCCAGTCGACAACTGGCTCGTGCCGTCTGAGCCAGGGTAATCCAAGGAGAACAGCATGGGACAATCGAGGCAGGACGTAAAAGGCTATTTTCTCGCAGTGGAGTGCCCCAATTTGAAGATCTACTTCAGCGGTAACCATGGTGACGAGCTCGGGTAGCGGTTTGCCATCGACGGCGGTAATAGCACACGGGTCTCTTAGGGTGACCACCGGGATCTGGAGTTCATCAACCTCTTCTTGGCGAATGAAATTACCGGCTGCGCCTGAGTCCCCATACGCCTCCACAGATCTATGCCCCCGACCTGCAATAATCAAAGCTGAAAGTGTAAGGGGCAGAGAGGAATTATGATCACCTAGGAGGTCCTCTCTTACCTGACCTGGGTGGAGGCGTTTCCCGGTTTCTCAGGGCAGGTGCGCACAAAGTGGTTGGCTCCACCGCAGTACAGACAGAGTCCATTATTCATCCTCTCCCTGCGCCACTGCTCTGACAGCCTGACACGATCTATCTGCATGGGCTCGGGGGCGGTGCTAATAGGGGATGCAGAGGAACGTGGAATAGGAACCTGATACAGCCTGAAGGGTCTTTTCTCCCTAGCCGACTCTCAAGCGCGTTCCAAAAACCGCAGATCTATACCGGTGGCCAGGGAAATGAGATCCTCCAGGGTGATGGGGGTGTCTCGCCCGGCAAGCTCGTCCTTGCTTTCACTCGAAAGACCCCTCCAAAAGGCACCCACAAGTGCCTCATTATTCCACCCCAGCTCTGAAGACAGGGTCCGAAAGCAGATGGCGTATTGTACTACAGTAAGGGAACCCTGGCGGAGATTAAAAAGGGCCTCAGTAGTGGACGCCAAGCGACCAGGCTCGTCAAACACCTTGCGGAATACTTCCAGAAAATTCTGGATACTGGAAACTACCGGGTCATCCCTCTCCCACAAGGGGTTTACCCAAGCCAGAGCCTTGCCCTCAAGATGGGACACTATGAACGCCACCTTGGCGCGGTCAGTGCAATCTGCACTGATTTAGAAAACCCCGGCATAGCTTAGGATCCCCGTTATACCTGGGAGGCTTTCCCAGGCGGGGAGGCGGGGACGAGACTGCGTCCCGAGGTAGGGTTGAAGCAGCCGCAGAGGACTGCAGAGCAAGCAGTCGATCGTCAACTGACGCCACGTACCCCTGGATGTGGGACTGAGCATCGCGCTGCTGCGCGAGCTCCTGCTGGAGACTGGCTAAGAGGGGAGCATGCCCGGGGTCAGAGGTCTGCAGGGCGGAGAGCCGGGTGTCCATCGATTTCATGAAGGACATTATCTGGGTCTGATTCTCTCGTTAAAAAAAAGCAGTTCCTGCGGGGTCCATGGCCTGGTGATACTGTGACGCTTCAGGAGCAGACTACGTCCAAGAGTGGACCCTCTGGGTCGTGGATCTGGAGCCCCCGGGCCGAGCGCACCAGGTGATGACCAACCCCTATACAGGGATCGTTAGGGGCAAGACCACAGAGGTCAGATCCACGACAGCCGGTACCAAGAGGGACGTCTCAGGGAGACGCAAGACAAGAGGTAGGACAGGGAACCACGGACAGAGACAAGGGTACCTAGGTGAGAAAACCAGAGGAAGGAGGAACCCAGCAGAAAGGCCCGTGGGGCGACAGAGCGAGGCACAGAGGGGAGACGGACAGACGGGGAAGCCTAGAGGGAATTATGCAAGAGAATCCGGACAGGAGAAAACAGGGAGACCAGGATGGCAGGAACCAACCGGGGAAATGAATACCAGCAGGTAGGTAGGGACAGACAGGGAGGACCTAACGGACAAGGGGAACCGAGGCAGGCAGGGAGGACTGACACAACACAGAAACAGGTGCCGCGATGAGTACCAAGTAGTAGCACAAGACAAGAGGAGTGCGACCAGAACAGTGCATGAGATCCACACAATCACCAGGCGCCCTCCTCCTAGGGAGGACGCCTGAAGTACCTTAGCGCCAGGAAGTGCTCCTCAGCCCTGCCCCTCAGTGACGCCCACGGCCAAATGACGAAGATGGACGGGCGCGCGCCCGCAACCTAAGACCGGCGCGTGCAGCAGGACGGAAGACAGGGCGGACGCACGGACGGAGGCGCGCAGGTGAGGAGAGGCTGCGGCGGCTGCCACCGCTGATGGGGCATCGGCGGGCATGACCGCCGATGTCACACTCAGCAGGCAGTATCACACAGGATAGGATTAGATACACAGCTCAGCAGTCAGTATCACAGGATAGGATTAGATAGATACACAGCTCAGCAGTCAGTATCACGCAGGATAGGATTAGATGCATGGTTTTTATGTGCAATATAATCATTATGATTTGTTATAACTAACCACAGTTGGTTACTGTCATGATCCAGCGTGGATCTGACAGATTTAAATGGAAAAGTGAACTTTTTTCCTTTGGCTAGGTGCCAAAGTGGGTTGATTGCCCCCGGTGGCCATTAGAATTATTACACGTGGTGTCGTTCATTCTAAGTTGCCCGGTGGTGGTGAGTGGTATCGCACCTTAGTTTTAGGGTTAAGGTGCACGCAATTACAAATCAGGTGTTAGGCTATATAAAAGGGAGCCGGGTGGGTTCAATCACTGTTGGTGATATTGTGTGTTAGTCATTCACAAGGAAGCCTGGGTGAAAGAAGGAGCTGAACATGAGTCCTGCGCAGCCCAGCTAGAGGGGACGAGTGGCAGCTAGGTGGTCTGCAAGAAGGGCTGGAATGGCGTGGTGGAGTCACAGTTTATGGTGTCGGCAGGAGGTGTTTGCATGGCTTGGTGGAGTGGCGACGATGGTGAGAGTTGCACTCACCATGCTGGACCTGGTTGCTGAGAGCTGGACTCAAGCATGCTTGACTTTTTGGGCAGAAGCTGAACTCATCATTGGGACTCTGTTACTGGACTGCTGCAATTAGTGGTGGACTCTGCTCCAAGGCTGCACTATGGTGATGGATCCGATTATGGTGATGGATCCGGGTGGAGGAGAAGATGCACACAGGTGGTGGGCTCTGTTGCTAGGAGCGTACGCAACAGAGCAAAGCTAAGTGGTGTTTCCCCTGTTTTATCATCTTTCCTCATGTGTGTTTTAGTGCAGTGGTGGGATTAGTTTCCGCACTGACCAATTCCCTAGTGAGGGTTTAAGTAAGGGCGAGCTAGGATTTTTAGGTTCCTGTTGCGCACCCGGTGCGGAACCGGCATAGGGAACGTTAGGAGTGCAGGGACACTGGCTCAGGGGAGCTCAGGTGGTCTCCACTTCCCTATCGCAGGGCCCACCATTGTTAATGTTTCCCAGGTTTCCCTTATTGTTTAAATTCGCATTACTGGAGGCGGGGTTTCCAGACTTGTATATACGCGCAATGTCTAAATTCGCCAGTTGGAGGCGATGAATCCAGCTGCACATGTTAATTATTTAAATTCGCCCCACTGGAGGCGGTTGTTATAACTTTATATACTCCGTGCAATGGTCGGTGACGTGGCTCAGAAAAGAGGCCTGAGCTCATAGGTTTTCAGTGCCGCAGTATTTATCAGAATCAAGCAGGTTTACAGATAAGACACAGCAGGGTAAAAGCAGATGAAGATAATAATGCAGTGAGCAAACGTACAGACCGTGGAGACGTATGAAGTCCAAGTTGCCAGATCCGGAGACCTGGTGAGCAGGCCAGGCCTGCTAGCAGGAAACAGTCTTTGAAGTGGAGGTGGGTGCAGAGTTGATCCAAACAAACAAGTCTTTACAATGAGACCAAGATTCACAGGCAAGCGGGGTATCCAAAGGTAACAAAGAGACTAGCTAGGTAGCAGTCCTTCCAGCTTGATAACAAGTATACTCAAGCAATGAGTAATCATACAGAGCATCCTTATATACAGAGCAGACAGGAACAAGAGAGATCAACACAGGAAATAAGATGGCCCCCGTTGAGGCTCGTGACTCCATCTTGGATGAGGGCAAAAATGAACTAAACTAAGGGCAAAGCAGAAACTGAGCGACAGACATAAGGCAAGGATTTCAGAGAAACGGATATGCAGGCCAAGTCCTTACAGCGGTGTATCCAGGGTCACGTGTGTCATATGGGTTTGCCTTGCGGTACTCGCTGCGTCCAGACATGCGTGACCGTGACAGTTACTATGCCCAGGCAACGCCGGGCTCTTCAGCTAGTTTATTATAAATATGAGGAACAAAACGCATAGGCTAAATGGAAGACCCAAATTTTCCCATGGCGCTCGTGCTGACGTCAGGAAGGTGAAGTGAGTTCACTGGCTGTAAACGCCCAGGACCTGTCTGACGGCACCGCGAGCAGGAGAACTTTCTCATGCTCGCAGTGACATCAGACAGGTCCTACCAGTTCACCTCGAGCCACTGGGCAGCGACAGCACACACTGCTTAGTGTCTCTGCTGGATGACAAGCTATATGCGCATCATGCAAACATACAGCCTGCCATCTAGATGTAGCAGAGCTAGACCCATCGTGGGACAAATGGATTATCTTCTCTGCGGAAAGCTGAGTAATATTGTTTTTTATTTTAACTCTTTTGCAGAAGAAAATGGCAGTAGAATGGGCGAGGTCATAAGTATGGTGTAATAAAGATTTTTTAAAGGAGTCTGTGTCATTCTTTCAATTAAAGGACTTTATTCTTGGTGTCTGTATTTTTATACGATATAACTCTGGGTTTAGTAATGGGGGCGTCTTATTGACGCTTCTCCATTACTGACCTCGGGGCTTGATGTCACCTGACAATACAAAGGTGACATCAACCCCCCCAACTATCACCCCACTTGCCACCGCTACAGGGTAAGTGGGAAAAGCAAGGCTAAGTGCCAGAATTGGCACATTTTAGAGAGGCGCCTTTTCTGGGGGGACTGAGAGCTGATGTTTTTAGCCGGGGGGGTCAGTATCCACGGCCCCTTCCTAGGCTATTAAAATAAGCCCACAGCTGTCTGCATAGCTTTTGTTGATTATTAATTATAGGTGGACCCTACATAATTTTTTGGGGGGTCCCCCATTTTAATAGCCAGTAAAGGGTAAGTATACAGCTGTGAGCTGATATTATTAGCCTGGATATTACCCCCTCACCTGCCTATAAACATATGCCCCCAGCCATTGGCTTTACCTCTGCTAGCTAAGAAAATTACTCGGGAGCCCACACAAACTTTTTCAGAAAAGTAATCTTTTAATAATTACATGTACAGTAAGCTACACACACTGTACTATTTGTATTTGTCACTGACATCTACATATTTACCTATTCTATTTACTGTATATAATCCATCTATTCTATGGTGTCTGTGAAATCCGCCATCCAGCATGAGACGTCCGGCAACATGGAGGAGTTGGTGAAACATCTCATGCAGGCGCTGCAACAACACCAGCTGGCTAGTCAGTAGGCACAGCTGACACAACAAGAAACGAATAAGCTCTTGATACAGCAGCTTCAACAATCATAACAGCAGTAGCGGCAGCAAGAGGAGCCGCTAACGCAACAAATAGAGCTCCTCACAGAGGCGGTTCGGGTAAGGCCGGCGGTCTCCTCATCTCCGGAAAGTGATGCATACGCCCGGAAAACGGTAAAGCGAGCTATGCAGAAAATGACCCCGGGGGATGATGTGGAAGCCTTCTTGACAGTTTTTGAGTGGGTGGCTGAACGGGAGAGACTTCCGCCGGAGCACTGGGCAGAGGTACTGGCTCCATATCTGACGGCATATTATGTCTTAGCCCTTCAGGATGCCAAGGAGGATGAGAAGTTAAAAATGGAGATACTGGCACGCCTGGGGGTGACAATGTCTGTAAGGGCTCAATGAGTCAACCGTTGGTCATATGCTGGAGATAAACCACCCCGTTCACAGACGTTTGACTTGCTACACCTGGTCCAAAAGTGGCTAGAGTCATCTACTCCGGCACAGATGGTCGAGCGGGTGGTGATAGACCAATTCATTTATTCCTTACCCAGGCCAATACAGACCTGGGTTGCCCAGGGCGAGCCCCGGAAGGCAGACAATTTGGTTGGACTGGTTGAGAATTTCCTCCGGAGACTTGATGTCACTATGTTCCTGTACTGGGATACCCAAAAGGGGGCGGGATCATGAAAGTGGATGGATAGGCCCACAACTGGGGGACAACTCAATCCTGCTGAGGGGACCTCTAAGACTGGGATGAAAGACGTGGTCTGTTGGCAGTGTCACAATCCCGGGCATGTAGCCGCCCGGTACAATATGCCCCCTGAACCAATGGACAGCAGTCTCGGCAGATGGTGCTTGTATTATGCTTATCCAGTCTGCGGTGTGCACGGTAAACCCAGCGATGGTCCCCAGTTGTGTGCCGTCTCCATCAATGTGGTGAGGGTCCTCGGGCTGCTGGACTCTGGAAGTCTGGTGACACTAATCAGCACTGCACTACCCCACCAGTTACTCCCCAATAAGTTGGTGGGTGTCCGCTGCATATAGGAGATGCCAAGGACTACCCTGTCGCCAGAGTAACAATGGGGACAGACTGTGATGATAAGACCCATAAGGTTGGGGTAGTGAGAGACTTGATCCATCCTGTCATACTGGGTCGTGACTTTTCTCTATTCTGGGACTTGTGGCAAAAGGGGGCTGTACCGAGTGTCCCAGTTCAAAGCTAGGCCCCCCTGAAGGTAACTCCGTCGGGAGCAGAGATGAAATTTGTGTCCTCGCTGGAGAGAACGAAACTGTACAAGAGGAGCCCAGCTTCCCTGACTTAGAGGTGCTCAGAGAGAATTTTGGGACTGCTCAGCTTTGAGACCTCACATTGAAATATGCTTTTGAAAATGTCACTGTATGTAATGGGGTTGCTCAAGAGCCGGGGGCTGACACCATATTCCCTCATTTTGCTGTGACTAGCGAGTTACTGTATCGGGTGACTAAACTGAGGGGTGGAGAAATTGTAGAACTGTTAGTTCCAACATCGTACCGGCAGAGGTTTCTAGATATGGCCCATGCACATATTCTGGGTGGTCATCTAGGGGTAGAGAAAACCCAGGAGAGAGTACTGCAGAGATTTTATTGGCCAGGTTGTTACCGTAAGATTCTAGATTACAGTAGGTCTTGCCCTACCTGCCAGATCACTGCCCCTGTGTCTCACTTCAGAAGCCCCTTACTCCCATTGCCGGTGATAGAAATTCCCTTTGAGTGAATCACTATGGACATGGTGGGTCCACTTGTTAAGTCAGCACAAGGCCATTAATACATCTTAGTGGTTATGGATTATGCGACCCAATACCCAGAAGCAGTGCCACTGAGGAACTCGTCAGCTAAGAGTATCGCCCGGGACCTGGTACACATCTTTGCCAGGTCCGGTTTGCAGAAGGAAATTTTGATGGATCAGGGAACGCCGCTTATGAGCAAAGTGATGCGGGAGCTGTGTAGAGTGATCCAGATCGCTCAGCTGTGAACCTCCGTGAACCATCCGCAGACCGATGGCCTGGTGGAGCACTTCAAAATGAACTTGAAGGCCATGCTCAGGAGGGTCGTTGAAAAGGGCGGTCGAGACTGGGACTATCTTTTCCTATTCTTGCTTTTCTCCATTAGAGACGTTCCACAGACATCCACGGGGTTCTCGCCGTTTGAGCTTCTGTACGGCCGACATCCACAAGGGCTCCTGGACATCACCAAGGAAACCTGGGAAGCCGAGGTCGTAACACACTGAAGCATGATAGAGCATGTCACCCAGCTGCAGGAGAGGATGTCTCACGTAATGCCTATTGTAAAGGAACATCTGCTCCAGGGGCAGGAGGCCGAAGCCAGGGTGTACAACTGATCAGCAAGGCTGACGCAGTTCCAGCCCAGCGACCGCGTGCTAGTACTCATACCAATGGTGTAGAGCAAATTCCTGGCCAAGTGGCAAGGCCCGTATGATCTCATGGAGAAATTTGGGACGTGAATTATAAGGTACACCAGCCCGGTCGAAGGAAGCCGTACCATGTGAACCTCCTCAAACCCTGGTGGGACAGTGAACTGCTGGAAGCTCCTTGTCTGGGGGCCTGTCTCAAAGCCAAGGTCAAAGAGGTCATGATAGCAGAGACGTTAGCGCTGGCCCAGAAGCAGCAATGTCGAGCGCCACTGCAGCAGAACCGTGATCTATTCTCGGAATTGCCAGGACGCACCCAGTTCGTTGAACACGAAATACTAATGGAGCCATGGCACGGGTGAACCTATAACCCTACTGAATCCCCGAAGCATGCTGGCAGATAATCTCACAAGAAGTGGACCTTGGGGTAATAGAAGAATCAAAAAGTGGCTGGGCCAATCCCATCGTCCTCGTACCGAAACCCAGTGGCGAGTGTCGGTTTTGCAAAGATTACCGCAAGCTCAATGAGGTGTCCAGTGTTGATGCATACCCGATGCCCCACGTGGATGAACTTATTGAGCAACTGGGGCCCGCGAGGTATATCACAACCCTCGACCTAACAAATGGATATTAGCAGATTCTGACGTCGTAGAGCGCCAAAGCGAAGACGGCTTTCTCGGCGCTGGGTGGCTGCTTCTATTACACCAGGATGACATTTGGTTGCAGGAGCCCCCGTTACTTTCCAGAGGGCAATGGATCAGATCTTGGTGCCTCATAGGTAGTATGCCACCGCTTACTTGGTTGACATCGTCATCTTCAGCCATGATTGGAGTTCGCATCTCCCAAAAGTACAGGTGGTCCTCGATGCCTTGAGGAAAGCAGGGTTTACAATAAACCCGAAGAAATGTGCCATCGGGAAGGAGGAGGCCAGGTACTTGGGCCTCATCGTTGGGCGCGGAGTAATCAAGCCCCAATGGAAAAAGATAGAGGCAATTCAGGAGTGGCCGCAACCGCTTTCCAAAAAGCAAGTGAGGGCAATTCTTGGGATTGTGGGGTATTACCAGCGGTTTATTCTGAACTTGGCCACGATTGCCGCACCGTTAACGGACCTCCTCGGCGGATTCAGGCCGACTGTAGTAAAATGGACTCCTGACACAGAGTGGGCATTTCAGGAACGCAAGCGAGCTCTGTGTAGGCATACGGTCCTGGTCACAACAGACTCTAAGAAGTGTTACAGACCGATGCTTCAGAGGCTGGATTAAGAGAGGGACTCTCAGAAGAAATAAACAGAGAAGAGTATATCTGAGCCGAAAACTCTTCTTGCGAGAAAAATTATACAATTGTGGAGAAGGAGTGCTTGGCCATAAAGTTGGCTGTTGATACACTATACTATCTTCTGAACCATAGATTCAAATTGGTGTCAGACCATGGCACGCTGAGATGGTTGAGTGAGAAAAAGGGTAAGAACACCAGGGTGACTAGGTGGTTCTTAGCTCTTCAGGATTTCTTGTTTCATGTCGAACACAGGCCAGGGATGTTACATGGTAACGCAAATGAGCTCTCCTCAATTCCCTGTCTGGTGTCTGATGGTGCCAAAACCCCCAGCTTTGGGCAGAGGGGGGGATATGCTTTGTAGAGGAAGGTAGGTACATGTCACTGAGCATGCAGTGATCAGTGATGTGAAATAGGAGTGTTTTTGTGTTTCTAGCACACTAGGTGCTGAGAGGCCATGTACAGATTTCAATGGGCCAGAGTCTGTGTGGTGTATTGGGAGAAAGGAGGAGCTCACATGTGGCTCCCATAGGAGCTAAGAATGCTGTGTGTGTTACCTGCAGTGAAGCCTGCAGGACAAGGACTCTGATAGACTTTATCTTTGTTTTGCCATTATGCCAGAAAGGCTCTGTTTATTCTTCTGAACTCTGCTAAGGTTTATGCTAGTGTAAGCAGGTTGCGGGATGCAGTGACAGGCAAGCAGCAGAACAAGTGTTAACAGATTAATCCAACAGGGTATTAAACTCCTCGAAGGGAGATAAAATGGTTAAGGGGTGAATAACAGACACAACATATGCAGAATAACAAAAAACCCACAAAGATTGAGCTTGACTTAAGTTGGTACACATGCAGGACATAAACGCATGTTCACATTGGCCATAAAACATATAAAACCTACAAGAGAAAAAGTGAGCAAAAACCCTGCTGTAACTAAGTAAATAAAAAGCAAAAAGTGCATTTAAATAACACAGAGATTTTAGGAATACTTTTTTTAATAAAAAAAATAGCATAAAAGCCATCCCACCATGACAAGGTAACTCTGATCGGGACAGTCCTACACTGCAGAATAACAGCAGTCCAGTTATCAAACATATTGTGTCCTTTATGTTCCTCCGCAGATGGTCCCGCAGGGGTGGTGGTGCCGGCCACAGCCGGGAAGATGTCCACCATGGGAGCCCTCTAAACGATGATCCGTCTCCTGGCGGCAGAAGTCGGTCTCTGGTACCTTCCGTTGAGCCCCCAGTCCATTAACTTGTGCAGCCAAAGCAAACCGGGCTGCAGCACTCTCGGGGTTAACCATGGGCTGGCGAAGAACAGATGACAGGGAGGGCCGCAAACGAATGTCCGCTACTCGGCCTTTCCTCCTCCACATGGGTGCAGTACTCATAGTCTCCAGGTGCTCTGCACCTCTCTCCCTTATGCTCCCGCTGATGGCGATGGGAACCAGTGGTTGCAGCCTGTAGCAGCACCGGTGCTCAGTAGACGGAGAACTCTGCTCACACGGCTGCACGCTGTCCGTTTGTGCCCAAAGTTCCCGCTGCTGCGCGCTCTTTTGTTTTTATATCGCCCCTTCTACCCGGGTCATGAGGTTGGTCCGGTCCCTCATTCCTTCACCAAGGCAACACAGGAGACAGCCTCAACAGTTCCGGACCCGGCTCAGCACAGGTACCTGCAGCTCGGTCTTCCTCCTTTACACTGTCTACAATAAACCAGCAGGTGAATTACTACCAGAACTGTTCCTGTGACTACCTTGTGAAGCAGCGGAGTGAGTCAACCCCTCAATAATTATAATTGTAGTAACCGGAAATGGTCTTCCAACAGTCTTGAAGGAGTTCCCAGAGATGCTTAGCACTTATTGGCCCTTTTGCCTTCACTCTGTGGTCCAGCTCACCCCAAAACATCTCGATTGGGTTCAAGTCTGGTGACTGTGGAGGCCAGGTCATCTGGGGTAACACCCCATCACTCTCCCTCTTGGTCAAATAGCCCTTACACAGCCTGGAGGTGTGTTTGGGGTCATTGTCCTGCTGAAAAATAAATGATGATCCAACTAAACGCAAACCAGATGGAATAGCATGCCGCTGCAGATGCTGTGGTAGCCATGCTGGTTCAGTATGCCTTCAATTTTGAATAAATCCCCAACAGTGTCACCAGCAAAGCACCCCCACACCATCACACCTAACCTTCTCCTCCATGCTTCACGGTGGGAACCAGGCATGTAGAGTCCATCTGTTCACCTTTTCTGCGACGCACAAAGACACGGTGGTTGGAACCAAAGATCTCAAATTTGGACTCATCACACTAAAGCACAGATTTCCACTGGTCTGATGTCCATTCCTTGTGTTCTTCAGCCCAAACAAGTCTCTTCTGCTTGTTGCCTGTCCTTAGCAGTGGTTTCCTAGCAGCTATTTTACCATGAAGGCCTGCTGCACAAAATCTCCCCTTAACACTTGTTGTAGAGATGTGTCTACTGCTAGAACTCTGTGTGGCATTGACCTGATCTCTAATCTGAGCTGCTGTTAACCTGCGATTTCTGAGGCTGGAGATTCGGATGAACTTATCCTCCTCAGCAGAGGTGACTCTTGTTCTTCCTTTCCTGGGGCGGTCCTCATGTGAGCCAGTTTCTTTGTAGCGCTTGGTGGTTTTTGCCACTGCACTTGGGGACACTTTCTGTCAGGAACACCGCACTAACTTGCTCACTGAGCCAGTGTGCGTGTCCTGAGTAAAGCGAACAGTGCTCAAAGATACCTGTGGAGCGGGCAGCAGCCGAGTAGATGCGTACTTCAGAGCCGCAGGACCTGAAGCATGTGACTGCTAGGGGTGTGGCCTAAACTCTACAGAGCTAGGAGCTGCAAGATAACTCCTAGCAGGGTAACTGCAAGACAAAGTTACCAGGGGGCATAGACAGGGAGGATAGTCAAGACGTAGCCAATGAGTCACACACAGAGATAGCTGCAAAGGTACAAGAGGGGCGAGCAGAGAGTAGTCAGGTCACAGGCAATGAGTCAAACACAGAGATAATAATGCAGTACAAAATCAACAGGCAAACTCACAACGGGAAACAGAATCGGGTCAGAACCATATAAACAAGCTATAGCAACAAACAGGCACACAGGGGTCAGCACAGTAGGCCAAAGGCAAAAGTATAACTGGCAGGGATTGAAGCTTCCCAGGGGTTTAAGAAGCTCTCCCAGAACCAGAAAGAGGCCACAATCATTAACCCCAGGTGTGCAGGTCAAAACCTGCACCGAGCTCCAGACATTAACCCCAGGTGTGCCGCTCAAAAACCTGCACTGGGATCATGACACTTTCAAAGTTTTCCCAATTTTTCGGACTGACTGACCTTCGTTTCTAAAAGTAATGATGGCCACTCGTTTTTCTTTACTTGGCTGCTTTTTTCTTGCCATAATACAAATTCTAACAGTCTATTCAGTAGGACTATCAGCTGTGTATCCACCAAACTTCTGCACAACACAACTGATGGTACCAACCCCATTTATAAGGCAAGAAATCCCACTTATTAAACCTGACTGGGCACACCTGTGAAGTGAAAACCATTTCCGGTGATTACCTCTTGAAGCTTATCAAGAGAATGCCAAGAGTGTGCAAAGCAGTAATCAAAACAAAAGGTGGCTACTTTGAAGGACCTAGAATATAAGACACATTTTCAGTTGTTTCACACTTTTTTGTTAATTATATAATTCCACATGTGTTAATTCATAGTTTTGATGCCTTCAGAGTGAATCTACAATTTTCATAGTCATGAAAATAAAGAAAACTATTTGAATGAGAAGGTATGTCCAAACTTTTGGACTGTACTATATATATATATATATATATATATGTGTGTTTTGAAGAATATTCCCTTTGAAAACTTTGTGTAAATGACATAAAGAATTTCTCTATGTAAAAGCTCATGTTAAAATTGCATTGGATTCGAATCTAAATCGGATGCTAGGTGTGAAAGTTCGGATAGTGCTCATATGACAGTTGCATTACACTCATCCGACTTTGCTGGAACAAAATCGGACTGATTTCAAAATCGCTACTGTGACTCTAGCCTTAGGCTATGGCCACACTATGGCCACATGCACACATTGAGTATTTGGTGAGTTTTTTACCCCAGTATTTGTAAACCAAAACCAGGGGTGGAACGGTCAGAGGAAAAGCATAATAGAAAAATTTGCACCACTTCTGTATTTTTCAAACAAGAAAAATTATAGCCAGCTCACCCAGTTAGACGTCCTTAGTGGTTCTGCTCACTGCCAGGAAGCCGCACGGAGTTGTAATGGGAGAGGCACACCCATGTTGCAATAGAAACAAAAACCAGCAAATTATTCCAGCGGATGCTTCCTACTTGGCCATAAAATCCATTTTATTTTTATCTTTTAAAATAGTTCCATGTGGCAGAAACCCAAATATATACAGGGGGTCAGAAGAAAAAAAGGGCACACTGCTGCTTTATGCGTGCAGACTACGCGTTTCGACCTTACTAGGTCTTCTTCTAGGTCTTAAGTGTGAGCAGTGTTCAAGATAGTAATATACCCTGCTTCCAGGAACTTGATCCAATTACAAAATTTGGCTTAATTAAAATAGGGTGTATACCCTTACACAGGGATAAAACTTTGTTAAATACAAAATGTACTACATATTTAAAGCATATCGCTATAAAGTGCCCTTATTTTTATCTAATACATTATTATTTGCATCTTATATTTATTCTTAGATATCACAAAATTTACCATATGAACAAAAAAAAACCCCCCCCAAAAAAAAAAAAAAAATTTTTAAAAAAAAAAAAAAAAAAAAAATATAGGAAAAAGAAAGGAAAATTCAAGTGTTTTTATATATATATGTATATTTACCACTGGAAAACCTGCCATTTAGAATTGACTGATTAAATCTAACCTATTATTCAGTCCATTAGGTATACGGCTTTCCAGTGTAAAAATCCAATAACTTTCACGATTTAATAAAGTCCTTCTATTATTACCTCCCTGTAAGGATTTCTTTACTTTCTCTATACCATAAAAGGACAAATCATTCAAATTTCCTTTATGTTCATACCAGAAATGTCTTGAAACTGCAGAGCCTCCTATCATATTCTCTTTTACTGCATCAGATAAATGCCTACGGATTCTTTTTTTCAAAGAGCCCGTAGTACATCCAATATATTGTAATTTACAACTATTACATACAACAGAATAAACTACATTAGTAGTATTGCAATTGATAAAACTATTAATATTATATTCTTTACCATTTTTTACTGAAACTATTTTTTCTGTTTTATTTACAAATCTGCAACATTTACATTTTTTAGCTCCACATTTATAAAAGCCCTTTAAATCAAGCCAAGTATGAGATTTTTGTTGGTCAACAATGTTATATTCACTAGGTGACTGAATCGAACGCGCTTTTTTAGCGACAAATCTGATTTTATTTCTTTCTAAAATTTTATCCAAATCTTTGTCTTGTTTTAGGATAGGTAGATATTTCTTTATTATTTTAATTATATCTGTATATTGTGGTGTATATTCAGTACTAAAAGTAATATTTTGTTCACTGTTTCTATTAGAACATTTTTTATTCTTATTTTTACTTTTATTTTCCAATAATTTTTTCCTATCCACATTATCCACTATTGATATTGCTCTTGTTAAATTCCAATCTGGATAATGTCTATCATGTAATCTCTGACATGTTTTAACTTTTTCACTTTCATAAATCTGCTTATTTGAGCTATTTCTATGTATTCTAATTAGTTCTCCCACTGGTATATTTTTGATAGTGTGTGCTGGATGACATGAATCAGCATGTAAAATTGTATTTGATGCAGTCTGTTTCCTAAATGGAGCAATATCTACTTTCTTAGTTTCTGCATTTCCTGAAAGAGTGATATCCAAAAAATCTATTTTATGACTATCATAAATACAAGTAAATTTTAGATTAAATTCATTACAGTTAATATATTTGTTGAAATCATCTAATGATTTTTTATCCCCATTCCATACAAATAACAGGTCATCTATATAACGCCCCATCCAAATGATGCGATTTTTAAAAGGATTTTGTTCATTATATAGGTGTTTTTCTTCCCATCTTCCCATGACTAAATTAGCCAGGGATGGTGAGAACTTCGCACCCATACTAACTCCTTTTGTTTGGAGAAAATATCTGTCACAAAATCTGAAATAATTATGTTCCAATAAAAATTTAACTGCATCCAACAAAAAATCTTTTATCTCTTTTCTATAATTACTATAGGTTTCCAAATAGTAATGTAAACTTGCCATTGCTACATTAAATGGTATCGAAGGGTATAAACCAATGACATCACAGGTGACCCAAGAATAAGTAGGTTGCCATTCAAATGATTCCATCATACCTACAACTGCTTTAGTATCCCACATAAAGCTGGGAATATTTTTTACCAAAGGTTGCAAATAAAAATCCACCCACTCACCTAATCTTTCCCCTAAACTTCCTATACCTGCCACTATGGGCCTTAGTGGTGGGGGAAAAATGTTTTTATGAACTTTCGGGAGTGAATAATATATAGGTATTATAGGAAACTCAATATACATATATTCTTTTAATTTATTACTAATGGTACCAGTGTATACCCCTTCGTCTAGTAATTTTTTTATTAACAAATTAAATTTATTCGTTGGATCTTGTTTTAACCCCTTCATGACCCAGCCTATTTTGACCTTAATGACCTGGCCATTTTTTGCAATTCTGACCAGTGTCCCTTTATGAGGTAATAACTCTGGAATGCTTCAACGCATCCTAGCGATTCTGAGATTGTTTTTTCGTGACATATTGGGCTTCATGTTAGTGGTAAATTTAGATCGATAATTTTTGCGTTTATTTGTGAAAAAATCAGAAATTTGGCGAAAATTTTGAAAATTTCGCAATTTTCAAATTTTGAATTTTTATTCTGTTAAACTAGAGAGTTATGTGACACAAAATAGTTACTAAATAACATTTCCCACATGTCTACTTTACATCAGCACAATTTTGGAAGCAAAATATTTTTTTGTTAGGAAGTTATAAGGGTTAAAAGTTGACCAGTGATTTCTCATTTTTACAACAAAATTTACAAAACCATTTTTTTTAGGGACCACCTCACATTTGAAGTCACTTTGAGGGGTCTATATGGCAGAAAATACCCAAAAGTGACACCATTCTAAAAACTGAACCCCTCAAGCTACTCAAAACTACATTCAAGAAGATTATTAACCCTTTAGGTGTTTCACAGGAACTAAAGCAACATGGAAGGAAAAAAGGACATTTTAATTTTTCCAACAAAAATTTTCTTTCAGCATCAATTTTTTCATTTTCACATGGGCAACAGGATAAAATGGATCCTAAAATTTGTTGGGCAATTTCCCCTGAGTACACCGATTACTCATATGTGGTCAAAAACCACTGTTTGGGCGCATGGCAGGGCTCAGAAGGGAAGGAGTGCCATTTGACTTTTTGAATAGAAAATATGCTGGAATATTTAGCGCTTGCCATGTCGCGTTTGGAGAGTCGCTGTGTGCCTAAACACTGGAGCTCCCCCACAAGTGACCCCATTTTGGAAACTAGACCCCCCAAGGAACTTATCTAGATGCATAGTGATCACTTTGAACCCCCAGGTGCTTCTCAAATTGATCCGTAAAAAAAAAAAAAGTACTTTTTTTCACAAAAATTATCTTTTAGCCTCAGTTTTTTCATTTTCACATGGGCAACAGGATAAAATGGATCCTAAAATTTGTTGGACAATTTCTCCTGAGTACACCGATACCTCATATGTGGTCATAAACCACTGTTTGGGTGCACGGCAGGGCCCGGAAGGGAAGGAGCGCCATTTGACTTTTTGAATGGAAAATTAGCTCCAATCGTTATCGGACACCATGTCGCGTTTGGAGATCCCCTGTGTGCCTAAACATTGGAGCTCCCCCACAAGTGACACCATTTTGGAAACTAGACCCCTTAAGGAACTTATCTAGATGTGTAGTGAGCACTTTGAACCCCCAAGTGCTTCACAAAAGTTTATAACATAGAGCAGTGAAAATAAAAAATCATTTTTTTTCCTCAAAAATCATTTTTTAGCACGCTATTTTTTATTTTCACAAGGGTAACAGGAGAAATTGGACCCCAAAAGTTGTTGTCCAGTTTGTCCTGAGTATGCTGGTACCCCATATGTGGGGGGGGCACTGTTTGGGTGCACGGCAGGGCGCAGAAGGGAATGAGCGCCATTTGACTTTTTGAAATGAAAATTAGCTCCAATCGTTAGCGGACACCATGTCGTGTTTGGAGAGCCCCTGTGTGCCTAAACTTTGGAGCTCCCCCACAAATGACCCCATTTTGGAAACTAGACCCCCTAAGGAACTTATCTAGATGCATAGTGAGCACTTTGAACCCCCAGGTGATTCACAGAAGTTTATAATGCAGAGCAGTGAAAATAAAAAATCTTTTTTTTTCCTAGAAAAAAAATTTTTAGTTGGCAATTTTTTATTTTCACAAGGGTACTAGGATAAATTGGACCCCAAAAGTTGTTGTCCAGTTTGTCCTGAGTACGCTGGTACCCCATATGTGGGGGGGAACCACTGTTTGGGCACACGTTGGGGCTCAGCAGGGAAGTAGTAACATTTTGAAATGCTGACTTTGATGGAATGGTCAGCGGGCGTCATGTTACATTTGCTGAGCCCCTGTGTGCCTAAACAGTAGAAAACCCCCACAAGTGACCCCATTTTGGAAACTAGACCCCCCAAGGAACTTATCTAGATGCGTGGTGAGCACCTTGAACCCCCAAGTGCTTCACAGAAGTTTATAATGCAGAGCCGTGAAAATAAAAAATCATTTTTTTTCCCTCAAAAAAAATGAATTTTAGCACGCAATTTTTTTTTCACAAGGGTAACAGGAGAAATTGGACCCCAAAAGTTGTTGTCCAGTTTGTCCTGAGTACGCTGATACCCCATATGTGGGGGATGACCACTGTATGGGCACACGTCAGGGCTCGGAAGGGAAGTAGTGACGTTTTGGTATGCAGACTTTGATGGAATGGTCTGCGGGCATCATGTTACATTTGCAGAGCCGTTGATGTACCTAAACTGTGGAAACCCCCCACAAGTGACCCCATTTTGGAAACTAGACCCCCCAAGGAACTTATCTAGATGTGTGGTGAGCACCTTGAACCCCGAAGTGCTTTACAGAAGATTGTAACGCAGAGCCATGAAAATAAAAAATCTTTTTTTTCCTCAAAAAATGAATTTTTAGCTCGCAATTTTTTATTTTCACAAGGGTAACAGGAGAAATTGGACCCCAAAAGTTGTTGTCCAGTTTGTCCTGAGTATGCTGATACCCCATATGTGGGGAGGGACCATTGTTTGGGCACACGTCGGGGCTCGGAAGGGAAGTAGTGACGTTTTGAAATACCGACTTGATTGAATGGTCTGCGGGCATCATGTTACGTTTGCAGAGCCTCTGATGTGCCTAAACAGTGGAAACCCCCCACAAGTGACCCCATTTTGGAAACTAGACCACCAAGGAACTTATCTAGATGTGTGGTGAGCACTTTGAACCCCCAAGTGCTTCACAGAAGTTTATAACGCAGAACCGTGAAAATAAAAAATCTTTTTTTTCCTCCAAAAATGATTTTTTTAGCCCGCAATTTTTTATTTTCACAAGGGTAACAGGAGAAATTGGACCCCAAAAGTTGTTGTCCAGTTTGTCCTGAGTACGCTGGTACCCCATATGTGGGGGGGGACCATTGTTTGGGCACACGTCAAGGCTCGGAATGGAAGTAGTGACGTTTTGAAATACAGACTTTGATGGAATAGTCTGCGGTCGTCATTACGTTTGCAGAGCCCCTGATGTGCCTAAACAGTGGAAACCCCCCACAAGTGACCCCATTTTGGAAGCTAGACCTTCCAAGGAACGTATGTAAGATGTGTTGTGAGCACTTTGAACCCCCCAAGTGCTTCACAGAAGTTTATAATGCAGAGACGTGAAAATGAAAAAATCATTTTTTTCCACAAAAATAATTTTTTAGCCCCCAATTTTTTATTTTCCCAAGGGTAACACGAGAAATTAGTCCCCAAAAGTTGTTGTGCAATTTTTCCTGAGTACACTGATACCTCATATGTTGGGGTAAACCACTGTTTGGGCACACGTCAGGGCTTGGAAGGGAGGGAGCACCGTTTGACTTTGAGCGCAAAATTGGCTGGAATCAATGGTTGCACCATGTCGCGTTTGGCGACCCCCTGATATGCCTAAACAGTGGAAACCCCTCAATTCTAACTCCAACCCTAACCCCAACACACCCCTAACCACAGCCCTAACCCTAACACATCCCTAACCACAAGCCTAACCCTAATTCCAACGCTAACCCTAATTCCAACCCTAACCCTAATTCTAACCCTAATTCCAACCCTAACCCTAATTCCAACCCTAACCCTAATTCAACCCTAACCCTCTTTCCAATCCTAACCCTAACCCTCTTTCCAACCCTAACCCTAACCCTCTTTCCAACCCTAACCCTCTTTCCAACCCTAACCCTAACCCTCTTTCCAACCCTAACCCTAACCCTCTTTCCAACCCTAACCCTCTTTCCAACCCTAAACCTCTTTCCAACCCTAACCCTAACCCTCTTTTCAACCCTAACCCTCTTTTCAACCCTAACCCTAACCCTCTTTTCAACCCTAACCCTAACCCTCTTTTCAACCCTAACCCTCTTTTCAACCCTAACCCTAACCCTAATGGAAAAATAAAAATAAAAATATTTTCTTTATTTTATTAGTTCTGCCTACCTATGGGGGTGATAATCGGGGGGTTTATTTACTTTTTCTTTCATTTTGATCACTGTGAGAGTGATCAAAATGAAAGAATGGAATCTGCAGCCGGCAGATTCGGGCGGGCGCACTGCGCATGCGCCCGCCATTTTCTAAGATGGCGGCGCCCATGAACCGGACCCGCCGGACACCGGGAGCGACAGGGGGACTTAGAAGGTGCCGGGGGAGGTGAGAGGGGGTGAGGGGGTTATCGGAATCTGTCGGGGAGCAGAGGGGAGCTGTCGGGGAGCTGTCGGGACAGCAGATCGCCGCTGTCATTCAGTTGCGGGGGGGCGATCGCCAATGGGGGGGTGGAATCGGTGTCTCCAGCCATGTCCGATGCTACAGCAGCATCGGCCATGGCTGGATTCATAAACCAGAAAAGAGGCATGTAAAAAGGAGGGATCACCAATAAGGTATAACAAAATACAAGATAATAAACTTTTTATTAATCATCCAAAACAAACAACATGCAGTGCAATTATAAAAACAATTAAAACCGCACAATCGCGTTCATTTAACACAATAACCCCTGCACAAACCCTTCATGATGCTATTATTTGCAAATATGCTAACAAAGCACCTGGTATAAGTATATAAAATCCTATCAACAGGTAATGAAAAACATACACTCCACCTTCCACCTTATATAATAATGGATGCAAACTACCTAGTTGGTCTAACAAATTGTTAGGACAAAAAACCTGCTCAAATTAGCACAAAAAACCCCTAACAAATAAACAATGTGTATACACAAATGAGAGCATAGGGGTTGATAGGGTAAAAGGCTGCTAATGCAGTGTAAACAGGCCAAAAAACAAGGGTCCCAATTGCCAATGGCCCCCTCTATACAACCTGTTAAGAGCAAAATAATGCTGGCAGGTAAAGCCCTAATCCAGTAACCAGTGGAGGTAAGAGTGAGAAGTGGTGAGGCAGGGGCAGAGGAAACGCCCGACGCGTTACGCCAGAGCAACTGGCTTCATCAGGAGCAGTGTCATGTTGTGAGTGGATGGTGTATAAATACCCATAACATCAGCTTTCAGCCAGGGAACAGGTGTGAGAGCAAGGCTCAAGGGTTGCCATGACATAGTGCAATGATCACAAACCGGAAGGGAGGTGTCTGGTTTTGCACAGCCGCAATAGACTGAGATGAAGTCTTCATAATAGTGTACAAAAATGGCGCTGAGAAAACTCTAATGCGCATGCCCAAAGTAGCGCAACTTCCGGGACCACACCGGAAGTAGAGTGTCCGGTGTTGCGCAGCCGTAATAGGCCAAAATAAAGCGTACAAAGTACACCAAGATGGCTTCTGGCGGGCTCCAGAGCGCATGCCTAGATACAAAAGACATTAATGAGCGGGTAAGGGTCACCAGCCATCTCCCACATCCTATCAGAGACCGGAAGCCATAAAAATATGAGAAAAAAAAAACAAAAAAAACCACTCAGCAATAAAAATAATAACGGAATCCCAGTTTTAGAATGAATGCGCTAAGTGAGCTTAAAGTCATGAGCCACAGTTCTATTCAAGTGCTACTTGGTATGATAGAAACAGTGTGTAAAAAAATACCATACAGAAAGGGATAGGAAAGAAAGAAAAAGGGGTTAAATGGGGAATTAGAATAGCGGCTAGTTATATCATGATGAGACCACATATGTGCCTTACAATAAAATTAAGGCAACTAGCCTGAAAATATAACCTGAAAATATACACAAAGAAAAAAAAAAACAAAAAAAAAAAAAAAAAACACAAGTCTCATATGATTTTGACAGACTAACAGTCCCATTCTTTCTTTTGCATTTAATTAAAAAAACCATGGTTTTTTAAGCAGATAGAATACAATTCATCTGCAAAGTTGAAATACCAAGAAAAAATAGGTTTTAAATTTATATTCCTTAAATTTTAATCAGATTTTACCCCTATAGCTCATTGCAATTACAACAATAAATATACACTTATGAAGATAAGAAGAAAAAAAAATAAAAAAATATATATATATATACACTCACTGGCCACTTTATTAGGTACACCTGTCCAACTGTGTGTTAAGACTTAATTTCTAATCAGCCAATCACATGGCGGCAACTCAGTGCATTTAGGCATGTAGACATGGTCAAGACAATCTCCTGCAGTTCAAACCGAGCATCAGTATGGGGAAGAAAGGTGATTTGAGTGCCTTTGAACGTGGCATGATTGTTGGTGCCAGAAGGGCTGGTCTGAGTATTTCAGAAACTGCTGATCTACTGGGATTTTCACGCACAACCATCTCTAGGGTTTACAGAGAATGGTCCGAAAAAGAAAAAAAATCCAGTGAGTGGCAGTTCTGTGGCCGGAAATGCCTTGTTGATGCCAGAGGTCAGAGGAGAATGGGCAGACTGGTTCGAGCTGATAGAAAGGCAACAGTGACTCAAATTGCCACCCGTTACAACCAACGTAGGCAGAAGAGCATCTCTGAACGCACAGTGCGTCGAACTTTGAGGCAGATGGGCTACAGCAGCAGAAGACCACACCGGGTACCACTCCTCTCAGCTAAGAACAGGAAACTGAGGCTACAATTTGCACAAGCTCATCGAAATTGGACAGTAGAAGATTGGAAAAACGTTGCCTGATCTGATGAGTCTCGATTTCTGCTGCGACATTCGGATGGTAGGGTCAGAATTTGGCGTAAACAACATGAAAGCATGGATCCATCCTGCCTTGTATCAACGGTTCAGGCTGGTGGTGGTGGTGTCATGGTGTGGGGAATTTTTTCTTGGCACTCTTTGGGCCCCTTGGTACCAATTGAGCATCGTTGCAACGCCACAGCCTACCTGAGTATTGTTGCTGACCATGTCCATCCCTTTATGACCACAATGTACCCAACATCTGATGGCTACTTTCAGCAGGATAATGCGCCATGTCATAAAGCTCGAATCATCTCAGATTGGTTTCTTGAACATGACAATGAGTTCACTGTACTCAAATGGCCTCCTCAGTCACCAGATCTCAATCCAATAGAGCATCTTTGGGATGTGGTGGAACGGGAGATTCGCATCAGGGATGTGCAGCCGACAAATCTGCGCCAACTGTGTGATGCCATCATGTCAATATGGTCCAAAATCTCTGAGGAATGCTTCCAGCACCTTGTTGAATCTCTGCCACGAAGAATTGAGGCAGTTCTGAAGGCAAAAGGGGGTCCAACCCGTTACTAGCATGGTGTACCTAATAAAGTGGCCAGTGAGTGTATATATATATATATACAAAAGCCAGTATATGCTGATATAATAATTGACTAGCCCCCATAAGAAAGCGCAAGGACCAACAAACATTATGAAAATCAAAATAGGTCCATCAAAGATCTAAAACGGATTTGATTGCAGTGACCAATTCTCAGTCTGTGAGCACAAAAGTTGAATGCTAGGCAATAACGATGTCCATGTCCAGTTGAGCCGTAAAGGAGAAGGAGACTAAGAAATCTGTTGAAATAAGGAATGATAAGATATGAAAAAGCTATACACAAAGACCATAAAGTAGAAACCCAGAGGGAGCACAACAGAGTCACGATCCTTTATAGTTGTTTGTAAAACCCTGCAAAGAGTAATTCTGCATTCAGACCCCTTGGAGAGAGACTGCCCAGATCGTGTATCCATTTGGATTCACATCTGAGCAGTCTCAGGCCCACATCGCCCCCTCTAATATTGGTAGGCACTTCTTCCAGGGCCATTGCCCTTAGTCCCATGGAACGTCCATTATGTACCTCTAAAAAGTGTGCAGCCACTGGGGTGATATGTTTGCCCTTGTCACGATCCCTGTTGGCAGTGGAGATATTAGAAAGATGTTGTTGTAATCTCCTTCTGAATTCTTGAGTGGTTTGTCCCACATATATCTTTGGACAATTACAGACAAGGGCATAGACTAAATTTCGTGACTTGCAATTAAAGTATGCCTTTTTGGGTACAATCTGGAAAGGGTAGATAGGTAATGAAATGCCATGTCTGGCAACCATATGCTGGCACACATTGCAATCACCACAAGGGTAGGTACCCAAAGTCCTAACCCCCCTGTTTAGTCTAACCGTGGGGCGTATATAGTGGCTATGGCAAAGCCGATCCTTGAGATTCCGAGCCCTTCGTGCTACCAGACTGGGCATATTGGAGATATGTGGTACCAATTTTGCCTCACTCAATAGAATACCCCAATTCTTGCCCAAGATTTTACGTACATCGTGCCACTGATTGTTGTAAGTGGTCACTATCCCTATAGGTCTAGAAGACTCACGTGGCTTTCTCTGTAGCAATTCTGCGCGTGTACTTGTTCTTGCTCTTTGATATGAGGCAGAAATAACTTTCTTGGGATAACCACGGCTCTTAAAACGATCTGTCAATGTTCTTGCTTCCGACAAAAAGTCCGATGGATCAGTACAATTTCTTTTAGCTCGGAAAAACTGACCTGTGGGGATACCGTTTTTTAAGTGTTGGGGGTGAAAACTGGTATAATGTAGGAGGCTGTTGGTGGCTGTAGGCTTACGGTATAATTTAGTTGAAATATGCGAACCTTCCAAAGAGAGACTGAGATCCAGAAATTCCACCGTCGTACAAGAAATGTTAAACGTTAATTTGATATTATAGGGATTCTGGTTCAGCTCACTGATGAATGATCTGCAACTTTCTTCTGTGCCTGTCCAGAAAAAGATGACATCATCAATATACCGTAGCCATTTAAGGCAGTGTGTTTTAAAGCCAACATGAGAATACACCACCAACTCCTCCCACCACCCCAAAAACAAATTCGCATAAGCGGGGGCACAGCGTGCTCCCATAGCAGTCCCCATACTCTGTCTATAAAAGGTCCTATCAAATACAAAATAGTTTTTATCGAGAATAAAGAAGAGCAACTCCAAAAGGAAGCGGTTGTGTGCCCTGTCGCCCATGGAATCTTTGTTTAAATGAAAGGCAATAGCCTCCAGGCCCAAATCGTGGCTAATGCTCGTGTACAGGGACTCAACATCCAAAGTGACCAGTAAGGTCTGTGATGGTAGGCAAAAGTTATTCAGAATTTGAATAAGATATGTCGAGTCCCGAATATAAGAGCTCAAATTAACAGCAAGAGGCTGTAAAAAGAAATCAAGGTAAATACACGGTTTTTCAAACAAACCCCCAATACCAGAGACTATTGGTCTGCCAGGTGGATTTTCCAAAGATTTGTGTACCTTAGGAAGAAGATAAAAAGTAGGTACTATTGGATCATCAGTAGTCAGAAAATCAGCCTCTTTCTTATTGATGGTCCCCTGACGCAAAGCTTGTCCAATTAGAACATCCAACCTCTTTTTGAATACTTCACTGGGATCCGCTGGAAGGCGGGTATAACATGGAGTGGCTTGTAGTTGACGCATCACCTCCTGTAAATAGAGAGAGTTAGGCCACAGAACAATATTTCCCCCCTTGTCAGCTTCCTGTATCAAAAAGTCCTTGTTACGTTGTAAATCAAGGAGTGCTTTGTATTCGTCCTTACTTAAATTTTGATTCTTAAGCGTGTCAAGAGGAAGATTCTGAATGTCCCGACATATATTCATAAAGAAAATATGAACTGCTGGAAAAAGGGCCAGAGAAGGTGTACTTTGGGAAGGCAGACGACTAGTAAAAGGTCTTCTGGAGGTCGTATTTTCATTCTCCTGCAGCAGGTCCATCAGGTCTCTAAGGACTTGTCTATCAACATTCGGAAAATTATCGACTGGAGAGGGATGATGGTAAAGCAGCTTGAAGGTCAGCTGCCGACAAAAGAGATACACATCCTTTACAAGGGTAAATTTATCCAAGGTGTTCATGGGAGCAAAAGTTAGACCCCGTTCCAAAACAGATCTCTCAGCTGTAGTGAGATTATAAGATGTTAAGTTGATAATTTGTAAATTACCTGGACCGGATGTGCCACCTGTTGCAGATGATGAGGAGGGGGTGGTCACCGTTTCCTGCGGTTGTACCTCGTTTCCCTCTTGTAAGCTGGAGACGTCTGTTTGTAGCCCCTGTTTCTTTTCCTTGTGCCACCTATTCTTGCGTCTACCCCTCCTATTGCTCCTTCTGGGTCG
Organism: Dendrobates tinctorius; assembly: GCF_039654945.1. Lineage (NCBI taxonomy): Eukaryota > Metazoa > Chordata > Amphibia > Anura > Dendrobatidae > Dendrobates > Dendrobates tinctorius. The sequence goes on from NW_027361696.1 coordinate 80,136,015, forward strand.
CTGTGGTCCGAAGATAAAAAATCACTAGAAGACTGTTCGTATCTAGGGTTAATTTCTTTATGGGTCACTGTTTGAGAGAAGGTAGCCCGCTTGTTCCCTTTATGTCTCCACTTATAGGCTCGGCCATTATTGAAATCCATTTTATCCCGCTGAAATTTATGACTTTTCCCCTCTATGATCTCCTTTTCAAATTTGTCTATAACTGTTTTTAGTTGCTGTTTAAATGGAGAAACCATAGTGGGGTCAAAAGTTAGAAGTTTAGTCTCCAACACTTTAATATCATCCTTAAGTTTGACCAACAGACCCTGATCATGGGCTATTAACATGTCCATCAATAAAAGGGAACATTTAACCAAACCAGCCTCCCACATATCTTGAAAAGTCTCATCGACTTCCCAGGCTGGAAAGATTTGTACTCTCAAGCCCCTTGGTATGAGGCCTGTGACCTTATACTCCTCCAAACTCCTTATATTCCACCATACTTTTGTGAGTGATTTATGTAGATTGATCAACTCATTAGTAGTGGCGGTAAAGCTCTCATCTGTATTAGATGGACCACCTACATCACTACTGCCCGTATCAAAAATCCCCTGAGCCCTTTGGCTCCAAGCCGTTTCCCTGGCAGATAAATCCATCTCTCAGTGATAAAATACCAATAAAATTGCTATAGCGTGCCTCCTCCTAAGAAAAGGGGAACCAAAAGAGATACCCCAGAAAACAGTTACAACCTCAAAAATTGTGGAGGGCACCACTAAGGGATCACCAATTACATGCTTAAGACCAATATCATAAACCAGAAAAGAGGCATGTAAAAAGGAGGGATCACCAATAAGGTATAACAAAATACAAGATAATAAACTTTTTATTAATCATCCAAAACAAACAACATGCAGTGCAATTATAAAAACAATTAAAACCGCACAATCGCGTTCATTTAACACAATAACCCCTGCACAAACCCTTCATGATGCTATTATTTGCAAATATGCTAACAAAGCACCTGGTATAAGTATATAAAATCCTATCAACAGGTAATGAAAAACATACACTCCACCTTCCACCTTATATAATAATGGATGCAAACTACCTAGTTGGTCTAACAAATTGTTAGGACAAAAAACCTGCTCAAATTAGCACAAAAAACCCCTAACAAATAAACAATGTGTATACACAAATGAGAGCATAGGGTACATAATGGACGTTCCATGGGACTAAGGGCAATGGCCCTGGAAGAAGTGCCTACCAATATTAGAGGGGGCGATGTGGGCCTGAGACTGCTCAGATGTGAATCCAAATGGATACACGATCTGGGCAGTCTCTCTCCAAGGGGTCTGAATGCAGAATTACTCTTTACAGGGTTTTACAAACAACTATAAAGGATCGTGACTCTGTTGTGCTCCCTCTGGGTTTCTACTTTATGGTCTTTGTGTATAGCTTTTTCATATCTTATCATTCCTTATTTCAACAGATTTCTTAGTCTCCTTCTCCTTTACGGCTCAACTGGACATGGACATCGTTATTGCCTAGCATTCAACTTTTGTGCTCACAGACTGAGAATTGGTCACTGCAATCAAATCCGTTTTAGATCTTTGATGGACCTATTTTGATTTTCATAATGTTTGTTGGTCCTTGCGCTTTCTTATGGGGGCTAGTCAATTATTATATCAGCATATACTGGCTTTTGTATATACCGGGTGAGTCATAAAGGACGGACGTTTTTAAACTAATCATAAAATCGTTAAATATTTATTTAAATATAAATGTATTCACAGATTTGGTTACGTATACTAATAGCATTTGACAAATTCAAGTGTGGAAAACAACATCTGCCATGTGGTGGCCATTATCAGTGATGCATTTCCAAAGGCGTTCTTGGAAGTTGGCATCAACACGTTCCAACACAACTCTGTCGATTTGGGCAACTTCCACTCGAATAGCTTCCTTCAGTTCTTGTAATGATCGAGGCTTAAGCTTGTATACACGTGATTTGAGGTGACCCCATAAGTAATAATCGCACATGGACAGGTCTGGGGACCTAGGAGGCCAATTAATATCGCCAAACCTGGAAATGATGCGACCAGGGAAGAGAGGGCGAAGAACGTTCATTGTTGCTCCGGCTGTGTGGGCCGTTGCCCCATCTTGTTGAAACCACACACTAGAGATGGGGATATGTTGCCGTCGTAACTCAGGAACAAAGAAGTTATTTATCATGGCGATATAACGTTGTGAGTTCACGGTAACAGTATTGCCATTATCGCCTTCGAAAAAGTACGGACCGATCACGCCATATTTAATAATAATAATAATAATAATAATAATCTTTATTTATATAGCGCCAACATATTCCGCAGCGCTTTACAGTTGAACAGTTTCAAACACAACAGTCATAAGTAACAACGTTAACAATACAATAATTAAAGCGAAATAAGACGACCCTGCTCGTGGAGCTTACAATCTACAATGAGGTGGGGGGGATACAAAGCACAGGTTTGTATTTACAATGATGTATTTACAATGACGGTCCAGCCATCTTCAGGGGGTGGGGGTTAGATGGAGATAGTGAATGGGCTACACACACACAAACATGACTTTGATTACTGAATGTGATAGGCCGCTCTGAACAAATGTGTTTTGAGCGAGCGCCTAAAACTATGCAAATTGTGGATGGTCCTAATATTTTGGGGTAGAGCATTCCAGAGGATTGGCGCAGCACGGGAGAAGTCTTGGAGTCGGGAGTGGGAGGTACGGATTAGGGCAGAGGTTAGTCGAAAGTCATTTGCAGAGCGCAGCGGTTGGTTAGGCCGATAGACAGAAATGAGGGAGGAGATGTAAGGGGGTGCCGCACTGTGGAGAGCTTTGTGGGTGAGAACAAGTACTTTGAATTGTACCCTGTAATGAATTGGCAGCCAGTGTAACGACTGGCGAAGAGCGGACGCGTCTGAGAAACGATTAGCCAGATGGACAACCCTGGCTGCTGCATTAAGGATAGACTGTATTTGCCCATATTTGCCCATAGCGCACCACACCGTTACCTTAGGGCTGTGCAGCGGTACGTGCCGTTCGTGGAGCCCCCGGTGGTCGTTTGTTCATTAGTGTACCTCGTGTACGGAGTGCTTCAACCCAACGTAGGATAGTGTTACGAGCGGGAACAGCTTGATTTCTGTGAATATTGAAATGACGCCGAAACTCACGCTGAACGGCTGTGATACACTCATTATTCTTGACAAAACTGTCGTACGCAAAAACGCGATGTTCTATCGTCCACGGCACCATAGCTTAAACTGAAACTAAAATAAAAACAATGCTTTCACCTCACAAACATAACCCCGCCTCCCGCACATCTCTACCTCCACCTGGTGGTGAGTTATAGCCACTTCAAATACATCCGTCCTTTATGACTCACCCGGTATATATATATATATATTTTTTTTTAGCTATAGGGGTAAAATCTGATTAAAATTTAAGGAATATAAATTTAAAACCTATTTTTTCTTGGTATTTCAACTTTGCAGATGAATTGTATTCTATCTGCTTAAAAAACCATGGTTTTTTTAATTAAATGCAAAAGAAAGAATGGGACTGTTAGTCTGTCAAAATCATATGAGACTTGTGTTTTTTTTTTTTTTTTCTTTGTGTATATTTTCAGGTTATATTTTCAGGCTAGTTGCCTTAATTTTATTGTAAGGCACATATGTGGTCTCATCATGATATAACTAGCCGCTATTCTAATTCCCCATTTAACCCCTTTTTCTTTCTTTCCTATCCCTTTCTGTATGGTATTTTTTTACACACTGTTTCTATCATACCAAGTAGCACTTGAATAGAACTGTGGCTCATGACTTTAAGCTCACTTAGCGCATTCATTCTAAAACTGGGATTCCGTTATTATTTTTATTGCTGAGTGGTTTTTTTTTTTTTTTTTTCTCATATTTTTATGGCTTCCGGTCTCTGATAGGATGTGGGAGATGGCTGGTGACCCTTACCCGCTCATTAATGTCTTTTGTATCTAGGCATGCGCTCTGGAGCCCGCCAGAAGCCATCTTGGTGTACTTTGTACGCTTTATTTTGGCCTATTACGGCTGCGCAACACCGGACACTCTACTTCCGGTGTGGTCCCGGAAGTTGCGCTACTTTGGGCATGCGCATTAGAGTTTTCTCAGCGCCATTTTTGTACACTATTATGAAGACTTCATCTCAGTCTATTGCGGCTGTGCAAAACCAGACACCTCCCTTCCGGTTTGTGATCATTGCACTATGTCATGGCAACCCTTGAGCCTTGCTCTCACACCTGTTCCCTGGCTGAAAGCTGATGTTATGGGTATTTATACACCATCCACTCACAACATGACACTGCTCCTGATGAAGCCAGTTGCTCTGGCGTAACGCGTCGGGCGTTTCCTCTGCCCCTGCCTCACCACTTCTCACTCTTACCTCCACTGGTTACTGGATTAGGGCTTTACCTGCCAGCATTATTTTGCTCTTAACAGGTTGTATAGAGGGGGCCATTGGCAATTGGGACCCTTGTTTTTTGTTCTGTTTACACTGCATTAGCAGCCTTTTACCCTATCAACCCCTATGCTCTCATTTGTGTATACACATTGTTTATTTGTTAGGGGTTTTTTGTGCTAATTTGAGCAGGTTTTTTGTCCTAACAATTTGTTAGACCAACTAGGTAGTTTGCATCCATTATTATATAAGGTGGAAGGTGGAGTGTATGTTTTTCATTACCTGTTGATAGGATTTTATATACTTATACCAGGTGCTTTGTTAGCATATTTGCAAATAATAGCATCATGAAGGGTTTGTGCAGGGGTTATTGTGTTAAATGAACGCGATTGTGCGGTTTTAATTGTTTTTATAATTGCACTGCATGTTGTTTGTTTTGGATGATTAATAAAAAGTTTATTATCTTGTATTTTGTTATACCTTATTGGTGATCCCTCCTTTTTACATGCCTCTTTTCTGGTTTATGATATTGGTCTTAAGCATGTAATTGGTGATCCCTTAGTGGTGCCCTCCACAATTTTTGAGGTTGGCTATGGCTGGATTGTAATATTTCATCAATTTTCATTGATGAAATATTACTATCGCTCTGATTGGCTGTTTCACTTTTAACAGCCAATCAGAGCGATCGTAGCCACGTGGGGGCGAAGCCACGCCCCCTGTGGCGAAGAACAAAGCCCCCTGTATCTGCGGGTCGGGTGACCTTTCAGTGACCTAGGTCACCCGACCCGCAGGGGGGCTTTAAAGTCATGACGCCACATAGGCGTCATGGGTCGTTCTGACACGACTTTTCATGACGCCTACGTGGCGTCAAAGGTCGTGAAGGGGCTAATTCAATAAAGGAATCCTCATTCTGTAATACCATTAAATTCAGTTTTTCATATAAACCTGCATTAATCAGGACTATCCCTCCTCCCTTGTCTGCTTTTCTTATTAATAAATCTTGATTTTTTTCTAACTCCTCCAAACCTATCCTTTCTTTATAAGTCAAATTATCTCTTTTCTTGATTTTTCCAATACCATTATTTAAATTGATCAACTCTTTCTCTATCAGTTCTTGAAAAATATCCAAAATAGGCGGCCGGGATTTCAGAGGGTAAAAGAAGGAGGGATTAGATATAGGAAAGTCCTGATTAAGTGTGATTTCTTCTAAATTCCCACTTTTTTTCATCGCATTCATATTCATTAAGGCGATCTGTTCATCAAATAGGAACAAATTATCTGCTTCTATATCCTCTTCAATGGAGATATTCTGTTCTACCATCTCCTGTTCTTTGAAATGGCATTTCAAGGTAAGGGATCTTGCTAAACGATTAACATCCAGTATTGTTCTGAAGACATTAAACTGATTAGTGGGAGCAAAACTGAGATCTTTGGAAAGCACTGAGATTTGGGCCTCTGTTAGCAAATAACTGGATAAATTCCAGATTGGTTTCATTGTTTCATACGATTTTTCTTCCGTGTGTTGTAGCCCTTTCTTGCAGTGCTTCCTCCCTCCCCGCTTCCTCCGTTTTTTGGAAATGCAGCCTTAGAAGAATTTTCCAGCATAGTCCTTCTTTCTTCTCCGGATTCATCAGAGGATTCCATGTTTTCCTCTGAGGAATACACAGTGGTTTCCAATGTGGTATTTAACTCTCGAAAGGTAACTCTTGTTTCCTTCAATATGGTTTTTTTCTTTCCTTTTAAATTTTTATAACTACCATATGATGATCGCATTGGTTTAGCCCATGTGTAAACCTTATTATTTTTATAATCCTCTAAATCTCTTTCATATTTTTTCTTTTTCAAATCCGTAATTTTGGTTTCCAATTTCATCAGATTGTTTTTAAGTTTATTATTTAATAATTTAAATTCCTCAGTAGCTGTAAATCTTTGCATGCTGTTCTGTAAAGTTTTAATCTCTTTTTTTACTATTTCCAACTGTTTATTTTCTTCCTTAATTATTAGTTGTATCAACTTTAAGGAACAGTCACTGAGTATTCCATCCCAGTCTTTGTGAAAGTTTTCATCATATTGCTGTGTAACTCTTTTTTTTATACGGAGGCCTCTGGGGACCATATTTTTATCATAATAGGTTTGTAAGGTATTTTGATCCCACCAATTCTTTAATTCCTTACACATTTTCAATTCCAAATCTTTCATTAAAGTGGTCAATTCCACTGATGTACTCATTAGATGTCCTGGGTTCGATTTAGACCCCTGGAATATAGAGGCAGATTTGTTCAACCTTGCCTTGTAATCTTCAATGTCTTCAAAACTTTGACCTGTATTTTCAGTCATTTTGGTTTAATAAGATGTGAGTCCAAAAAACTTTACCCCCTGTATAAAAACTGGGATTTATGTGCACGGCTAAATGCCTCAAAATACAAATTCAAACAAGAAAAATTATAGCCAGCTCACCCAGTTAGACGTCCTTAGTGGTTCTGCTCACTGCCAGGAAGCCGCACGGAGTTGTAATGGGAGAGGCACACCCATGTTGCAATAGAAACAAAAAACAGCAAATAATTCCAGCGGATGCTTCCTACTTGGCCATAAAATCCATTTTATTTTTATCTTTTAAAATAGTTCCATGTGGCAGAAACCCAAATATATACAGGGGGTCAGAAGAAAAAAAGGGCACACTGCTGCTTTATGCGTGCAGACTACGCGTTTCGACCTTACTAGGTCTTCTTCTAGGTCTTAAGTGTGAGCAGTGTTCAAGATAGTAATATACCCTGCTTCCAGGAACTTGATCCAATTACAAAATTTGGCTTAATTAAAATAGGGTGTATACCCTTACACAGGGATAAAACTTTTTTGTTAAATACAAAATGTACTACATATTTAAAGCATATCGCTACAAAGTGCCCTTATTTTTATCTAATACATTATTATTCGCATCTTATATTTATTCTTAGATATCACAAAATTTACCATATGAACAAAAAAAAACAAAAAAAAACCCCCCCCAAAAAAAAAGAAATTTTTTTTTTTTTTTAAAAACATATAAAAAAAAAAAAAAAATACGAAAAAGACAATACTGGATGTTAATCGTTTAGCAAGATCCCTTACCTTGAAATGCCATTTCAAAGAACAGGAGATGGTAGAACAGAATATCTCCATTGAAGAGGATATAGAAGCAGATAATTTGTTCCTATTTGATGAACAGATCGCCTTAATGAATATGAATGCGATGAAAAAAAGTGGGAATTTAGAAGAAATCACACTTAATCAGGACTTTCCTATATCTAATCCCTCCTTTTACCCTCTGAAATCCCGGCCGCCTATTTTGGATATTTTTCAAGAACTGATAGAGAAAGAGTTGATCAATTTAAATAATGGTATTGGAAAAATCAAAAAAAGAGATAATTTGACTTATAAAGAAAGGATAGGTTTGGAGGAGTTAGAAAAAAATCAAGATTTATTAATAAGAAAAGCAGACAAGGGAGGAGGGATAGTCCTGATTAATGCAGGTTTATATGAAAAACTGAATTTAATGGTATTACAGAATGAGGATTCCTTTATTGAATTAAAACAAGATCCAACGAATAAATTTAATTTGTTAATAAAAAAATTACTAGACGAAGGGGTATACACTGGTACCATTAGTAATAAATTAAAAGAATATATGTATATTGAGTTTCCTATAATACCTATATATCATTCACTCCCGAAAGTTCATAAAAACATTTTTCCCCCACCACTAAGGCCCATAGTGGCAGGTATAGGAAGTTTAGGGGAAAGATTAGGTGAGTGGGTGGATTTTTATTTGCAACCTTTGGTAAAAAATATTCCCAGCTTTATGCGGGATACTAAAGCAGTTGTAGGTATGATGGAATCATTTGAATGGCAACCTACTTATTCTTGGGTCACCTGTGATGTCATCGGTTTATACCCTTCGATACCATTTAATGTAGCAATGGCAAGTTTACATTACTATTTGGAAACCTATAGTAATTATAGAAAAGAGATAAAAGATTTTTTGTTGGATGCAGTTAAATTTTTATTGGAACATAATTATTTCAGATTTTGTGACAGATATTTTCTCCAAACAAAAGGAGTTAGTATGGGTGCGAAGTTCTCACCATCCCTGGCTAATTTAGTCATGGGAAGATGGGAAGAAAAACACCTACTGTATATAATGAACAAAATCCTTTTAAAAATCGCATCATTTGGATGGGGCGTTATATAGATGACCTGTTATTTGTATGGAATGGGGATAAAAAATCATTAGATGATTTCAACGAATTTATTAACTGTAATGAATTTAATCTAAAATTTACTTGTATTTATGATAGTCATAAAATAGATTTTTTTGGATATCACTCTTTCAGGAAATGCAGAAACTAAGAAAGTAGATATTGCTCCATTTAGGAAACAGACTGCATCAAATACAATTTTACATGCTGATTCATGTCATCCAGCACACACTATCAAAAATATACCAGTGGGAGAACTAATTAGAATACATAGAAATAGCTCAAATAAGCAGATTTATGAAAGTGAAAAAGTTAAAACATGTTGTCATGATCTCAGTGCGGGTTTGACTCGCACACGTGGGGTTAATGTTTGGAACCAGTGCTGATGACTGGCATTTCTGGGGTTAAAGGTTGTGATCCCGGTGCAGGCTTACCTGCACACCTGGGGCTATGATTGTGGCCTCTCCCTGGTTCTGGGGGAGGCTTCTTATAGCCTCAGGACGCTCCCATCCCTGTCAGTTATACTCTTGCCCTTGGCATTGTGTGGTGACCCCTGAGTGTGTTAGTGCTGTGTTCTGGTTGCTTGATTCTCTGTGTATGACTCGGTCTGTTCCCTGGATATCGCTTTGGATTCTGCCTGGTACCTCCTATGTCTGTTTGGTTTTGATCTCTGCTTGGCCCTGATTATCCGCTCTGTCTCCTCCCTGGTACTGTACTGATATCTTGTGTATGACCTTTGGCTTTGTCTGACCTCCCATCTGTTTATCTCTCCTGTACCTCGCTGGTCTGTACTGTGCATAACCTCTGCTTTGCTTGGACTTTGAGTTCTCTTCCTTCTCTGTGTGCAGGATGCTAAGCCCCACCCCCTTGCAGTCACATGACCATTCACATGACCATAGGTCCTATGCTGGCTTCCTAAACTTCAGCATCCACAGGTCCTGTGCATCGGTACTTTCTGGCTGTACCTGACCCCGGTACCCCTACATTGCGGGTGAGTCACTGCTCAGCGGAGGCTGCACGCCGGCGCTGACACTCAGGACACGCGCACTGGCTCAGTGAGCAAGTACAGTGCGGTGTTCCTGACATTATAACTGACCATTTCAGTTGTTGGTGTTTTTTTTTTTTTTTTCTGAAGAAAAAAAAAAAAAAAAAGGTGTGTGTGTGTTATCCTCATGGATCCCATACAAGCCTTGTCTGATCAGGTCAAGCACCTGACCCAAATGTTCCATAAGCTCAATGTGGAACAACGCACGATGGCCCAGACCCAGCAACAGTTGGTAGTTACTGTGCAGGAGGCTGTCGATGCAGGGGCTTCTAGTTCTGGGGGTAGGGATGTGTCATTAGCGTCCCCCGAATCTCTGGTCAAATTGCCAGACTTTTTCTCAGGGGACAAAAAGGAGTTCAGGTCTTTCAGAGAAGGATGCAAGCTTTTTTTTTCTCTAAGGCCCCGCTCCTCCGGGGATGAGTTCCAGAGGGTGGGGGTCATTATTTCCCTACTTCGGGGGGCTCCGCAAGCATGGGCTTTCTCTCTGTCTTCCTCTGCTCCTGAACGTATGTCAGTGAACGCATTCTTTGAGGCCCTCGGGCACATTTATGATGAACCTGACCGAGTGCGATTGGCAGAGGACATGGTGATGAGTGTCTGTCAGGGGAAACATTCAGCTGAGTGGTTTTGTTCTGAGTTCCGCCGCTGGGCGGCAGAGGTCTCTTGGAGCGACGCGGCATTCCGAGGACTCTTTCGCAGAGGCTTGTCCGAGCGGCTGCAGGATGCCTTGGTGTTACATCCCCCACCTAACTCTCTCGAGGACGCCATGACCCAGGCCGTCCGGATGGACCGCAGGCTGCGGGCCAGAGGGGTGATGCAGGTGGATACTCCATTATTCCCCAGTGGAAAAGAGACTGCCCCTGAGCCCATGGATGTAGGCGCCCTCTCCCTGAAGGATACGGAGATGAAACGCTGGAAGGACAAGCAGTTATGCTTTTACTGCGGTAAAACGGGACATTGGAAAAGGGAGTGCCCGAATTGCCCGTCTTCAAACCCGGTCGGCGGGAAACGACTAGGTCTGGGTAGTCAACGGGGAGGCTGCTCAGACCCTCAGGTACCATTTTCCTCGTTTTCTAAAGTATTACTGCCTGTGGAACTATTTGTGGACGGTAGTTCTTTTTCCTCTACAGCCTTCGTCGACTGCGGATCATCTATTAACCTCATTGACTCCCAATTGGTCACACACTGCAAGATAGGGACAGTTAGGCTCAAGGTTCCGATCAAGGTGATGGCCATTGACTCATCTCCCCTCACTAAGGAGGGAATTCGCTTTATGTCTGATGTGTTTTCGCTCAGAGTGGGCGCTATTCATGTGGAAAACATAAGTTGTTTTGTGCTGGACAATCTACCTGCAGGGTTGGTGTTGGGCATGCCCTGGTTACAACGCCATAACCCAGTTATTAACTGGAAAACGGGGGAGATTGTTCAATGGGGGTTTAATGATTTTGAGTTATGTGATAAATCCGCACTGCTGGTTGAACCAGTTAAATCTGTGTCTGTATCATCTGTCGAGCTGGAAGGCATTCCGGAATGCCTGAAGGACTTCGAAGATGTATTCTCCGAAAGCGAGGCCGAGACGTTACCGCCACATAGACCCTTTGACTGCGCTATTGAGCTGGTCCCGGGGGCTAAATTACCCAAAGCCCGTCTGTTTAATTTGTCTGGTCCTGAGTGCTTGGCTATGAAGGAGTACATTACTGAAAGTCTGCGCAAAGGACACATACGTCCTTCAGTCTCACCTGTAGCGGCAGGTTTCTTTTTTGTAAAGAAAAAAGATGGCGGGTTACGTCCCTGTCTCGACTTCCAGGAGCTTAATCAAATTACTGTACGGAATACGTACCCCCTTCCGTTGATTCCCGATTTATGTAACCAGCTATCAGGGGCAAAGTGGTTTTCTAAACTGGACCTTCGGGGGGCATATAATTTGATAAGGGTCCGGGAGGGGGATGAATGGAAAACCGTGTTCCTCACGACCGAGGGACTATTTGAAAATTTAGTCATGCCGTTTGGTCTTACCAACGCCCCTGCCATATTTCAGAATTTCATCAACGTGGTATTCTCGGATCTCATTGGTCGTTTTGTCGTTATCTACTTAGATGATATTTTGATATATTCCCCCGACAAGTATTCTCATTTGGAACATGTACGAACTGTGCTCCAAAGGCTTAGAGAAAATCATTTGTATGCCAAATTGGAGAAATGTGTATTCTGTGTACAAGAGTTGTCCTTTTTGGGGTTAATTGTATCCGGTGAGGGTTTTTGCATGGACCCCAAGAAGGTGCAGGCCATTGCGGATTGGGTGCAACCCCGAGATCTTAAGGGTCTTCAGCGCTTCTTGGGGTTCGCCAATTATTACCGCAAATTTATCCGGGGGTTTTCGCAAGTGGTCAAACCTCTCACGGATCTAACATGCAAAGGTGCGGATGTGAGAAATTGGTCCTCGCTCGCAAAAGAGGCCTTTGCAACGCTGAAAAAATGTTTTATGTCTGCTCCTGTGTTAGTGCAGCCAGATCCGTCCAAACCATTCGTCGTGGAAGTGGACGCCTCTGAGGTGGGGGTGGGGGCGGTGTTGTCCCAAGGGCCTGCCACTCTAACCAACCTCAGGCCATGTGCTTTCTTTTCCAAGAAGTTCTCTGCTGCGGAAAGAAATTACGATGTAGGCAATAGAGAGCTTCTTGCGGTCAAATTGGCGTTTGAAGAATGGAGACACTTTTTGGAGGGGGCCAGTCACCCGGTTACGGTGATCACGGATCACAAAAATCTGTCGTACATTGAGTCTGCTAAAAGACTAACGCCCAGACAGGCCCGTTGGTCACTTTTTTTTTCCCGTTTTCAGTTTACGATTACATTTCGTCCAGGGTCTAAGAATGTCAAGGCTGACGCCTTATCACGCAGTTTTCAGCCGGTGTCGCCCCCTGAGCCACCGTCCTCCATTCTTCACCCTGGGGTTGTGATAGCAGAGGTCTCATCTGAATTGGAACGGGAGATTCTGGGGGCCCAGTCGCAGGCCTCGGCGGCCAAGCCGGAGGGGAAGTTGTTTGTCCCAGAGCAACTTCGCCTGAAACTCTTGCAGGAGTTCCATGAATCCAAGCTGAGTGCTCACCCTGGTATTTCAGCCACACGTCTGGCGGTGGCTAGGATCTTTTGGTGGCCTACCCTTGGTTCGGACATAAAAAAATTCATTGCTGGTTGTGGGGTCTGCGCTCATTCTAAAAGCTCTCATAGCCGGCCGGCAGGGGAGCTGATACCCTTGGCAGTGCCCGAAAGGCCATGGACTCATTTATCCATGGATTTTGTTACCAATCTCCCTCCATCTAAGGGTAATACAGTGGTATGGGTAGTGGTGGACAGGTTTTCTAAGCAGGCTCATTTCGTACCCCTGTCCGCACTACCGTCAGCTGAGACGTTGTCCAGGTTGTTTGTGCAGCATGTGATCCGGTTGCATGGGGTACCCCTGAATGTGGTGTCTGATCGTGGTGTGCAGTTTGTGGCTAAGTTTTGGCGTGCTTTCTGCAAAAAATTAGGTATGTCTCTGTCCTTTTCGTCTGCATACCATCCTGAGAGCAATGGGCAGACGGAGCGCACTAACCAGTCCCTGGAACAGATCCTCAGGTGTCTAACCTCTGCTAGACAGAATGACTGGTGCGATGCACTGCCGTTGGCTGAATTTGCTTTCAATAGTCGGGTGAGTCAATCCACTGGTAGGTCCCCTTTCTTGATTAACTATGGGTTCAGTCCTCATTTTGGTGAGTTTTCTCGTCTGGATTCGGGGTGTCCCGGGGCTGAGGATTCTGTTCAGCGGTTAAAAGATACATGGGCAGAAGTACAGCGGCGTATATCTAGGTCTCAAGGCAGGTATAAGTTTTTCGCGGACAGGAAACGAACACCTGGTCCCATGATTCGGGTGGGAGAGAAAGTTTGGCTCTCCACGTGAAACATTAAGTTAAAGATTCCGTCAGCCAAGTTGGGACCCAAATTCATTGGCCCGTACAAGATTGTGGAAAAAATCAATCCAGTGGCGTATAGGCTGTGCCTTCCACCCTCTTTCAAGATCCCTAACGTCTTCCACAAATCTCTACTGAAACCTTTTGAAGCAGTCCGGGGAGACTCCGAGTCTGCTGCTCCTCCGGTTTTGGTCGAGGGGCAGGTTGAGTACGAGGTTGGTCATATCATAGATTCCAGGTTGGTACGGCAGTCGGTACAGTACCTGGTTCATTGGAAGGGGTATGGACCGGAGGACAGGTCCTGGGTACCAGCCCGGTTGATGCATGCTGATCGCCTGGTGCGGGCTTTCCATGCTAAGTACCCGGGCAAGCCTGGGGGTCCAGAGGCCCCCCGTTGAGAGGAGGGTACTGTCATGATCTCAGTGCGGGTTTGACTCGCACACGTGGGGTTAATGTTTGGAACCAGCGCTGATGACTGGCATTTCTGGGGTTAAAAGTTGTGATCCCGGTGCAGGCTTACCTGCACACCTGGGGCTATGATTGTGGCCTCTCCCTGGTTCTGGGGGAGGCTTCTTATAGCCTCAGGACGCTCCCATCCCTGTCAGTTATACTTTCGCCCTTGGCATTGTGTGGTGACCCCTGAGTGTGTTAGTGCTGTGTTCTGGTTACTTGATTCTCTGTGTATGACTCGGTCTGTTCCCTGGATATCGCTTTGGATTCTGCCTGGTACCTCCTATGTCTGTTTGGTTTTGATCTCTGCTTGGCCCTGATTATCCGCTCTGTCTCCTCCCTGGTACTGTACTGATATCTTGTGTATGACCTTTGGCTTTGTCTGACCTCCCATCTGTTTATCTCTCCTGTACCTCGCTGGTCTGTACTGTGCATAACCTCTGCTTTGCTTGGACTCTGAGTTCTCTTCCTTCTCTGTGCACAGGACGCTAAGCCCCGCCCCCTTGCAGTCACATGACCATTCACATGACCATAGGTCCTATGCTGGCTTCCTAAACTTCAGCATCCACAGGTCCTGTGCATCGGTACTTTCTGGCTGTACCTGACCCCGGTACCCCTACATTGCGGGTGAGTCACTGCTCAGCGGAGGCTGCACGCCGGCGCTGACACTCAGGACACGCGCACTGGCTCAGTGAGCAAGTACAGTGCGGTGTTCCTGACACATGTCAGAGATTACATGATAGACATTATCCAGATTGGAATTTAACAAGAGCAATATCAATAGTGGATAATGTGGATAGGAAAAAATTATTGGAAAATAAAAGTAAAAATAAGAATAAAAAATTTTCTAATAGAAACAGTGAACAAAATATTACTTTTAGTACTGAATATACACCACAATATACAGATATAATTAAAATAATAAAGAAATATCTACCTATCCTAAAACAAGACAAAGATTTGGATAAAATTTTAGAAAGAAATAAAATCAGATTAGTCGCTAAAAAAGCGCGTTCGATTCAGTCTATTCTGTCACCTAGTGAATATAACATTGTTGACCAACAAAAATCTCATACTTGGCTTGATTTAAAGGGCTTTTATAAATGTGGAGCTAAAAAATGCAAATGTTGCAGATTTGTAAATAAAACAGAAAAAATAGTTTCAGTAAAAAATGGTAAAGAATATAATATTAATAGTTTTATCAATTGCAATACTACTAATGTAGTTTATTCTGTTGTATGTAATAGCTGTAAATTACAATATATTGGATGTACTACGGGCTCTTTGAAAAAAAGAATCCGTAGGCATTTATCTGATGCAGTAAAAGAGAATATGATAGGAGGCTCTGCAGTTTCAAGACATTTCTGGTATGAACATAAAGGAAATTTGAATGATTTGTCCTTTTATGGTATAGAGAAAGTAAAGAAATCCTTACGGGGAGGTAATAATAGAAGGACTTTATTAAATCGTGAAAGTTATTGGATTTTTACACTGGAAAGCCGTATACCTAATGGACTGAATAATAGGTTAGATTTAATCAGTCAATTCTAAATGGCAGGTTTTCCAGTGGTAAATATATATATATATATATATATATATATATATATATATATATATATATATATATATATATATATATATATATATATATATATATATATATATATATAAATAAAAAAACACTTGAATTTTCCTTTCTTTTTCCAATTTTTTTTTTTTTTTTGTTCATATGGTAAATTTTGTGATATCTAAGAATAAATATAAGATGCGAATAATAATGTATTAGATAAAAATAAGGGCACTTTGTAGCGATATGCTTTAAATATGTAGTACATTTTGTATTTAACAAAGTTTTATCCCTGTGTAAGGGTATACACCCTATTTTAATTAAGCCAGATTTTGTAATTGGATCAAGTTCCTGGAAGCAGGGTATATTACTATCTTGAACACTGCTCACACTTAAGACCTAGAAGAAGACCTAGTAAGGTCGAAACGCGTAGTCTGCACGCATAAAGCAGCAGTGTGCCCTTTTTTTCTTCTGACCCCCTGTATATATTTGGGTTTCTGCCACATGGAACTATTTTAAAAGATAAAAATAAAATTGATTTTATGGCCAAGTAGGAAGCATCCGCTGGAATTATTTGCTGGTTTTTACTTCTGTATTTTTCACCCACTCCTGGTTTTGGCTTACAAATATTGGGGTAATATAAAGGAACTGCTGGCCGGGAAGGAGAGAGAGAGAGAGAATGAATTTTGTCCAGCACCCAGAAAGAATTTCGGGTTAAATCAGTGTCTGGAGGATTCGCCAGAGAAAAAAAACGTTGCAAGCTCCGTTTTGAAATCTTTGAGGATGGTGACGGACAGCAACTTTTGGCGGATCCTCACAAAAAACAGATGCAATGGACAGCAATCCGTCACAATCCGCCATTAATGCAAGTCAATGGGGAAAAAAATGGATCCTCAAAAGAAAATTGAGGATCCGTTTTTTTCAAAACCTGGCGGATTGTGACTGATTGTAAAAAACGGAAGTGTGAAAGAGGCCTAAAGTCCTTTAGGCCACATTCTCATATTTGTGTGAAATGTCTGTGAGCTGCCAGATTTTTTTATATGGACTCAGAGATTTATAGATTCATTCACAGATCTGAGAATGAGATCTGTGAGACTCAGAGCATGTCCTGTTCTGATCTGTTTTTGAAGATCACAATAGGACTTACTTAATGGTCTGTGTGCTGTTTGAGAAAAAATGTCGAGCAGCACACTGATACAGAAATGTAGCCTTATTACCATATATACTCGCGTATAAGCCGAGTATTTTTTAAGGCTGAAAGTCCCCCTCTCGTCTTATACGGGAGTAATACGCCAGGGGGTCGGCGGGGGAGGGGAAGCGGGGGTGTCGGATCATACTTATTCTCCCAGCGCGTCTCTGCAGCCCCCCTGCTTCACCCACGGTCTCAGGTGCCTTCCTTCAGTGGTCATGTGGTATCGCTCATTAAAGTCATGAATATGCACATATTCTTGACTTTAATGAGCGGTACCACGTGACCACTGAAGGAGGGAATAGCTGCCGGAGACCGTGGGAGAAGTGGGGCTGCAGAGACCGCGCAAGGAGGGAGTTAGTATATGCGATATTCACCTGTCCCTGTTCCACTGCTGCACGCCGCTCTGTCCTCCGTGTCCTCTGGCTGTGATGTTCAGGTCAGAGGATGCGATGACGTAGTTTGTGCACGCTGCACCCTCTGCCTGACTGCCTGAACAGTCACTGACAGTGGGACCCAGAAGACGGAGCGGCGGGCAGCGATGGAGCTCGGACAAGTCAATATTGCAGGTGCCGGGGCCCTGAGCCAGCAGCGACATCGGCACCTGTCCCACATAGCGCGCCGGTGTCCCTGCCTGCTCAGGACACCGGCACCTGGCCCCAGCGACAAGAGGTGAGTATGTCATTTATTTTTATTTGCAGCAGCAGCATATGGGGCCTATTCTATGGAGCATCTTATGGGGCATAATCTATGGAGCATCTTATGAGGGCATAATCTATGGAGCAGCATATAGAGCATAATCTATGGAGCATTTTATGGGGCATAATCTATGGAGTAGAATATGGGGCATAATCTATGGAGCATCTTATGGGGGCATAATCTATGGAGCATCTTATGGGGGCAAAATCTATGGAGCAGCATATGGGGCATAATCTATGGAGCATCTTATGGGGGCATAATCTATGGAGCATCATATGGGGCATAATCTATGGAGCAGCATATGGGGTATTTTCTATGGAGCATTTTATGGAGTAGCACATGGGGCATATTCTATGGAACATCTTATGGGGCCATTATTAACCTTTGTGCAGCATTATATGGGTTTTTTTGTATTTTTTATATGGGTTTGTTTGGTTTTTTGGAGCATCTTATGGGGCTATCATGAACTGTATGAAGCATTATATGGGGCTCCTGATTCAATATGGATATTCAAAAACATTTAACCTACTGATGTCTCAATTAATTTTACTTTTATTGGTATATATTTTTATTTTTGAAATTTACCAGTAGCTGCTGCATTTTCCACCCTAGTCTTATACTCAAGTCAATAAGTTTTCCCAGTTTTTTGTGGCAAAATTAAGGGGGTCAGCTTATACTTGGGTTGGCTTAGGCTAGTTTCACACTAGCGTTTCCTGGAGCTGCGTCGGGCTGTGCACGACCGCCTCTAAGCTTCGCCCCTTGCCGCGCCTCCTCCAGTCAGCTCCTCCTATGGGCTCGTGACGCTGCATGCGACCTGTGTACCCTATCTTTAGCATTGGGTACGCAGGCCGTGCGCAGGTATGCGTTTGCCAGCGCATGCGTCCTTTTGACCTGCGCCAAATGCACCCTGTTGCATTTTGGTGCAATCGGCGCACGGTCAAAAGGACGCAAACGCATACATGCGCACGGCCTGCATACCCAATGCTAAAGATAGGGTACGCAGGTCGCATGCAGCGTCATGCGCCCATAGGCGGAGCCAACCGGGGGAGGTGCAGCAGGGGGCGGAACTTAGTTTCAACCATGCGCAGCCTGACACAGCTCCAGGAAACTCTAGTGTGAAACTAGCCTTATACATGAGTATATATGGTATACAGTGTATATAATGCCTTCCCTTCTTGTATAATGTACTCTCTTATTATGTACAGCTCCTTCCCTTAGTGTATAATGTACTCTCTTATTATGTACAGCTCCTTCCCTTAGTGTATAATATACTCACTTATTATGTTTAACACAGTCCTTGAAGGGGTATTCCCTTCTCCAATATCCTATGGCAATATGCAGTAGTTATAATAATAATAGTAATCTTAGCAAATACCTACTATTAGAAATGTAGTATAGTTCTCCTAAATAGCTACCATATATACTTGTGTATAAGCTGAGTTTTTCAGCCCCTTTTTTGAGCTGAAAAAGACCCTCTCGGCTTTTTCACAAGTCATATGCCAGAAAGTCGGAGGGGGAGGGGGAGCGGGTGAGCAGGAGACATCATACTCACCCTCCTGGCGTCTGCATATCCGGCTCTGCTACATCTCAGTCCCGGCGTCTGCACCTCCCTTCCTGTCTTCTTCCTGTGCTGGTCACATGGTACCGCTCATTAAAGGGAATCTGTCACCTCATTTTTAGCCTATAAGATGCGGCCACTGCCATCAGGGGCTTATCTACAGCATTCTGTAATGCTGTAGATAAGCCCCCCGATGTAACCTGAAAGATAAGAAAAACGAGTTAGATTATACTCACCCGGAGATCCGGTCTGGTCCGGTGCCTCCCATCTTCTAGTGATGACGTCCTCCTCCTTCTGCCGCGGCTCTTGCGCAGGCATACTTTATCTGCCCTGTTGAGGGCAGAGTAAAGTACTGCAGTGCGTAGGTGCTGGACCTCTGACCTTTCCTGGCACCTGCGCACTGCAGTACTTTACTCTGCCCTCAACATGGCATGGCAGATATAGTACCCCTGCGCAGGAGCCGGGGCAGAAGTAAGGAAGAGGATGTCATCTCTAGAAGATGGGAGGCGCCGGACCGGACCCGCCCTCCGGTGAGTATAATCTAACTTGTTTTTCTTCTCTTTCAGGTTACATCGGGGGCTTATCTACAGCATTTCAGAATGCTGTAGATAAGCCCGTGATGGCGGTGGCTGCATCTCATAGGCCAAAAATGGGGTGACAGATTCCCTTTAAAGTCATGAATAAGGATGTATCTCCACTTCCATAGGGGTGGAGAGCAGATTCATGATTTTAATGAGCGGTATCACATGACCGCACAGGAAGAAGACAGGAAGAGAGATGCAGACGCCGGGACTGAAATGTAGCAGAGCAGGATATGCAGACGCCGGGAGGGTGAGTCATGCCATATTCACCTGTCCCCTTTCCACTGATGTGCTCAGTCTCCCGGGTACTCTGGCTGTGACGTTCAGGTCAGAGGGTGCGATGACGTGGTTAGTGCGCGCCCTCCGCCTGAACAGTCACTGCAGAGAGCCGTGGGCAGTGACGAGAGGTGAGTATGTAATTTTTTTTTTTAAATCACAGCAGCAGCAATATATGGGGCATATATTAATATGGAGCATGTTATGGGGCCACCATTAACCTTTCTGCATCATTATATGGAGCGTATCTTAATATGGAGCATGTTATGGGGCCACCATTAACCTTTCTGCAGTATTATATGGGGCATATCTTAATATGGAGCATGTTATGGGGCTAGATATGGTATGTTGCTTACCTTATTTGCTGACATTGCATTTCTAACTGGAGATAGAAATACATCTTTAATTACATAGTTTCTTCCTTGATTATATAACACCCCCTTTATTATGTAGCATCCTCTCTACAGGGAGGGTCATTTATATGGATACACCTAAATAAAAAGGAAATGGTTGGTGATATCAGGTAAATAATAACGGATCACCGTGCAAATGCTGAGATAGATTGAATAATATACAGTGGGGAAAAAAAGTATTTAGTCAGTCAGCAATAGTGCAAGTTCCACCACTTAAAAAGATGAGAGGCGTCTGTAATTTACATCATAGGTAGACCTCAACTATGGGAGACAAACTGAGAAAAAAAATCCAGAAAATCACATTGTCTGTTTTTTTTTCATTTTATTTGCATATTATGGTGGAAAATAAGTATTTGGTCAGAAACAAAATTTCATCTCAATACTTTGTGATATATCCTTTGTTGGCAATGACAGAGGTCAAACGTTTTCTGTAAGTCTTCACAAGGTTGCCACACACTGTTGTTGGTATGTTGGCCCATTCCTCCATGCAGATCTCCTCTAGAGCAGTGATGTTTTTGGCTTTTCGCTTGGCAACACGGACTTTCAACTCCCTCCAAAGGTTTTCTATAGGGTTGAGATCTGGAGACTGGCTAGGCCACTCCAGGACCTTGAAATGCTTCTTACGAAGCCACTCCTTCGTTGCCCTGGCAGTGTGCTTTGGATCATTGTCATGTTGAAAGACCCAGCCACGTTTCATCTTCAATGCCCTTGCTGATGGAAGGAGGTTTGCACTCAAAATCTCACGATACATGGCCCCATTCATTCTTTCATGTACCCGGATCAGTCGTCCTGGCCCCTTTGCAGAGAAACAGCCCCAAAGCATGATGTTTCCACCACCATGCTTTACAGTAGGTATGGTGTTTGATGGATGCAACTCAGTATTCTTTTTCCTCCAAACACGACAAGTTGTGTTTCTACCAAACAGTTCCAGTTTGGTTTCATCAGACCATAGGACATTCTCCCAAAACTCCTCTGGATCATCCAAATGCTCTCTAGCAAACTTCAGACGGGCCCGGACATGTACAGGCTTAAGCAGTGGGACACGTCTGGCACTGCAGGATCTGAGTCTATGGTGGCGTAGTGTGTTACTTATGGTAGGCCTTGTTACATTGGTCCCAGCTCTCTGCAGTTCATTCATTAGGTCCCCCCGCGTGGTTCTGGGATTTTTGCTCACCGTTCTTGTGATCATTCTGACCCCACGGGGTGGGATTTTGCGTGGAGCACCAGATCGAGGGAGATTATCAGTGGTCTTGTATGTCTTCCATTTTCTAATTATTGCTCCCACAGTTGATTTCTTCACTCCAAGCTGGTTGGCTATTGCAGATTCAGTCTTCCCAGCCTGGTGCATGGCTACAATTTTGTTTCTGGTGTCCTTTGACAGCTCTTTGGTCTTCACCATAGTGGAGTTTGGAGTCAGACTGTTTGAGGGTGTGCACAGGTGTCTTTTCATACTGATAACAAGTTTAAACAGGTGCCATTACTACAGGTAATGAGTGGAGGAAAGAGGAGACTCTTAAAGAAGAAGTTACAGGTCTGTGAGAGCCAGAAATCTCGATTGCTTGTTTCTGACCAAATACTTATTTTCCGCCATAATATGCAAATAAAATGAAAAAAAAAACAGACAATGTGATTTTCTGGATTTTTTTTTCTCAGTTTGTCTCCCATAATTGAGGTCTACCTATGATGTAAATTACAGACGCCTCTCATCTTTTTAAGTGGTGGAACTTGCACTATTGCTGACTGACTAAATACTTTTTTTCCCCACTGTATACTCACACAATGAACGAGTCAGTATGGAGTGTACTCAGGGATAAATACAAATATTCATCCGTTTGGATAGCAAATCTGTTGAAATAGCGATGAAAAATTATATTAGATTTGAGAAAATATTTGAAAAATGGTGAGGTGCTAATGAGGGAATCTGTATACTCACTGGTTAATGCAAAAATTCATGAAAAAGGGAGATCTCCCTGAATAAAGTGCTGAATGCTGATTTTGACAGAGCGGCTAGAACCAGAGCACTTGCTGGCTATGCGTTTTTTCAATAAAGAAGCGGAGTGCTTTAGGGAATAATAGAAAGGTACTGGTTGGTGAGTATGTGCCCTCGTTAGTCATATAGACGCTGACTCACATGTAGGACAGTTAGGCTGTGTGCACACGCTGCGGATTCCGCTGCGTTTCCGCAGCGGTTTTGGCCGCTGCGGACACGCAGCAGTTTTAGCTGCGGTGTACAGTACCATTCATTTGAATGGGAAAAAAAAAACGCTGTGCCGATGCTGCGGAAAAAACCGCGCGGATTTGCTGCGGTTTTGAATCGGCAGAAAGAATTGCATGTCAATTCTTTCTGCGGAAACCGCTGCGGGTTCCTATCTCCACCATTGTGGAGATAGTGAATCCGCAGGACCAAACCGCAGGCAAAACCGCAGATAATCCGCAGGTCCAAAGACCTGCGGATTATCTGCGGTTTTTGCAAAATCCGTGCGGATTAATCCGCAGCGGATTCCGCAGCGTGTGCACGTACCCTTACTCTGGTATGAGCAGGAGTAGCAACCAGGGGTTGATAAGCGGTAGCGGCTCAATCGATGGAGATACAGGTGGTGTGTGCTAGATAGATGATGGTGACAGTTAAAAATGATCTCATCTGAGGCTAAATGCTAAATGCGATGCGCTTACTTGTGAAGCCCGAGGATCAGATGAATGGGCAGTATGGAGGTGCTGAGCGCTGAAAGTTCAGGCAGACAGTGAACTGATGGAGAACGCCGACTCCTCGTGCGCTCTGGACGGAAGCGGCGCTGAGGGTTGCGGCATGGGGAAAGGCTTCAGTGACGTCACAGGGAAGCAAGGACGGGTGTGTGAGGTGCACAATTCTTACGCGTTTCAAGGGGTGTCGCCCCTCTTCGTCAGGGACATCCCTGAATAGCACCTTTCTATTATTCCCTAAAGCACTCCGCTTCTTTATTGAAAAAGCGCATAGCCAGCAAGCGCCCTGGTTCTATCCGCACTGTCAAAATCAGCACTCAGCACTTTATTCAGGGAGATCTCCCTTTTTCATGGATTTTCTGCATTAACCAGTGAGTATACAGATTCCCTCAATAGCACATCAGTTTTGATATCCAAACAGATGAATATTTGTATTTATCTCTGAGTACGCTCCATACCGACTCGTTCATTGTGTGAGTATACATTATTCAATCTATCTCATCATTTGCGCGGTGATCCGTTGTTATTTACCTAACTTAGGCTACTTTCACACTTGCTTTTTTTGCGCTGCACACCGTGCGCAGTGCAAATGCGCATAAAAAATGCATCATGCGTTTTTGTGTGGTTTTGAGCATGTTTTTTTTTAAAAAAATGCATGCTTTTTTTGCGCTGACGTGTGCATTACCATGCGCACGTCAGCGCACCCATAGACTTTAATGGGTGTTTGGGTGAAAAAAAACGCTTTGCGTGCGCATGCGTTTTTTTGGGACAAGTCAGACGCACAAAAAATGCAGCAAGATGCATTTTGTGCGCCCGAGCGCACACTACAAGAAACGCATGTGCATACAAACGCATGCCAATGCGCACCCATGTAAAGTATAGGAAAAAAACACATGCGCAAAAAAACGCAAGTGTGAAACCAGCCTTAGCAATTTTACAGCAGCTGTCACAGAGCGTGTTGTTTTCACCAGCTGCATCTGAGATTCATTGTATTTCCTTTCTCGAGTAGGTAAGCGCCAGTGTGTATACATAATTATTTGGTTGGTGATATCAACTCCCTGTTTGTGGCACATTAGTATATGGGGGGGAAACCTTTCAAGATGGTTGGTGACCATGGTGGCCATTTTGAAGTCGGCCATTTTGGATACAACTTTATATTTTTCAATGGTAAGAGGGTGATATGAAGCATCAAACTTATTGAGAATTTTACAAGAAAAACAATGGTGTGCTAGGTTTTAATATAACTTTATTCTTTCATGAACTATTTACAAGTTTATGACCACTTTTAAAATATGTTCAAAGTGCTGCCCATTGTGTTGGATTTCAATCTGACCCCTTAGACTAGCATTTCTTCTACGGTGTTGCTAACAGTGTGTGAAGAGTGGGAGAAGAGGGTTGCATTGACAATCCAACACAATGGGCAGCACTTTGAACACATTTATAAGTAGTCATAAATTTGTAAATAACTCATGAAAGAATAAAGTTATGTTAAAACCAAGCACACCATTGTTTTTCTTGTGAAATTCTCAATAAGTTTGATGTGTCACATGACCCTCTTCCCATTGGAAAAAATAAAGTTGGATCCAAAATGGCCGACATCAAAATGG
Organism: Dendrobates tinctorius; assembly: GCF_039654945.1. Classification (NCBI taxonomy): domain Eukaryota; kingdom Metazoa; phylum Chordata; class Amphibia; order Anura; family Dendrobatidae; genus Dendrobates; species Dendrobates tinctorius. The sequence goes on from NW_027361696.1 coordinate 80,160,725, forward strand.
CAGCCATGGTCACCATCCATCTTAAAAGTTTTCCCCCTCCCATATACTAATGTGCCACAAACAGGACGTTGATATCACCAACCATTCCAATTTTATTTAGGTGTATCCATATAAATGGTCCACCCTGTACAGTTTACCACCTGGTGTCAGTATTGTAACATTCCTGTTAATACATTGCGCAGCTCCAATTATGGCTACAGTTCCCTCTACAGTTACTTCCTAATAAATCTTAAAGGGCTAGAGAGGGGTTTTACACAAAGTTTTACATGTTTTCAAAATTCCATAGATAGTTATAATTTACAAGTCTATAGTGAAAATGTTCTAATGTCCACACACAAAAAAAAACAAAAAAAAGAAAATGAGCTGGAGCATAAGTTGATACGCATGCAACGTCTAGGAGCATGTTCACTCTGGCCATTTAACAGACAAGAAAGAAACAAAATAGACATATACCCTGCTGTATGTAAGTAAAAAGTAGTGCATATAAATAATATAGGGCACTTAGGAAAAAGCGTAAAAGCCGTCCCACCGCGACAAGGTGTACTCAAATCGGGACAGTCCTATACCATGTTTAATAACGGCAGAAAATGCACCATGCCTGAGTAATGGAGGGTTTTTTTGTAATTCTTTTTCTCTATGGGATTTAAAAATAAGGTGTTCTGTCTCCGACATAATTAATGACTCTTGAATGTCAATATGTCACGATCCCACCGCTGACACCGGTATGTCATGAACGGGGGGATGCGACGCACTGCCGACACACGGCTATTGCAGGCACAGGGGGGCTTATCTTTGTTATCCCACCGCTGACACCATGTGATAAAAACAGCAAGCTAGTCTTGCCCTAACAATTTATCGCAGGGGGGTTATTTTGGATGTCCCACCACTGCTAACAATCTCCCATGAACTGCGGGGATTTATGCATATCCCACTTTTCAGTTCCACTTTGGAACTCGCAGCTCTCCGGCACCCCCCCGTTAGCCTCAGGTCAGTCAGGGAACTACACCTGGGATAATGGGTCGCCGGTCGGGTGCTTCAATGAGGTCCGGCCACCCGGCTCGCTGCACCACCCAATTAGCTTATAAAATCCCTTCCGTCACTCTCAGCAGTACCCAGGGCCCAGATCACACTTTGCTGCCACCAGCTCCAGAGTTTCTCTGATTAAGTTATAAACTTAATAGAGAGGTTTGAAGCCAACCCAATTCAGTAGCAATTATCTTAAAGGCACGTGTTCATTTTTAGAGCATGAAGACAGACTAATAAAGTTATATAATTTATTCCAAAAAAGGCGAGCAGTGATTACACAGATAAAAGATGTTGCAAAGTTGAGACATTAGATATGTACAACCCCTTGGATAGAGACAAACACCTTGGTCGCCTCAAAAAAACCTTTTTGAATCAGGGCTACCATTCAAGAACAATTGAAAACCAAATTACAAGAGCCACCAAAATATCAAGGAATCACCTGCTACATTACAAAACTAAAGAAGAAAATAACCGGGTGCCTCTAGTAGTCACCTACAACCCTAATCTGGAAGTGCTAAGGGGAGCTGCACGGAAATTACAACCTTTACTGCAAAAAGATGCCCGATTACAATCCATATTTCCAGACCCCCCACTGCTGTGTTTTAGGCAGCCCCCAAATTTAAGAAGCATAATTGTCAGAAGCTCCCTGTCCTCTCCAACAGCTGCAGGAACCAAATTTATGAAAACTTTCCACACATTCAGTGCAGGAATGAATGTGTCGCATGGATTTATGTCTTTTTACGTCAATTAAGGAATTTGCTCTTCAGACCTTCTGGGGTCATCACAACACAGAACCAGACCGCAATCAGAGGGCAATAAAACCTTCACATATCTATGAACTGTTCCAATATTTATGCTTATCCCTCTCCCATAATGACTATTCCACTTCACATCACTTGTCTTAGCTATTGGGTATTTCTGTGCTGTCTTGTGTATAAATATGTGATTCTTCAGATTTTGTATTATTCTAGCCTGATGAAGAGACCTGCGTAGTCTCGAAAGCTTGCAATTTGTCACCATCTTTTCAGTTAGCCATTAAAAGGTATCAACCACTGAGGACTCTCAATTCTAAATAATCTTCTATTTTGACCACATAAATTCAGTGATAATGCTCTGTTTGCCATAGATTCTGATGTTCACCGTTTTGGCTCCATCTAGTGGCCAACAATAATAACTACAGTGTCATTGTACCTTAGTTTAATTTTCGTTCTTGATTTCTCTCCAATCTGCAATGTACCCTGGGTAAGTTTACAAGGCATCTTGGTCTAATCCAGCCCCTTTTTTCTGCCCAGTCTGCCATTTTCTATCAGGCTTACATAGTGAAAACACCTCATCCCTCTTCTCCTTCTGCGTCAGCATCGTCGGTAAGTAGTCACGCTCCCACATATATCCCTGTCCTAGATAACCTTCTTTAGTTAGCTCTCCCCTGGTTAGCTGTTAGCGCAGGTAATCTGTATAATGTATTATGTATTTTTATGTACCCATACTGATTGATTGGATTGTATGTTTTGCTTGTAGTTTCACCGCCCAATATACCATCACGTTCGATAAAGAACAGATGCAACCTACAGTCTTCTTATTGGACCCTCGGTATAGCGGTTTAGCTGCCCGTATAAGCTATATAATCCCATTCATTTAGCTGAAGACGGAACAGTGAAACAACAGCTCTCCAGCTAGTTGGAATACAGAGAGAAGAGCCATCCATCTTGCAGGACCGCAGTGAACAGCGGCTCTCCAGCTAGTGGGAACTCAGTGATAGAAGAGTCTTCCATCCTGCAGAGGCCAGATACACAGCGCCATCCACCTAGTGCAATTCAGGGAAAGGACAATCCTTCATCCAGCTTGCAGGAACTAGTAAACGGCAGAAATCCATCTAAGACACATGTCCCACAAATCACACAGGACAAAATCTGCTACATTCGTCTCCTCAAAGACTGTGTCCATCAGCAGCGCGGTCGCCATTGCCCGCGTAAATGCTGAGGCCACCAAAATGTGAGCAAGGTATGCTGAAGAAGAGATGCAACTTAAGTTAGAGAAAGCACGCATAGATAATGAGAGAGCCGATCAAGAGAGAAAGGCGCAGTTAGAGAAGGCATGAGTGGATGCAGCTATAGAGAGCCTAGCTGCCAAAAAGGAAGCTGCTGTAGCAATGGCAGAGGCAGAAGCACTGGAAGCCGCACACAACCCTGAGCTGCATAGCCGTAGCAGTGCGTCAAGTCTGAAGTTGCCGCTGCAAGATTCACCACAACGCACATCTCAATATGTTAATGAACTTCCTGATCCAAACTATAACCAAGAGCATGACAGTGAAGCGAGTGAGAGTCATCATGAGGCTCAGCTCCAGGAAAATGTGGAGCAAAACAAATTTGCTAATGTCTACCTTGCCCCTCACCAGGTAACCAACATGAATCACCTTGCTGACACACCGCACGTCAGACTGAATCAATATGACACTGGCTGGTGCCATCCTGAGGATACTAACAGGTATGAATGCACCTCACATCACTATCAGGGTGACCCATCACAGTATACTCTGCTGACAAACGGTTCACATCAGAACTTGCTAGGATCTTCACACGACGTGATCTGGTTACTAAGGGACTCATGAAATTCAATGACCATGCTGAAGGTTACAGAGCTTGGAAAGCTTCCTTCCAAAATGTTACCAGAGACTTGGGGCTGCAACACAGGGAAGAGATAGACCTCTTAGTCAAATACCTAGGAGAAGAGTCAATCAAACATGCAGTAAGGATCAGAGACATTAGCATAAATCACCCTCAAATCGGTCTCAAAGAGATCTGGAAGAGTCTGGATGAGTGTTACGGCTCAGCAGAGGTAATAGAGAGAGCCTTGTTCAAAAGAATCGATGACTTTCCTAAAATATCTAACAAAGGACTCCCAAAACTTAGAGAGCTAGGTGACGTGCTACAAGAGGTCCTAGTCACCAAATGTGAAGCCTTCAGAGGAAAATCTATGCCGGAAGCTTCCTGAAAGAGAACGGTATCTGTTACAAGTGCTGCTCATCCACCACTCATCTCGCCAAGGATTGTAAGGTCAATGTAAAATGCACAGAATGTGGCACCACAGATCATAACACTGCCCTACACCCTGGCCCAGCTCCATGGAGTGCACAGAACACGCCAGCTGACAGTGAGCATGGCAGGGAGGAAAAGAGCACTGTTGCAGCTACGCCAGAGATCACTTCACAATGTACTGAAGTCTGTAAAGGGACAATAGACAGTAGGTCTTGTTAAAAAATATGCCTTGTCAGAGTGTACCCAAAGAGCCATAGAGACAAAGCTGTGAGACTGTATGCTATCTTGGATGATCAAAGTAATCGATCCCTGGCTAGATCAACATTCTTTGACCTATTCAACATTAAAGGACCAAGCACTCCTTACTCATTAAAGACATATGCAGGTACTGTGACAACAGAGGGCAGGAAAGCCACTGACTACCAAATTGAGTCCTGCCACTACCTACAATCAACGAGTGTAATCAGATCCCAGATAACAGGTCCTAAATCCCTACACCAGATGTGGCAATCCATCATGCTCACTTGAAATGCATAGCACATCTTATGCCGGAACTCGACCCTCAGGCACAGATAATACTGCTGTTGGGAAGAGGTATCCTACAGGTTCATAAAGTGAGAAGTCATATCAATGGACTCCACAATGCTCCTTATGCCCAAAAGCTAGACCTAGGATGGGTCATAATAGGAAACGTATGCTTGGGACACATGCACGCTCCATCTTCTTTGACAAGCATGCTAACAAATACACTGGAGAAAGGACGCCCATCTCTGTTTCAACCTTGCAACAACGAGTTCCATGTCAAGGAACTACCACACAGCATCCAACTACCCAATCATTTAATAGACTTTAGTCATGACAGCAGTATGGTGTCAGGAAGCTATGATGATCAGTTGGGGTGCACAGTCTTCCAGAGAACTAAGCAAGACAACCAAGTAGCAATGTCGGTAGAGGATAAGCTGTTCTAAGAGGTAATTGACAAGGGGCTTGTAAAAGATGAGACCAACAGCTGGGTCGCACCTCTTCCCTTCAGAACCCACAGACCACGTGTACCAAACAATAGAGATCAGGCATTCAAACGTTTCTCCTCTCTCAAACATAATCTGCAGAAGAAGCCAGAGATGAAAGATCACTTCTCCTTCATGTCAAAGATATTTGAGAACTGCCATGCAGAACTAGCTCCCACTCTCAAAGACTCTGAAGAATGCTGGTTCCTAGCCATGTTTGGATTATACCACCCTAAGAAATCAGACCAAATTAGAGTGGTGTTCGACTCCAGTGCTAAGTTTGATGTCTCCCTGAATGATGTTCTACTGACAGGACCAGACCTCAATAACAAACTGCTGGGAGTGGGTCGCCCTCACACCCAGGGCTGTGGGGTACTCGGTACCGGGCCGGTATCTCAGGGAAGTGTCACAGTAGCGGTGACCCGGTCCGTGGCCCTGGGCGCCCATTGTAAAGGTTCAGTGTGAATGTGCAAGTCGTGACGCCACCTGTGGTGTTCGGCAATATATATGTTAAGCCGACGCTGCAGACAGTTCCTCTGGGACAGATGGTGTGGTGCAGCAGTGATGGTATAGCCCTCCACAGGCAGGGCTGTAGTCCCAGGGCAGAGTGGATGTAGCGACACTCAGATGGTGTAGTGTCGGGCGCAAGGGATGTAGCAGTGCTGGGCAGGTTGACGCAGGAATAAGTGGAGGATACCAGGGTGTGGCGCCCCTGAGGCTTCAGTCACCACAGAGGTACTGCACCTTCTCCTAAGGTGTAGTTCCCCACCATCCAGGTAAGGTGGGAACTCCTGACCACGCTCCACATCTGCATTCCACACACAGGATAGTTCAGTGGGGCCGCCTAACAGCTTCAGGCTGGGGGTTAGCAGAGCACCCCTCGTGGAACCCTGCTTCGTAACACGAGATGTGCAGGGAGGCGGGTGGAGAGAGATGATACAAAAGAGTGGGAAGAGTGAAAGTTAGTGGTTAGTTGGTTAAAGGAGAGAGAAGAGACAAGATGGGTGTCTGAGGAACGTGCTGCAGCAGGTCCCAGTGATCTGGGCTGAAAGAGAAAGAGACTGATAAGATTGATAACCTAACCTTCCTAAGAGAGATAGAACAGATCGGAACGAAGGAGAATAGAAGGACGGTGGGAAGCAGGTTGAGAAAGAGAGAGAACCCCTCCAGAGAGCGCAAAGGCCGGGGCCCGGTCCCCGAGGTTGATTGGATCTTTATGTCCGGCAACAGACACCGGAGGAGTAGTGAGCCGCTAACGCCTTGCTCCCATCATAGACTTGGGACACAACAGCAACTGAATAGAGAGCCGGGACGCAGTGAGGAGTCCCCGAAGCAGGCTACAGCTGTTTGTCATACAAGTAAAGACTAGGAACACCTAGAGAGAGGCATTCCAGGGTAACTAAGTACGGGAGTGCTTCGCACCTAAAGGCGCATTGGAAGTGTCGTTCAGTAAGGTACATGTTGGCGGAGTGTGGAAGGGAGAATCCTATCCTGCCTGGAGGTTGGCTGGAGCCCTGACCTGGAGGACACAGTACGGAGGCAGGCAGTTGTGTGAACTGCAAACAGTGAGTAAAGCTTTGGAACCGCACACCCTGGTGTCCTCCAGTTATTCCAGCACCACTACACCTGGGTACCAGCCTCCATACCATTCTGCGCCTCTCCTCATCCATTGCACCTACACTGCCCTGGGACTACAGCTCCACCTGTGGGGAGCTATACCATCTCTGCTGCACCACACCATCAGTCCCAGCGGATCTGTATGCAGCGTTGGCTTACCATCTTACTTGCCAAACACCACGGGTGGTGTCACGAACTATTCATATAAACTTTAACACCATTAACCTCACCGCCATTGATATTGGGCGCCCAGGGCCACGGACCAGGTCACCGCTGCTGTGACACATTCCCACCTTGACACCGGCCCGGTACCGAGTACCCCGCTGCCCTGGGTGTGCGAGGGCGATCCAAAGGCATGTAGTTCCAAAGCTTTACTCAGTCTGTGGTGGCTCAAGAGCCCGCATCGGTGCCGTGTCCTCCGGGTCAGGAGCCCAGCCAACCTCCAGGCAAGATGAAGCACACCTTTCCAACACTCCTCCAACTTATGTGCCTTTTCTGAACGTCTCCCTCTTAGCGCCTTTAAGTGAAGTACTCCTAGTACTGAGTTACACTGGAGTTCCTCCTGTCCGATGTTCCTATGAACTCTACTTGTACGGCAGACAGCTGTAGCCTGCTTCGGGGACTCCCTTCTCCTGAGTCCCAGCTCTCCATCCAATTGCTGTTATGCCCCAAGTCTTAGATGGGTGTAGTGCATTTACAGCCAACTACTCCACCGGTGTCTGCTGCAGAACCATAAGTGTCCATACAACCTCGGGGACCGGGCTCCGGCCTTGCGCTGAGAACCTATAGGCAGGGTTCCTCCTCTAACCCACGTCCTCTCTGTTCTCTCTGTTGGGACTCTCTGCTTCTTAGTCCCGGCTCTCTATCTCGTTGCTGTTGGGCCCCCAAGTCTTGTGTGGGAATAAAGTGATGACAAACTTCTATTCCTCTGGTGTCTGTTGCGGGACCATAAGTATCCAAACAACCTTGGGGACCGGACCCCGGCCTTGCGCCTAGAACTTGAGTGGGGTTCTCCTCTAACCCTCAATCCTCTGTTCTCTTCCTCTCCTCACATTCTGTACTAATCCTTTCCTTCTTATGGAGAGTCAGGCTTTCTTTCAGTGTTCCTTTCCTGTGCCAGCGGACCCAGATCACTGAGGTCGGCTGCAGCACTTTCCCTCCTTCATCCCTCTCAGGGGATCTCCTTACACAGGTCCGACCTCGTCAGACTCCTGTGACTAACTCCCTATATCCTATCCTCTTCCCGCTCTTTAGTGCAAAACTAAACTCCACCCGCCTCCCAGCACGCTTCGTGTTCCAAGCAGGGAGCCACCAAAGGGTGCTTTGCTACACTACTGAGTTGTGTGGGATGCAGGTGTTGGAGCGTGGTCAGGGGTCTCCACCTTACCTGGATGGTGGGGTACCACACCTCAGGAGGAGGTGTAGTACCTCTGTGGCGACTGAACCCTCAGGGGCGCCACAGGAGTGTTTATGCGCTTCTGTAAGGATTCCATTGCCTTCATCGCTGACATCCAGCAATTGTTCCATTGTTTCCTTGTGAGAGAGAGACAGGAACTTCCTAAGATTCTTCTGGTACAGAGACAATGATCCTACTAAAGAAGTCACAGAGTAACGCATGAGAGTGCACATCTTTGGCAATAGCCCATCTCCTGCAGTCGCCATCTATGGACTCAAAAGGTCAGCTCTAGAAGGAGAAACAGAATATGCATCAGACAGTTCATAGAAAAAATTTTATGTTGATAACTGTCTGAAAGCCATGCCTTCAAATGAGACTGCCATCAGTCTTCTCAGGAGAGCACAGGAGATGCTTGCTTTCTCTAACCTCAGGCTTCACAAAATAGCCTCAAACAGCCAAGAACTCATGAAAGCATTCCCTTCACAAGACTTGTGTAACAGTCTCAGAGACCTAGACCTGGGGTCAGACCCCACACCAATGCAACACAGCCTCGGGCTTCTCTGGAAAGTACAGTCAGACACTTTCACCTCTCAGGTCAGCCAGGAAGAAAAGCCTTTCACACGCAGAGGTGTCCTGTCTACCATCAACAGCCTGTACGATCCCTTAGGTTTTGCAGCTCCTGTTACTATACAAGGCAAAGCCATACTAAGAGACTTAACCAAGGAGACTTCTGACTGGGACGCACCTCTGCCACCTGATAAGAGAACCCAGTGGGAAGCATGGAAGATCTGTTTAGCAGCCCTCTCCAACCTGAATGTGCTAAGGCCATACACCCCTGTGCCGTCTACAGAGATACAGAGCCAAAGACTGTACGTATTTGCAGATGCTTCTGTCAAAGCAATTGCTGCTGTTGCCTGTCTCAAAACTGTGGACTCCAAATGTCAGAGCCACATTGGATTCGTTATGGGGAAGGCCAAACTTGCTCCACAACCAGTGCACACTATACCGAGGTTAGAACTTTGTGCTGCAGTCTTAGCCATCGAGTTAGCAGAGTTCATCGCATCCGAGATGGATATCGACCTGACACAAGCCAAGTTCTACTCAGAGAGCAAAGTCGTCCTGGGTTACATCCACAATGAAACCAGACAAATCTATGTTTATGTCAATAACAGAGTGCTACGAATTAGGAGATCAGTTCGTCCAAAACAGTGGCATTACATTCCCACGGACCAAACCCCGGCAGATCATGCAACTAGAGCAGTTGACGCAAGTCGACTAGAGAGCACAACTTGGCTCTCAGGATCAAAACTATTGTACACTGAGGAAAGTTGTCCAGACACCTTTGAACTGATAGGAGAGGGCTCACATGCTGAAATCCGCCCTCAAGTGTCCACACTTCATACAATTACTTCTGCTATTTAGCTTGGATTCCACAGATTTGACAAATTTTCAAGTTGGAAGTCACTTACTCGAGCCATTACCTGCTTGACTCATATAGTTCGCTCATTCAAGACCACCAGAGCTTGTGACACAGAAAAATGTAAAGGTTGGCATCTCTGCAAAAACACCTACAGTATGTTGCCTCCGACTTGGAATCTTCCAGAAACCACATCATCTCCACAATTCAGAGAGAAACCTACTTTGTGGAAATCCAATGTCTCATTAACAAGCTTCAATACCTGCGAGCAGCTCAATGAGAAAACTCGACCCATTCATCGACAACAACGGCCTGCTGAGAGTAGGAGGTCGCCTCAAAGAAGCTAAAATGGAGTTTGAGGAGAAATTCCCTCTTATCACTCCTGGAAAATTTCATGTTGCTTACCTTATCGTACAACATTACCATAATCTGGTCAAACACCAAGGAAGACTATTCACAGAAGGAGCCATCAGAACTGCTGGCCTGTGGATTGTCAGTGCAAATAAACTCATCTGTAGTGTCATCTACAAATGTATTACCTGCCGTAAGCTTCGTGGTTTCAGTCAAACCCAAAAGATGGCTGACCTACCAGCAGATAGACTCAACCCAGACCCTCCTTTTACCAACGTTGGTCTCGATGTGTTTGGATCTTGGTCAGTTGTTACTTGTCACTCGAGAGGCGGACAAGCCAATAGTAAATGTTGGGCCGTCATGTTTACTTGTCTGTCAATCAGAGCCATCCACATAGAGCTCATTGAGTCACTTGACACCTCAAGCTTCATCAATGCTTTGAGACGTTTCATTGCCATCCGTGGTCCTATCAAACATATACGTTCAGACAGAGGTACCAACTTCATTGATGCAGCAAAGGAATTGGGCATACCTTCAAATCTAGACCATAAGACTCTTGAGAGGTTCCTCAGTGACCAAAGTTGCACATGGTCATTCAACCCACCTCACTCCTCACACATGAGTGGATCTTGGGAATGAATGATTGGTCTAGTACGGAGAATTCTTGACTCTACTCTTCTTCAGGAAGGAGCAGCGAGACTTACCCACGAAAGCCTAACCATCTTCATGGCAGAAGCCGCAGCTATAATCAATGCAAGGCCCTTGGTTCCAGTTCCTAATGACCCTGAGGAGCCCTTGTTATTGACTCTAGCTACTCTCATCACCAAGAAAACAGGACTATCCAGTGCCCTTCCAGGAGGATTCGATGCTAAGGACATCTACAAGCGCCAATGGAGACAGGTACAAAGTCTTGCAAATACATTCTGGGACAGGTGGTGCAAACAATACTTGTCTACCCTGCAGCCATGGATGAAGTTGCATTCTACCAGGCCTAATCTGAAGATTGGTGACCTCGTCCTTGTAAAAGACTGTCAGGCCCATCGGAACCAGTGGCCACTTGGACTAGTGACTGCTACATTCCCGAGTAAAGATGGCAATGTCCGCAAAGTCGAAGTCAGGATGGCCAAAGAAGATGGACCTAAGACGTTCTCCAGACCAATGACTGAACTGGTTCTATTGTTGTCTTCAGAGGATAGGAATAGTGGCATCCGTTCAATGCCAGACGGGGAGTGTTCTGTCTCCGACATAATTAATGACTCTTGAATGTCTATTTTGACAACATAAATTCAGTGATAATGCTCTGTTTGCCATAGATTCTGATGTTCACCGTTTTGGCTCCATCTAGTGGCCTAAAATAATAACTAGAGTCTCATTGTACCTTAGTTTCATTTTCATTCTTGATTTCCCTCCAGTCTGCAATGTACCCTGGGTAAATTTACAAGGCATCTTGGTCTAATCCAGCCCCTTTTTTTCTGCCCAGTCTGCCATTTTCTATCAGGCTTGCATACTGGAAACATCTCATCCCTCTTCTCCTTCTGCGTCAGCATTGTCGGTGAGTAATCACACTCCCACATCTATCCCTGTCCTAGATCACCTTCTTTAGTTAGCTCTCCCCTGGTTAGCTGTTAGCGCAGGTAATCTGTACTGTATAATGTATTTTATGTACCCATACTGATTGATTGTATCGTATGTTTTGCTTGTAGTTTCACTGCCCAATATACCATCATGTTCAATAAAGTACAGATTCAACCTACAGTCTTCTTATTGGACCCCCGGTATAGCGGTTTAGCTGCCCGTATAAGCTATATAATCCCGTTCATTTAGCTGAAGACGGAACATAGGGTAAAATACTGAAATGTCACTAAAATAAAAATAAAGACCTCCAAACATGAAAAAAAACTTACATTCTAAAACACAGGAAAAATTGCTTTTAAAAAAGTTGTCTCAACTTCTTAAATGGGTAAAGACAACAGACCACCTCTGCAGTCGGTGGCCGGTTTCCTAAGAAAGGTGAGACCACTTGTAGAGCTGGCAAGAATAGCTTTGCAGCGGGCCGGATTTGGAAGATCCAGCCAGCTTCAGTGCCCCCTGCCTCCTCTGAGCACAAACATGCCACTAAGTCTGAATTTTCAATTTTCGGGAGCTCACCGCACCCACCAGCAAACAGGAAGTTCTTCTACACAACCAATATACCAGATTTTGGGGATTATAAGATGCACCGGAGAATAAGACACACCCCAAATTTTGGGGAGAAAAATAGAATTTTCTTTTAATAAAATGATGGTACATCTTATATTCCCTTTTAACAGTAGCTTACTTGTGGGCGGCTGCTGTGGAGTGGGTTTACAGGAGGCAGGGTAGCTATTTCAGGAGGCAGGTGGCTGGAGCAGAAGCGAGGCAATGATGTGGTGCCTGGAAACTCACAAGGTGTCATTGAGCAGAGTCTATTTTCCCTATGAAATCCCAGGAGTAGTCTTCGGGAAAATGGACACATGCGCAGATTGGTATCTCGGCCATTTTCCCGAAGCCTACTGCAGTGATATAATAGGACTCCGCTTACTGGCGTCGACAGCTTCTAAGTTCCCTGGCACCGCAGCATCTCCCGGCTCCTGCCCTCACTGCAGGCCTCCTGATATGATATGATAAGAAGCATAAGAACGTACTGGACTGGCCTGTCCAATCTCCAGATCTCAACCCCATAGAAAACCTATGGAGGGATTTGAAAGTCTGTGTTGCCCAGTGACAGCCCAAAACATCACTGCTCTAGAGGAGATCTGCATGGAGGAATGGGCCAACATACCACCAACAGTGTGTGCCAACCTTGTGAAGACTTACAGAAATCGTTTGACCTCTGTCATTCCCAACAAAGGATATAAAACAAAATATTGAGATGAACTTTTGTTAATGACCAAATACTTATTTTCCACCATAATTTGAAAATAAATCTTGCCAAATCAGGCAAGGTGATTTTTTGGATGTTTTCTCATTTTGACTCTCATAGTTGTGGTCTACCTATGATGTCAATTACAGGCCTCTCTCATCTTTTTAAGTGGGAGAACTTGCACAATTGGTGGCTGGCTAAATACTTTTTTCCCCACTGTACATTTAAAAATAACCTGACCCTAGTAAACAAATTTACTTTTGCTTCTGCGTAATATTAAATTGGCTAATTTGCTTAATGAATTATAAGACAATACTTTTTTTTCTGCACTACTCATTAGCACTTCTTTACAGGGGCCCTCTGGGGGGGTCTTCTGGGGGATTCTCCTGTTGTCAAGTTCAAGCCTACACCTGATAGTGTCAAGTAATGCCATCATAAGGGTTGCTCCTTATCTGTATCTCATTGGTTCCTTCTTTAGTGTTGAAGTCATTTCCTGCTACTCTATTATCTCAGGATCTCTCTAGCAGGGAGGTTCTTTCACTCACATGCAGTGTGCCTATGGATATTCATACAGCAGTGCTCTGCAATCTGTATGCTTAATGTGACACTAGCTGTGTGGCATAGTATTCTAGAGGTCCAAGGTCAAAAGCCAGGAAGGTACATCATAAACGAAAGAGACAAAGACATAGTAAGGTAACGTTCCGATGTCAGAATACCAGGAGGATAGCTAAATGTATGTCTGGCAGAGGTCTGGGAGTAACAGCCCAGTTAAGTAGCCTGGCAAGCACCTGGGACAATAAACACCTGGATAAAGCCAGTGCCTCCCGATCTCTGATTGGATGGTCGAGCTGTCAATCAACAAACGGACAGCTCAGCATGCCCCTGCACCAGACTGGATGACTGAGCTATAAATCAAAGTACTGACAGCTTCAGCACGCCCATATACCAAAGTGGACAGCTGTGCTGTCAGTAACTGCATCCCAGACACACTGAGGGTTGGAACCATGATATTTAACAGTCCCAACGTGGATCTCACTCATCTGCAGCCACTTTAACCTGAATAGCCACTGTCTCTCCCTAGTTGCTTACTGATTTCTCCTGCAGCTTAGCTGGGCATTTCTTTTCATAGGCTTGTCTCTGCCCACTTCTGTGGATTTTCTGCATCAGATGCAAATCTATGGGAAATTCTGTACAGAAAACTCAGCAGAAAAGAAATTGACATTCTGTGTATTTGAAACATGCACCGCTTGTCATTTTACACTGAGTAAAAAAGAAGCGCAGAGGGATGGAGATTTCTTTAGATCCTATCCACTTTGCCGCAAATGGAAGACGCTGCGTTTTTGATGCAGCAAAAATATGCAGTGTGAAAAACACACCAAAAATTCATTGTGGGAACATAGCCTTATAGAAATCTCATGACCACTGCGCTTATTTTTTATGCAGTGTAAAATGACCTGCAGTGCGTGTTTCAGATCCACAACATGTCACTTTCTGATTCGGGTACGCTGAGTTTTATCTGCAGATTTTCCCCATAGACTTGCATTAGATGAGGAAGATCTTCAGGAAAAGCAAGTACATGTGTTAAAAATGCATTAAAAACGTATTAAACGCATCAAACTGTATCAATAAAGTTTTGTCAAAGCCAAATATCAGTAATTTTCAAAAACACAGCAGCTTTATTTAAACCATAACACACCAAAATGAAACAGAAAAACGCATGTGAAAAAACGCACGTAACCTAATTTAACCCTTTTGCGCCAGAGCCTGTTTTTGCCTTCATGACTGGGCCAATTTTTTCAATTCTGACCAGTGTCTCTTTATGAGGTCATAACTCTAGAACCCTTCAACGGATCCCAGTGATTCTGAGAATGTTTTCTTGTGACATATTGTACTTTGATAGTGGTAACATTTATTTGATATGACTTACGTTTATTTGTTAAAAAAAATGGAAATTTGGGGAAAATTTAGAAAATTTCATAATTTTCAAACTTTTAATTTTTATGCCCTTAAATCACAGTCATATCACATAAAATAATTAATAAATAACATTTCACATACTGTATGTCTACTTTACATCAGCACTTTTTACATCAATTTTTTTTGTTAGGACGTTATAAGGGTTAAAAGTTGACCAGCGATTTCTATTTTTTCCAACCAAATTTACAAAACCATTTTTTTTAGGTACCACCTCACATTTGAAGTGAGTTTGCGGGGTCAATATGACAGAAAATACCCAAAAGTGACACCATTCTAAAAACTGCATCCCTCAAGGTGCTCAAAACCTCATTCAAGAAGTTAATTAACCCCATATGTGCCTCACAGGAATTGAAGCAATGTGGAAGGAAAAAAAATCATCATTTAACATTTTTTCACAAACATTTTAATACAGAACCAATTTTTGTATTATTTTTACAAGTGTAAAAAGAGAAAATGAACCACAAAATTTGTTGTGCAATTTTTCCTGAATACGCCGATACCCTATATGTGGGGGTAAACCACTGTTTGAGCGCACGGCAGAGCTCGGAAGGGAAGGAGCGCCGTTTGATGTTTTCAATGCAGAATTGGCTGGAATTGAGATCGGACGCCATGTCGCGTTTGCATAACCCCTGATGCACCTAAATAGTATAAATCCCACACAACTGACCCCATTTTGGAAACTAGACCACCCAAGGTACTTATCTAGATGTGTGCTGAACACTTTGGACCTCCAAGTGCTTCACAGAAGTTTATAACGTAGAGCCATGAAAATAAAAAATCATTTTTATTTCCACAAAAATAATCTTTTTGCCCCAAAATTTTTATTTTCCCAAGGTTAACAGGAGAAATTAGACCACCAAAGTTGTTGTGCAATTTGTCCTGAGTACGCTGATGTCCCATATGTGGGGGTAAACCACTGTTTGGGGGTCACGGCAGAGCTCGGAAGGAAAGGAGCACTGCTTGACTTTTTCAACCCAGAATTGGTTGGAATTGAGATAGGATGCCATGTCGCGTTTGGAGAGCCCCTGATGTGCCTAAACAGTGGAAACCCCCAATTCTAATTCCAACCCTAACCCCAACACACTGCTAAGCCTATTCCCAAAACTAACTATAGCCCTAACCACAACCCTAACACCGATACACCCCTAACCCTAACCATAACCCTAACCACAACCCTAACCTCAACACACCCCTAACCGTAATCCCAACCCTAACCATAACCCTAACCACAAAAATAACCCTAACACACCCCTAACCCTAGCCCCAACCCTAACCCTAACTTTAGCCCCAACCCTAACCCTAACTTTAGCCTAACACTAACTCTAACTTTATCCTAACCCTAACCCTATCTTTAGCCTAACTCTAACTTTAGCCTAACCCTAATGTTAGCCTAACCCTAACTTTGGCCTAACCCTAACTTTAGCCTAACCCTAACTTTAGCATAACCCTAACTATAGCCTGACCTTAACCCTAACTTTAGCCTAACCCTAACTTTAGCCTAACAATAACCTTAACTTTAGCCTAACCTTAACTTTAGCCTAACCCTAACTTTAGCCTAACATTAACCCTAATTTTAGCCTAACAATAACCCTAACTTTAGCCTAAGAATAACCCTAACTTTAGCCTAACCCTAACCCTAACTTTACCCTAACCCTAACTTTAGCCTAAACCTAGCCCTAACTTTAGCCTAACACTAACCCTAACTATAGAACTAACCCTAACCTGCCTTATCTGTTTTTTTTACTTTATAAGAAGATCGCTGACTGGCACAGCTGTTGCCAGCAGCACTTGCCATACTGTTTCTCCTCTAATCTCTCACTGACAGGAGATCAGAGGAGAAACAGTGTTATATAATAAGTCAGATCGCCTGGGAAAGTCTGATGCTACAACAAACTTTCCCAATAATTTGGCTCATTGGCTGGTGTGATGCTGACGTCATCAGGACCTGAACCTATCAGGCCTCTATGAGGTCGGGGGTCACAGGAAGCATTGTACACTGGAATTGTGGTGCCCCTGTGGGTTCAGTCACCACAGAGGTACTGCACCTCATCCAGAGGTGTGGTACTCCGCTCTCAGGTAAGGAGGGGGCACTACCCAGAACCCAGACACTTGCATCCAACACCAGACATCTCCAGGCCAGGGAAGGACTAGGTAGAGGGTGTGGGTGGAGAAAGCAGCAGGGGGAGAGCTGAAAGAAGTGACAGTGAGAGAGTGAGACAGTTAGTGCTGGGGACTGGAGCACGGAGGATCTTGTCCCTAGACTGAACTTGAGAAGAAAGAGAAGAAGAGAAATGAACAGAAGGGATTCTAAGGACACGGGAAGTGAGGAATCCACCCGTGGTGCTCAAACCCACACTGACTTTAGTCAGGTGGAGAGACCAGGTCACAGCAGGGGACCGGCCCCAGATTAATGGAGAAACTCAGCCAGCAAACCGGAGGTTGCAGTATCTGTATGTGCTACAGCCAGCTCCATACACATTTGCTGAAAAGGCAGGCAGATAGGATCAAGGGGACTAAGAAAACGTCACCCGACAGGATCTGAGGCTGCTGGCTTGGGACACTGTTTGTGAAGCCGCAGGGCAGGAGAGGTGGGAGCCAGCGCAGTAGGACGGCCAGGAAAGGAATATCTGAAGGGGGTTCTGACACGGTGTACCCCAAATTACCTGAGAGCTGGCTGGACCACCGACCCGGAGGACACAGCACCCTGGCTGGGGATTGTAACTGGAAGAACTGTGAGTAAAACTGTCAAGACTGCACTCCACTGTGTCCTCTGACTTATTTACAGCGTCACCTGCGTTACACCACAACCACCATCATCACCACCTCTAACACTTATAATTGTCCTGGGGCCTAGCTTTGCCTGTGGAGAGCTGTAACAACTCTGCTGCATCATCAACAGCCCCAGCGGCCTCTTTTGCAGCATTGGCTATCACCTTCTTTGCTGAACACCATGGGTGGCGTCACAAATTATCCCCATCTTTATTCCCTAAAATCATCATCTTTTTCATTTTATTGCACGCCCAGGGACATGGACCGGGTCACTGCTGCCGTGACATATCTCCTAAAGAACTAACCGACCCGGTACCGAGTAACCCCGGCCCCAGGGGGCGCTGCAGAATCCCCTCCTTATAAGTTACGTGGAGGTCCCGATAAGCACAAAACCGCCGACTGTAGACAAACGGCGCTGCACAAAGCCCTGCTAGCGCCAATGTTTATTTACCGTTGGGGGTCATATGAAGCGGTTAGGTAATCGGTGCAGAAATTCTCCAGTTTCAAAAATTCCCCAAAAGCTGATCATGGGAACGTAGCCTGAAGTGCTTGGACCGGCAGCTGCCAGAGATCTGTAGTGGCTGCATCCAGAGACTAGGTTGTGGCTATTCATTATTAGGGCTCGATCACACGAGCGAATAAATCAGACCAGTGCAATCAGATAAAAAATCAGATAGCACTCAGCCCAGTGTTATACAATGGGACAGTGCACATCTGCAATTATTTTATCATGCTGATTCGGTAAGCAAAAACAATCGCAGCATGCTTCGAATGGTTGAGAGAATCAAATCAAATGCACCCATAAAAGTCAATGGGTGCATTTGAAACATCTCTACCATTGCCGGGAATCGCACTGCAATCGCATGTCACCCGAGTGCAGTGCGATTCCCAGCAATGGAGGAGATGGAAATTAATTTCTCCATCTCCTCCGCACCTGTGCTCCGATTCTCTGATGCAAGAGAATTGGAGCACAGAGCACTGACACTTGGATCACATTCGCAGCAGAGCGGGATTCCAGTGTAATTAGAATATCACATGCTATACGCTAGTGTGACTCCGTCCTTAAGATGGGGACTGGAGCGTGACTTGAGGAAGCACCACATGGTGTGAAACGGTCATAGGCTGTCTGTGAAGTTTGTTATCCTACTATTATATGCGTATGAAGGCTCCGTTCCCACAATGAGATTTTGGTGAGTTTTTGATGTTGCAGATTTTCTGCACCCATTAAGCAAAATGGGTTACTTGTATTTTTTTTTAAAACACAGTGTCAAAAGCTCATTGTGGGAATGTAGCCTTATTGATTAAAAGCAGAAATGTGCTCTGGATTATTTTCTACTGCTGGAATTGAGTATTGCATCTCTGCTGGAATCATGAGCACCGTTCCTGTGCATTCACCATTGCTCAATTTAAGTTTCGCACAGCTATGTTCAGGAGGAACAATGGACTAGTCCTGGCCAATTGATTTTTTTTTTTGCTATGGATGTGACATTTTTGGGGCCATTGGTACTTTCTTGGTGACATCACTTTTATGGGTGGGTTGCTTAGTACACTGTAGGTCACCAACTCTTGTTGGGATTTAAGAATGGCAAATAGTGGGACACAGATGTTTGGTATTGTCCCTACAAAGTTTTCATGCAAGAGCATAAGTCTTTTAAACAAAGCACAAACATTGGTGTTTAAGACTCCAGGAGAGTTTGATGGAGACAGTATCAGGAAAGTTAGGTGTCTAAATTTCCTGACACTGCCTCCACCATTCCTACAGATTGCCTTGACAAAGGCCTCAACAGGTCTTTGTCAAGTTTGTCAACAGTTCCTTATCTGTATCTCATTGGTTGGAGTTTATTAAATATGACTTATTCAGCAATTTTTTTGCAGCATCTTTATTCTTCTGTGCCAAAGTCATTCTCCTGCTATCCTATTATCTCAGGATATCTCTGGCAGGGAGGTTCCTTCACTCACATGCAGTGTGCCTATGGATACTCACACAGCAGTGCTCTGCAATCTGTGTTCTTAATGTGACCCTAGCCGTGAGGCAGAGTGGTCAAGAGGTCCAAGGTCAAAAGCCATGAAGGTACATCAAAAGCAGAAAGAGACAAAAGCATAGTCAGGTAACGTTCAGTGGTCAGAATACCAGGAGAATAGCGGATCAGACCAAAAGGGGTTAAATAGACGAATGATCAGAACAAGGTCCAAGGTCAGGCAACGAAAGATCCAGCAATAGAGGGCAAGCATAGAAAGAAAAGCCACACAGTAACTGGATGTACATCTGGCAGTTGTCTGGGAATAACAGCCAAGTTAAGTAGCATGGCAATCACCTGAGACAGTGAACACCTGGAGACAGCCAGCACCTCCCAGTCTCAGATTGGATGGCCAAGCTGTCAATCAAGACACTGACAGGTCAGCATGCTCCTGCACCAGACTGGATGACTGAGCTGTCAATAAAAGTACTGACTGCTTCAGCACACCCCTGTACCAGATTGGACAGCTGAGCTATCAGTACCTGCAACCCAGACACACTGAGGGGTGAAACCGTGACACTTAAAGGGAACCTGTCACCCCCTCAGGCGTTCTTACGTAAAAGAGCAACTAATGCTGCATTCTGCCAAGATGGCTCTGCTACTTAGCTTCCATTCCACCACAGAAATAATCGTTTATAAAATTGTTCAAAAATACCTGAAATTTGACGGGGGGGCAGGTCTTTCCCCCTCTGACAGACGCCTCACATCGATCACTCATTTCGTATTTGGCGCCGCCTCCTCAGTTTTCTTTTGAAATGCTGATAACTACTGTGCATGCTCGAGATTCCCAGCCCCGCAGTGTGAATAAATCATAAGCGATTGCGGGGCGGGATCTGTGGCCGCGCGATATTTAGGCCGGGATGTGATCTGAGAGCACGGGCACGTCGGGCAGCGCTGACTGCGTATGCCAGAGAAGATATAGTACAGCGCAGGCGCCGCATTTCAGAAGAAAACTAAAGTGATATTTAGGCTTGCCTCTGCCAACTTCTTCACATACAGCTCTACACAGCGGGTATTCAGTTCCCTGAGATGTGAATCTCTCCTAGATTTCTACTTGGTTGGCTCTCGACAGCAATGCACCCTGGAGCCTACAGTTTGGCAAACAGACTCCCCAATTGGTCACAGCCACACACTGTCTAACTTGCCACACACTTTAACTTCCTGTTTTGCAGGCCATTTATAGTCCATGGCCCTAAAGTGATATTTAGCAGCTACAAATAACGTTACGAGTAGAAATAAAGCTATTTTTAATTTATTTTAAGGCATCATATTCCACAGCACTTTACAGACTTCATCATTGTCCCATTGGGGCTAACAACCAAAATCTCCTTTCAGTAGGTCTTTGTAATGTGGGAGGAAACCAGAGTACAAAAGGAAAGCCCACACAAACTCTTTGCAAATGTTGTTCTTGGTGGGATTTTAACCCAGGACCCCAGTGATACAAGGCCATCGTGTTGCACAATACAGTACACCCAAACAGAATATCGTATGTACAGTGCTGTGGAATATGATAGCGTTATATAAGCAATGCATAATAATAATAATAGCTGGAAAGCATATACTCGTACAATAGCAAGCGTAAGAAAACTGTTTGCACCCAAGAAAATAAAGAACACAGGGAAATTATCATACCCTCTATGTCAGTTTTCTGATTTTAAAAAAGTTGACAAATTTGCCCTCAGGTTTAAAAAAAAAAAAAATTGTATGATTTTGTGCTTTTCTGCTTTCTTAGCATTTTTAACCCATATAATTAATTAAATCAAGGTGGCAGCCAGAGGAAGACAGAACATTCTGTCGAAACGCGTTGTGGATTACTTGAAATAAAAGAAGACTTTCAATAATTATCTCCTGTTCTTGCGCTCCAACTGACCGGACCTAACTAACTCTGCAATATTAATAAATAAGAATTAGTGTATCATAAGATTGTATGTGCCACAAAAATAGAGGTGTATATGTGCAGCACAGAATAAATAAATAATATATGGACTGAAAATATAGTATATATCTCTATAGAAATATGTATATATTTAAGTAAATAAATATAGATAGATCTAATATATAAAGCTCAAAGTGTGTATGTGTGTATGTCCGGGATAGGCATCCGCACCGTCGCAGCTACAGCCACAAAATTTGGCACAGTCACACGTCTGGACCCCAAGAGCGTCCTAAGCTATGTTGTGAGGCGAAATTTTAACCCCGCGCGTTCCAATTCACCAAACAATTTTGCCCCTATCTACATACTGGGGGAAAAAGAGTGTGCGTGTCAAGCCCCGCCCCTCATTGTGATGTCACAACGGTTGCCATAGCGACGCTGATGTCATCATAGGTCGCAAGCCCCGCCGCCGCTCATTATGATGTCATAATGGTTGACTATGGGATGGAGGATGTGTGATGGGTATATGGGCACTGGACTATGGGATGGAGGATATGTATGACGAGTATATGGGCACGGGACTATGGGATGGCGGATATGTATATGGGCACGGGACTATGGGATGGAGGATGTGTGATGGGTATATGGGCACTTGACTATGGGAT
Source organism: Dendrobates tinctorius (assembly GCF_039654945.1). Lineage (NCBI taxonomy): Eukaryota > Metazoa > Chordata > Amphibia > Anura > Dendrobatidae > Dendrobates > Dendrobates tinctorius. The sequence continues at coordinate 80,182,757 of NW_027361696.1, forward strand.
GGAGGATATGTTTGATGGGTATATGGGCACGGGACTATGGGATGGAGGATATGTATGATGGGTATATGGGCATGGGACTATGAGATGGAGGATATGTATGATGGGTATATGGGCATGGGACTATGAGATGAAGGATGTGTGATGGGTATATGGGCACTCGACTATGGGATGGCGAATATGTATGATGGGTATATGGGAATGGGACTATGGGATGGAGGATGTGTGATGGGTATATGGGCACTGGACTATGGGATGGAGGATATGTATGATGGGTATATGGGCATGGGACTATGGGATGGAGGATGTGTGATGGGTATATGGGCACGAGACTATGGGATGGAGGATAATTATAATTTGCTACAACTAACCACAGTTAGTTACTATGCCCGGGCAGCGCTGGCCTCTTCAGCTAGTAAATAAATATAATTAAATATCATGAACAAATTACTTACATAAAAACATACATATCTCTTTAGAAAAATGTATGTATACATGTAAGTAAATTGTCCATGATATTTATTTAAATTTATTTATCTATACTTATTTACGATACTTACATATATACATACATTTTTCTAAAGCAATAGGTATACTATATTTTCAATCCATATATTATTTATTTATGCCTATTTATTCTGTGCTGCACATATGCACCTCTATTTTTGCTGACCATTCCATCTTGTGATACACCAAGTCTTAATTATTAATATTGACCCTTTTGTAATTTACTAAAATTGACCCATTGATAATTCATATGGTGTTATTTTATTTTACTTTTATTAATAATTTGGATAATTTTATACATCTGTTTATCCCTGTTAATTTATGGAATAATGAATTTCCTTGCAATTTATGTTTTATTGGTGTACAAAATCAAAAATTCTATAATTGATATGTACCGTATATAATTCACGTTATTGTAGACCAACTTGCTGCAAATTTTATTCTAATTGTGAAGATTTTTCCCTTTTTCAGCTTCACTGAGAGATCAGGCTACAGTTGTTGGCCATAATTGAGCAGAGAGGAGGAGAGACAAGCTGCAAAAAGATAGAGAAGGCACACAGACACTACTGCTTCTACAAAGTGATCTGCTAGCTAAACAGTGCTGGATTCACACCAAGACAGCTGGAACGGGGTTCAAGGAAAATTGGCAATTAGTGATGGAGGCTAAAGAGAGTAAAATTGCAAAATACAAATTAAATTATGGAGAGAAATAACGCTATTCCTTGTGTATAGACAGGAAAACTTATTCTGAAAATTCACCCAGAATGAAAGGTACAATCTAATAATTCCTGCACCTTGATTAAGCTTTAGTCTAGTCTATTATTCTCATCTAACAATAAAACTTTGATGCTGCTCTACCAGAAGAATAACTTCGGAAGCGAGTTTTGTGCTTTCCTTAGGCTTACAATGTCACAATGATATTTCCTTCTGAACATGAGCAGTTAATCCAAAGGCTTGCTTTGATGTATTTGTTCACAGCTTGTGGCCAGTACAAGTTCTGCACGGTTCCATGTGTGGCAACGAATCCCTGCTGAGGGGAAACCGCCGGTCAGAAGAACATTCTGTATTTTAGATGATTTTTTACATACCGGAAATAAAACCTGAAAGAACAGTAAACGGGTTGATTAGTTGTCACATGTAATGTTCAAAAGTTAAATATCACAAGATACCGTCAATACCAAACCATCATTTATTTTTGCCATTACGGCACAAACACAACATATAAAAATAATACAATTGTGTCATGAAGATGTCTTATGCACATAGTCGTACTACAACTGCTGCCTGTCTGTATGAAGTTGAAAGTTGAAAGAGGCAAAGGTCTTGCAGCCAGGACTAAGGTCCTGAAGCTAGGATCTCTGGATCAAGATCATGCAGCCAGGGTCTCTGAGCTGAGGTACTGCAGCTAGAGTCTCCAGGCTGAGTTCCTGTAGCCAGGATCCCCAAGCCAAGTTTCTGCAGTCAGAGACACTGGAATAAGGTCCTGCAGCCAGGCACTTGAGGCTGAAGTCTTGCAGCCAGTAACTCCGGGCAGAGGTCTTAAAGCAAAGCACTTGAGGCCAAAATTCTGCAACCAGGCACTGCGGGCAGAGGTCCGGCAGCCAAGGACTTGAGGCTGAGTTCTGCAGTGAGGCACTTCTAGCTGAGGTTCTACAGCCAAGCACTCTGAGCAGAGGTCCTGCAGCTAAGCACTCAAGGCTGAGGTGCTACAGGCAGAGTCTTTAGGCTTAGGTTATGCTGCCAGGGTTTCTGGGTCTAGGTCATGAAGGTCAGAGTGGAGCAGGTGACACAAGTTCCCCATTCTGGCAATCAGATCTACCCAAAAATAATCACCTATTCACTGGGTAGGTGATCAGACATGTAGACCATAATACCACTTTAAATGTGAATAGCAGCAATTGCAATTTGCAGAATACAGCTGCTCAGGGGATGTCTAGAACTGGACACATGGGATAAACCTCTGCTGTGTAACATAGACCCATAGCAAGCAGATGCCTCAGCAGCATTTATTGTTTTCTTACACTAATAGATGCAAAATCAACACTTGGTATAAACTTCAGACCATTTCTCTCAGTCAGTTTTCTTAGTCAATCGACCAATTACTTTTGAGCATGTGAAAATGGAGGTACTATATAAAAATAGCTATGGTGTCTACATGGACAACTCTGTGACCATTCTTGACTGGCCCAGCCACAGCCCTGACCTAAACCCAATTGAGCATCTCTGGAGAGACCTGAAAATGGCTGTCCACCAAAATTCACCATCCAACCAGACGGAACTGGAGAGGATCTGCAAGGAAGACTGGCAGACGATCCCCAAATCCAGGTGTGAAAATCTTGTTGCATCATTCCCAAGAAAACTCACGGCTGTACTAGCTCAAAAGGGTGCTTCTACTCAATACTGAGCAAAGGGTCTGAATACTTATGACCATGTGATATTTCAGTTTTTCTTTTTAAATAAATTTGTGATGCAGAGTATACATTAATGAGAACAAAAATGAACGTTTTTGCATTTACCAAATGGCTGCAATGAAACAAAGAGTGAGAAATTTAAAGGGGTCTGAATACTTTCCGTACCCACTGTATATATACAGCTCTGGCAAAAATTAAGAGACCATTGCGAAATGTTCAGTTTGTCTGAGTTTTCTCTTTATAGGTATATTTTTGAGTAAAATGTAAATTGCTCTTTTGTTCTGTAAAATACTGGAAACATGTCTCCGAATTTCCAAACAATGAATTTTATTTTTATTTTCAGAAAATGAGAAATGGTTAAACGAACAAAAAAAATGCAGTGCTTGCAGACCTCAAATAATACTAAAAAACAAGTTCATAATCATTTAGAAACAACAATACTAATTTTTTAACTCAGGAAGAGTTCACAAATTAATATTTTGTGGAATAACCATGATTTTGAATCACAGCTTTCATGTGTCTAGGCATGGTTTCCACCAGTCTTTCACACTGCTTTTGGGTAACCTTATGCCACTCGGGGTACAAAACTTTAAGCAGTTCTTTGCTTGATGAGTTTTGACTATCCATCTTCCTCTTGATTACGTTCCAAAGGTTTTCAATGGGGTTCAGGTCTGGAGATTGGGGTGGCCACGACAGGTATTTGATGTGGTAGTCCTTCATCTACGCATTGCTTGACCTAGCTGTGTGGCATGGCGCATTATCCTGCTGTAAAAACCAGTCCTCAGAGTAGGGGAACATTGCCTAAGCAGAAGGAATTAACTATTTTTCCAGGATAACCTTGTATGTGGTTGCTGAGTGACATTCGAATAAGATGACGGTCATCCCGGTCTGTGGAGAGTCATTTTCGCCCTCTGCCGGTCTGTAGCTTTGCTGTCCCCTATGTTTGTTGCTTGACCTTGTTGTAATGGACTGCCGTCTTAGAAATTTGAAGGATGGGGGCAACATGACGCTCACTGTATCCCTCTGCTAGTAAAGCCAGAATTGAGCCCTTCTTTTTCTCGCTCAAGACATTTCTTTTCAACTCCTTTGGCATGGTTAAAAGTTATTTTTTAGTTCCTATTACTTTTGGAATATTACTAGCACTTGTTTTGCCATCCAGCTTGTCCTATTGCAAGAGGATTGTGAAAAACACAGCAGGGCTTTTTTTATACTTTCCTTCGTTAAATGAGGTTTAAGGTGATCACCTAATCAGAAGCACATTAAGCAGAATGAGGTGTACTCTGGTTGAAATTCAACTGACACTGGAATGGAGTGGCTGTCAGACATGTAGAGAAGGTGATTCTTATAAAACTGTGCACAGTGGTCTCTTAATTTTTGCCAGAGCTGTATATATATACAGTATATATATATATATATACTATATACAGTGGGGAAAAAAAGTATTTAGTCGGCCACCAATTGTGCGAGTTCTTCCACTTAAAAAGATGAGAGGCCTGTAATTGAAATCATAGGTAGACCACAACTATGAGAGTCAAAATGAGAAAACAAATCCAGAAAAATCACATTGTGTCATTTGGCAAGAGTTATTTTTAAAATTATGGTGGAAAATAAGTATTTGGTCACCTAAAAACATGCAAGATAACACATTTCCTTTGTATATTAGGCAATATATATATACTAGCTGAAGAGCCCGGCGGTGCCTGGGCATAGTAACTAACTGTGGTTAGTTGTAGCAAATCATAATTATCCTCCATCCCATAGTCCCGTGCCCATATACCCATCACACATCCTCCATCTCATAGTCCCATGCCCATATACCCATCACACATCCTTCATCCCATAGTCCCATGCCCATACACCCATCATACATATTCGCCATCCCATAGTCGAGTGCCCATATACCGCCATCATACATATCCTCCATCGCATAGTCCAGTGCCCATATACCCATCACACATCCTCCATCCCATAGTCCCATGCCCATATACCCATCATACATATTCTCCATCCCATAGTCCCATGCCCATATACCCATCATACATCCTTCATCTCATAGTCCCATGCCCATATACCCATCATACATATCCTCCATCCCATAGTCCCGTGCCCATATACCCATCATACATATCCGCCATCTCATAGTCCCGTGCCCATATACCCGTCATACATATCCGCCATCCCATAGTCCCGTGCCCATATACCCGTCATACATATCCTCCATCCCATAGTCCAATGCCCATATACCCATCACACATCCTCCATCCCATAGTCCCGTGCCCATATACATATCCGCCATCCCATAGTCCCGTGCCTATATACCCGTCAAACATATCCTCCATCCCATAGTCAAGTGTCCATATACCCATCACACATCCTCCATCCCATAGTCCCGTGCCCATATACATAACCGCCATCCCATAGTCCCATGCCCATATACCCATCATACATATCCTCCATCCCATAGTCCAGTGCCCATATACCCATCACACATCCTCCATCCCATAGTCAACCATTATGACATCATAATGAGCCGCGGCGGGGCTTGCGACCTATGATGACATCAGCATCGCCATGGCGACCGTTGTGACATCACAATGAGGGGCGGGGCTTGACACGCACACACTTTTTCCCCCAGTATGTTGATAGGGGCAAAATTGTTTGGTGAATTGGAACGCGCGGGGTTAAAATTTCGCCTCACAACATAGCTTAAGACGCTCTCGGGGTCCAGACGTGTGACTGTGCCAAATTTTGTGGCAGTAGCTGCGACGGTGCGGATGCCTATCCCGGACATACACACACACACACACACACACACATACACACATACACACATACATACACACTTTGAGCTTTATATATTAGATATATATATGGGTCGCCATCCCAGAGCTGTGGGGTACTCGGTACCGGGCCGGTGTCAGGGGGATGTGTCACAGCAGCGGTGACCCGGTCCGTGGCCCTGGGCGCCCAAGCAATGGGGAGATGTAGTTGATGGTAGAATAGTTTGTGACGCCACCCGTGGTGTTTGGCAAGTATGGTGTTAAGCCAACGCTGCATACAGATCCGCTGGGACTGATGGTATGTGCAGCTTAGATGGTAAAGCTCCCCACAGGTGGAGCTGTAGTCCCACGGCAGTGTAGATGTAGCTGGCACGGGGATGTAGCAGTGCCGAAAGCGTAGGGAACAGACAAGACACAGCGGTTGTAGTTTCTGTACCTTTACTGAGTATATGCAGTCCAGAGTCCTGATTACAGATGGTATTGGTGCAGGTTAGCCTGGAAGCAGATCAGGATTCTCTCTCAGCAGAAGGGCTGTGCAGTCATCTTCCTAGCGCTTTGTAGTGTGAAGCACTCCAGTACTTAGTTACTCTGAAATGCCTCTCTTCAGATGTTCCTAGAACTATACTTGTATGACAGACAGCTGTAGCCTCTCTCAGGGACTCCTCTCTTCAGTCCTGGCTCTCTTTTCAAGTGCTATTGTGTCCCAAGTCTTTGCTGGGAGCAGGGCATTTACAGCCTCCTACTCCTCTGGTATCTGTGGCAGGACCGTCAGTATCCGTACCACCGTGGAGACCAGGCTCCAGTTCTGTGCACTCTCAAGCTGAGGGAGCTCGCCTTCTGCAGCTCGACCTCCAGCTTCGCACCTCCCGTCTGCACACTTCACCCTCCGCAGACTATCTGACCCTTCTTCCTCCTGGCCCTCAGAGGACACTCCTCTCCAGAATCCTGGTTCAGAGTTCCCCCTGCTGGCCCGGAGTGGAACTGTGCTGCATGCATTAGATTAACTGCTGGAGAGACCCATCACTGCTTCCAAGCCTGGCATTTACCCTCCCCTGGAGGAAGGCAAAGACAGTGTGGCGACCATACCCCTGGGGGCGCCACATATATATATACTATATACAGGCACATGGTCAAGGGTAATAAGGAACAATGAGAATACAGTGAAATATAGCACAGAACACCGTAATACAGTTAGACAGTGATATATTTACACTCTGCTTCATAGAGTAATCTTAGATATTGGCTAGTTCTAAGTCCCCAACCTAACGGGGGTCACTGGTATTTCACGCTAGGCCAAAAGTCCCGGATTGGTGAGTTACTTGGTACACAGTGTGCTTGTCACACTGCCGTCTTCGTTCATTGAAGCATGGTCCCCAGCCCACAGTCTGTACCATATGTCTACGGCTCATGCGAACATTCCCTTCTGCACAGGGCCGCCATCAGGGCTTACTGCCCTGACTGGCTTATGGGGCCCGGTGGGCAGAGGGGGCCCGCATCGGGCCCGGTCTCTGCTCACCGGGCCCCTACCGGCAAGTAAACCGGGCCCTTAGCGTGGCGCTGCGGCAGCTAAATGCAATTGACTGAGGGCCCGCTGGCCCGCACGTCAATAGTTAACAGCAGCCAGCCAATCGGAGGCTAGCAGCTGACGTCAGCCGCAGAGCGCACATCGCCGGCGTCTGACGTCACTGTCAGTTGCTGGCAAGTGCGCACTTCAGCTGTGTGGAGGAACGGAGCCTCGCCACTGGAGCGCGGCCAGGTAAGAAGAACTTGTTTTTTTGTTGTTTTTTTGAGAGTGGCTATCCGGGGGGCCTGGGGCAGACTGTGAGACGGGGGCAAAATGCTGGACACTGGGACAGAATTCTGGATGCTGGGGAAGAATGCTGGACACTGGGGCAGAATGCTGGACACTGGGGCAGAATGCAGACATGGGGCAGCATGCTGGACACTGGGGCAGAATGCAGATACGGGGGTAGAATGCTGGACACTGGGGCAGAATGCTGGACACTGGGGCCGAATGCAGACATGGGGGCAGAATGCTAGACACGGGTGCAGAATGCTGGACACTGGGGCAGAATGCAGATACGGGGGTAGAATGCTGGACACGGGCAGAATGCAGACACAGGGGTTGAATGCTGGACACGGGCAGAATGCTGGACACTGGGGCAGAATGCAGACATGGGGGCAGAATGCTGGACACTGGGGCAGAATACTGGATACTGGGGCAGAATGCTGACTCCGGGGTAGAATGCTGGACGCTGGGGCAGAATGCTGGACGCTGGGGCAGAATGCAGACATGGCGGCAGAATGCTGGGCACGGCGGCAGAATGCTGGACGCTGGGGCAGAATGCAGACATGGTGGCAGAATGCTGGACGCTGGGGCAGAATGGTGGACACTGGGGCAGAATGGTGGACGCTGGGTCAGAATGCTGGACGCTGGGTCAGAATGCTGGACGCTGGGTCAGAATGCTGGACGCTGGGGCAGAATGCAGGACATGAGGGCAGAATGTGACACTAAGACACAGGAGGGGGCAGAATGTGACAGTAAGGCACAGGAGGGGCAGAATGTGAGACATGGGGCAGAATGAGAGATATGGGGCAGAATGCGAGACACGGGGCATGATTGGAGACACGGGGCAGAATGGAAATACGGGGCATAATTGGAGACAGATGGGGCAGGGATGGAGACAGATCGCACAGGATCATGGGGCAGGATGGAGACAGATGGGGCAGGATAGGGAGATCATATGGGGCAGAATGGATACTCATGAGGGTGGGATGGGAGAACATATGGCTGAAGCCAGGAATGAGACACACCGGGGTCAGGATGGGGGATATTATTACCATAGGGGCTAATTAAGGGATATTATTACTGCAGTGATGTATTTCATTTTTTGAGTATACTGTTTTAAATGGGGGGTGGTCCTGTTACTGTGCAGAACGACACTATGTCGCCTTTTTTTCTTCATGTGGTGTAATGTAGAAGTTGGGAAAAAAATAAGCAATGTGTTCTGCAAGCGGAGCTCTAGATAACTGTGTTATTTCCTGTAGAGATGACCCCTGGCTGGAAGACGTGATGGCGATCTGTGCTGTATGAAAGATGCAAAGCAAATATGAAGGACTTCACCTAGAGACATCACTGGTGAGTTAGTGTGTTACCTATACACTGACACTATACACTGTATACTATATACAGAGGTCCTGTGTATAATGTAACCAGTGATCAATGGTGTTTTTTTTTTTTTTTTTTTTTTTTTTTTTAATGATCAGTATTGTAGTATTCAGTCACCATGTGGTGGTAATATGTGGTCTGGGCTTGGTGCAGTGGTATTTGTCCCTTGTATGTGCTATTATTTGGTCACTTTGTGGTGGTAATATGTGGTCTGGTCATGGTGCAGTGGAATTTGTTCCTTGTATGTGCTATTATTCGGTCACTATAATAATAATCTTTTATTTTTATATAGCGCTAACATATTCCGCAGCGCTTTACAGTTTGCACACATTTTCATCACTGTCCCCGATGGGGCTCACAATCTAAATTCCCTATCAGTATGTCTTTAGAGGAAACCAGAGTGCCCGGAGGAAACCCACGCAAACACGGATGTTTGCAGATGTTGTCCTTGGTGGGATTTGAACTGAGCCACCGTGCGTATGGTAGTAATATGTGGTCTGGTCATGGTGTGGCAGTATTTGTTCCTTGTATGTGGTATTATAGGTCACTATGTGGTGGTAATATGTGGTCTTGACATGGTGTAGCGGTATTTGTTAATTGTATGTGATATTATTGGTCATTTTAAAAATTGAAAAATAAATAAAAATATACCTAAATTGTATTGCATATTTTAACAAATATTTAATAGGTTACAGTAGAGTAGGGCCTGGCCAAAAGTGACTTCCCTGTTATGGTGGCGGTTTAAAAAAATCTTTTGGCCAAAGCAAAAGCTTCTGGCTATATGTGTGATCTGGTGATGGAAACTGTTAATGTGTGATAGGTGAGAAGTGGAGTTTTTCCAAGAGAGAGCGGTGGGACTATGGACAGTTCAAGGGGTGGAGGTGGGGCTGGGTGGAGCCTGGGCAGAGTCTCAAGGGGGCCCCAAAAATTTTGCCAGTATGGGGCCACAAAATTCCTAGTGGCAGCCCTGCTTCTGAAGCCCGGTCATCTTGCTCGGCCCTTGCTTAGCTCGCTTAATTCGGATCTCTCAGCCCTGGTCTGTAGTCACTTGGCTCTTATCACCTGAACCTTCTCCCGAAGCTGGGTACTCGGTACTGGCTAGGCTTACTGGTAATGGCGGCTGTAAGCCATCTCCACAGCACCTCACATCCGTCCTGCTATAGGTCCAGGTGTCAACTCCTCCTCTTCCCAGGCTTTTTATAATTATTAACTGCGCCACAGCTGTTACCTGACAGGATGTCATCCTCAGTCTCCTACCTATGGGAACTGTTAGGAATCAAGTTCTTGCACCTGCTCTGCAGGAATTCAGACCCTTACATTCTGCGGTCTCTTGCTCTTTATCTACCGCAGAGGAGATTGCCTTGCAGCAAATCTCTCCAGAGACTAAGTCCCTCTGTGCTCCTACTGGGCATGCTCACGAGACGATCTCACATTGAAGATCGTGAGTAATGTGCCCAGGTCCTGTTTCAGATCTCATTGGTCCATCTCAGAGATCTGGAAGGTCCCGCACGGCTATAAAAAGCGCGAATGGCTGTTCCGCCATGCGCTAGTATAGACTATACTCCTATGTGTGACTGGTGACGGATGTATGATTCTGGTGACTGACTTATTATGAAACCCCTTCCCTCTGATATTACGCATGTGGTTAGGGAATTAGTTCAGTAGTCTGCGCCAGTCTGTGGCAAGCCTTAGGCCACTGTGCACACCGCACCTCTGCGCTAGCGTCCGACATAGCGCCTGCTTTGCAGCTGTGTCGTCCAGCGGCAGTGTCCTGCGCCGCGCTGCAGTTGCAGACCTTCTTGGTGTTCACAGCAGCGACGCCGCACACACGGTAGGTCTAGACGGACGCAGCCCCTCTGTCTTAGTTCCTGCTCCTGTGACCTTATACCATGTGTGCATTTACCTGAGGCCTGTGACTCTAACAGGCTCAGCCTTTTGTATGTTTTTGTTGCGGCGCCTCTGTGTGTGAACAGAGCCCACTCTGCGCACTTCGGGTGAAGTTGAACCCGTGCGCATTATATTGCCATATTGCTCGTCTGCCATTACTCAGCAGCGGTTGTAACACCTACTGCACGGTGGACCCCGAGCGGCGAACGCACTTTATTATTATTTTTATTTAGTGCAATCCGCCGTTCCTAACATTATACTAGCGCCATGGTCTGGCTAGTGATGGCAGATCAGTAGCAACTCCTTCAGTGCATTCTCCAGCTAGAGGGCCGGTTAGCTACTCTTGAGAGTGTTATCGCAGCGGCGAAGTCTACGGAGGCTGCTGTACAGGCGACCGCAGAGGCGGTTTCTCATATGTCCACGTCCTCCCACGCGCCGACAGTTACCCGCCTCCCGTTGCCCGATAAATTTTCTGGTGATGGCGCCTCCTGTAGAGGTTTAGTAAGCCAGTGCTCTATCCAGCTGGAGTTACTGGCTGCGCAATTCCCTACGGAGCGGGCCAAGGTGGGGTTTATTGTTTCCCTTCTGTCGGGCAAGGCGTTGGAGTGGGCTACGCCACTATGGGAGCGTGGTGTCCCAGAGGTTTGGACCACTGCTCGGTTTTTAACAGCTATTAAGCAGGTCTTCCTGGGACCACGGGTCAGGCATGACACCTCTCTACTAGAGTTGAGCGATACCGTCCGATACTTCAAAGTATCGTATCGGATGGTATCGGCCGATCTTTAAAAAAAGTATCGGTATCGCCGATTCCGATACCGGAAGTCCCATTCAAGTCTATGGGACTTCCGGTATCGGAATAAGAAAAACCCTTTCCTGCCCTTGTACAGCCTCTCTGGGGTCTGTACGGGCCTTTCGGGGGGCTGTGCCAGCCTGCCAGGGGGTCTGTGCAGGCTCCGGTGGTCTGTGCCGGCCTGCCGGGGGGCTGTGCCGGCCTGCCGGTGGTCTGTGCAGGCTCCGGTGGGCTGTGCCGGCCTGCCGGGGGGCTGTGCCGGCTTGCCGGGGGGCTGTGCAGGCTCCGGGGGGCTGTGCCGGCCTGCCGGGGGGCTGTGCCGGCCTGCCGGGGGGCTGTGCCGGCCTGCCGGTGGTCTGTGCAGGCTCCGGGGGGCTGTGCTGGCCTGCCGGTGGTCTGTGCAGGCTTCGGGGGTCTGTGCAGGCATCGTCCGATGGGACTACAAGTCCCATCGGGCGATGCCTGCTACCATGACAGTGATTGACACATTAGCCAATGATGGGACAGTAGTAGTCCCATCATCCGGCTAATGTGTTAAATGTAAAAAAAAAAAAATTACATGCTACATACATGCTACATTCATACAACATGCATACTACATACATGCTACATTCATACTACATAAATACTACATGCAACATACATACTACATATATACTACATACATACTACATACTACATACATGCTACATTCATACTACATAAATACTACATACATACTACATATATACTACATGCATGCTACATACATACCACATACATACTACATACATACTACATACATACATACTACATATATACTACATGCTACATACATACTACATATATACTACATGCATGCTACATACATACTACATACATACTACATGCTACATACATACTACATATATACTACATGCATGCTACATACATACTACATATATACTACATGCATGCTACATACATACTACATGCTACATACATACTACATGCTACATACATACTACATGCTACATACATACTACATATATACTACATGCATGCTACATACATACTGCATGCTACATACATACTACATACATACTACATGCTACATACATACCACATATATACTACATACATACTACATACAATACATTCATACAATACATACATAGACATACAGTACATATAACATAGAGTAACATACTTACCAATACTTGTCACATTGTTCCCCGAAGCCATTGTCTTTTCCGGAATAAATATTAACATAACAAACCACAAAAATACTCACCCACGATCCGAAGCAGTCCACGAGTGTGTCCCACGACGATCTTGGGTAGAGAACTGCAGCATCAGATGATGCTGCCGTTCTCTACGGGCTGCAGGAATCCAATGACGGAAGGTAGGTATCCTTCCGCACTGTATTCCTCCGCCACTTAAAAAAAAAAAAAAGTCCCTAGTCTCACTTTATGCCATTGCTGTGTGGGAATTTCCCACGCAGCAATGGCATAAAGTGAGACTAGGGACTTTTTTTTTTTTAAGTGGCGGAGGAATACAGTGCGGAAGGATACCTACCTTCCGTCATTGGATTCCTGCAGCCCGTAGAGGACGGCAGCATCATCTGATGCTGCAGTTCTCTACCCAAGATCGTCGTGGGACACACTCGTGGACTGCTTCGGATCGTGGGTGAGTATTTTTGTGGTTTGTTATGTTAATATTTATTCCGGAAAAGACAATGGCTTCGGGGAACAATGTGACAAGTATTGGTAAGTATGTTACTCTATGTTATATGTACTGTATGTCTATGTATGTATTGTATGAATGTATTGTATGTATGTAGTATATATGTGGTATGTATGTAGCATGTAGTATGTATGTAGTATGTATGTAGCATGCATGTACTATATATGTAGTATGTATGTAGCATGCATGTAGTATGTATGTAGCATGCATGTAGTATATATGTAGTATGTATGTAGCATGTATGTAGTATGTATGTGGTATGTATGTAGCATGTAGTATGTATGTAGCATGCATGTAGTATATATGTAGTATGTATGTAGCATGTAGTATGTATGTAGTATGTATGTGGTATGTATGTGGCATGTAGTATGTATGTAGCATGCATGTAGTATGTATGTAGCATGCATGTAGTATGTATGTAGCATGCATGTAGTATGTATGTAGCATGTATGTAGTATGTATGTAGTATATATGTAGTATGTATGTAGCATGTAGTATGTATGTAGCATGCATGTAGTATATATGTAGTATGTATGTAGCATGTAGTATGTATGTAGTATGTATGTGGTATGTATGTGGCATGTAGTATGTATGTAGCATGCATGTAGTATGTATGTAGTATGTATGTAGTATGTATGTAGTATGTATGTAGCATGCAGTATGTATGTAGCATGTATGTAGTATGTATGTAGTATATATGTAGTATGTATGTAGCATGTAGTATGTATGTAGCATGCATGTAGTATGTATGTAGTATTTTTTTTTTTTTTTTTTTTTTAACATTTAACACATTAGCCGGATGATGGGACTACTACTGTCCCATCATTGGCTAATGTGTCAATCACTGTCATGGTAGCAGGCATCGCCCGATGGGACTTGTAGTCCCATCGGACGATGCTTGCACAGACCCCCGGACATCAGCACAGCCCCCCGGCAGGCCGGCACAGCCCCCCGGCAGGCCGGTACAGACCCCCACAGGGTGCACAGACCACCGGCAGGCCGGCACAGCCCCCCGGCAGGCCGGTACAGACCCCCACAGGGTGCACAGACCACCGGCAGGCCGGCACAGCCCCCCGGCAGGCCGGTACAGACCCCCACAGGGTGCACAGACCACCGGCAGGCCGGCACAGCCCCCCGGCAGGCCGGTACAGACCCCGGGCAGTCCACACAGCCCCCCGGCAGGCCGGCACAGCCCCCCGGCAGGCCGGCAGAGACCCCCGGAAGGCCCGAAATGACGGCGCATCATGATGCGCACACACCGCGCATCATGATGACGTCAGTCTGTCAATCAACTTGGAACTTCCGATTCCGATGCCGAATTCCGATATTGAAAAAATATCGGAAGTCGGTATCGGAATTCCGATACAGCAAGTATCGGCCGATACCCGATACTTGCGGTATCGGAATGCTCAACACTACTCTCTACAGATACTGGCTTTGACTCAGGGATCTCTCTCGGTTAGTCAGTATGCCGTTCGTTTTCAGACACTGGCTTCCGAGCTGGAGTGGTCTGACAAAGCCCTCATCCCTGTGTTTTGGAGAGGTTTAGCTGAGCATGTTAAGGATGCTCTTTCTACCAGAGAGGTTCCTGCAAGTCTGATTGCCATTGCCACCCGTATTGATCTCCGTTTTTCGGAGCGCGGGCTGGAGCGTGCTCAATCCAGACGGAAGGTTTCTCCGGCTCCCAACCTCTTTGAACCTCTGGAATCACCTGAGCCAGAGTGTTCACTCCCAGAGCCCATGGAGGTGTCTCGCACCAGTCTCGAGGCGCGTCCGACACTAAGTTCCACTTGCGGCTGCCACTGTCAGCACTCTGTTCAACAGGATAATGGGCCCCGCAATGGCCAAACTCTGTGCCACCGGGCAAGACCTTTGTCCCTGTGGCGCCCCTGAGGCTCAGTTGCCACAGAGGTACTGCACCTTCTCCTAAGGTGTAGTGCCCCACCATCCGGGTAAGGTGGGAACTCCTTTCCACGCTCAAACACTCGCACCCCACACAACAGGGTAGTTCTGCACAACCACATTGCAGCTCCTTGCTCAGAGGGTAGCAGAGCACCTTTGGTGGTTCCCTGCTTGGTACACTGGACGTGCTGGGAGGTGGGTGGAGTTAAGATACATAAAAGAGTGGGAAAGTGTAGGAGGACAGGTCAGTCTGACAGAAGGTCAGTTGGGTAGGAAGTCACTGACAGGAGTGAGGATCCCTGGAAGAAGGGATGGAGGAAGGAGTGCTGCAGCTGCCTCAGTGATCTGAGCCAGCTGGCACGGGAAAGGAAAAGAAGGAGAAAGACGTAGAACTGAAATCTAAGCTTCCATAAGAAAGAAAGACAAGTACAGAACGAAGGAGTAGAGAGAGAACAGAGAGGACGTGGGTTAGAGGAGGAACCCTGCCTATAGGTTCTCAGCGCAAGGCCGGGGCCCGGTCCCCGAGGTTGTATGGACACTTATGGTTCTGCAGCAGACACCGGTGGAGTAGTTGGCTGTAAATGCACTACACCCATCTAAGACTTGGGGCACAACAGCAATTGGATGGAGAGCCGGGACTCAGGAGAAGGGAGTCCCCGAAGCAGGCTACAGCTGTCTGCCGTACAAGTAGAGTTCTTGGGAACATCTGACAGGAGGAACTCCAGTGTAACTCAGTACTAGGAGATCTTCACACTTTAAGGCGCTATAGAGGACTCGTTCAGAAAGGTACATGTTGGCGGAGTGTCGGAGGGGAGAATCCTAACTTGCCTGGAGGTTGATTGAGTCTCTGACCCCGAGGACACGGCCCGGAGGCAGGCGCCTGTGTGTGTGTACAACGCACTGTGAGTAAAGCTTTGGAACTACAAGCCCTGGTGTCCTCCATTAACTTGTGCGCTAACACATTCAGCACCGCTATATCTGGGTACCATTCACCACACCGCCTGCACCTCTCCTCTTCTATTGCATCCACGCTGCCCTGGGGCTACAGCTTCACCTGTGGGGAGCTACACCATCTAGGCTGCAACACCCCACCAGCCCCAGAGGATCTGCATGCAGCGTCTGCCTAACATCCTACTTGCCGAACACCATAGGTGGCGTCACAAACTATTCCATTAACTACATTCCACCATTTACATTCCCCCATTACTTGGGCGCCCAGGGCCACGGACCGGGACATTCCCCTGACACCGGCCCGGTACCGAGTACCCCACAGCCCTGGGAGGGCGACCCAAATTTGGCGTCACAAAAAGGGTGACAAGACCCGATGCCATCGGGTTCTGTGTGCCTGAGATTTGTTGGACTTTGAACTTTTGAAAATGTGCAGAAGACCCAATTTAATAGACAGTGACATGAATATTAAAAATGGCCATTGGTGCGGAGAAGAAGGGCGTGAAGAGATGGGAGGTCCTAGGAAATGACCGCGAAGAGTCTTGGGCCTCCCCTGCCTGAATTACTATGTGCCAGCAACATGGCCCACCCCCCGAGGGGTTCGTATACTGGCTTGGTATGGAGGCGCTGGAAGAAGACGCCGCCCCCGAAAGGAGGGGCAGAAGAAGCCAGTGGCGGGAAAGGGGCCGAGGCGGGGAGAAGAACGCCAGAGCGCCATGATGAAAAGAGAGGAGAAGTCAGAAGAACAGGGGGAGGAGAGGCCACTCGCTCCCAGGCCGCCCCTGCGGAGGTTGCGACCGCTGATACACCCTCTGCAGCGGCCGCCACCACCTCATACCCGATACTGTAATTGGGTGAGCCCCATTCGGAGAAGATATATGAGGACACTAGAGCAGAATGGAGGCCCAGGTCGACGTCCCCGCCTGGACCGGGCGCGGCTGTACCGACCTCCATCGACGACCCCGGCCGAGACCGGCCTGGCCCCGGCACGGATCCAACTGCGGTTCATCCCATCAGTCACCCCGGGAGTTGCGGCTGCAGCCATGTACCACCAGGTAGTGGAGCCGGAACCGCGGCTTGAAACGCCAGGTACGATTACTGCCCCGGGGTTGACCCTGGCTTTGGGAGTGGAACCCATGGATAGGAATGGCCCAGTTGACCTCCGCCGACGATTCCCGACTGCGGTACCACTGACTGAAGTCCCAATGGACACTGAGGAATCAGATCCCGAGGAATTAGTGACGGCGCCGGCTGAATCGCCAACAGCAGCAGCGGTGCTGTCAGCGGATGCGCCATCCCCGCAGGCAATTGATGTTTCAATGGCCCTTTCCATTACCCCGACCAGTCCTTATCTTACCCTGTGGGAGGCAGGATACATGCGTTTAGCAAGAAACCAGAATCAAGTTGAAGATACCACATCTGATAGCAGTTCTATATCAGCTTCCAGAACCCCAGGAGGGGATCAGCATTAATAATTCTCGTTACCCAGGAGGGTTTATTTGCACCATTGTGCCTTCTTTTGTTCATCATGTTTTCCCTGTTTGCACTTTTGTTGCCTGGTTTTTGATTGGCAGCGTTTTCTAATTTGAACTTCCGTAATCATGAACTTGGAGTGCATCACAAACTTTATTGTAAATAGTTTGCGCCTCTTTAGGTGCCCTCTCTTGGTTTTACATAAGGACACTTTTCGAAGAAAGAGTCTACCTCAACGGACACTGCAAGAGATCCCGGCTGGGAGCGGTGTCCAAGACTTACAAGAATTTTTGAAAAGTTTTACTGTGAAATATTTGATAATGTGTCTTATGATAGTCAATGGCTTTTATATTGAAGTAAGAATGTTTTGATACGTAAAGATGAGAAATTTGAATAAAGAATTAAAAATTTTAGGTGACGAACCAGGTATTTACGGTTGTCGTCCAGAGTCTAGAAGAGACAGTGAAAAGAAAGAAATGTATTGATGAAGAATACTGAAGTGATAGTGAGTAACAGATGCCATCACTTTGAAATTAAGTAAAGATTTGCACTTTTGACTTAGAATTTTAGATAAGTAATTAGGAATTGTTTGCAACGTTTAAGAAACAGTGCCTCTCATATCGGGAAGTTATAGTATAAGAGATGTTGTTCAGCATTGCAAAATTTTGTGTTACTGTACTGTCGACTTTGTTTATCTTGCAGCCCGCGGACATGCTGTGTTTAACGGGGGGGTATGTGGCACCCATGAGCCTCAGTTGCCACAGAGGTACTGTACCTTCTCCTAAGGTGTAGTGCCCCACCATCCGGGTAAGGTGGGAACTCCTTTCCACGCTCCAACACTCGCACCCCACACAACAGGGTAGTTCTGCACAACCACATTGCGGCTCCTTGCTCAGAGGGTAGCAGAGCACCTTTGGTGGTTCCCTGCTTGGAACACTGGACGTGCTGAGAGGTGGGTGGACTTAAGATACATAAAAGAGTGGGAAAGTGTAGGAGGACAGGTCAGTCTGACAGAAGGTCAGTTAGGTAGGAAGTCAGTCAGACAGGAGTGAGGATCCCTGGAAGAAGGGATGGAGTAAGGAGTGCTGCAGCTGCCTCAGTGATCTGAGCCAGCTGGCACGGGAAAGGAAAAGAAGGAGAAAGACGTAGAACTGAAATCTAAGCTTCCATAAGAAGGAAAGACAAGTACGGAACAAAGGAGTAGAGAGAGAACAGAGAGGACGTGGGTTAGAGGAGGAACCCTGCCTATAGGTTCTAAGCGCAAGGCCGGGGCCCGGTCCCCGAGGTTGTATGGACACTTATGGTTCTGCAGCAGACACCGGTGGAGTAGTTGGCTGTAAATGCACTACACCCATCTAAGACTTGGGGCACAACAGCAATTGGATGGAGAGCCGGGACTCAGGAGAAGGGAGTCCCCAAAGCAGGCTACAGCTGTCTGCTGTACAAGTAGAGTTCTTGGGAACATCTGACAGGAGGAACTCCAGTGTAACGCAGTACTAGGAGATCTTCACACTTTAAGGCGCTATAGAGGAGTCGTTCAGAAAGGTACATGTTGGCGGAGTGTCAGAGGGGAGAATCCTAACTTGCCGGAGGTTGATTGAGTCTCTGACCCGGAGGACATGGCCCGGAGGCAGGCACCTGTGTGTGTGTATAACGGACTGTGAGTAAAGCTTTGGAACTACAAGCCCCGGTGTCCTCCATTCATTTGTGCGCTAACACATTCAGCACCGCTATAGCTGGGTACCATTTGCCACACCGCCTGCACCTCTCCTCTTCTATTGCATCCACGTGGCCCTGGGGCTACAGCTTCACCTGTGGGGAGCTACACCTTCTAGGCTGCAACACACCACCAGCCCCAGAGGATCTGCATGCAGCGTCGGCCTAACATCCTACTTGCCGAACATCACAGGTGGCGTCACAAACTATTCCATTAACTACATTCCACCATTTATATTCCCCCATTACTTGGGCGCCCAGGGCCATGGACCAGGTCACCGTTGCTGTGACACATTCCCCTGACACCGGCCCGGTACCGAGTACCCCACAGCCCTGGGAGGGCGACCCATCCCCCCTCGCCTTCGGGCGAAGGTCCTTGCGTGGGCACACGCGTCCAGGGCAGGTGGTCTCTGTGGCTACATGCAGATCACAAAACTCCTGGCAGGGTCGTATTGGTGGCCTTACAGGGCTCGGGACATTAAGAAATGTATTCAGGCATGCGCCTCGTGTGCTCGGGTAAGCTTCCTTAAACAGAGAGTGGAGACGTTCGCCGACAGACTGCGGCGTTCAACTTATGCTCCGGGCGGTTTTGCCGCTCCCATTGTCTCCAACGTGTCCCTTCTTAAACCCGGTGATCTTGCCGCCTCTGATACCTTCCACGTGTCACGATTTTCCGTGTCACCTCCCGGGACATCAGACTTGCCTTCAGACGAGTCTGAGGCCTATGCCTCTGATGGGCACAGGGTGGTGGATTGGAAGGCTCAGAGAGGAGGGGGCCTGTTGTGAGTTCATTTTCCCCTTCACTACTGAGGCCCGAGGAACTCCCTCTTCTGGTGAAGAAAGGTAGTGAGCCTGATTGTCAAACACCTGGGGCTGATTATGATGACTGGCTGAGTGGAGTTAATGACTGGATATAAGGCTGCCGACGCCCTTCTGGCCTGCGGGTGATTTCTCTGTGGACTTCTAGGAAACCAGTCTGATTCCTGCTCATCTAAAGCTAAGATTTCTGCTTTGCCTTTTTGCATTAGTGTTTTGTTTTCCTTGCTTTTCTGGATTCTGCCATTCCCTGCTGGGGTTAGCTGAATCTCCGTTTGCCTGTTGCTCTGTCTTCAGAATATTCCTGAGTACTGACATAGCTTTTTTGAAGCCTAGCGTCTTCAGGGCCTTTTTTACTGTCAGTTTGTTGGCTCTTATTTTCATAGGGTTTTTCACGGATTGCAGACAGCAGCCTTCCTGTCCTTTCTTATCTAAGCTAGCGTGGGCCCCATCTTTGCTCAGTCTATCTTTCTGTCTGTGTTTTGTTCTTTCTTCTTGCTTCACCGTCATTATATGTGGGGGGCTGCCTTTTACTTTGGGGTCTGCTCTGGGGCAGTTTAGATTTCCCTTTCTGTCTTTAGGCTATGTAGTCCTCCGGCTGTGATCGAGGGGCCTAGGGCATCGTAGGAGCCCCCCACGGCTACTGCTAGTTGTGCTGATAGGTTCAGGGGTCTGCAATCCGATAGCTGCCAACTTCTCTGGTTTTCTGGACTTAGCTAGCATTACTATTTTTGCCTCCTACGGTGACTCAATCATAACAGAATCACCCGCCATACCGCAGATTCTAGGGTACTCAATAGCAGGAAAGAATTGTATATAAAAAAAAAAAAAGTGTGTATATTTTTTCCTCTATATCTCTGAGGCCATAGGGGGAATTTCTTTTTCTCTCTCAATGGAGATAAAGCAATTGTCTGATCGTGTGGAGC
This sequence comes from Dendrobates tinctorius, assembly GCF_039654945.1. NCBI lineage: Eukaryota > Metazoa > Chordata > Amphibia > Anura > Dendrobatidae > Dendrobates > Dendrobates tinctorius. Next base: position 80,203,783 of record NW_027361696.1, read on the forward strand.
AGCTCGCTGCAGAAGTGCGGGGAATTTCCGCCTACCTTGCTCATTCACATTCTGCTGAACCAAAGATTCCTACATCTGATGTATTTTTTGGGGATCGGTCTAAATTTTTGAATTTCAAAAATAATTGTAAATTATTTTTTGCCTTGAAGCCTAACTCGTCAGGGAGCTCCGCGCAGCAGGTTAAAATTGTCATCTCTTTGCTGCGTGGCGATCCCCAGGATTGGGCGTTTTCTTTGAAACCAGATGATCCTATTCTGACTAATGTGAACGCATTTTTTCAGGCCTTGGGGTTGTTGTATGACGAACCTAATGCCATTGATCAGGCTGAAAAGACCCTGCTGGCATTGAACCAGGGTCGTGATTCTGCAGAGTTGTACTGTCAAAAGTTCCGAAAGTGGGCGGTACTTACTACCTGGAATGATAGTGCCTTGGCTGCTCTCTTTCGGAAGGGGTTGTCAGAAGCCGTAAAAGATACTATGGTGGGATTTCCTGTTCCCTCTGGTCTTGACGATTCTATGTCTTTAGCCATTCAGGTTGATCGGCGTTTACGCGAACGCAGAGCTGCACGAGAGGTATTGCCACCTGTTGAACAGATGTCTGAACCTATGCAATGTGATAGAGTTTTTTCCAGAGAGCAGCGTCAGGAGTTCAGAAGGCGTAATAAGTTGTTTTTTCTGTGGAGATGCCTCGCATATTATTTCTGTCTGTCCTAAACGCGAGAAACGCTTTGCACACACGTTTTCTGTTGGTGGTGTTCAACCTAAGTTTCTTCTGGCTATTACTCTGATCTGCTCCCTGTCCACATTTTCCGCCAAGGCTTTTGTGGATTCGGGAGCAGCTCTAAACCTAATGGACTTGGATTTTGCTAAACGTTGTGGATTTCCGATGACACCTCTGCAGATGCCTATCCCTTTGAGGGGGATTGATGCTACTCCTTTGACTAAAAATAAAACCCAGTTTTGGACCCAGGTGGTAATGCGGGTCGCCCCAGACCATCAAGGAAATTGCAGGTTTTTGGTGTTACATAATCTGCATGATACTATTGTTCTGGGGTTTCCCTGGTTACAAATTCATAATCCAGTTTTGGATTGGAAATCTGTGTCTGTGGTGAGTTGGGGTTGTCGGTATGCCTTTAGTGAGGCTCCGGTGTTTTCCACCTCTCCTCAGTCGCATGATGTTCCTGATTATTTGGCGGACTTTTATGATGTATTTAGTGAGAATGAGTCTGCGTCTCTGCCTCCTCATAGGAGTTATGACTGTGCTATTGAACTGAGCCTGGGGTGTAAATTTCCCAAGGGTCGGCTCTTCAATTTATCTGTACCCGAGCACGAGGCTATGCGATCCTATATTAAGGAGGCGTTGGAGAAGGGTCATATTAGACCATCCTCGTCACCCTTAGGTGCCGGTTTTTTTTTTGTAGCCAAAAAGGATGGATCATTAAGACCTTGTATTGATTATCATGCTCTCAACAAAATTACTGTTAAATATCAGTATCCGTTACCCCTGATTTCTGATCTATTCTCCAGAGTTAAAGGTGCTTGCTGGTTTACCAAGCTTGACCTCAGGGGGGCGTATAATCTTATTCGCATTAAGCATGGGGATGAATGGAATCATAGAATCATAGAATCATAGAATCGTAGAGTTGGAAGGGACCTCCTGGGCCATCTGGTCCAACCCCCTGCTCAAAGCAGGATTCGCTAAATCATCCCAGTCAGATGTCTGTCCAGCCTCTGTTTGAAGACTTCCATTGAAGGAGAACTCACCACTTCTCGTGGCAGCCTGTTCCACTCATTGATCACTCTAACTGTCAAAAAGTTTTTTCTAATATCTAATCTGTGTCTCTTCCCATTCAGTTTCATCCCATTGCTTCTAGTCTTTCCTTGTGCAAATGAGAATAAAGTTGATCCTTCTACAATGTGACAGCCCTTTAGATATTTGTAGACAGCTATTAAGTCTCCTCTCAGTCTTCTCTTTTGCAAACTAAACATTCCCAAATCCTGCAACCTTTCCTCATAAGACAGGGTTTGCAGACCGGTCACCATTCTGGTCGCTCTTTTCTGAACTTGCTCCAGTTTGTTGATGTCTTTTTTAAAATGTGGTGCCCAAAACTGGACACAATATTCCAGATGAGGTCTGACCAAAGAGGAGTAGAGGGAAATAATGACTTCACGTGATCTAGACTGTATGCTTCTGTTAATACATCCTAGAATTGCATTTGCCTTTTTTGCTGCTGCATCACACTGTTGACTCATATTCAGTCTGTGATCTATTAGTATACCCAAGTCTTTTTCACATGTGCTGTCACTTAGCCCTATTCCTCCCATTCTATATATGCTTTTTTCATTTTTATTGCCCAGATGTAGTACTTTGCATTTCTCCCTGTTAAAAACCATTCTGTTAGTTGCTGCCCACTTCTCCAGTTTATTTAAATCTTTTTGAATCCTCTCTCTCTCTTCTCTAGTATTAGCTATCCCTCCTAGCTTTGTGTCATCAGCAAATTTAATCAGTTTACCCTCAATTCCTTCATCTAAATCGTTGATAAAGATGTTGAACAATACAGGGCCCAGGACAGAGCCCTGTGGTACCCCACTTGAGACATTCTTCCAACTGGATGTGCAGCCATTTACGACCACTCTTTGGGTCCGATCACTAAGCCAGTTATGAATCCACCTAACAGTTGCCTTGTCCATTCCATACTTAGTCATTTTTTCAATAAGGATTGTATGAGAGACTTTGTCAAATGCTTTGCTGAAGTCAAGATATACTATATCTACAGCATTTCCTTGATCCACCCAATCAGTGATACCGTCATAGAAGGAAATTAAGTTAGTCTGACATGACTTATTAGTTAGAAACCCATGCTGACTCTGTTTAATCACTTCATTCTTATCCAGGTATTGACATACATGTTGTTTAATAATTTGTTCAAAGATCTTTCCTGGTATAGAAGTCAGACTCACCGGCCTATAGTTGCCTGGGTCCACCTTCTTCCCCTTTTTGAAGATAGGAACAACATTTGCTCTTCTCCAGTCTTCTGGCACTTCTCCTGTTCTCCAAGAATTTTCAAAGATTATGGAGAGGGGTTCAAAAATTTCTTCTGCTATCTCCTTCAGTACTCTGGGGTGTAATTCATCTGGACCTGGAGACTTGAATTCATTTAGGTTAGCTAAGTGTTTCCTCACTATCTTTCTGTTTATAGATATCCTGGATTCTTCTATTCCCTTAATAGGACAGTGAATAACAGTTGATGTTGCATTTCCTTTCTGAGAGAAAACAGATGCAAAATAGGAATTTAAAAGTTCAGCCTTCTCAACATCCTGTCTTACCATTTCATCATTTTCATCCTGTAAAAATCCTATAGCATCTTTGACTTTTCTTTTACTTTTGACATATCCCCAAAATCCTTTATTATTGCTTTTGACATCTCTTGCAAGCCTCAGTTCATTTTCAGCTTTAGCTAATCTGATTTGTGCCCTGCAGGTACTGCAGACAGCATTATATTCTTCTTTAGATATGCCTCCCTCTTTCCATTTTATAAACATTTTTTTCTTCCTTTTTAGCATGTGCTTAAGTTCTGTGTTCATCCATCCTGGTTTCCTTAAATGCTTCCTATTCTTCCCTCTTTTCGGAATTGTTAACAACTGTGCTTTGAGAATTTCATTTTTCAAGATTTCCCATCCTTCCTGGACATTTTTGTCTTTAAGGATATCCAGCCATTGGATCCCTCCAATTCTCTTTCTGAATCCCTTAAAATCTGCCTTTCTGAAATCTAACCTTGACGTCTGAGTCTTCACAGGTCTTCCACCTCTAGTAATCCAAAATTCTAAAATAGCATGGTCGCTACCTCCTAGGGTCCCAGCCACTTTTACCTCCTCAACCATTTCCTCCCTGTTTATAAGGATTAGATCCAAGGTAGCAGTTCCCCTTGTTTTCTCCCTTACCTTTTGGAAGATAAAGTTGTCAGCAAGAGAGGATAAGAATTTCCTTGACCTGTTAGTTTTGCCTGAGAGAGCTTCCCAACAAATGTCTGGATAGTTGAAATCTCCCATGACAACTATGTCATATTTTTTGGAGAACTTGGCCATCTGATGCATAAAGAGTTCATCTATATCTCCGGCTTGCACAGGCGGCCTGTAGTAAATGCCTACAATGGTGTCCTTTCCATTGTTCTGTCCTTGTATTCTTACCCAAACAGTTTCCACAGAACTCCCAGTCTCTGAAGCTTCAATCTCTGTGCAGATATACGCGTTTCGAACATACAATGCGACACCCCCTCCTCGTTTATCAAGTCTGTTTCTTGCAAATAAGTTGTATCCTTCTAGTCTTGTATTCCAATCATGTGTATTGTCCCACCAAGTTTCAGTGATTCCAATTACATCATATTTCTGTTCCTGTGTTAGAAGTTCCAATTCTCCTTGTTTGTTGCCCATGCTTTGTGCATTAGTATAGAAACATTTTAGTTTGTGATTGGTTTCTCTTTCTCCAATATTTTTATTAATTAGATTCTTTCGTCTTTGTTCTTCCTTTCCACTTCTAATAGCAGAGTTCTCAATAGCATTTGTCAGGTGTATGGCTTTTTCTGGTCTTTTGCTTCCCTTCCCATGTTGTTCTAGTTTAAAGCTCTCCTTACAAGTGTAGCAAGGCGACTTCCAAATACATGCTTTCCAGTCTTCGTAAGGTGCACCCCATCTCTAGCAAGTAGTCCATCGTATAAGTAGTTCACTCCGTGATCCAGAAATCCAAATCGTTGCTGACGGCACCATCGACGTAGCCAGTTGTTCACCTGCAGAATCTTATTCCACCTCCTTGTTCCATGGCCATCCACTGGGAGGATGGAAGAGACCACCTGCGCTCCCAGTTCTTTCACTTTCTTGCCTAAGTCTTCAAAGTCTCTGCAGATGGTTTCCAGGTCGTTTCTTGCGGTGTCATTTGTCCCCACATGTAGTAGCAGGAATGGGTAGTCATCTGTAGGTCTGAAGAGTCCTGATATCCTGTCAGACACATCTTTAATTTTTGCACCTGGAAGACAGCACATTTCTCTTGTAGTTATATCCGGTCTGCAGATAGCGGCCTCTGTTCCTCTCAGCAGGGAATCCCCCATGACCACCACTCTCCGTTTCTTCTTCACAACATTTTTCTTTCTCCATCCAGGAGGACTCTGAGGGCGTACAAGGTTGCTGTTTGTTGGCAAAGTCTTATCCTGATGTATTTCTTCATCGTTTTCCTGCGTGAGAGCCTGGTACTGGTTCCTGAGCAGTATGGGTGCTGACTGCCTCCTGATCCTCCTGCTTCTCTGGGTCACATGTCTCCATTCCTCTGTTTCTTCAGGTGCACTTCGAATTTCTTCTCTTTCTGTAACATGAAGAGATAATTCTGCTCTGTCCAAGAACTCTTCACCTTCCTTAATGATCTTCAACGTAGCTAACCTCTCTTCGAGATTTTGCAACTTTTCCTCCAACAGGGACACAAGCTTGCATTTGTGGCATGTGAAGTTTGGCTTTTCCACTGGTAAATCTGTGAACATGTAGCAAGAAATGCAGCTCACCAAATGGCTCCTGGCCTCTTCCATCTTGAGATTTCTTAAAAACGATGAAAGATGAGCCAATTTCCTCTTTTCAGCTGCAACGGCCAAAACCCAGTGATCGTTGAGCTCGCGGAGACTCTTCACTTATCCCAGAAGGCACTGGGAATATGCAAATGATCTCCTCAAGACTCTTCCCCTGGTTTTCCGATTTCCTCTTTTCAGCTGCAACGGCCAAAACCCAGTGATCGTTGAGCTCGCGGAGACTCTTCACTTATCCCAGAAGGCACTGGGAATATGCAAATGATCTCCTCAAGACTCTTCCCCTGGTTTTCCGATTTCCTCTTTTCAGCTGCAACGGCCAAAACCCAGTGATCGTTGAGCTCGCGGAGACTCTTCACTTATCCCAGAAGGCACTGGGAATATGCAAATGATCTCCTCAAGACTCTTCCCCTGGTTTTCCGATTTCCTCTTTTCAGCTGCAACGGCCAAAACCCAGTGATCGTTGAGCTCGCGGAGACTCTTCACTTATCCCAGAAGGCACTGGGAATATGCAAATGATCTCCTCAAGACTCTTCCCCTGGTTTTCCGATTTCCTCTTTTCAGCTGCAACGGCCAAAACCCAGTGATCGTTGAGCTCGCGGAGACTCTTCACTTATCCCAGAAGGCACTGGGAATATGCAAATGATCTCCTCAAGACTCTTCCCCTGGTTTTCCGATTTCCTCTTTTCAGCTGCAACGGCCAAAACCCAGTGATCGTTGAGCTCGCGGAGACTCTTCACTTATCCCAGAAGGCACTGGGAATATGCAAATGATCTCCTCAAGACTCTTCCCCTGGTTTTCCGATTTCCTCTTTTCAGCTGCAACGGCCAAAACCCAGTGATCATTGAGCTCGCGGAGACTCTTCACTTATCCCAGAAGGCACTGGGAATATGCAAATGATCTCCTCAAGACTCTTCCCCTGGTTTTCCGATTTCCTCTTTTCAGCTGCAACGGCCAAAACCCAGTGATCGTTGAGCTCGCGGAGACTCTTCACTTATCCCAGAAGGCACTGGGAATATGCAAATGATCTCCTCAAGACTCTTCCCCTGGTTTTCCGATTTCCTCTTTTCAGCTGCAACGGCCAAAACCCAGTGATCGTTGAGCTCGCGGAGACTCTTCACTTATGCCAGAAGGCACTGGGAATATGCAAATGATCTCCTCAAGACTCTTCCCCTGGTTTTCCGATTTCCTCTTTTCAGCTGCAACGGCCAAAACCCAGTGATCGTTGAGCTCGCGAAGACTCTTCACTTATCCCAGAAGGCACTGGGAATATGCAAATGATCTCCTCAAGACTCTTCCCCTGGTTTTCCGATTTCCTCTTTTCAGCTGCAACGGCCAAAACCCAGTGATCGTTGAGCTCGCGGAGACTCTTCACTTATCCCAGAAGGCACTGGGAATATGCAAATGATCTCCTCAAGACTCTTCCCCTGGTTTTCCGATTTCCTCTTTTCAGCTGCAACGGCCAAAACCCAGTGATCGTTGAGCTCGCGGAGACTCTTCACTTATCCCAGAAGGCACTGGGAATATGCAAATGATCTCCTCAAGACTCTTCCCCTGGAAGACGGCGTTTAATACTCCGGAGGGACATTTTGAGTACCTGGTGATGCCTTTTGGGCTCACTAATGCCCATTCTGTCTTCCAGTGCTTCATGAACGATATTTTCCGAGGTTTTGTCGATAAATTTTTGATTATCTATCTGGATGATATTTTGATCTTCTCCAAGGATTGGGATTCTCATGTGGAACATATTCGGACTGTGTTCCGGATCTTGAGGGAGAATTCCCTGTATGTCAAAGGATCTAAATGCCTTTTTGGAGTACAGAGGATTTCTTTTTTGGGATTTATTTTGTCCCCGTCAACTATTGAAATGGACCCGGCCAAGGTACAGGCCATTTACGATTGGGTTCAGCCCACTTCTTTGAAGGCCCTCCAGAAGTTTTTGGGTTTTGCTAATTTTTATCGGAAATTTATAGCAAAATTTTCTAGTATTGCCAAGCCATTGACTGATTTGACTAAGAAGGGTGCTGATGTGTTAAATTGGTCTCTGGAGGCTGTTTCTTCCTTTCAGGAGCTGAAGCGAAGATTCACCTCCTCCCCGGTTTTGCGGCAACCTGATGTCTCACTTCCGTTCCAGGTAGAGATGGATGCTTCTGAGATTGGTGCAGGAGCTGTTTTGTCCCAAAAGGATCCTGTAACATCTAAAATGAATCCCTGTGCTTTCTTTTCCCGAAAGTTCTCTCCATCTGAACGTAGCTATGATGTGGGGAATCGGGAACTGTTAGCCATGAAATGGGCATTTGAGGAGTGGAGACATTGGTTGGAGGGAGCTAAGCATCAAGTCGTGGTCCTCACTGACCACAAGAATTTGATTTACCTAGAGTCGGCTAAGCGCTTGAACCCTAGACAGGCTAGGTGGGCCTTGTTTTTTACACGATTTGATTTTGTGGTTTCTTTTCTTCCTGGAACTAAGAATGTCAAGGCTGACGCCCTCTCTAGGAGCTTCTTTGCTGATTCTCCTGTGGTGACCAAGCCTGCTACCATCTTAGGCGAAGGGGTAGTTCTTTCTGCCATCTCGCCCGATTTGAGATGTGCTCTGGAAGAGTTCCAGGAGGACAAACCTGAGCGTTGTCCCAGTGGAAAGTTGTATGTTCCTGACCAGTGGAAGAAGAGAGTGATGTCTGAAGTTCATTGCTCTGCTTTGGTTGGTCATCCAGGTATTTTTGGTACTAGAGATCTGGTGAGTCGGTCTTTTTGGTGGCCCTCCTTGTCTCGTGATGTCAGGAATTTTGTGCAGTCCTGTGGGACGTGCTCCCGGTCTAAATCGTGTTCTCGCTCTAGTGGGTTCTTGATGCCTTTGCCTGTCCCCAAGAGGCCATGGACCCATATTTCAATGGATTTCATCTCTGATATGCCTGTCTCTCAAAGGATGACTGTTATTTGGGTGATTTGTGATAGGTTCTCTAAGATGGTTCATCTTGTACCACTCCCTAAGTTGCCGTCTTCCTCTGAATTGGTGCCCCTGTTTTTACAACAGGTGATTCACTTGCACGGGATTCCTGAGAACATTGTATCTGACAGAGGAGTCCAGTTTGTGTCTAGATTTTGGAGAACTTTCTGTTCCAAGCTGGGAATTCAGTTGTCCTTCTCCTCTGCTTTTCACCCTCAGACCAATGGGCAGACAGAGAGAACAAACCAGACCTTGGAGTCATATTTGAGATGTTTTATTTCTGCTGATCAGGATGATTGGGTTTCATTTTTGCCCTTGGCCGAATTTGCTTTAAATAATAGAGCTAGTTCTGCCACTTTGATGTCTCCTTTTTTTTGTAACTTTGGGTTTCATCCTCGATTTTCTTCAGGGCAGGTGGAGCCCTCTGCCTGCCCAGGGGTTGACACTGTGGTGGAGAGAATGCACCAGATCTGGGACCAAGTGGTGGATAAGTTATCTCTCTCCCAGGAAAAGGCCCAGCGGTTTTCCAACCGACATAGGACCATTGGTCCCCAATTTAAGGTTGGTGATTTGGTGTGGTTATCATCAAAAAATATTGCTATGAAGGTGGCTTCTCCTAAGTTTAAGCCTAGATTTATTGGACCTTACAAGATTTTGGAGATTATTAATCCGGTCTCTTTTCGTTTGGCTCTTCCTGTCACATTTAAAATCCATAATGTGTTCCATAAATCTTTGTTGAAGAGGTTTGTTGAACCTGTTGTTCCGGGGGTTGCACCTCCAGACCCTGTATTGGTTGAAGGTAACATGGAATATGAGGTAGAGAAAGTACTGGATTCCCGTCTGGCTAGACGGAGACTCCAGTATTTGGTTAAGTGGAAGGGTTATGGTCAGGAGGATAATTCCTGGGTCTCTGCCTCTGATATTCATGCCAAAAGATTGGTGCGTGCCTTTCATCGGGCTCACCCTGATCGCCCTGGTGGCGTGGTTGAGGGTTCGGTGACCCCTCCTCAAGGGGGAGGTACTGTTGTGAGTTCATTTTCCCCTTCACTACTGAGGCCCGAGGAACTCCCTCTTCTGGTGAAGAAAGGTAGTGAGCCTGATTGTCAAACACCTGGGGCTGATTATGATGACTGGCTGAGTGGAGTTAATGACTGGATATAAGGCTGCCGACGCCCTTCTGGCCTGCGGGTGATTTCTCTGTGGACTTCTAGGAAACCAGTCTGATTCCTGCTCATCTAAAGCTAAGATTTCTGCTTTGCCTTTTTGCATTAGTGTTTTGTTTTCCTTGCTTTTCTGGATTCTGCCATTCCCTGCTGGGGTTAGCTGAATCTCCGTTTGCCTGTTGCTCTGTCTTCAGAATATTCCTGAGTACTGACATAGCTTTTTTGAAGCCTAGCGTCTTCAGGGCCTTTTTTACTGTCAGTTTGTTGGCTCTTATTTTCATAGGGTTTTTCACGGATTGCAGACAGCAGCCTTCCTGTCCTTTCTTATCTAAGCTAGCGTGGGCCCCATCTTTGCTCAGTCTATCTTTCTGTCTGTGTTTTGTTCTTTCTTCTTGCTTCACCGTCATTATATGTGGGGGGCTGCCTTTTACTTTGGGGTCTGCTCTGGGGCAGTTTAGATTTCCCTTTCTGTCTTTAGGCTATGTAGTCCTCCGGCTGTGATCGAGGGGCGTAGGGCATCGTAGGAGCCCCCCACGGCTACTGCTAGTTGTGTTGATAGGTTCAGGGGTCTGCAATCCGATAGCTGCCAACTTCTCTGGTTTTCTGGACTTAGCTAGCATTACTATTTTTGCCTCCTACGGTGACTCAATCATAACAGGGGCCCTAGGAGGGGGGGGTAATGTTAGTAGTCAGGTTCCTGCGTCTGCTCTGCAGGAATCCAGACCCTTACATTCTGCGGTCTCTTGCTCTTTATCTACCGCAGAGGAGATTGCCTTGCAGTAAATCTCTCCAGAGACTAAGTCCCTCTGTGCTCCTACTGAGCATGCTCACGAGACGATCTCCCATTGAAGATCGGGAGTCATGTGCCCAGGTCCTGTTCCAGATGTCATTGGTCCATCTCGGAGATCTGGAAGGTCCCGCACAGCTATAAAAAGCGTGCTTGGCCATTCCGCCATGCGCTAGTATAGACTATACTGCTATGTGTGAATGGTGACGGATGTATGATTCTGGTGACTGACTTATTATGAAACCCCTTCCCTCTGATATTACGCATGTGGTTAGGGAATTAGTTCAGTAGTCTGCGCCAGTCTGTGGCAAGCCTTAGGCCACTGTGCACACCGCACCTCTGCGCTAGCATCCGACATAGCGCCTGCTTTGTAGCTGTGTCGTCCAGCGGCAGTGTCCTGCGCCGCGCTGCAGTTGCAGACCTTCTTGGTGTTCGCAGTAGCGACGCCACACACACGGTAGGTCTAGACGGATGCAGCCCCTCTGTCTTAGTTCCTGCGACCTTATACCATGTGTGCATTTACCTGAGGCCTGTGACTCTAACAGGCTCAGCCTTTTATATGTTTTTATTGCGGCGCCTCTGTGTGTGAACAGAGCCCGCTCTGCGCACTTCGGGTAAAGTTGAACCCATGCACATTATACCACCATGTTGCTCGTCTGCCATTACTCAGCAGCGGTTGTAACACTTACTGCACGGTGGACCCTGAGCGGCGAACGCACTTTATTATTATTTTTATTTAGTGCGTTCCGCCATTCCTAACAGGAACATGCACTTCACTCTTGAGTTCCCACTACTGTAATTCTTTTTGCTTTCACTTTCTCTATAGTCTTTGACCAGCAGATGGTGGTTTTCACTTGCAGCTACTCTGCCAAGCAGTAACTAAGTGCATCCTCTCTTGTTCATCTCCTTACAGCAGCATGGAGGTTACAGTTTTCAATTAAGTGTGAACAGACTCATTAGGATGGATTTTTCCTGTCCAAACCTATCTCATCCAGTTTACCTAAACTTTAGAATTTCTGGAATCTGTTGTATATTCCAGTGTCTATGACCATAACTTAATATGCCCAATAATGATACAGGAAAGATGTATATCTTTGTACCGTGTTAGCCAGTAGATAGAAAAATATTCAGGATAGTCCAGCCTGATGAAGAGACCTGAGTAGTCTCGAAAGCTTGCAATGTGTTACCATCTTTTCAGTTAGCCATTAAAAGGTATCAACTACTGAGGACTCTCAATCCTGAATATTTTTCTATGCCCAATAACAATTTTCTGCAACCAAGCAAATAACATAATGTCATTTACAGTGGTGAAAAAAAGTATTTAGTCAGTCAGCAATAGTGCAAGTTCCACCACTTAAAAAGATGAGAGGCGTCTGTAATTTACATCATAGGTAGACCTCAACTATGGGAGACAAACTGAGAAAAAAAAATCCAGAAAATCACATTGTCTGTTTTTTTTAATTTTATTTGCATATTATGGTGGAAAATAAGTATTTGGTCAGAAACAAGCAATCAAGATTTCTGGCTCTCACAGACCTGTAACTTCTTCTTTAAGAGTCTCCTCTTTCCTCCACTCATTACCTGTAGTAATGGCACCTGTTTAAACTTGTTATCAGTATAAAAAGACACCTGTGCACACCCTCAAACAGTCTGACTCCAAACTCCACTATGGTGAAGACCAAAGAGCTGTCAAAGGACACCAGAAACAAAATTGTAGCCCTGCACCAGGCTGGGAAGACTGAATCTGCAATAGCCAACCAGCTTGGAGTGAAGAAATCAACTGTGGGAGCAATAATTAGAAAATGGAAGACATACAAGACCACTGATAATCTCCCTCGATCTGGTGCTCCACGCAAAATCCCACCCCGTGGGGTCAGAATGATCTCAAGAACGGTGAGCAAAAATCCCAGAACCACGCGGGGGGACCTAGTGAATGAACTGCAGAGAGCTGGGACCAATGTAACAAGGCCTACCATAAGTAACACACTACGCCACCATGGACTCAGATCCTGCAGTGCCAGACGTGTCCCACTGCTTAAGCCTGTACATGTCCGGGTCCGTCTGAAGTTTGCTAGAGAGCATTTGGATGATCCAGAGGAGTTTTGGGAGAATGTCCTATGGTCTGATGAAACCAAACTGGAACTGTTTGGTAGAAACACAACTTGTCGTGTTTGGAGGAAAAAGAATACTGAGTTGCATCCATCAAACACCATACCTACTGTAAAGCATGGTGGTGGAAACATCATGCTTTGGGGCTGTTTCTCTGCAAAGGGGCCAGGACGACTGATCCGGGTACATGAAAGAATGAATGGGGCCATGTATCGTGAGATTTTGAGTGCAAACCTCCTTCCATCAGCAAGGGCATTGAAGATGAAACATGGCTGGGTCTTTCAACATGACAATGATCCAAAGTACACCGCCAGGGCAACGAAGGAGTGGCTTCGTAAGAAGCATTTCAAGGTCCTGGAGTGGCCTAGCCAGTCTCCAGATCTCAACCCTATAGAAAACCTTTGGAGGGAGTTGAAAGTCCGTGTTGCCAAGAGAAAAGCCAAAAACATCACTGCTCTAGAGGAGATCTGCATGGAGGAATGGGCCAACATACCAACAACAGTGTGTGGCAACCTTGTGAAGACTTACAGAAAACGTTTGACCTCTGTCATTGCCAACAAAGGATATATCACAAAGTATTGAGATGAAATTTTGTTTCTGACCAAATACTTATTTTCCACCATAATATGCAAATAAAATGAAAAAAAAAACAGACAATGTGATTTTCTGGATTTTTTTTTCTCAGTTTGTCTCCCATAGTTGAGGTCTACCTATGATGTAAATTACGGACGCCTCTCATCTTTTTAAGTGGTGGAACTTGCACTATTGCTGACTGACTAAATACTTTTTTTCCCCACTGTATGTATGACACCTAAAAAAAACTAGGTGCTCAGAACAAGTTTCATGAAACATGAATGATGTCAGTTTTCTATACCTACAAAATTAATAATTTGTGCCAATACAACCTATTTTTAAATCTGCACAGATTTGTAGATATTACACCTTTAATGATGACTATCCCCCACTCCTCCCCACCAGGACACCCTGTGCTCTCCCTTGCCCACTGGAACCATCCTCCATTAGTTCTAATGCTGTTGGTCAAGCATGTTCAGATGCAACGAATGACGCTCTGTAATAGCACAACTGACAGTTGTGTTGTCATAATAATCATTTTTCTTTCAATAGCGTTAACATATTCTGCAACATTTTACATTTCAGAGGGGACTTTTATAGACATTAAAGACATAACAGAATAAACACATAATTCAACAGATACCGAGAGGACTAAGTGCCCTGTTCGCAAGCTTAACCCCTTCACTACCAAGGGTGGTTTGCACGTTAACTACCGGGCCAATTTTTACAATTCTGACCACTGTCCCTTTATGAGGTCATAACTCTGAAACGCTTCCGTGGATCCCGGTGATTCTGACATTGTTTTCTCGTGACATATTGTACTTCATGTTAGTGGTAAAATTTCATTCATATAACTTGCGTTTATTTATGAGAAAAACGGAAATTTGGCAAAAATTTTGAAAATTCCGCAATTTTCCAACTTTGAATTTTTATGCCCTTAAATCACAGAGATATGGCACACAAAAAAGTTAATAAGTAACATTTGCCACATGTTTACTTTACATCAGCACAATTTTGGAACCAAAATTTTTATTTGTTAGTAAGATATAAGGGTTAAAAGTTGACCAGCGATCTCTCATTTTTGCAACACCATTTTATTTTTACGGACCACATCACATTTAAAGCCACTTTGAGGGGTCTATATGATAGAAAATACCCAAAAGTGACACCATTCTAAAAACTGCACCCCTTAAGGTGCTTTAAACCACATTCAAGGAGTTTATTAACCCTTCAGGTGCGTCACAGGGATTTTTTGAATATTTAAAAAAATTAACATTTAACTATTTTTCACAAAAAAAATTACTTCAGGTTCAATTTTTTTTATTTTACCAAGTGTAACAGTAGAAATTGGACTGCAAAAATTATTGTGCAATTTGTCCTGAGCACGCTGATACCTGATATGTGGGGGGGAACCACTGTTTCGGCGCATGGCAGAGCTCGGAAGGGAAGGAGCGCCGTTTGACTTTTTCAATGCAAAATTGGCTGGAATTCTGATCGGACGCCATGTCGCGTTTGGAGAGCCCCTGATGTACCTAAACAGTGGAAAGCCCCCACAAGTGACCCCATTTTTGAAACTAGACCCCCTAAGGAACTTATCTAGATATGTGGTGAGAACTTTGAACCCACAAGGGCTTCACAGAAGTTTATAATGTACAGCGGTACAATTAAAAAAATCATATTTTTTCCACAAAATGATCTTTTCACCCCCAATTTTTATTTTCCCAAGGGTAACAGGACTCTAAAAGTTATTGTGCAATTTGTCCTGAGTACGCTGATACCCCATATGTGGGTGTAAATGACTATTTGGGCACATGGCAGAGCTCGGAAGGCAAGCAGCGCCATTTGACTTTTTTGGCTGGAATTGAGATCAGACACCATGTCGCGTTTGGAATGCCCCTGATGTACCAAAACAGTGGAAACCCCCCACAAATGACCCCATTTTGGAAACTAGACCCCCCAAGGAACTTATCTAGATGTGTGGTGAGAACTTTGAACCCCCAAGTGCTTCACAGAAGTTTATAACGCCCAGGCGTGAAAATAACAAAAAAAATTTTTTCCACAAAAATGATACTTTTGCCCCCAAATTTTTATTTTTCTAAGGGCAACAGGAGAAATAGGACCCCAAAAGTTGTTTTGCAAATTGTCCTGAGTAGGCTGATACCCCATATGAGGGGGTAAAACACTGTTTGGGTGCATGGCAGAGCTTGGAAGGGAAGGAGCACCATTTGACTTTTTCAATGCAGAATTGGCTGGAATTGAGATCAGATGCCATGTTGCGTTTGGAGAGCACCTGATGTGCGCAAATAGTGGAAACCCCCAATTCTAACCCTAACCCTAGCCCTAACCCTAGCCCTAACCCTAACCCTAGCCCTAACCCTAATGGGAAAATGGAAATAAATACATTTTTTTAATTTTATTATTTTTCCCTAGCTAAGGGGGTGATAACGGGGGGTTTGATTTACTATTTATGGTGGTTTTTATGTTTGACAGCTGTCGCACGCTAAAAGACGCTTTTTATTGTAAAAATAGTTTTTGCATCACCACATATTGAGAGCTATAATTTTTCCATATTTTGACCCACCGAGTCATGTGAGGTCTTATTTTTTGCGGGACGAGTTGACGCTTTTATTGGTATCATGTTCGGGCATGTGACATTTTTTGGGACGCAGAATTTACAAAAACCAGCGTTTCATGAATTTCTTTTGGGTGGTGCGTTTACGCCGTTCCGGGTGCGGTAAAATTTATAAGGCGGTTTTATTCTTCGGGTCAGTACGGTTACAGCGATACCTCATTTAGGTTTTTTTATGTTTTGGCGCTTTTATGCAATGAAAACAATTTTATATAAAAAATAATTATTTTTGCATCACTTTATTCTGCGAGCTATAACTTTTTTATTTTTTTGCTGATGATGCTGTATGGTGGCTCGTTTTTTGCGGGACAAGATGACGTTTTCAGCGGTACCATGGATATTTATATGCGTCTTTTTGATCGCGCGTTATTGCACTTTTTGTTCGGCGGTATGATAATAAATCATTATTTTTTGCTTCGTTTTTTATTTTTATTTTTTAAGGGGTTCGCTTAAGGGGTTAACTATTGGGACAGTTTTATAGGGCGGGTCGTTACGGACGCGGCGATACCAAATATGTGTACTTTTATTGTTTTGTTTTTTTTTATTTCCAAAAAATGAATTTATTGGGGAATATTTTTTTTTTTTTTTTATTTGGCGATTTTTTTAAAATTATTTTTACACTTTTTTAAATTTTTTTTTACTTTATTACAATGTCCCAGGTGGGACTTCACTGTCCTGTGACAGATCACTGATCTGTCACATCACAGATCACTGTGACAGATCAGCGATCTGTCACAGGCACTGCACAGGCTTCCTCATGCCTGCGCTTTGCAGGCACTGAGGAAGCCAGCTTCCTGCAGGCCCCCGGAGGTCCCCGTCGCCATATTGGATCCGGGGGCCTGGAGGAAAGGAGTCCCCCGCAGCAGCGCTGCACATTGCGCTGCCGTGGGGGGCTCAGGGAAGCAAGTTTGATCGCGGTGTGCAAGGGGTTAACGTGTCGGGGGCAGTCCGTCACCGCCCCTGACACATTGTGTCGGGTGTCAGCTATGATAATTAGCTGACACTCGGCCGCGATCAGCGGCGCTCACCATGTGGGCGCCGCTGATCGCGATGACGTAATATTCCGTCCATGGTAATTAGGTCCATGGTCACATGGACGGAATATTACGTCATTTGTAGGTAAGGGGTTAACATTTCTGAAAGTTAGTTCAGCTATGCTTTGCTAAAGATCCCACTGATGCACCTAATGACCCTATCTAATTCATGAAATACAGATGCACCTATGACCCTACCTAATGAAACATCTCCCAGGCCCTATCAAGGCATCCTCATTGCCCTTACAGCTATGTTGTAGCATATCTGAGCTATTTTATTTCCACCTATGCAGGAGAGAAGTGATTATACTCTGAAGATTCCCAGGAGCCACCAATAAAAAGGGGCATTTGTAAATAGTAATGAATATTTGTCAAATAGTGGGTTACAGTTGCTACCTTCAAAACAAACAATGGTCACTTCATCCATATAAATAAAAATTATATTAACCCCTTATTCCCAGACCTTTTTTCGGTTTTGCGTTTTCATTTTTCGCTCCCCTTCTTCTCAGAGCCCCTTCTTTTACTTTTTCAGTCAATATGGCCATGTGAGAGCTTGTTCTTTGCAAGACGAGATGTACTTATAAATGACAGCATTGGTTTCACCATATCATGTATTAGAAAATGGGAAAAGTTTCTAAGTGTGGTGAAATTGCAAAAAAAAGTGCAATCGTACACTTGTTTGTTTTTTTTTCACCATGTTCAGTAAATGCTAAAACTGACCTGCCATTTTGATTCTCAGGGTCATTACGAGTTCATAGACACCAAACATGTCTAGGTTCTTTTTTATCTAAGTGGTGAAAAAAATTCCAAACTTTGTTAAAAAAAATAATTGTGCCATTTACCGATACTCGTAGCGTCTCCATTTTTCATGATCTCAGGTTGGGTGAGGGCTTATTTTTTGCCGAGCTGACATTTTTATTGATACAATTTTGGTGCAGATACAATCTTTTGATCACCAGTCATTGCATTTTAATGCAATGTCGCGGCGACTAAAAAAACGTAATTCTGGTGTTTTGACTTTTTTATCGATACGCCGTTTAGTGATCATTTTGATCCTTTTTTTATTGATACAGTAGATCTGGCGATTCTGAATGTGGCGATAGCAAACATGAGTATGTTTGATGTTATTTTTATTGTTTTATTTTGAATGGGGAGAAAGCGGGGTGATTTGAGCTTTTATATTTTTTTTACTTTTTTTATATTTTTAAAAACATTTTCTTTTTACTTTTGGCATGCTTCAATAATCTCCATGGGAGACTAGAAGCTGCCATAACCCGATCAGCTCTGCTACGTAGAGGTGATGATCAGATCACTTCTACATAGCAGATTTACTCACTTGCTATGAGCACCAACCATCGAGTGGCGCTAACAACAAGCCGGCACTGACAACCAGAGAGGTCTCCAGGAGACCTCAGGTTGACATACCAACACATCGGGGTCACCGATGTACGTATTTCCAGCGTGATTGCTGGAAGAGCTAGTTACATGCCGCTGTCAGCGTTTGACCATGGAATTTAACTGGTTAATAGCTGTGGGTGGATCGCAATTCCACCTGCGGCTATTGCCGGCACATGTCAGCTGTTCAAAACAGCTGACATGTCCCGGGAAAGATGTTGGCTCACCGCCGGAGCCCACATCAAAGGGAGGGAGTCCGACATCGGTGTAAATGTATTGTACGCCCAATGCCGGAAAGGGTTAAGATCTATCTTTATATTAGGGAGCACAAAGGAGAACAGATGGAGGGCCTGCAGCACCTAAATGGAGCAGGTTGCTGCTGGGAAAAGTAGTTTTAGCAGATAAGATTAGGACTACCCATTCAGCTGTGTGAAGCCGTATGCACAAAGGGTCAGAAGGAGATTACAACAGACACAAGAGTATAGTATATGTATATACTGTATATAGCCATGTACTGTATATACTGCATTTTGCAAAACATAATGTCATTGTGTGAAAAACGCTAGGATAATGGACAGCTTAGTCATCTTTTTCTTTCACATTTTGTGGTCATTATAGGGCCAGAACTATATAACGAAAGGCACTGGGATTGTAAGGGAGTAGGAAAGGGTTAAAGGAACGTGCGGGAAGGTTTTGGAGGCTGCTCTGTGTAAAAGAGGGCGGGGTTAGTACAGCATATACAGGGGTTTTGGAGCCAAAAGGGCGTGTCAGCCATATTACCTTCATCTTGGTGCCCACCCTGCTCCATCTTTTATCGTTTTTTCTTTGATAGATTTGGATCTCAAAGGGCTTAAGATAAGGATGCTTGACGGATCCATACATAAAGGACCAAGGTTTTGGTTATAGTGTAAGTTTTGGATATGTTGTCATTATTTGACAAAAGTTTTATATATGTTTTTTATATGATGTTATATTTAATTACAAAGTTGTCACAGCATGGCCTGTTTTCTCATCCATGCCCAATTATGGGCATTCAACAAGGTCCACTGTAACACAGCGGTTGTCCTTTGGGTTAAAAGAGGACATCGGTGGAAATTAAATGGGCATGGATGGTGTTTTTGTAGTTTTTTGGTTCTTAATAAAGCTGTGGCCAGCCCACTTATCCCACTCAAGTTTTGGTGTCTTCATTGTGGGAAAGGAGATAATGGATATAAAGCAGCCTAGTTTTCATAAGAGGCTGGTGCATCACACTCCTTGCAGTCTTGAGTCACTGCATTATACAATGTGAAAAAAAAACCAAGAAGCAGAAGTGGCATGTGCTGTACCCCCTTAGCAATCCCTGGAAGTAGAAGCAATTTGTTTTCCCATGTACTTGTAGATATTGTGTATTTCCTAATTGAACATTTTGTGCTCTGATTGCCAATTCAGCCAGTGCAAAGAACATAGAAATGCTGACAATCTATAAGTTCTTAACTCCTTTAATAGAGAGGAAAAAAAATTAGAAAGAGCTTGAAGATATCCCAACTAGTGATGAGCGAGCGTGCTCGGACAAGGTGTACAAGTGCTAACCGAGTGTATTCTGCGTGCTCGAAAAATATGTTTGAGTCCCCGCGGCTGTAAGTCTCGCGGATGTTCAACAGCTGCAACACATGCAGGGATTGCCATACAAACATATAATCCCTGCAGGTGTTGTAGCTGTCAAACAGCCAGGAGACATGCAGCCGCGGGAACTAGAACATGTTTTTAGAGCACGCCGAAGATACTCGGTTAGCACCCGAGTATACTCTGTTAACACCTTATCCCAGTACGCTCTCTCGTCACTAATGACAATACCATTTATAACTTCCTGGGTGATTTTCTACAACCGATCATATACATATATATCGATCGTGCACGCTTGGCCGAGTGGAATACACCTGAAGAATGGACATGTCACTGCTTTTAACTGAAGCGGTTAAAAGACGTTCAAGTGACAGAACACAGCAAGTTGTCTTTACGTATGTTTTTACATACATAATCATTCTTTTGAGTGTTTTCTGATGGGTTTTTCAGATGGTTTCAGTGGCAGAATCCGCCTTAAAAAGACATTGTGTGCATACACCCTTAAGTAGAAAATACAGCTTGAAAAAAATTCTCATATGAACAGCAAAGTGGATTTCCTATGGAAATGAGTTTGAAGCTGTTTTTGAGGAAGGTTTTGGTTAGCATCTGCTCCAAAAAACTCAACGTGAAAATAGCGTGCACACAATGCAATGTATCATGACATACAGCCGAGACTGGCATATGTTCTAGTGCTGATAGTCGCCTGCTCATAGCTGACGTCAGTTTCTGGGGTATGAACAGCCGCGTATGGCAGATTTTTCAGGAGGCTTGCACCTCTTAGTAATTTGGAGGATATTACTCCTACATATCAGTATGGGTTAAGAAGGGTATATGACATGCCAGGTCTTGGTAAATCTGCCCCGTTATGCTCATCATTGCAGTTTCTCAGCAACTGGTGCTCCACACTGCCCCCTTCTGACATGTGTTGTGTATAGCTTAGGCTGGTTTCACATTTGCGTTTTTTTGCGCTGGAAAAAAACGCATACGTGCGCATGCGTTTTTTACCCTATATTTAACATGGGTGCGCATACCTGCGCGCTGGTAAGCGCATGTATGCGATTTTCATGCGCTGCGTTTTTTTGGGGTGTGCGTTGGTATTTTCCAGACGCAGCATGTTGCATTTTTTGGCCCTGGAAAAAAGCGCATGCGCACGTATGCGCACGTTTTGCGCTAAAAATGGCCATTATAGCCTATGGATGCGCATACGTGCGCACTGGCATGCGCAGGTATGCGTTTTTTTAGCGCTGCGTTTTTTTGGTGGTGTCCACTTGTTGTCCTAGTTATAATCTTCTAAAGTAAAAAAAAAAAGTCTATATAAAGGAGGTGCCTGCCAAATCTCTGCCACTACTACACTGACAGATTGAAGAGCAGACAGTCAACCAAGAACCCATTATATCAGCGAAGAATGTGAGTATATTACATTATATGCCTGTCCTTTTAAATTATGTATGTACTAATGATTTTTATTATTTTTACATGCAGTATGTCTTCAGAATCCGAGTATTCCCCATCGCGGCAGGAATTGGCGCAAGCAGACCGTGAGGTGATTATTTTCGTGCATCTGGTAAGTATATCTGCTGCTTCTCCAAATCTCTTACGTTTTTTTCAACTTTTTTAAGACATCGTCATCATCATCTTCTGCGGACGGGACTAGTGAGGGCGAAGAGCAGGAGCAGCGAAGCCAAGTCCCGGTGGTGATACGGAATGTAAGTATCAAATGATTTGTAATGTTCTTTATTTTTTATCTTCTATTTTTACTCTTTTTTATGTTTCTTTTTTTGTAACTTTTTATTCAATTTAAATTTGATTATTCTAATGAATGTGTTTTGTCTAGGTTCCACAACGGGATGAAGACGTCTACCTGGATAATGAGCAGCTCATCAGCCTGGTCCAGGAGCGTTCGCCATTGTGGGACAGCCGTGACCGGCTGCACAAGGACATTGTGGTGACCCGGCGGCTATGGAATGAGGTGGCCGCAGCGTTGATGGATGGCTGGGACAGCGCCACAGCATCCTCCAAAAAGGCGTTTAGTGAGTATTTCCCTGCTCTGTATTGTGCCGCAGTGACTGTTGTCCTTGACGGCACTGTTGGGTTTCGTGCTAGGCATATTCTAGCAGGAAACCCAACAGTGTCATCGGGGTCTACAGTGACTGCTTTGAGTATTGTATTGCTACATTGTGCCGCAGTGACTGTTGTCCTTGACGGCACTGTTGGGTTTCGTGCTAGGTGTATTCTAGCAGGAAACCCAACAGTGTCATCGGGGTCTACAGTGACTGCTTTGAGTATTGTATTGCTACATTGTGCCGCAGTGACTGTTGTCCTTGACGGCACTGTTGGGTTTCGTGCTAGGTGTATTCTAGCAGGAAACCCAACAGTGTCATCGGGGTCTACAGTGACTGCTTTGAGTATTGTATTGCTACATTGTGCCGCAGTGACTGTTGTCCTTGACGGCACTGTTTTTTTTTTATCAACAGTGTACAAAGTCCGAACACATTGGCGTTCGATCAAGGACCGCTTCAACAGTGATGTTCGTGCTGAGGGCCAGGTTCGCAGTGGATCTGCGTCAAGGACCAGAACTAGATACCGTCACTATCACGCGTTGCAGTTCCTAAGACCGGTCCTTGCCACAAGATCGTAAGTATTATAAATTTTGGGTTTTTATTTTTATTAATCTGTGTTTTTCTAATCCACAGCTGATGCTTCTTGTAAAGGCATGGTAGTAATGATTTTCCTTTCTTCCACAGCACCTGGAGCAGCACCCTGCAACCTGGCCCTGGAGCGGTCCTTCCTCGGACGTCCTCTGACCCGTCCCAGCCATCCGACAGCCAGGAAGCACCTTGCAGGTCAACCACACACACAGCTGGTGACCAGGAAGCTGGGCCATCAGGTGTTCCCCTGTCCCAGGTCTCTGCCACTGGTTATGCGGGCACTACCCGCCAGCGGCAGAGGGCCTTGGACAGGAATGTCTTGCCCGAGTTTATGCATTTGAGCGAGACATTTAATTCCAGCCTCAAGTCACTGTCCGACAGAGTTGAAAGCGGTTTTGCACTCATGGAACGTGGTTTTAACCACTTTGAACACCGCTTCAATTCTGTAGAACAGCGCCTTGACCGTCTGGAGGCCGACCTCAACAGACCAGCACACCATTTTTTTAGTAAGATTGAAAAGGGCATGGCGGAACACCTTAGTCCTGATCAACAGCTGAATGTGCTGCAGGCCTGCAACAATGCTTTCTTGCAGGCTATGCAGCATAATCGGTACGGTCAGCAGTCAGTGGTGTCCTTTCCACCTGTGCCACCATTGACTCGCTTCACCTCACTACCGACTTGTGCTGCATACCACTGCACGGACACCTCTATTCAAAGCCAGGACACCCACCGTTACACCACCACAAGTCTGAGTGCAGCTGGTCACTTCACCGACACCACCATGGCAAGCGCTGCTCCTGTCTGGAGCACCACCGCCACTCCCATGCATGCGTGGAGCTCAGCCACCACTAGGCAAACATGGAACAGCCCTGCCGCTACAACAACATGTAGTAGCCCTGCCACCACCACTCTGCAAACCTGGACCATCACTGCCGCCACCAGTCCTCCTGCAAGGACGAGCACTGACAACGAAGAGCAGCAGCAGCAGCCACCTCAGCAGCAGCAGCCACCTCAGCAGCAGCAGCCACCTCAGCAGCAGCCACCTCAGCAGCAGCAGCAGCCACCTCAGCAGCAGCAGCAGCCACCTCAGCAGCAGCAGCAGCCACCTCAGCAGCAGCAGCAGCCACCTCAGCAGCAGCCGCCACCTCAGCAGCAGCCGCCACCTCAGCAGCAGCAGCCGCCACCTCAGCAGCAGCAGCCGCCACCTCAGCAGCAGCAGCCGCCACCTCAGCAGCAGCAGCAGCCATACCAGCAGACGGGGGACCTACATTCAATATTTGCCCCTAGTTCAAGGCGAAATCTATCAAGGCGGGCATTGGGCCAAAGTCGGTCCAGGCACACAAGCCTACGGCGACATGCCATTACAACTAATGTACCTGAACAGATTTCCTCTCCTCCAAGTGTTCCTAGTTTAATTCCCTTAACTGGACTACCTTCCCCCACAAGTTTTGTTGCCCCTTCCCCTCAAACACCGTCTTCAACTGCAAGTGTTGCATATTCCCTGCACACCCCCAAATTGAAACCATCTGCCCCCAAACGCCGGAAAAAATAATTTTTTGGTTTATTTTTGTGATAAAAAATAAATTTACATTTGTGGTTCACCATTACTAAGTTTCATTAATGTTGTTTGCGCCGCTCACACACACTGATGGGTAAATACATGTTAAAAACCAACCCAAGGCCTAGTATAGTCATATGTGAAATAACACGGACTAGTATAGTCATACCAAGGCCTAGTGTAATAACTCGAGTTTTACCAACTTGGATCTGGTTTCATGAAAAACAAACTGTTGAAACTTGTCTTAAAAATAAGTTTCTTTCTAGTTTCACCAGTTTGTTTTTTGTGAAACAAGATGCTAGTTGTTAAAAATCGAGTTATTACAGTAGGCCTTGGTATGACTATACTAGGCCGTGGTATTTCACATATTACTATACTACTAGCCCCAAGGCCTACTATACTCATATTTGAAATACCACGGCCTAGTGTAGTCATTACAAGGCCTAGTGTAATAACTCTAGTTTTACCAACTAGAATCTGGTTTCATGAAAAACAAACTGTTGAAACTTGTCAAGTTTCACCCGTTTGTTTTTCGTGAAACAAGATCCTAGTTGGCAAAAATCGAGTATGCCTTGTTATGACTATACTAGGCCGTGGTATTTCACATATGACTAAACTAGTAGGCCCAAGGCCTACTATACTCATATTTGAAATACCACGGCCTAGTATAGTCATTCCAAGGCCTAGTGTAATAACTCTAGTTTTACCAACTAGAATCTGGTTTCATGAAAAACAAACTGTTGAAACTTGTCAAGTTTCACCCGTTTGTTTTTCGTGAAACAAGATCCTAGTTGGCAAAAATCGAGTATGCCTTGTTATGACTATACTAGGCCGTGGTATTTCACATATGACTATACTAGTAGGCCCAAGGCCTACTATACTCATATTTGAAATACCATGGCCTAGTATAGTCATTCCAAGGCCTAGTGTAATAACTCTAGTTTTACCAACTAGAATCTGGTTTCATGAAAAACAAACTGTTGAAACTTGTCAAGTTTCACCCGTTTGTTTTTCGTGAAACAAGATCCTAGTTGGCAAAAATCGAGTAGGCCTTGTTATGACTATACTAGGCCGTGGTATTTCACATATGACTATACTAGTAGGCCCAAGGCCTACTATACTCATATTTGAAATACCACGGCCTAGTATAGTCATTCCAAGGCCTAGTGTAATAACTTGTAAGTTGGAATGGAGCAGATTACATTCATCCACTCAATGCTGACTTGTATTCCCCATGGACTTTCATTGGGGTTGGGTTTTGAGGGTTGTGTTTTGAGAAAATCACATACTTTGTTTTCAACTAGTTGCACAATTTTCTCTTGAAAAAAAATGGTTTCCTGATTCATGGCCTGCAGCTTTGCTCGTTCCAATATATTTCACGCAGACTAGCAATGCTGCATTTTAACTCATATGTGTATTTACCTGCCCAGGTGTGTGAACATCAAAAAATTCAGTTATACATGGGAAGTTTTTTATTTAATTGGAGTTTAAAAAATATAGTGCACTCAGTAATGGTATCAAATAAGGTTTTTTATTACCATAAACAAACAAAAACATTACACCATTTCATCTTGCCAGTGCACCCGTCCTACATCAGAAATAAAGTAGGCCGCAAATTGGTCCCTCATTTGGCCAACTTCAATGGATGACCTGAGAGTGTGCTGAGTGAATTCAGGCAATGGGTTAGGAGCATCATCGTCCAGTTCAAAGGTCGGGTGCTCTTTAGCCATCACAAAGTTATGTAGAACCACACAGGCCTTCACCACCTCATCGACTGTTTCAAGTTTAAGATTAATGGCCGTGCCCAGAATTCGCCATCTGGAAACAAGAATCCCAAAAGCACACTCGACAGTTCTTCTGGCCCTGGTCAGCCTGTAATTAAATATTTTTTTGGTGTGGTCCAAGTCCCGGCTGGAGTAGGGTTTCAGTAAGTTTCCGCACATTTGAAAAGCCTCATCGCCAACCATTACAAAGGGCAGTGGCGGAGCTTCGGTGTGAGGAAGAGGCCGTGGCATAGGGAAATTTAATTGGTTGCCATACAACCTCCGGCCCATGTCTGAGTTTTTAAAAGCCTGTGAGTCATTACCACGGCCAAATGCTCCAATGTCCACTGCTACAAACATACATCCGGCATCCGCAATCGCAATGAGTACTATTGAAAAGTACTTTTTGTAATTATAGTACTCAGATCCCGTTCTTTGGGGTTTGATGATCCGTATGTGTTTACCATCAACAGCTCCCAAACAGTTGGGAAAATTGCATACTGTCCAGAATTTGTCAGCAATTTCCATCCACTTTTCAGCGGTGGGCAGGGGCATAAATTCTGGGCAAAGAACATTCCAGAGAGCCCGGCAGGTGTCAGCAACAATTCCAGACAAGGTAGAGATTCCAATACGGTACTGGAAGTGTAGTGAAGATAGGGTTTCTCCAGTCGCCAGGAATCTGTGAACAGACAAAGAAGTAAAATTAATATTTATGTATATTATTTTAAAAAACTATAAAATAAAATATTAGTACATTCACGAAAACTAATTACCCAAGGTTTTGAATACTAAATTTAAAAAAAACCCATCAGACCGCACCCCTTGGTTTTTAAAACATACCGTAATGTCACCAGTAGCCGTTCCTCAGGAGGAATCGCACAACGGAGCTGTGTGTCCTGTCTCCGGATGGATTGTTGGACACGAGCAAGCAAATCCATGAAACTTTCGTGGGACATCCTGATATAATCTGTAAATTTCTCCGGGTTTGCCTGTAGCTCGCTGTAGAGGGTGTGGTATGCCCCACGGCTCTCCCGGAGTTCAACAATCGGATGTATCCACATACGCCGCCGTCTTCGCTGCCTCTCTCTCTTCCTTTGTTCATGGCAAGCAACTGCATACGCCTGAGCCATCGCGATGTCCAAATCCAAGTTGAAGTGAAAACTCTTCCAGCGCAGATCCATGGTCACGAGAAGAATCAAGCAAATGTGAAGAATACTGTAGACAGGGTCTATATATTAACATACCACACCCACAATGAAGTCCCATTGGTCTTGTGTGTTGTTGAATGGTTGTTTTTTCATTTTTGTGGGGTTTTTCCAAAATCTGTAAAAAAACGCAAACGCACAAAAAACGCATACAAACGCGCAAAAACGCTGCGTTTTTTTCCTGCATGCGCATAAAAATGCTTGAAAAAAACACAGCGTTTGTATGCATTTGTATGCGTTTTTTTAATGCGTTTTTTTGCGGGAAAAACGCGCTGCAAAAAAAAGCAAGTGTGAAACTAGCCTTAGTGATTGCTCTATTGTAACTGTGATTGTAGTTATCAGATTCCACTGTAGACGCTATTGGAGTAATCAATCAGATAACTTCTTTCATAATCTAACCTGCAGTCACAAAATGAAAGCTTGATTCTGATTGTTATGGACAACTGCTCTATTGCTTGTTTGCCTCTCAGTGGTTACATAGGTTACACGGTAGACTCTCCTGGAGCTTTTGCTTAACGCGACCAATCAGATCACTTCTAGCATAACCAAATCTGCAGTTACAAAAATGAAATCTGGAATCTGATTGGTTGTTTTGGACAGCTGCTCTTTAGCTTGTCCACCTCTCAGTGGTTATTATAGGTTATAAAATAGACAATAGCTCTAGGGGAGCCTAATGTGACTAATGAGATTACTTCTTGAATTATTTAACTTCAGTCACAAAATGAAAACTGAATTCTAATTGGTTGGTATGTACAACTGCTCTATTGTTTGCCCATCTCTGATTGGTTGCTGCAAAAAGGTCTCCTATGGCAGCCAATGGGATCACTTCTACCATGATGGAACCTGCAGTCACAAAACAGAAGTTGGAAACTGATTGGTTGTTATGGACATCTGCTGTGAATCCTGTCTACACTGGTATACACTGTATACGCCAGCCTTCTTGTACGTTTCAGGTATTTTGTAAAATCTGGGCCTGGTACCAAATGAACTGGAGACATTGTTTTTCAATTTTAGACATTTATTACATTTTCATGAATAACGCTTCAAAACTGACATTTTAACTATAGTCACCCAGTGGGCGACTGCCCACACTTTGATGGTATGACTGCCTGAATAACAAAGCATGTGCCCCTATAAACAGTATCAGGCATAAACAGTACCAGCCAGATAGCGCCCACATAAAGTGTACAACCTCCAGGCTGCACCATCCATGGGGTGAGGAGATCACATCTCGGGCCATAGAGGCGCAGCATCTTGGTGATTATAGAATCCTTGAGAGCTATTTTACATCTTAAAATTAGGGAGAATGAAAATTACCATCTCCCCACAAATGACTCCATAAACCCCTGTACTATGTACGGTATATAGGGCCCCCTTAAACATTGCCCATACAGAAAATGCGCCAATAAACTGAACCCCAAAGCAGACAGTGACCCCATAAACAGCGCCTTTGGCCCCATTCATGCATCCGATTTTCACGCACTAGTGCTGTCCTTTTTTTTAATAACATAGCATGTCTCCCATCCGTCACAAATTCTCCATATTTAGGGAGATGTCCTGAGAAGTCAGTTCTGTGTTCTGCTTGGAACTACTGTATATCTGCATTTTAGGATGTAGTTTAATATATTGGTGGAGTAGAGAAGGACCATATTGGGGGAATAAGGGGCAATATGGGGCATCATACTGTGAGTGACAATAGACTGTGGGGGAATTATTTTGTAGGGTAGTGACTAAGAGGGCTTCATGATACATATGGTAGGTACTTTGGGGCATTATGCTGTGGGGAGCATTGTGGGAGCATAAATGTGTGTAGAGAGGCATTATGGAGGCAATATAAGGGGTATTAATTTGTGTAGGGTCACTAATGGACTTCACTAGGGAAAATTATTTTGAGTGCAGTCAGATGGCCGTATAAATGGGCTAATATCGGAACACAATGCTCGGACTGGCCAGTTGGATATATCGTTTCCCGCACTTTTATGCCAATTTTGGAGTGAGACACAAAAGTATTCATCCAAAGTTATACATGAGCTTACCTAAAGATGTGGTGAGCACCTTCAACCCACAGGTGCTTCACAGAGTTTTAAAATGTTGAACTGTGAAAAAGAAAATATCCTGCACAAATGTTACTTCAGCCCCAAATTTTTATTTCTACAAGGGTAACAGGAGAAAATTGACCATACAGTTTGTTGTGCAGTTTCTCCTGAGTACACCGATACCCCATATGTGGTGAAAACCTACTGGTTGGGCGCACAGCAAGGCTCTTAAGGGAAGGAGCGCTAATTGAATTCTGGAGCGCAACTTTGGCTGGAATAAATTATGGATGCCATGTCATATTTAAAAAGCCCCTGACATGCCAAAACAGCAGAAACTCACACAAGTTACCCATTTTGGCAATTACACTTCTTTAGGAATTCAGGGGTGTAGTGAGTTTTTTTTAACCCTTAGAATTATACAGAATTGTATCATATTGGGCAGTCATTGGAAAATTTTTTCCACTAAAATGTCGCTTTGGACCCAAGTTTTAAATTTCCAAAAGGATAAAAAGAGAAAATGGACAGTACAATTTGTTGTGCAATTTCTCCTTAGTATGCCAATGCCCCATATTTGGCCAATAACTGCTTCTGAGGCACAGTGCAATGCTCAGAAGGGAAGAAGTGTCATATTGGTATTCAAATTTTGCTGGAATTGTTTGAAGGTACCATGTCATTAGCAGAGCCCCTGAGGTGCCAGAACTGGAAAAAAACCCATAAGTGACCCCATTTTAAAAACTACACCTCTCAGTGATATTATTAAGGGGTGCAGTGATCTTATTAACACCATCAGAGTGTCACATAATTTTTTTACCAATGGGCAGAGAAGAAAAAATTAATATATTTTTAACACAAAAATGTTGTTTTAGCCAGATTTTACATTTTTACACTAGGAAATGTGTAAAAATGGCAGCACAATTTGTCACACAATTTAAGCTGAACACGACAATATCGCATGTGGCTGTACTGTGCTGCTTGGCCACACGGAGAGACTCTGGAGGGAAGAAGCACTATTTGACTCTTGGTGAATAAAGTATCATGCAATGGTTTTATATAGAACCCCTAAATGCTAAAAGAGCAGAAACCGCCTTCAAGTGACCCCATTTTGGAAGTTGCACCCCTCTGGGAATTTGCCTACAGATGTAGTGATTGTCATGATCCAGTGTTGGATCTGGCGGTATTAAAAGCACAAAGTGAACTTTTTTTTACTTTGGTTGAGTTCAAAGGTGTTTTGACTGTCCCCGGTGGTGGTTAGCGGTATCGCACCTTAGGTTTAGGTTAATGTTCACTTAATTAGGGATCAGGTGTGACTCCCTATAAAGGTGTGCTTAGGGGGTTCACTCACCGCTGGTGATATTTCTTTCTGAGTTGTTGGAGAGCCTGGTGGAAGGATGGAGCGGGCTAGGAGTCCTGCGCAGTCAGCCAGAGAGGATGAGTGCCAGCTAATGGTGTCTGCAGGAAGGACTGGCATGGCTTGGTGGAGTCGCAGTTCATGGTGTCGGCGGGAAGTGCGGGCATGGCTTAGAGGAGTGGCGACTAGGAAGAGAGTTGCACTCAGCATGTTCGACTTGGTTGCTGAGAACTGGACTCGAGCATGCTTGGACTCTTGGCAGAGGCTGGACTCATCTTGGGACTCTGTGTACTGGACTGCTGCAAGTGGTGATGGACTCTGCTCCCAGGCTGCACGATGGTGACGGATCCAGTTATGTGATGGATCAGGGTGGAGGAGAAGATGCACACAGGTGGTGGCTCTGTTGCTAGGAGCGCACGCAACAGAGCAAAGATAAGTGGTGTTTCCCCTGTATTGTCTCTTTCCTCATGTGTGTTATTAGTGCAGTGGTGGGATTAGTCTCCGCACCGACCCATTCCCTAGTGAGGGTTTAGGGTCAGGGCGAGCAAGGGCGTTAAGGTACGCGTGCGGCGACAGGTGCGGAGCCTGTTTAGGGAATGTAAGGAGTGCAGGGACACTGGCTCAGGGGAGCTTAGGAGGTCTCCATGTCCCCATTCCCTATCGCAGGGCCCACCATTGTTAAAGTTTCCCAGGTTCCCCCGTTATTATTTGATTATTGTATGTATAACGTGTAATACCTAAATTCGCCAGGTGGAGGCGGCGTATCCACCTGCACGTTTTATTATTTAAATGCGCCCCACTGGAGGCGGTGTATCCAGGGTCACGTGTGTCACATGGGTTCGCCTTGCGGAAACATCTGCGTCCAGACACACGTGACCATGACAGTGATGATTTTGACTCCATGGGTGTTTTGTTTTCCAAAAACAGGTAGCAGTGAAAATTTCAAATCTGCCATTGTAGTGCTTGTACATTGTAGGCCCGTCTCATGCTTCTGGAGACACACACACCCCGTAAATTAAGTGGGCTCTTTTGCCATAGAAATGCGAAACATGTGGACACTAAAGGGGGTTTACACATAGCGATATCACTAGCGATATCGCTATAACGTCACCGATTTTGTTACGTTATAGCGATATCGCTAGCGATATCGCTATGTGTGATACTTACCTCCGACCGGCTCCCCCGCTGGTTATCGCTGATCGCGCGAGAATGTCCGGCTCCATTTCTCGTCGTCAGCTTCCTGCTGGGGCTTCCTGCTGGGCTTCCTGCTGTGTGAGACGAGCGACGCGTGGAGGCGGGCGGGAGGACGCCAGGATCGCTGTGTGTGTGAAAGGTGAGTATCGTGCGCTGCGTCGCTGCTGCATCGCTGTGAGTTCTTTGTGTGAAAGCTCACTAGCGATCCTGACCGGGTCGGATCGCTGGTCGGATCGCTGATGCATCGCTAAATGTAAAAGGGCCTTAAAAGTGGTTTAGGCACACTGGTGCTCAGAAGGGAGGGGGCATTTGGATTTGGGAGCTCAGAATTCTCTTTTTTACTCTTCGCCACGACAGCACCCACTGGAGGTATCGGATCCGCCCATTTGGAACAGGAAACCCTACAGGAAAGATAAAAGGGGCGGTCCGCCTTTCCTCCTCAGTTTTGGTTTCCTGTTCCAAATGGAGCAGGATCCTGCAGGATCTTACCCGGGCCATGCATCTGCCTGTGCGGTCTCCTCGGGAACGGCAGGGGCTGCGGTCCGGAAGCAGCGTCGGGGGAGATTCCGTTTGACGGCTCCCCCCTCGTCTGGTGGCATAGTGGTAATGACCGGGTCCGGGGAGGGCCGCCCGGTCTTACCAGGGAGCAGGCCGGGCCGGTCCGGCATCCGGGGGATCCCCCCCCCAATCGGTGGGGATATAGCGTGGAGGTGAGGCCATGAGCGCGCGAGCCGCGCGTGTGAGTAGCGGTGGCGCGGAAGCCGGCCGGCACCCGACGCTCCTATACCCCGGAAGTAATGGTTGAACTTCCGGGGTAGGATGGCGATGACGCGGCGCATGCGCCCTGTGACAGGGCGACTTCCGGGGGCACGACAAGAAGGAAGATAAAACAGCGCTGCATCGTTGGAACCATGTCGTCCCCCGCAGAGTCGCAAACCCCAGCAGGGGATTCAGCTGGGGGCAACTCCACCAGGGACCGCAGCGCCAGGACAGAGACTGCCCGCAGGAGCGAGGCAGCAGAAACCCGATCCAGACCGTCTCAGCCATCCGACCCGGTATTAAGCTTCACTGGGTGAGTGTGCAAAGTATATACTCTACCTATTAAGCTAACCTCCTCCCTCCCCCCCCCTCTCTCTTTACCTTTGACCTCTCACTTCAGTCAAAGAAAAAAGAAAAAACTAAACATAAAGAATGCGCATTATGTTCAGATCCTCTCCATGACTCCTACCCCAAAAAACTCTGCAAACAATGCACGAAAGAGACCAGGCAGGGGTCGACGATATCTTCCAAAGATATCCGAGCCATAATTAGGGAGGAAATACAAGCCATCAACCGCGCCAGCACTCCCGCAGAGTCCAGTCATAAGAAACAGGTCACTGTTAGTTCAGAGTCAGAGGAAGAACAGGAGTTAAACTCAGGCTCCGTATCTACGTCCTCATCGTCATCCTCGGAGATGGAAGGACGCGCATGTTTTCCACTGGACAGCGTAGATAACCTTGTAAAAGCGGTTAGAAATACTATGGGATGTGAAGAAGAAAGGGGAGCCCAAACCGCGCAGGACATTATGTTTGCGGGATTGGCAGAGAAAAAGAGGAGATCATTTCCGGTGATACCGGCAATTAAGGACCTCATCAAAAGAGAGTGGGAGAAACACGACCAGAGGGGTTTTCTCCCATCAGCCTCAAAACGGAAATACCCGTTTACTGATGAAGATCTATTAAAATGGACTAAAGTACCTAAGGTGGATGCCATCATATCCTCCACTTCCAAACAGACCTCGATCCCGGTCGAGGACGCAGGATTGTTAGCAGACCCATTAGACCGAAAAGCTGAATCTTCGCTCAAAAGGTCCTGGGAATCCACCACCGGGGTATTCAAACCCGCAATAGCCAGCACATGTACTGCTAGATCAATGCTGGTATGGCTAGATCAATTAGACCAGCAGATTGAGCAAAGAGTGTCAAGGGAGAAACTGCGTGCAGCCATCCCGTTGATAAGAGGTGCAGCTGCCTTTATGGCAGACGCTTCAGCGGACACCCTAAGACTGGCAGCGAGGTCGGCAGCCCTGGTGAATAACGCCAGATGCGCGCTGTGGATAAAGAGCTGGAAAGGGGATGCACAATCAAAATCCAAAATTAGTGCAACCCCATGCGAGGGTGAGTTCCTCTTTGGAAAAGCCTTAGACGAAATTCTCGCCAAGGCAAAAGATAGGAAAAAGGCCTTCAGTGATTCTCCCATTCCGTTTTATAGGAAAACCTTTAAGAGACGGCCATTCGGGAGAAGAAGGCAATCGGACAGAACGAACAGATGGGCCACGAAAGACGAAAAGCAGAAGGGTACCATCTTCAGAGGGCCAACATATAGGAGAGATAAAAATTAAGAGTTTAGACCCACCAGTTGGGGGTAGATTAAAATTTTTTTTTACCAAGTGGGAACAAACTACGTTAAACCCATGGATTTTGAACATAATCAAGGAAGGAATAAAGATTGAATTCCTTCGGATCCCCTATGAGTTCTTTGTTATAACTCGCCTTAATTCCTCACTTCAGCAAAAGGCTCTCGAAGACGAGATTCGAGTCCTACTAGCTAAAAAAGTTTTAGTTGACGTCCCTGAGGAACAACAGGGTAGAGGGTTTTACTCTCCCCTGTTTTTGGTGCCTAAACCAGACGGTACGTTTAGAACCATTATTAATTTAAAGAAGCTAAATTCATTTATAAAAAATTATAATTTCAAAATGGAATCAATTAGATCCACTATAAAGCTTCTTTTCCCAAATTGCGTAATGGCAGGGATTGATTTAAAAGATGCTTATTATCATCTCCCTATACACAACAGATTCCAGAAATACCTAAGAGTCGCAGTGGAAGTCGAGGGAAGGATTCGTCATTTCCAATACGCGGCAATGCCCTTCGGGCTTTCCACGGCACCAAGAATATTTACCAAGGTGATGGCAGAAGTGATGGCCTACCTTCGCCAAAAAGACACACTAATTGTGCCATATCTAGACGACTTCCTAATAATTGGGAATTCAGTCAAACAATGTACTGAACGCGTAACTGACGCAATCTCCTCTTTTCAGAGCCTTGGCTGGATCATCAATATCCAAAAGTCCAGACTCGATCCGCAATCTCTCCAGACATTTCTGGGATTTCATCTAGATTCCTTGACCCAGAGATGTCTACTACCTCAGGTAAAAATCACCCTCACAAAACAAAAAATACAAGCAGCTATAGATAAACCACGTGTATCCTTGAGAGAAGCAATGTCACTATTAGGATCACTAAATTCTTGCACCCCGGCAGTCCGGTGGGCCCAGTACCATGTCCGTACGCTACAACACCAGATCCTCCTAGAGGATAAGCGACACAGCAAAATAACCCTGTCACAAGAAGTCTTGACTTCCTTAGAGTGGTGGTTAGACGATAACCATTTATGTTCAGGAGTTCCGTGGGTTATAGTTCCATCCTGTATCGTAACCACCGATGCCAGTCCCCAGGGCTGGGGAGCCCACATGGAGAATGGGTTTCGTCAGGGAAGGTGGAGTAAAGAGGAATGCGATTACTCATCCAATTTAAAAGAACTGACTGCAGTGTTCTATGCTCTATACAACTTCCTTCCGCAGCTCCAACAGAAGCATGTAAGGATCCTGTCGGACAACACCACCACAGTAGCATATATAAACAGACAAGGAGGAACTCGATCAGAGACTCTGATGTCTTCAGCGTCAAGAATTCTAAACTTAGCAGAAAACTATTTTTTGTCCCTCTCGGCCCTTCATATCAGAGGCAAGAGCAATCAAAAGGCAGACTTCCTAAGCCGACACACTCTACGACAAGGAGAGTGGTGCCTCAATCGGAAGGTCTTCAGGGACATAGTAGCCTCATGGGGACAACCCGAGGTGGACCTTTTCGCCACAAAGGAGAACAGGCAGATAAAAACATTTGCCTCCCTATCTCCGTCAGATCACCCAGACATTCTGGACGCCTTTCTGACTCCATGGAATTTCAACCTGGCGTATGCGTTCCCTCCATTGATCCTCCTACCTCAAGTAATTCGGAAGATCAGAGACGACAAAGCAAGAATAATCTTAATAGCACCGTTCTGGCCAAAAAGACCGTGGTTTTCGTGGCTGCAGATTATGTCAATAACAGATCCTTGGATCCTTCCGACTGCCAATCTACTCTCCCAAGGCCCCTTTTTCCACCCTCAAGTGCTCAGCTTGCACTTGACGGCGTGGAATTTGAGAGGCAGTTATTGAGGACAAGAGGATTCTCGGAGTCCTTAATTACTACACTACTACAAAGTAGAAAACAGTCCACAACCCAAATTTACACTAGAATATGGAAAAAATTTCTTCAATTCCATACAGTACCTCATACAGCAGAAGTTCCGATAATCCCAATCTTGGAATTTCTGCAGAAGGGGAAAGACTTAGGCTTAGCAGTAAATACACTGAAAGTACAAATATCGGCATTAGGAGCACTATATGGCCATAATATAGCAGGCAACAAGTGGATAACTCGTTTCATTACAGCATGTGAACGAATAGCTCCAATCCACATACCCTCCGTCCCTACATGGGATCTAAATCTGGTCTTAGATGCCCTAACGGTAGACCCCTTTGAGCCGATCGACACAATACCCTTCAAATACTTAGCACTTAAAATGGCCCTCCTAGTATCACTGACCTCAGCTAGAAGAGTAGGTGATATCCAGGCCTTGTCAATAGATCCACCTTTTTTCCAAGAATACCAAGACAGATTGGTATTAAAACCAGACCCTGCCTACCTGCCAAAAGTGGCAACAAAATACCATAGATCTCAGGAGATACTCCTCCCAACCTTCTATAAAAATCCCTCTACTCCGGAAGAGCAGAAGTTCCATACTCTGGACGTCAAAAGAACTGTCCTGAAATGTATTGAGAGGTCCAACAGTTGGAGGCAGAGTAGGGCCCTATTTGTTTCATTTCAGGGCTGTAAGAAGGGGTATGGAGTCACGAAGAGCACCATTTCCCGGTGGATCAGAGAGGCCATTCGTTTAGCCTACTCCGCAAAAAACGAAGATCCTCCAGGGAACATCAGGGCGCATTCCACCAGGGCAATGGCAACCTCTTGGGCGGAAAAGGGAGATGTTCCGATTGAAACTATATGTAAGGCGGCAGTTTGGTCATCCCCTTCTACCTTCTATAACCACTACAGACTTGATCTTTCATCAACCTCTGACTTAAGCTTTGGCAGGACTATCCTTGGCACGGTGGTCCCACCCAGGTGATGGTCTCTGGAATCTCTCCAGTGGGTGCTGTCGTGGCGAAGAGTAAAAAGCCGGATTACTTACCGGTAATGCTCTTTTAATGAGTCCACGACAGCACCCGTTCACTTCCCCCCCTAAGGATATCAATAGTTAAAGTATATTAACCAAATAATGGATAAGAAAGATGTTAAAATAAGAGAACATTGCCTAATCCTTGGCGGTCCCTCTGGTACTCTGAAACGAAAAACTGAGGAGGAAAGGCGGACCGCCCCTTTTATCTTTCCTGTAGGGTTTCCTGTTCCAAATGGGCGGATCCGATACCTCCAGTGGGTGCTGTCGTGGACTCATTAAAAGAGCATTACCGGTAAGTAATCCGGCTTATTTCCTTTGGAGGGTGATGAGCCATTTACCTTTTCCAGAGCCTTTTTTTGCTACCAGTAATGTTGAAGCCGCCAATATTTCCATTAACAGATGATGGACCTGAGTGGGAACTTGCTTTTTTTGTGGATGGAGATGAAGCTTTTATTGGGAACATTTTACATAACGTTTGGGATCACATTTATCCGGCGTGCTACGCTGAGCAGTTACTGTACATTAGAGTTCCCATCTAAATCTGTGAATGTCATGATTCAGATGAAACCCGAAGGTGATCCATTCACTATAATAAGGCAGCAGAATTCCTCTGTTCAGCGGTGTCCTTCTTTTCAGAGGTGCACAAAACTGTTGCCGACTGCACTTTTATGCACGCCTAAAAATACAGACATCACTTTATCATAGGTCAAACGTCCTCCACAATGCCTCCATCTGCCTCATTATAGGGAATCTTCCGCCAGGGATTTGAATCCAACGCTCTTCCTAAAAAAATGTACGAACTGAATTTGCATTGAATCAACTCATCTTTACTAGGCCTACACAGTGGATTTGAGCTTTCGCACCCATCCTCCCCAAAGTAGAACCGCAAGTTTCAGCAAGTTTCTCATGCATGTTGTTATAATGTAGGAGTGACATTGTACCTTCAATGTGACAGCGAGCTCCACTACTTGTAAAACCAGACTGACACACAACACAGGCTGCCTCCCACATTATGCATATGCCCTCCCTAATAGGAGTGACTGTAGGCAGCCAGTGAGCTCTGGAGGGGGTAGTTCTGCTTTGTGAATCATTCAACAGAGGGTGAAGTCCTAAAGTTTGTAGTTTACATTGTATCGCAGGGACCCAGACATCTGCATTGCTGAATTTCATCCCTTCTCTTTTACCCTTTGTTACAAGGACGTTTATTGCTCTCCGGTGAGTAAATAATAGTTTTGTGTTGGAGAGCATGAACATTTTACATGTCTGTCTGCATGTGTCTGTTTAATAATGAATGGTGTAACAATGTTTTCCTGTATTAGATGTCTGATTACTGTATTCACCAAATAAAGTTACGCAAACTTTTTGCTATTGCAACAGATCAGTGAAAATTGCTACATTTAGGGAAAAAATGTTAATATGATATGTATCAAGAATATATTGTTTACTACATCTTGTTTCAATGTAGATACTATATTCTAATTGTCATTGAAGGGGGGTCCAAGACACCGTCAATATACAGTAGGTGCAAAAGAGAAGAGAATAGGCCAAAGAAATCCAACATTGTCATTGTACCCTCTCATAGTGGATCTCTGTACCTATGATAGGACACACTTTTCCTCGTCTGCCTTTCGGGGCAGTAAACTTTTTATTTTTACGTCGGTTTTCAGAATTTGTAACTTGGAGCTAGGGGCTAGGGACTTCTTCCAAGCAGATTTTAAGCAAGCGTCAGACCTCAAGACTTGAGAAATACATTTTCCCAACCAGTAAATTATGATGTGAGCACTCAGAGGCCAGCGAGTGTAAGCCGATGGATGAATTATTCAAATGGTTTAATGAGTGATACAATGTCCTGGCAACATTTGCCTTGCAGATACTCATATTGAACGCTGCTTGCGTTGTCCTCTAGAGAAATCCTTGAAGTCTGTGTTTTATTAGAATAAGAAATGTACACATGGTTCATAGTTAGAGCAAGACATATTCGGGTCATCTGAAGTTCCCTGTTGCTAAGCAGCTTTTTGATGTGCCGCCACTGGGAAAAAAAAATAATTGATGCCTGTTGTCAATGTTGAAATTTTTCACTGAAAGTTTAAAGTTTTGTTCTGTTTTACTTTAATGGTTTAGCTAAGCTTAAACACTCCAGGTCTTTTTGCCAGCGTAACTAGATTGGTAAAATTTTGTCATATTCAGACTTGACTTGCTAGAAAGCATGTGCGGGAGTGCTATGTGCTAGGGGTGAGGGCAGAGCTAGAGTAAAAAAAAAAGAATTTTCCACCAGTGAAAAAAAAATATTATTAACTTTCTGCCTTCCGAGAAGATATCAGGACAGTAACTGTAAGGCCACATTCACACATTCAGTATTTGGTCAGTATTTTACATCAGTATTTGTAAGCCAAATCCAGGAGAGGAACAATCAGGAAAAGTATGGTATCATAGAAACACGTCACCACTTCTGTGTTTTTTTTTGTTTTTGGCTTACAAATACTGATGTAAAATACTGACCAAATCCTGAACGTGTGAATGTAGCCTAAAGGGGGTTTTACACATACGATATCACTAGCAATATCGCTAAAACGTCACCAATTTAGTGACGTTATAGCGATATTGCTAGCGATATCGCTATGTGTGATACTTACCCCCGACCGGCTCCCCCGCTGTCCATCGCTGATCGCGCGAGATCGGGCGGCTCCATTTCTCGTCGGGCGCTTCCTGCTGAGCTTCAAGGTGTGTGAGACGAGCGACGCTGGATGCGGGCGGGAGGACGTCTGGATCGCTGTGTGTGAAAGATAAGTATCGTGCGTTGCGTCGCTGCTGCATCGCTGTGAGATCTGCCTGTTTGGCAGCTCACTAGCGATCATTAAGCGATGCACCAGCGATCCTGACCGGGTCGTATCACTGGTCGGATCGCTGGTGCATCGCTAAATGTAAAAGGCCCTTAACAGTGATATTTCTGATAGTTCTCCATTCAATTTACGGTATATAATTTTGTCCTTAGAGGACTTATCCCCTCCTAAAGTCTTACTGTAAGATACTTTTAGCAGCTCTGAAGCGCAGTCTAATGGGTTCAATAATAATTATTCTTTCAAGGGCTCAAACCAAGCCCTCACATCTCTATTCCAGTCCCCAATGGTTTTTGCCTTTGTGTCCTGTCTCGATCCACCAGAAATAGCTCGAAATTCTCACTCTTATGAGAACAGAAAATCCTCAAATGTGGAAAATGTCTTAAAATGCGCTAATCCTGATATCGATTACACGCATTCTGTGGATGTCCATGGCTGAGTGTTAACGTTTATTGGCAGGCCTCCCGTTCGTTTAATATTTGTAGTGATCTGGCTCTATTCTTACCGTTGGTTTAGTTATTTGTACCAAAAAAATTAGCACATGCTGGGCACTGATTTACTGGTGAGAATTTGCAATTACACAGCAGCCAAGCTGCAATATAAAGTTTAGTGGAAATGATTTGCAGCAACCTGAGCCCCTGATGAAGCGTGGGTGGGTTTAAGATCTATGATTTGTAATGGACAATTCAGATATACAGTTGGTCCAATCACTGACCTTACATGTGCCCTAGTAAAGCAAAGCAAGCACTCCCTGTAGTAGGTACATTTCATGTTTAGATTTAGGCACATCGTGACTTTGGCTGCAACAGGTCACACAGCGAAACATCATTGCATGCTGCTGCTGCTACATCTCAGCAGAATGCAAGTGAATGACGATGCGTTGTGACCAGTAATGTACCATGACTGTGACAAACATGTAAAAAAAATCAAAATCAGATTTTTATTGTGCTTTGGTTGTCTCATTACACTGCAGGTTGCAAGGTGACCCCATTCATTTGCATAATGCTGCCGAGTAGTAGCGGTATGTAATGATTTTTGGTTGAGTGGCACAGTTGACATGTAGCCGCCTCAGCCAAAATGTTTGAGTGGTTGTCTCCTACCTAAGGTGGCCATGCACATGCTCATTCTATCTTTCCTTACTCCTCCATGCACATGCACTCTTTGCTAAATTTAGCATGCATGTCTTCTGTATGGGAAGAGAAGAGTAAGATGCTGCGGCTTCTCTCCAGTGAGAAGGAAGGAATCAGGGGCTTGCACTCAAAGTGCTCTATCCTTCTCCTCCCCAGTACATTCACAGGGGTAATGTACAAACCAGTAAGAACAATACCTGAATCTGACAGGTCCCTGTGTTAAGACTAGAAAAGTTCTTTCTCCGACCCTGGTCTGTCCTTGCCTAACCATGGAGATTGGTTGGCACTCTAAGATAACACAATGGTGCCCCAACTCAACGACTCCTTACCCTAAATGTCCTTAACAGCTCCTAGGATCGCTACAGTAGCAGTTC